>NC_141690.1:186732993-187332993 GCF_964263255.1 Lissotriton vulgaris | reverse complement strand
CCCTCCTGCCAACGGCCCCGGAAGAACCAAAGAAGCAATTGGCCCAATGCTGTTGTGCGTTCACCCAAGTTGGGAAGTAGATAATTCAGTGGCCAAT
Source organism: Lissotriton vulgaris (assembly GCF_964263255.1). Classification (NCBI taxonomy): domain Eukaryota; kingdom Metazoa; phylum Chordata; class Amphibia; order Caudata; family Salamandridae; genus Lissotriton; species Lissotriton vulgaris. Next base: position 187,332,896 of record NC_141690.1, on the reverse strand, counting down.
GCTTCCACTGCGGCTTGCTGCCCCTTCAAGATTTCTGCTGCCGGAGACTTCCGAGCATGCCGCCGCCGACCCTGCTGACTCCATCGGGGTTTAGAGTCATCCACTTCTGCCGAGGGGTTAACCATTTCAGACTCTTCGGTATGGGGATCTACGCCCAACAATCGACAGGCCTCAGTCAGGGATCGGAGCTGATAAAGTTTATTATCCATTCGGAACACCAGGCGAAACGGATGACCCCAGCTGTATGCGATGTTGCTCTCTTGGAGATGTGCAGTGACGGGCTGGAAGGTTCTGCGCTTCTGCAGGGTGAGGGCCGACAAATCCTGGTACAGGACCGGTGATTGGTCCCGGAATGTCAGTGGATGCATCTGACGGGCTTTTTGGAGGATTTCTTCTTTAGTGCGGAAGTCCTGTACACAGACTAGGATGTCCGGCTGGGAGCGGAGGGGGCACTAGGCGGGCCCACCCTGTGTGCTCTATCCAGATGAAGTTCCGACTCCAGAAGCTTCCCTAAAATGTGATTGAAGAGTTCCTTCGTGCATTTGAAGAGGTTCCTCGTATCTTCCTGGAGTTTCATCCCTCTGATCCGAATATTATGTCGCCGGGAACGATTTTCCAGGTCCTCCAAATGGGTCTGGAGACCAACTTGTTGGTGGTGGATCCGGATGATTTCCTGTTGCAGTGCAGCTATGGCAGTATCTTTGCTATCACTTTTGTCCTCGAGCTCTGAAACTCGCTCCCCTATGCTATCCACGTCTCTGCGAACTTCTTTTATTTCTTCAGTGAATTCTTTCTTAAAAGTGTGAATGTCTTCCCTCAGTGCGACGAACATCGACTCCAAGAAGGCCTTGGTGATCGGTCCTGCTCCTTCCTCCCTTCCAGCGAGGGGATGAGCCGTGCCTGAGGCCATGCCCACTGATTGTTGATTCGCTTGGGTCTTTGCAAATAGATCTTTCAATGTTTTGTCCTAACGCCCTCTGGATGTGGACATGTCGCACTCCAGACCCCACAGGACCTATTAGCTGCACACACACTTCCAGACCACTAGGCCACCGCCCCAACACACAACGGAGCGACCACGTCTGTCAGATTTTCGTTTTATTCCACGTTAGGAAAGAAGTGGTCCTGGCAGTCCGCAGGATCGGAAGGTCCAGGGCCCGCTGCGTCTGTCAGGGTGAGGAAAGCCACCGCCATCCCTCACACACACACCCCACCAATGCCCTGGGTAATCTGCCTCTGTGCTATTACACTCCAGAATCCCCCAATGAAGCGTCACACTCAACCACAGGCTCTTTGTCGGGCCCTCCACCAACCTCAATGTCTCCAGCGCAGTACTTGCCGCTCCGTTCTCCCGGGGCCACGAAGTAGCATCCGGCAAGCACCCCGCTCTCCACCTCTTGACGCCCCTCCAAGGCACTCAACTACACCTCAGTCAAACTCCTTTCTGGAGGGCGATTCAGGTGTCCCCAGAGTCCCTGTAGCATACACTGTAAGTTCCCTGCCTCCACCACCGTGTCCCACGAGGGTCCTCTGAGAGAAGCAGTACAGTCCCCCTCCCCGAAGGAGTCCGCCGAGCTTTGCAAGCGTCCTTCAGCAGAGGCCTGTAGAAGGGAAGCTCAAAGGTGGCCCTCTCCTCACCAAGAGCCGGTCATCGTGTGCTTCCCAGTGTATTCTCCCTTCACCACCACTCAAATATTGGACCTCCAGCCCATCCTGGCTCTCCTCCGTCTAGCACCGCCGGGCCTCCTGCACCAGGGCAGCGCTCCCCTACCTCCACTCCTCTGGCCACAAGCTGTGAGTCTCTGACCTCACGGCACCCAGCCGCTTGTCGAACCGTGGCGGGGGCCCCGGGATTGCGCGGACACTGCTTCCACCACCAGCGGGGCAAGCTGTATCCTCCAACTCCAGAATTCAGGTCCACTGGGTGGCACCCTCACAGAGCAGCACTTCAGCCCGCCAGTCTGCCTCCCGCCACCCGGCTATATGCTCACAAGGTCCCTCTCAGCCACTCCGTCAGGAGCCCTTCCCCGTATACAGTCAAGTAGTGTCCCAGCCGTTGGCCAGCCCCCCCCCAAATCGCTGATAAGTCCTACAAGGCAGCTCCACGAGGTAGGCCGTCTCTCTCTCTCGCTAGGCACACCAGCCTCTGCCGCTCCTCCATCGCCGCCAGATCTTCCGCAGTCCCACTCACCGGCGATGTAAACAAGCTCCAGCCCGCGGGCTCCTCCACGGACCACAGCCGACACCAAGCAGACCAGGCAGTAGGCCCGGCCTCTGGCCCCCTGCAAACTGATGCTCCGAGATGCCCTCACGCCATTGCACCCTGTTAGATCGTCGCCGCCGCAGAGGGGATCACCAGGCCCTCCCTCAGCCGCCTGTCTGCCAGGCCTCCCACTCGCTGGTGTCACCGGAGGATCCGAAGTCATGTCCACTCCGGCTCAGGCACGGCGGGCCTTTCACAAAATAGCGGTCCAGGCTTGCCTCCACAGCCCTACTCAGAGTCTCCGCCGCTGGGGGGGTCACCAAACGCCCACAATCCGGGCCGTCGCAGTGAGAGCTAAAGCACCGTTGCCGACTCCTGTGCTCCTCGGCTCATCGGTGACAGCGCGCCGCTTTGCAGGCCTTTTCTCGCTCGGCCGACTCCGGCATCTCGGGCCCTCCACAAAATGGCGGCCCAGGCCCGGTTCCCCCGTGCCACTCCAAACTTCAGCTGTGGGGGGGGGGGGGGGGGAGGCACCAGACCGCCACAGCGTAGCCCACCGCTCCGGCTCACCAGCCCAGCAGGGGCGATATGCAGTTTCTCTGGCCTCTCGCCACTCGATCGCGGCCCCCGGACTCTCCTCCTCACTGATAGCCGCGGAAGCAATCGGCCCTCTGTCGGAGCCGAAACACCCCTCCAGCGACCGCCACCACCTCAAAATGCCGCTCTGTGAGTCCAGGACCACACCACACCACCCTGAAGATTATGGCCGACAGTTGCAGAAACGGCAAGAAAGATGGTGCTAATTCAGGCCTTCGGGGGGAGCTCTGGAGCAGTACGTCTGCTCACGCCGCCATCTTAGCCACACCCCCACCTTTTCATCTTTAAAGACAATCACATCTCTACCCACTCAAATTCTGGATTCTCAGTGACCCAGATATTGTGTTTGAGTCGGAATATGGTTCTATGCTGCTGAATGTGAGGAAAAGGGTTTATAAGAAGTCTACCAGGACTATGGGTATTAGCCACAGACTTCCCAGCTAACATCCTTCATCAGTTTTATGAACCTCATCATTACTGTAAGGATTCAGAGGTCATGCAGGTGCCTATTTGGTTTTTGACAACGTTGCAGCAAATTATGGACACCAATCAAAGATCGGCGTAGGATGCTGAACAGGCTTTTGGGCATTCTACGCCTGCCCTGTCCTCTTCCACCTTCTGTGCTACCGAGAATACCTCCCAGAGCTGGGTCACACGCACTGGTCACACCAACACTTAAGGACATGGGAGAAGGCGGCTTATTAGATTCAAAATATTCAGATTTTGAAGGCGAACTCCCAAAAGGTGACAACTGAGGCAATAATGAATGGGCTATATCTTACCAAAGGATGGTAATGTATTGCTTGTTCTGAAGGCATATTACCTTGTGAAAATCCCTTAGGTGTCAGACTGCTTCAGTAAACTATAAAGCAGTACTCTAGTGTGCCAGCAGGTGCCGTTGTGTGCTCCTCACCTACGTCTTCTGCTTCAGAAGTGACTAGCACAGCTGCATGTAAGTGCTATCCATGCATAATGATGTTGGTTCCTTTTTCTCTGCGCTTTCAGGCATGGATCTGGAACTAGACCATGGTCTTTTCAAAACCTTTTCTGCAAACGTTTCACAGTGTACAAGGTGTAGCAGGGATTCCGTTCTCCTACAGAACTGTGCATAGAGATCTGGAACCTTAGTGAATTAGGATGGCCCAAAACTCACCTCAGTACCCAAAATCCCCTTACCGAGCTAGCTACAGTGTCTCATTGATCATAACAAACTCCCAATGCTTAGACAAACCAGAACATGAACTTAGGTTACCTCAGGTATCGTGGAACACATGAACACTCTTTCGCTCTATAATCATTTCAAACCAGAACGTGGAGTAATGAGGACACGTGCATATTTGAAATATTTATTTACTAATGCAGAGTTCTCAAACGCAGTATCTTATATAATACAAACAAACATATTATAAGAATCAAAGTTATCAGCATAGTTACTAGTCCATAATAAGCAAACGGTGATAGCATATTATAATGCTGAAATGAATAGGAATTAATAACACCTATTTCTCACCCTCCCTATTTAGTATGATTTTATATCTATGAAGGTCTCTTTTGGGTTTTAGCAGGGCGGGCCCATACCTCTGAATCTCAGTGGCAGAGGATCACATCATCTTCCACCAGCTCTCTGCATGCGAGGCATCATCAAGTGTGTTTTTGCATTCCCAGTAACTCCATCTTAAACCCGATTAGAGCCCGTTGTTGGCAGCAACAGTATTTGTGTTATGTCTAAGGTGGTGCGAAGATCAGACCTCACAACAACCTTGTGGCAAGTTATTCTTAGAGGTTTCAGCACTCACTGTGCAGACCGTGTACGAAGTAAAACTGATATTAGAGCAATAACATATTATTCTCACATAAATCACATCGTTCTTCTAGGTTGAAAGCTACTATAACAAGTATGTATCGTGTGCAAACTGAAGCCGAAGGAAAAAATGGCGTTTAAACATTTAATAAGCTCATGCTAACTTAACACAATATATAGAAAAGAAGTATCTATATGACACCCCCCCAATGATCCGAGCACGGTCAAAAATAAGGAAAGCTAACACTAGAATAGAGGCATAACATAAAAGCAGAGTTCAACAAAGAATGAGCAAAGCTTAATTCAAAAAATATATATGAATGCCTACAGTGGCCAAACAAAATAATCAAAAGTCATCAACTTAAGGCCCCTGCAGTTCAAGTCAACAGGCCTGGGGCATATAAAAACAAATGTTCGTAAGAAAAAAGGCACCTTCCAAAAAATACAAACAGGTACGTGCCTAAATAAGCAAAGTCTCCAAGGCATCTCATGATTGGACAGAATATGCAAAATATGCAGCAACAGCTTCCAACATGAAATCACTGTCATCATCCGAAAACAGTTCAGCCATCCAATTAAGTAGGTTGAAAGAACATACGTGCTGCTCCAGCACTGGATCCTCTAGCATCATCAGAGGACAACTCGGTGGGTTCTCAAGAAAGCTATGTGCCAAGAACTCATGTGCCGCTGCGACTATGTCCCAGTGCCTGCACCTCTGTGCGTGTGTTAGCTATGTGAAGGACAAAAGTTTCTCGGTCCAAGCTCAGGGCCACTTCTTTCTGAGACAAAAGGGCTCTTATTCTACTCATACTATTGAACTCTACCTTCAAAGTTGGGATGCGCGGCCAGATGGAAACATCAGAATTCCCATGTGTAGGAGGATACAGAACATTTTTGCAACAGACCACACGCTCTGATACAGTTACCACATAAGCTATACCAATTATTAAACCACAACACTCCTCGTTATTTAAAAGCAAATAACTACCATTCGTCAATAATGTGAATGTGGGAACTATTGCGGGAACTGGAGTGCCTTTTAACACACAGGCTAAGTTTGGCCGGTCCTGGTTACAAGAACTGTGTAACTGGATGTGTCTGCATATTAATGAACGGTCAGGCGACTGTGTGCATTCTTCACCATTAAGATTCACTTCCTTCTCATCCTTCATGCATCTGTATGTGTATGGTAGAGACCATGCCTCATGGAGGAATGCGCTACCTAGTGGTTCATATCGCCCTATTGCAATATACCGCATACAAATAGTAAATTTGTACAAAGGGAATGATAATGTGATTAATCCATGGATAAGCCATGTAGCAGCAGTGGCCTCAGCTACAGAAAACGGTAAAGATTCTAATCTTTCAATATGTAACATAGAAAATGATGCGTCACGCATTGAAAGCATGCGCTGTTTGTCAGTCAAATTAAATGGGGCAAAGAGGGAGGACACGTTCATGTAACTCCAGGGCACGCGACCCGCCTTAAGTGTCTGTAGGTTCCATGCAAACTGCATTACAGAACGCAATTGATTTTGACCATGGTATAACACAGACACCTCATCATTTACAATGTCAACAACAGAAGAAACAATATTATTCAACGTGTAAATCCGGGAAGAAAGCATGTTAATACTGTTATCGACTACTGCAAGCACCTTTTCCAAATTAGCTTGGTCAATTGCCCTTAGGCGTTTAGCAGCCTCAATTTGAGAAAATTTCCAGATTTCATTGTAAACAGCATAAATCCATCGTTTAGATCTACCATTTGCTGGGCCTTTCATAAAATCATTTAAATCCACATTATCATGTAACTGGGACAGATGTAGTTTAACTGCAGTCAGAGAAGAATGTTGTAGCCAATTCTGACATAATTTGCCCACTGAGTAAGTGGTGACAGTATGATCAGCATCAAAATGGGAATCAGGCCTAACTTGTGTAAAACCTTCAGCTACCCCAAGAAAGCGACGTTGGCAAGAATCAGAGCTTCTTTGCCACAACAGCCAACCCTTAGGATCCAAACTGGATATATCAAAGGATGAATTATGCAACATTGTCTGTAAATCTCGAATGGATAATTTAGTGTAATTATCCCAACCGGAATATTCTTCCAAATTAGGAATAATAGGGGTATTCAATTTTTTTGAAGTAGCCAAGCCAAAGCATGTTGTCTGTGAAATAGTTGAATTTAAAAACAACATATGATTCGGGATGAGACATGCACGGTGCAAAGCCTCAGTGCCTTGTACCTGCCAACTCTTAGAACCCCAAACTGATTTAAGGTCAATGGTTTCCTTCCATAGCTCGTAGCCCTCAACAGCTAATTTGTCTAGAGCTGCCTCGCAATGGTGCTGGGCAATGTTCCCACTGAGTGTAATTTACAGTAACCCTCCTGGAACTTGTTTTATGCAGAAAATGATTACCAAAATGTTGAAAGCAAAACAAATCACCATAATTAATGGAATCTAAGTATAAATCTTCAGCATCAAAGGCAGCATAATATTTCAAATCAGAGAATAGTGTTTCCACGGCCTGAATATCCCAATCATCAGAACGTATGTTTTGTTTCACTACTTCCCCTATGTTTACTCTAAGCACATTAGGAACATTAATCACTTCAGTGGGGCCATGGATTTGAAATCTAACTGCATCCCACGCAATCCCATCAAGAACAGGCCAAGCAGTGATGTTAACAACATTTAAGTCTCTTTTCAGTCTGTGAGCAGAATGTGATGAGGAAAGTGGGGCCAAAGTTCCATTAAGGTGCGGAATTCCTGTTCTCTCTTTGATATAGTGTCCATCGATCAGACGGAAAAAATAAAACACAAAGCCAATTGACATAAAAAGATACATTGAAAAAAGTATTACCCAAATATATGTCCAAGGGGGAATCAAAAAATGTTTTTTAAATAAAGTGGCATAAATTGCAAAACGTGAGGTTTTCTTCGAATGTACTGAAACAGAGTCAAAATAGAATCGGGATTCTGTGGCCAAACGAGTCTGCAAATCGGGCATCAATAAATAAGTTGGATAGGTGTAATTCAAGTCATCATTGTTATTAACAGGAAAAGTACTCAATAAAGGATTAGAGGGGGAGGAGCCAAGATGGCGATCGGGACGGACGCGTAGGCTCCCGGCTCCGTGAACCTCCGAGCCCGCACGACTATCCTGCTCACCATCCTGCTACTGTGCCTCATTTTGAAGTTTGGGAATTTGCGCTGAAACTGATAGCGTGATCCCGGGCTCCCTGCCGGCCCCATAGCCGGAGAAATCTGCGACGGCATTCAGCGGCCTGAAAGACTCTGTAACCGGGACATCTGCTGCATAACATGGCCGGACGCTAGGACAACAACAGCGGCCATCTCCACTGGCGCGGCGTCGGTCTGCTGGAGCCCACTGTCCATCCGCCCGATTACCACCACAGATGTCCTGATTGCCCAGCAACGCGGCTGTAGAGTACCCCGAGGCGGTGACCTGGTGGAACCTTTGTATGTATGTGGAACGCAGACGGTGGGTGCCTCAACGGGATTTGGCCCGGGTTTTGCGGGCAGCTCCCGAATTTTGGGCTGGCGTTGGAGCAGAGCGACGAAGAACACTGCAGGACACCGCTCCTTAGGCGATCTGCCTACACTGTCCCTGCGACTCGGATAGTGGCCGCACCGAGTTGGACTCGCCTATGACCGATTCCCTGTCCCCTGTTGCGATGGAAACTCCGAGGGGCCGCCGAGAAGTGATGGAGGCTGCCATCCTGACTATCGATGTACAACAAAAGGGGGAATGTGTACAGCCAAATGGTGCTGCGGTACGGGAGAAAGGGCCTGCGTTTTCTTGCGGCGACATCCTTGCTGCTATTGGTGCCTTTCGATCTGCCTGGGACCACGGCGTCCGTGAGCTGGGGAGGAAGCTGGATGGTGTCAAGTTCATGCTGGGGCACTTACGGTCGGACGACCCCCTGGCACACGAGGATCCCTCCCAGCCTGTCTCCGATGGGGGTGCTGTGGCCGCCCCATTGTGCGGGGGGGCAGTGATGACATTGGACTATGCTGTGAATTGTCGACAACTAGCCGGGGATTTGGTCTATTCTGATGGTTCCCTTTCACAGCAGATGATGGTGGCTTCGCACTCTGTAACACTACTGATGTCCTCTGCTTTGCCAAGGCAATGACTGGATCCTGTTCCTGCTTATTCCACCCTTGTCTTTACATCCTTGTTGTGGGGTACGTGTTCTGGGACTGCATTGGGGAAGTTGGCCGTATTTGCGGATGACTCTGTTGGTGGCCCGTGGCATCCATTTTGTACGCTCATGTCGCCCTCTGGCCTTGCTTGGACACTTGGTTTCTTTGTGTCGGCGGATGAGGGAATTACTTGGCAGACATGCCTCCGGGGACTTGCAAGGACTGGCCAAGGATAAGCAGTATTCTTAAATGTTGACATTCAGGTGGCTGGCGGGGGTGGGGGGCACGCGCTCTTCAGATACGTTTATTAGCGCAGTATTTTGCTAATTCTCCCCTTTCCTTATTGATTCGCTTGATTAACGTGGTGCATTATGTATCTTGGGGAGGAGCGAATTTTACGGGACGGGGTGACCGGGAGCCAGTACGGATGGCCCTCCTCCAGTTTTATATATAAAACTTTCTTTTTCTCTTTTCTGATACTAAATTTCGGGTACTCTCATGGGCGACAGGCACGCTGCTTGGGGGGGGGGGGGTAGGCCGTGGCCTCTGCAGGGGTGCAGGGTGGGGGGTTGGGGGAGGGTTTTTTTCTTGTTTTGTCCCTTTTTTCAGTTTCCATGGGCCTCTATCTGTCTCTTCCCTTCTTCTTTTTTCCTCTTTTTCTCCTTTCTTTTTTGGGTCAGCATGACGGTTAGACATTGCGCCTTTTGCGCTTTTGATAGCTGGTTTTCCTTTCTTTGTAGTCATTACTACGGTAGCCTCACGTCTATGGGGTGGGCGATGACTAGCTCGAAATTGAATGCGTGCTCTACATCCTGATGAGTGTATTTCAGCTCGGACACCTAGTTTATGTTCTCCCGTTCTGCTGATACATTGTTGCATGCATTGCTCACCCTAGGTCCTCGTTTGATTGTATTACGTCTGATCCTTTTAATTTCATAATATTAAAAAATAACCTTACCTAATCCTGTAACTCAGTGGTCGCGTCAAACTAAAGTCCTATTTTGGTAAAACTGTCGTATCTCGTGCTGGGGGGACTGCTGAGTTGCTTTATTGCTAACGGTTGTGCTATAAATCGCTTTCGAGGCCGGCCAGGTGGTTGTAGGCCCGTATATGTATGCTATTGATGCACAATAAAGGTTTTCAAAAAATAAAAAATAAAAATAAATAAATAAAGGATTGGAAATAACAGGCATCTCGAGGGCCACCTCTCGTACAGTATTAGAAGTAATGGCCAACACAGAATTTCTCACAATCGAAGGACAGGAGACTGCCGGTGTCATGCTATGAAGAATCGGCCACCGTGTGTATCTTGACATTGTCAATAGAGATTAATCTGTTTTCCTTACGACCTGGAAGTGGTGGTAAAATGACTGTTCTTGTGCCCTTCACTCCAAGAACGGGAACCGGAGCTCGATATGAAGGACAAAATTCTTTCTTGTTATCGATCTTCTCTCGAACCAGTTTCCGCATGCGCCATTGTGGTCGGTGCCATGGTGAACGATGAGTTCATTTCCAGTGTTGTGCACTCGCAGACACTAGGGGACTGCACCGCACAATTAGCAGAACTTCGTGCCCTGATGCTTGCATTAGAGTACGCTGATCCTTGTGTGACGACTTTAATCGTAAGTGATTCTTACTACTGTGTCCAGTCTTACAATGAGAACTTGATCTTTTGGATTCAGAATGAATTTCGTGATTCCAAGGGTAGCACAATAAAACATAAAATGATCTGGGTCCGAGAGGCTGAACTTAAGGAGAAGTGGCCACTTGTGTTTGTGATTCATACTCTGCAATACGCTGCAAAAGTTTTACCCCAGGTCTCACAGTCAACTAGTTCAGGGGCCAAATCTTTCGGCAAACTAAGCGTAAGAATCCGGTGTTTTTCACCAGAAGTCGTATTAGGAAATACAGCTTCCAGCTGGTCAAATTTCTCGGCAAGCCAGAAAGGAAAATCATCCTTATCCTGGGGTTTCTTGCCCATTACGGAATTGACCATGACAGGACTGATCTTCAAACCACCCTGCCCGGCCAGAAGCGCCGCACCCCCCGGGGCTCCACCCAGAAGATTACGGCCCATGTAATGTACTAAGGCTCTAATCACGGCAATCGCGACTACATGTAGTCGTCTAAGTTCAGCCACGTTACAATTGCCGTGTAGAGTATGAGGAGTAAATCCAGCCAAAACAGGCCAACTAGCGCCTGGAATGGACAAAGGACCTAACCACGGAGCGGTTAAAGAATGGGGTAGGGCGCCACCAAACCAAACTCCATGCTGCCAAACATCAATAGGAACTTCCTGTGCCCTGTACGGAGTATACTCATTAGGTACAGCCGTGGGAGTGTACGTGTGGAACACACCAGAATTAGCGTCCACTGCCGGAAATGTCACCCACAAATAAAACAGTTTGTAAGGATAAGCATGTTCCGCACTCACCACCATTATCACAGCCAAGCCTTCCAAAGGAACATTATAAGCCCGCAAATGATCACGCACCGCAATGCGACTATGCTGCGGAATGTCCACGGCTTGGGCCATGACAGCACAGGAATGTGAAAAAACAAAGGTTACTTTGTAGCACAACTGGGTAGTAATTCAAGGAAACCGTTTTCGATAGATTCAAGCTTGAAAAGACCTATTTCAAAAATAGGTAGGTTTTTCCGACACCACCGTTTTCCGGAAACGGTAATGAAGGGGTTAAGGATTGAATGATATACTACTCGAGTGTCATGATATAAGACCACCAACGTATGGGCGCCATGTAGCAGGGATTCCGTTCTCCTACAGAACTGTGCATAGAGATCTGGAACCTTAGTGAATTAGGATGGCCCAAAACTCACCTCACCTCAGTACCCAAAATCCCCTTACCGAGCTAGCTACAGTGTCTCATTGATCATAACAAACTCCCAATGCTTAGACAAACCAGAACATGAACTTAGGTTACCTCAGGTATCGTGGAACACATGAACACTCTTTCGCTCTATAATCATTTCAAACCAGAACGTGGAGTAATGAGGACACGTGCATATTTGAAATATTTATTTACTAATGCAGAGTTCTCAAATGCAGTATCTTATATAATACAAACAAACATATTATAAGAATCAAAGTTATCAGCATAGTTACTAGTCCATAATAAGCAAACGGTGATAGCATATTATAATGCTGAAATGAATAGGAATTAATAACACCTATTTCTCACCCTCCCTATTTAGTATAATATTATATCTATGAAGGTCTCTTTTGGGTTTTAGCAGGGCGGGCCCATACCTCTGAATCTCAGTGGCAGAGGATCACATCATCTTCCACCAGCGCTCTGCATGCGAGGCATCATCAAGTGTGTTTTTGCATTCCCAGTAACTCTATCTTAAACCCACTTAGAGCCCGTTGTTGGCAGCAACAGTATTTGTGTTTTGTCTAAGGTGGTGCGAAGATCAGACCTCACAACAACCTTGTCGCGAGTATTCTTAGAGGTTTCAGCACTCACTGCAGACAGTGTACCAAGCAAAACTGATATTAGAGCAATAACATATTATTCTCACATAAATCACATAGTTCTTCTAGGTTGAAAGCTACAATAACAAGTATGTGTCATGTGCAAACTAAAGCCGAAGGAAAAAATGGCGTTTAAATATTTAATAAGCTCATGCTTACTTAACACAATATATAGAAAAGAAGTATCTATATGACAAAGGTTTAAAGTCATGTAGGCACAGAGATGTCTGTGACAGCACCACCAAAAGTAGGTCTGCGGTGCTTCGGATGAGGACAGGATTCCAGGGCCTGTGATGAGTGTGCACAGATTCATCCATAGGCCTTACAGGACAGCAAGTCAAAACTGTATGTTACTGAACATCGGAAGACTTCATGCCATGACCAGTCGAAATAAAGGTCTAATTTCCCTCGCACTCCCGTCCTTCAAGGAGTGTTTCCATGGCAGATTATTATTGCCGTCAAAGTCTTAAGTCCTAGAAGAAGCATAAGAAATCGAAGAGGGAACCTGCCCCTTCCCACCACTCTAAACTCCAGAGAGGGTACAAAGGTGTCAACACGCCACCTTGGCTTGCTATAGATCTCCAGAATCAATCAGTCAATCAATCATCGCATTTGTATAGCGCACTACTCACTCGGAGGGTCTCAAGGCGCTTTGGGAGGGGGGGTCCGCTACTGCTCGAACAGCCAGGTCTTGAGCCGCTTCCTGAAGGTGAAGTGGTCTTGGGTCAGGCGGAGGTGGGTCGGGAGGGAGTTCCAGGTCTTGGCGGCCAGGTAGGAGAAGGACCTTCCTCCTGTTGTGGCTCTTCGGATGCGGGGGACGGCGGCAAGGGTGTGGCTGGTCGATCGGAGCTGGCGTGTGGGAGCGTAGAAGTTGAGGCGGCTGTTGAGGTAACTCGGCCCTTGGTTGTGTAGGGATTTGTGTGCGTGGGTGAGGAGCCGGAAGGTGATTCTCTTGTTGACCGGGAGCCAGTGCAGGTCTCTCAGGTGTCCGGAGATGTGGCTGTGTCTGGGGATGTCGAGGATGAGTCTCGCTGAGGCGTTCTGGATTCGCTGGAGTCTCTTCAGGAGCTTGGCGGTTGTTCTGGCGTAGAGGGCGTTGCCGTAGTCCAGGCGGCTGGTGACGAGGGCCTGGGTGACCGTCTTCCTGGTCTCGGTGGGGATCCACCGGAAGATCTTACGTAGCATGCGCAGGATGTTGAAACAAGACGAGGAGCTGGCGTTGACTTGTCTGGTCATGCAGAGGGAGGAGTCCAGGATGAAGCCCAGGTTGCGTGCGTGGTCTGTCGGTTTGGGTGCAGTGCCCAGGGTGGGGGGCCACCAGGAGTCGTCCCAGGCAGAGGGCGAGGAGCCCAGGATGAGGACTTCCGTCTTGTCTGAGTTCAGTTTCAGGCGGCTGGTCATCATCCACTCGGCTACGTCTTTCATCTCTTCGTGTAGGTTGGCTCTGGCGGTGGCGGGGTCATTGGTAAGGGAGAGGATCAGCTGGGTATCGTCGGCGTAGGAGATGATGTTGAGGTTGTGTTGGTGTGCGATGGCCGCAAGGGGGCTCATGTAGACAATGAAGAGGGTGGGGCTGAGTGAGGAGCCTTGAGGAACGCCGCAGATGACTTTGGTGGCTTCTGATCTGAACGGGGGTAGGCGGACTCTCTGTGTCCTTCCAGCGAGGAAGGAGATGATCCGCTCCAGTGCCTTGTCCTGGATTCCGACGTTGTTGAGGCGCTGCACTAGGCTGCCGTGGCAGACAGTGTTGAATGCCGCGGAGAGGTCTAGGAGGATGAGGGCCGCTGTTTCTCCGTTGTCAAGCAGGGCTCGGATGTCATCGGTGGCTGCGATGAGGGCGGTCTCGGTGCTGTGGTTGGCCCTGAAGCCAGACTGTGAGAGGTCGAGGGATCAATTTGTCTTGAGGAAGGCGGCCAGTTGCTTGTTGACGGTCTTCTCGATGACTTTGGCTGGAAACGGGAGGAGCGAGATTGGGCGGTAGTTTTTGAGTTCGGTGGGGTCCGCTGTTGGTTTCTTCAATAGAGCGCTGAGTTCGGCGTGCTTCCAGCTCTCCGGGAAGGTGGTGGTGTCGAAGGAGGTGTTGATGATGTCCCGCAGGTGGGGTGCGATGATAGCGTCGGCCTTGTTGAAGACGTGGTGAGGGCAGGGGTCGGTAGGAGATCCGGAGTGGATGGAGTTCATCGTGCGGATGGTGTCTTCGGTGCTGATCGGGGTCCAGGTGCTGAGGGTGGTGGTGGGGGCGTTGGTGCGGACGTGGGGAGCGTTGGTTGTGTGCTGAAGCTGTTGTGTATGTCAGCGATCTTGTTGTGGAAGTAGGAGGCGAGGGAGTTGCAGAGGTCTTGCGATGGGGTGATGTTGTTGTTTCCGGCGTTGGGGTTGGAGAGCTTTTTCACGATGTTTAAGAGTTCCTTGCTGTTGTGTGCGTTGTTGTCCAGCCGTTCCTTGAATGCTGTTTTCTTGGTGGCGTGGATCAGTTGATGGTGCTTTCGGGTGGCGAGCTTGAGGGTGGTCATGTTGTCTGGTGTTGGGTCTCTTCGCCAGGCTCTCTCGAGGGCTCGGCAGTTCTTCTTGGAGCTCTTGAGTTCGTCGGTGAACCATGGGGCCTTCTTGCTGCCGGGTCTGCTGGGCGGGGTCCTCAGTGGGGCGAGGTCGTCAGCGCAGTTGCTGATCCACTTCGTGAGGTTGTCGGTGGCCTGGCTGGGGTTCGCTGAGATGGCGGGAGGATGCTGGCTCAGGGATGCGGCGAGTTGGTCGGCTGTGATCTTGTTCCAGCTTCTTCGTGCAACCTGTTGCTGGTGGTGGTGGATCGTGGTTCTTCTGAAGCTGAAGTGGACGCAGCTGTGGTCCGTCCAGTGGAGTCCGGTGGTGTGGCTGAAGCCGATGTCCTTGCTGGATGAGAAGACGGGGTCGAGTGTGTGTCCGGCGTAGTGGGTGGGGGGTGGTCACCAGATGCTTGAGACCGAGGTTGGCGAGGTTGTCCAGCAGGGTGGTGGTGTTGCGGTCGTTGTTGTTCTCCAGGTGGAAGTTGGGGTCCCCTAGGAGGATGTAGTCAGTGGAGGGGAGGGCGTGCGGGCTGATGAAGTCAGCGATGTCTTCGCTGAATTGTGTGCGTGGTCCCGGGGGTCTGTAGATGAGGGTGCCTCTGAGGGTGGTCTTGGGGTCGGTGTGGATCTGGAAGTGCAGGTGTTCGGCGGTTGTCAGGGTGTCGTCGGTGTTGGTCGTGATGCGGATGGTGTTCCTGTGAATGATGGCGATGCCTCCTCCCGTCTGGTTGGCGCGGTCCCTCCGGGTGATCTTGTATCCGTCCGGGATGGGGATGGCGATGGCGATGTCGGGCGCTGAGGAGGCGTTCATCCAGGTTTCCGTGAGGAAGGCAACGTCTGGAGATGTGGTGTCGAGGAGGTTCCAGAGTTCGACAGCGTGTCTGTGGACGGAGCGGGTGTTGAGCAGGATGCACTTAAGGTGGTTGCTGCTGGTGTTCGGCTTGGTGGGTGCGGGTGCAGTGCAGGTCCGGACGCAGGTGAACTTGCAGGAGTGGCAGCTGAAGGGTCCGTGGGTGCGTCTCGGGGTGGCTCGGTAGCATTCCGGGATTCGGCCGGTGTTGAGTGCGTTGAGGGTGGCGGCGTCGTACGTCCGGCGGGTGGGCTGGGGTCTGCGGGGGCCAGGGGTCCTGGAGCTGGGCGCGGTCCAGGCGCGGACGGGCGTAGACGGGCTTACCTTTGGCGCACCTTCGGCGCTCAATCGGTGCTCCCGCTGCGCGCGTCCGCTGCGCGGTCGCTCTGGGGGTGTCATAAGTAGGGGGACGGGAGGGCGGGTCAGCTGGGTGGTGGGAGCGGACGGCCAATGGGCTGGTGGTGGGCGGGGCCGCAGGGGGTCAGCGGCGGGAAAAACTGGCAGACGGGCGGCTCAGCTGTGGCTGGGTCGCTCGGGTGCAGGGAGGGCAGCTGCGGCAGGAGCTGGCGGGCGGGTGTCACAGCAGGAACCGGCAGGAGCAGGTAGCGGCAGGAGCAAGGGGGGTGACCCGGCCTAGTGAAAGGCGCAGTGGTCACTCAATCAATCATTTGTAGAGCGTGCTACTCACCTGTGATGGTCTCAAGGCGCTGTGGGGATTGTGGAGGGGTGGTGCTACTGCTCGAACAGCCAGGTCTTGAGAAGTGTCTGAAGATCAGAAGGTCCTGGGTTTGTCACAGGTGGATGGGGAGGGTGTTCCATGTCTTGGCTTCGAGGTGGGAGAAAGATCTGCTGCCGGTGGTCGTTCAGTTAATGCGAGAAACAGTGGTGAGGGTGAGGTCAGCGGAGCGAAGCTGGCGATTCGGTGTGTAAAAGGTAATTAGTATGTTGAGGTATGTTGGTCTTCTCTGGAGTTTTGCCGTGGTTCCCGCGTAGAGAGCGTTGCCATAGTCTAGCCTGCTGCTGACGAGGGCTTGGGTGACCGTCCTGGTGGGGATCCATCTGTAGATCTTGAGCAGCACGCGGAGGGTGTTTTAGCAGGAGGCGGGGACGGCGTTGACTTGCTGGGTCATTGATATTGTTGAGTCCAGGATGAATCCCAGGTTGCGTGCATGGTTGTTGGGTGTCGGTGCCACCCCCAGCGTGGCTGGCCACCAGGAGTCATCCCAGGTGGTGGTGGTGGAGCCTAGGATGAGGACCTCCGTCTTGTCAGAGTTCAGTTTCAGGCAACTGTTCTTCATCCATTCTACGATAGCCTTTATGTAGGTTAGTTGTGGCGGGGTCCTTGGTGTGGGAAAGGATCAGCTGGGTGTCGTCGGCGTATGAGATGATACTGAAGTCGTGCGATCGGATGATGTTGGCGAGCGGTTCCATGTAGATGTTAAAAAGGGTCGGGCTGAGGGAGGAGCCTTGGTGTATACCGCAGGTGATCTTGGTGGCTTCGGATCGGAAAGGGGGAGGCGGACTCTCTGGGTTCTGTCGGTGAGGAAGGAGGTGATCCAGTCCAGGGTTTTGTTGCGGATCCCTGCGACGTGGAAGTGTGTGTAGGGTGTGGTGGCAGACAGTGTCGAAGGCGGCAGAGATGTCCAGGAGGATGAGGGCTGCGGTTTCGCCTTTGTCCAGCAGGGTCCTGATGTCGTCATTGGTGGCAATGAGGGTGGTTTCGGTGCTATGGTTGCTGTGGGATCCGGATTGGGACGGGTCCAGGATGGTCTCCTCGAGGAAGGGTGTCAGCTGCCTATTGACAGTTTTTTCTATGACTTTCACCGGGAACGGCAGCAGGGAGATGGGCCGGAAGGTCTTGAGGTCCTTTGGGTCTGCCTTGGGTTTCTTGAGTAGGGCATTGATCTCGGCGTGTTTCCAGCTCTTCGGGAAGGTGGCGTTCTCGAAGGAGCTGTGGATGATCTTCCAGAGTTGGGGTGCGATGATGGTACCTGCTTTGTTGAAGATGTGGTGAGGGCAGGGGTCGGACGGTGATCAGGAGTGTATGGTGTTCATGATTTTGATGGTGTCGTCATAGTTGACGTGGTTCCAGGAGAGTAGGAGGCCGGTGTGGTTGGGAGGTGGTGAGTTTGAAGTGTCGGGGGTGGGGCGGGGTGGGGGGGGAGGTCTGGGTGTTGAAGCTGTCGTGGATGTCTGTGATCTTGAGGTGAAAGAAGGTGGCTAGGGAGTCACAGAGGTCTTGCAACAACGGGATGTCGTTGGAGCTGGGGTTAGAAAGTTCTATCACGATGTTGAAGAGCTCTTTGCTGTTGTGCGCGTTGTTGTTGGGTTTCTTGAAGGAGGTTCTTTTGGCGGTTCGAATGAGTTGGTGGTGCTTGCGGCTGCCGTTCTTGAGGGCTGCATGGTTGTCCGGTGTCTGTTCGTGGCGCCACTTCTCGAGTCTTCGGCAAGTCTGCTTGGATGCCTGGAGGTTGGTGGTAAACCAGATGGCCCTCCTGTTGGTGCATCTGTTTGAGGGTTTCCTGATCGGGGCGAGGGTGTTGGCGCAGTCCTCAATCCATTGGCTGAAGTTGCGGGCGGCTGTGTCAGTAGGGTCGGTTGGTGGGTCTCAGGCGAGCGTGGTGATTAGCTGGTCTTCGGTGACCTTGTTCCAGCTGCAGTGGGGGATTCGTTATGGGTGGTTGTGCGTGGTGTGTTTCTTGAAAGAGTAGTGGATGCAGCCGGGGTCGGTCCAGTGGAGTTCGGTGGTGTGGTTGAAGGTGACGTGGTTGCTGGCGGAAAATATGGGGTCAAGCGTGTGTCCGGCGGAGTGGGTGGGTTTCGTGACAAGCTGTTTGAGTCTGAGGTTGTTGAGCAGGGTGGTAGAGTTGCTGTTGGCGTTCTCGAGTTGGAAGTTCAGGTGTCCGAGGAGGATGTAGTCTGTGTAAGCAAGGGCTTGCATGCTGACGACGTTGGCGATGGAGTTGCTGAACTGTTGTCAGGGTCCGGTGAGGTCTGTAGACGAGGGTTCCTCTGAGGTGCAGGTATTCGGCAGTGCTGAGGGTGTCTTCGGTGCTAGTTGAAATTCTGAGGATATTCCTGTGAACCATGGCGATTCCTCCTCATAGTTTGTTGGTGCGGTCCCTGCGGGTGATCTAGTAGCTGTCCGGGATCGCTATGGCAATGTTGGGCGCCGAGGAGGGGTTCATCCAAGTCTCCGTCAGGAAGGCGATGTCCGGGGATGATGAGTCGAGTAGGTTCCGGAGTTCAATGGCGTGCTTGTGGATGGAGCGGGTGTTAAATAGTATGCATCTGATATGGTTGCGACCTGCCCTGGTGGAAGTGGCAGGGCGCGCTGATGTTTGGTGGCTGGTGAAGCTGCAGCTTCGGCAGGAGAAGGGTCAGTGGTTGAGCTTCGGGGTGGCCAGAAGAGATGATCCTTAGTCCAGTCCCAATGTGCCCCAAATTTCCAGGTCTATTGAACATGTCACACCAAGGCGAGGCCTATAGCGAGACTATGCTGTACATTTTTACCACACTGCAGGTGCCCATTGGCATGCCTTTGGACCCCCAAGGATCCATAGGGGTCCTCCAGACCGACTTCTGCTGGCGGGTCTGCCCTCAGCATTGTCAGTGCCTCTCAAACCTGCTTCAGCACTGGTGCCGGTGCCGATTTTGGTTCTAGCACAAACAACTGAGCATGTTCCTTTCACTTCGACACCAGCAGAGGATTCCTAACCCATTGTGCTCTGAGACTCGGACCTGAATACCCCCAAGACCTTGACTAAGGCCATGCCTTTATCCCACTGGAGCACTGGCAGCAGCTCTTCTGATAGTTTGCACTTACCATGGAGTCGGACCCATACTTTGCACAGTCTTTTCGGCACAGACTAGCACAATCACAATTTTAATGACTGGAATGATTTTGTAACCAAATATGAAGAGGAAAATAGGTAGGAAGAACTGTGCCAGTGGCCTGAATACTTCTCCAGATACTGACCATGTCTCTCCTCATGGCCCTGCCACTGCGGAAAGTGTCTGTTTAGCTGCTGTTATTGGGTTGGTGGATGTATTCAGCCATAAAAGTCCCAGGGTGGGGAGTGGCAGAAGTATTAGGCCATTAAAGTTCTACTGCGGAGGTGGTAACTATTGTTACTCCAGTAATAGAACTTTCATAGATTCACATGCTTGATTCATCCTCCATCATCATGATGGGAGGCCCCAGTACATTTAATATAGTAGTACCTTGATAGGTATGGACTAAAAAAAAGGCCTAGGCCTCTTAGTTTAGTAACCTATCATAGTCATTATTAAAAAAGAGACCAACGTTTTGCCTTAACCAATCAGCATGAATCACCCTCTAGAACACTCCTGAGAGAAGCCCATTATCTCAGATTTTCTACCACATGTTGTGTTAGGGAGCCTCCACTTAGCTCTGCTCAGCTTTTCTTAATCTACAACTTTATTTGCCATCAAATCTGACTGAACTATGTCAGAGAAGGCAAAAAAAGCTCTCTTCAGAGTGTGTGCCACCTGCTTGAAGATGTGCCAGGAAGTCCTCTAGTGACTCTTCTACAGAGCGCAAAAAGGGTCTCGCAAAAAAGAACAGCCAACAAAGACTGTATCTGAGCCTAAACCTCCACCTCCAGGGCTTAAATTGACTTTCAAAAAACATTCAGACAGGTAGTTGACAAGCTCCCTGCTGGCAACAGAAGATTGGTCAGCACCATCAATGACGAAAGGCTGCACTTCAGAGACGTCAACGTCTACTACTTTCTCCACTGCCCACTGATTGTCAACATCTCTGTCGTCGACACAGGCTCCGATTTAATTAACCATCCCTCTGTCATCTTCATCAGTCGGTTTACCCATCATAGTCAAAGCACTTGTCTTTGAAAATTAAACTGACGTTGAAAGCGTTGACGGAGAAGCCACAGTCAACTAAGTCATCAACGAAGAAACCAGGGTCGTCGAAGATGCCACAGTCGATGAAGACCCCATTGCCTTTGAAAATGAAACTGACGTTGAAAGCTTTGACAGAGAAGCCACTGTCAATGAAGTCGTCGTCGACTGAGAAATCAGGGCCGATGAAGACCCCACCATCAACAAAGACTCAGTCACCGCCGTCAATGAAGACACTGTCGTTGACTAAAATAAAGGTATTACCGGAAGTTAAGATGTCGTCAAGATGTCGTCGTGTCCACCTCTATTGGCTGCCAAAATCACTGTTTACGACCAAATCACCATCACGTTTTACGCACACGACTACTGCTGCACATAGGGGAAGAGAGATGACCCCAGAACATACTTCCCCCAGTAAAATTGTAGCTCTTTTACCCCCTCATCTCCTTGATGAGGAAGATTCTGAAGGGGAAGGCCTTTTTGGAGATGTGTATAGTCCATCTGACTTGCACTTTAAGTGGCAGCTGGATGATTACCAAGAGGATGTGCAAGAATATCATGGCCAGGTCTATTATGCCCAACCGGAGCCATGCCGTCAGCAAGAGATGCTGACAATGATGCCATCTGCCTTATTCTCAGATCTTCTATTAATTCCCTGTGCCTGTTACGAAATCTCCACCAGTGGGGTCACCAGTACAACTGACTACTCCTACAATACTTTCGGCTCACATTCTATTCCTCTCCAAGAAGCGATCTCTTCAGATGATGAGAGGCAGGAAAGAGAACTTCACTACGCGGCCACAGAATGGGATAGCTATATGATGTATTTGCCTGCTTAACCAATACCGCCACTGGTAGATTCTCTGACAGAAGACAAAGAGGGATTTCACAATCTGTTAGAGCATGCAGCAAAAAGGTTTGCTTTACCAATGCCTTCAAAATGATCTGACTGTTCTTGTATGATTTTAAAGAACCATTTCGTAAATCCGTCTTAACTGATGGTCAACATCTGGGAAGAAGGTATTAAGATTATGAAAACCCCGGCCTCTATACCGGCGGTACTTCTACTCCTTGGCAAAAAAATGCAATACTACAGATGATGCGGCAGCGTGTCTCACAGGGCACCCAAACCAAGATTCCTTGGTCATGCAAGCTGCTCAATGCCATTCAAAAAATCCAGCGCCACCTCTTTCTGCTCCTCATGATAAGGACGTCAGATGCCTAGATTCCATCAACAAACAGTTGTCTGCAATGTCAGCCGTAACAGTAAGGGCAGAAAATTATTTGGCAATATTAGGACATTATGTTCGCCAGATGTAGTCAAACATTACTCCCTACATTGACCAACTGCTGGAGGATCCCAAAGAGGAGGCAGAAAGTATCTTGCCTGAAGGAGAGAGAGCATCCAATGAGATCATAGATTCTGCCATGGACGTCGCCATCACAAGATTCAGGCAGTTGGCAGGGGCGGCAGTATTTAGGCAAGGATGCCTCAAAGCCATCTCATTCTGTCCAGAAGTCCAAAATAAGATCTTGGACCTCCCCTATGAGGGAGAAGCTCGTTTTGGAAGTCATGTGGAGTAGGACCTCAAAATGATCAAAGCGGACACTGATACCGCCAAGACTTTGGGGACGCTGCAGTTCCGGAAAGCTCCTTTTCGTGGATCCCAAGGAAGAGGACAGCCTTCTTATAGAGGGGAGTATCAGCAGTACCAATACCCTTCCGATTCCTCGATTACTCAGTCTTACCGTCCCTAATTCCAGCAGTCTACCTCAGGCATCCTATGTCAGATTAAATAGGGGGAAAACCCATCAGGCGGGCAAAGATGCTAACTGTCGACAATTATATTTTGCAGGCTCTGGCTCCACTCCTCCTCCTCCACATTATCCACATTCTTTTTTGCCTCAACCACCCTACCTTGAAGGCAACATTTCCAACTACCTCCACCAATGGCGAACCATTACCACAGATCGGTGGGCTCTACGCCTGGCACAATTTGGACACGCACTGGAGTTTATCCAAAAACTACAGATAACCCCACCACAACCTTTCCTCCAGAGACATCTCAAGGGTCTTCAACAAGAGGTCGCATGACTTCGCAGAGGAGTGATCGGAAAGGTCCCAGTCTCCCACAGGAGCAAGAGTTTCTACTCCTGTTTTTTAAAAAAAATGTTATCAGAATGAAGTTAAGGCAGTGGCGAACAATCTTAGACCTCAGAAACCTCAACTTCTAATTGAAAAAACAATTGTTTCAGATGGTCACATTGCAGGAAGTACTAAAGCTCATAAACCTGCGTGATTTCATGACCATTCCAGAGTGCGGGAACCGATTGACGTCGACGTAACTACTCAGGCCAAATACGGCCACAGCTCCCCAGAACTTGTGGATACAGCAAGTTCTGTTACTTACAGACCGGCAACCCAATTGGTGCCGCCCGTTCAAATCTTAAGACCACCCGATTAGGACTGGGTTGGAATTATCACCGGTTCCCCGACCACGCCCATGATCATTCATATCAGCCCTGAAGAATCACAGCCATATGTTGTGACGAAACACGTGTCGGCTTGATTTGTGTTTACAGTGATTCCCAGGTTGAGAACACTGTGGGTGAATAAAACCTTTGAAAACTATACGCTTTGTCCGGTCTATCCCTACTATCACTACTCTAAGACAAACCAGTCTATTTATGCTTATTGTGTGCTCTGGACTTTTGCCTAATTCTTGGTGAGCTGCTTGAGGTCCTCTTGCGACTCCTGTGCCTTTGTCCTTTGGGTCTTCTTTTGCTCCAGTGGGCTCCCCTGCTTGCTCGGGGCCGGCTCTGACTTTCCTGCACTTGGTGAGTCCCTTGGACGTTGCTGGTCCCGACACTGCACCTTCTTTGCTTTTTTCATCTGTTGCTGTTGCCAAGGCTTGTTGGTGCTGCCACCGGACACGACCCCCTGGCTCTCAACTTTCAACGTGGAACAGCTCATGAACAGCTCCTGGTCTTTAATTGTGTTGCCTGGTCCTCACAGCTGCAGTGACAAAGGCACTGTCAACTCTCCTCCATCTTCGTTCATCAGTGGTCATTCGTCTTATGTGCCTCCTGGTCACTCCCGAGCAATATATACTCTGTCCCCTCTGCTTGCAGGTACTCCTCTTCAAGAATCCACCCTTGGATTCTACCGGACTCTTTCACCTTCTTTGCCAGTGGCATCCTCCCTCAAGTCCTCTGTAGTGGTCTACAGAAGTTTCCTACGTCACTTCACACCTATGCACTAGGCTTCCCTAGTGTAGGTATCCTGGTTCCTGAGATATCCACGAGTGGGGTGACTCTCCAATCTTCCATCGTCCATGGGGTTTCTTGAGGGTCCTCTGGGAACGGTCCTTCTTCTTGAAAACTGCAACCATGACTTCCCCTTTGACTTGTATTGAGCATGCGGTCGTGTTTCCACTCTGCACATGGCCACTGTAGTGTTCTTGGGTTCTTATCTTGGGTGATTTCTCAGGTCCCCAGCTCTTCTAAGTCTTCTGGGTCCAGTCTTGACTTTGGTCATGGTTTGCATTCCACTTTATTAGTATATGATGTGGTTTCCCCCTGGAGACCTCTGTGTATTTGTGTTAATTACCTGTTCTATTGTTGAAGTATTGTGTGTATTGTTATTATATCTCTGGGTAGACAATATCTCAATGTGTTAGTGAGTGTTTATAATAAATACATATTTATATAACTACGCTGTGTGGTTCTTTCATACTTACACTATATGATTAGTACTGGTAAAACGAGATGCTTTACACTCCTTCTGGACTAAGCCTGAAGGCTGCTCTTCACAGTCACAGCTACCTCTTAGAGAGCGTTTTCTATAGTTGTCTACGGCCACTAAAATCCCCATAAGGGTTCCCTGGATTAGTGCAGGGTGCTTCACTTAAATAAGTGTGCACCATATGCTAAGCCAGCCCCCTACATCATTTCCTCTACGAGCCTTGGTCTGTGATCTTTAAAGGCCAGCTGTCCTCTAGACCACTAATCCCATTCCCTATGGACACAGTGGCCCAAGTTTTACAAGCAGTTAAGGACAACCTCTGCATCCCTGACCCAAGCTATCCGGGATGGCCACAGCGTGCCCAAATATTTTATTCACTCTGGCTTGGATACATCAGACTGCGTACATCAGGTGATCGGTACGAGTGTAGCAGTTCAACGCCATGCTTGGATAAGGTCTATGGGCTTCTCCAGGGATGTCCATACCTCTATAATAGACATGACATTTAATGGCTGTTACCTTTTTGGCCATAAAGCATACTTGGCCCTGGAGTAGTTAAAGGAAAGCATGGACACAGCACTTTCCTTGGGGGGAGGGAGGGTGACCCCACCTGACAATTTTGCCAGCTATTTCAACCTATGCGTGGCTAAGGCAGGGGATTTTAGTTTTGCCAACGCCAGTGCAGTCTACCATTCCAGCAGGTCTTCCAGCCTTTTTGTGACTGACACTGCGACACACAAAGACAATGACCTGGGCTTCGGGAACAACCTGTAGCCAGTGCTTAATTTGTGCAGATGCTTTCAGGTGCTAAGCACTGGCACCTATTTCTCTGGGCCGGGTCTATTTAATTATTCTCCCATGCACAGCCAGCACTGTGCACAAGCCATTAAAAAGCCCCAGCCTCGAGCGAGGCTTGTGCAGCTGTACGTTCAGATTTGGTGCATGCTGCTAGTGTGCTTGCTTTGGTGCGCACAAGTGCCTGGTCTTCAGGGTGGGGAAAGGGCAGGTGTGTTGTGTCATGCGCAATATAAACTGCACGAACGATGAACTGGGAGCATAATTTCAGCTGCTCTACCCAGCAGTCTGCGTTTTCCAGTGTAGCCAAAGCTGCAAGGTTAGGTGAGTTGTCTGTGTGTTATTTTACACACAACTGTTATCTTACAGGGGACAGAATAGTGCTTGGCCGTGGGACACCATCGATAAATTCTTGCACAGTGGCACCCGAAGGAAAACTGCCCGGTAGCTGCCTGCCTCAGGACAGCAGACAAGACCTTGCAGCGTAATAAGAAAAATACGGGAAGCAGCTGAAGGTGATCAAAAAGTGAAAACATTTCTTCCTGCCAGTTAGTGTATTAGTACCACACTCCTACCTGTCCCAGTACCATTTCGTCTCTATCAGACCCTTCCTCTCCCTTTCTGCAATGGACACCGTTGCAGCCACAAGCACCTTGTGCCCCACCGCTACCTCCAACAGTGCCCCTCTCTTCACAGTGGCCTTCTCCCACTATCCCAATGCCTGTCTCTCCATAGTGTCTTTCTCACCTGTATCTCAGTGCCCCTCTGCTTACAGTCTCTGTACCACAATGCCCCTCCCTGCAACAACACTCACTCACTCCTGTTACAGTACCCCTTGACTCCCCCCCCCTCACTCTCAGAGCACCTCTCCCCACCATCGCTCTGTATTAAAGCATGAACTGGGCCCGAGTATTCATACTTTGAGTTTGCACGTGAGACCGCAAAGCCCTTCTCTGTCTGTCTCTTGGCCACTCGAACCAGGAGGCTTTCCCAAATACCCCCTAACCAGAGAGAGGATACACAGGGAATTTCTCAGCTTTGACCTGGAGAAAAGTAGCATTGATTCACAATGTGCTATCAGAGGGGCTAGGCTGTGTTGGGTGCTCTGTACCTCCCCCACCCCACCCCCACAAGCCTGCTGAGATCTATCGCCCCACACCGTCTCTTCACCTCCAAAGACCCATGTCCCGTATACCCCTGCTGCATACTTACAGCCTTATGGCCCTGTTGGAGAGAGATCAGAGTTTTGTCTAGTTGAAGTTTTGACTGTAGCACAGAGGGGTAATGTAGAACATGTACCATGCAGATGACAGAACTATATTATGTGGATAGCTCATTGGGTTTCTGTTTTTTGTCACAGACATCCTTTTGTTACTCGCTAATCATAAATTACAATCCTAATATAGCACAGGCGGCAAACTCAGTTGAATTTTGTGCTTTATTTTTTTTTTTTTTTGGTGTAAAACTTTTATTGACATTCATCATCCAGGTAACAGCCGTACATTTATACAATAAGCATGATGTGAGATAAAAGAGCATTATGTATGTGTACACAGCTATTCAGCCGACAACCCTCCGGTCCGGCAGCGTATAATGAGGATGATATGGCAAATCTTTAGGATGCATTTTTCGGAGACATGAAGTTTTACTTTTTAAGTCCATTTTTTGTTTTGTTCCTTTTTTTTATGAAAATAGTAACCAAACCAAACACAGTGGCTCATTCGTAGTGAATAGACATAAAGCAATTTGGGAGGAGAGTTACTAGTAGAACACGCCGACCCCCAACACCCAGGTCATACCCCTTCACCCCCAAGCACAGCGTGAATTAAATTCTTAACAACCAGGTTACACTTCTAATCCCACCCCATGGCACCTTACAGGTTAATCGATCATTTCCTCCTCATCATCTGAGTCTTCATCTTCATCGTCCTGCAGCGGGTCGCACAGGTCCCCTCTGTACCTATTCCACGCCTCCCATACCTTATTCCATTTCTTTGGGTTCGCTCTGAGTTTATAGACAGTTCTTTCAGTTAGCATCAATTTGTCCATGGTCTTGCACCATAACGCCAAAGTAGGTATCTCCGCCACCCCCCATCTCTGCGCCACATCGCGCTTAGCCACCATTGTACCAATTGTAACCGACTGCTGTTGTCTGAGGTTAAGATCAGTGCCCTCCCATATATTCAGGAGACAGAGGCGTGGCTCTGGTGTGATTGAGGTATCAAGTGCCTGTGAGATTGTGCGCATGACCTGTTGCCAATTACTGGCGATGAGAGGGCAGCCCCACAGCGTATGTAACAATGTGCCGTCCTCCCCACATCCCCTGAGGCAGTGAGGGGAATCAGCCCT
Organism: Lissotriton vulgaris; assembly: GCF_964263255.1. Classification (NCBI taxonomy): domain Eukaryota; kingdom Metazoa; phylum Chordata; class Amphibia; order Caudata; family Salamandridae; genus Lissotriton; species Lissotriton vulgaris. Next base: position 187,305,464 of record NC_141690.1, on the reverse strand, counting down.
GTGTATTTTATGTAGGGTGGTCCTTGTATAGTACACTCTGTGCAGCACTTTTAACTGTATGAGCCTGAACCTAGCCGACACCCCAGCCTCCCTTGGAGACGCCATAGCAGCATTCCAGTCCGTCTCATCCATAGCTCCCAACTCATCCTCCCACTTTTCTCGCAGTTTCTGTAGGGGGTCTGGAAGATTATTCATCAGTTTGCGGTATGTTAGTGAGGTGGCCCGTGATTGTAAAAAATCCGTAAGAAGCCGGTCTTCCAGGGGTGAGGACTCCGGGACCGTAGTCCCTGGTTCTAAGACCGCCAGGAGAGCGTGCCTGATTTGGATGAACCTGTATGTTTCAGTGGGACCTAGGGCATATTGCTGCTGAAGCTGCTCGAAGGGAATCACCCCTGCGGATGACCAGAGATCCCCCACCGTAGAGATGCCTATATTATCCCACTGGGTGAATCCCTTACTGGTCCTGAGGCAGCCCAATTTCTTGGTATCCCAAAGCGGGGTAAGCTTCGTGATGATCCCCTTCCATTGTAGCCTAGTGAGCGCCTTGTACCATAAGGTGACTGTATGTTTAGTAGGGCCAATCAGGTCTTTGAGGAGACTTGGGTTGTATAAGGGGGCCAGCAAACTTTGCGTTCCCAGTTGGGCCCTGTCAGCCAGGTATGCCGGGTCATCGTGCGATGCATGGAGCCACTGGTTGAGCACCTTGAGTTGAGATGCCCAGTAGTAAAGCTGCACATTCGGTAGTGCTATTCCCCCATCGTACCAACCGCGGTTAAGTTTAAGGTGAGCTATTCTCGGGGGACGCTCACCCCATAGCAAGGTGGTGATAACTGCGGTGATTCTATGAAAGTAGGAGGGCGGGATTACATTCGGGGTATTTACCAAAACGTACAGGAGGCGTGGAAGCGCCATCATTTTGAACAGGGCAGCACGGCCCAGGAGCGTGAGTGGCAGGGTTGACCAATGTCGTACGTCCGCCTTTAGACGGAGGAGGGGGGGTGCCAAGTTCCGGTCGTAAAATACGGCCGTATCGTTGGTGACATGGATGCCCAAGTACTTGAAGGAGACATCGGTTAACACTAATGGGCAGTGTACAGGGAGGGCTGGCCAAGGGCCTTTCAGAACATAAAGGACCGATTTCGTCCAGTTGATCATATAGCCGGAGGCCGAGCCATGTTTATCGCAGAGTGCCAGTAGTATCGGAACACTCGATTCGGGGGCAGATAAGTAGACCAACATATCATCGGCATACAATGATACTCTATCTTCCCAGGCCTCCGTCCATCTAATACCCTTCAATAGCGGTGTCTTTCTGATAACAATCGCGAGAGGTTCAAGGACCAGTGCGAACAATAACGGGGATAGGGGGCAGCCCTGGCGAGTCCCACGCGCTAGAGTAATCGCTCGTGAGATGTGGCCATTGGCCGCCACGTGGGCTACTGGATCCGTGTAGAGTAGTCGGACCCATGATAGAAACTTCGGTCCGAAGCCCATCCGAGTCAGAACTGCGAACAGGTATTGCCATTCTACCATGTCAAAAGCCATTCTGGCGTCCAGTGACAAAATGGCCGCCGGTTCTTTCAGGGAATGCGCTCGTGCCAGTGCGCCGTGCACTCTACGGAGATTTAGCGCTGTACTCCTGTGTGGCATAAAGCCGGATTGGTCAGGGTGGATCAACTGGGAGAGATATGGAGTCAGCCTGTTAGCAATCAATTTCGCCAGGATCTTCGCCTCTGCATTAATGAGCGAGATCGGGCGATAGGATGTACAGTCCTCTGGAGGCCTGCCAGGTTTTGGGATAGCTACTATCGTCGCCAATCGTTGGTCTAAAGGCAGTGTACCGGTCTCACGGCAGTGCTCAAACATGGCCAGCATTGGCGGGCCCAGTGTGTCTGACATCGTTTGAAACCATTCGATTGGTATCCCATTGGGGCCCAATGCTCTGCCTGTATGCAATGCACCTGTCGCCGTACGGAGCTCTTCTACCGTGAGGTCCGCTTCCAGCTCGGTCATCGCCTCCGGTGTCAATGTCTCTAACTCTACGTCTTGGAGTGCCAATTCTGCCGCCTCTGCTGTGACCACCACCTCTGGAGTGTATACCCCTTGGAAGTGGTCTGCTAAGAGGTCGACGAGTTTAGGAGGGTGCGTGTGACACGTCCCTTCTCGGTCCCGCAACTGGAGAATGTGCCTGCCTCCGTCCCGTTTCTTGTCCAACCAGGCCAGCAATTTGTTGGCTTTGTCGCCCACATCGTAAACTCTGCATGCAGTCGATTCTATATGTTCTGACACCCGTCGACGCAGAAAGTCGTCGTGTCGTTGCTGACAAAGGGTCAGCGCGTGTCGAGTGTCTTCTGACGGTGCGGTCATATGAGTTACGTTAGCCTGTTCTAACTGCAGTTCCAGCTCTACCAGTTCTTGTTTTTGTTTACGTTTATGATCGGTTATGGTCGCGATTGCCTGGCCCCTCAATACTGTCTTGTACGCCTCCCATAGTATCGTCGGTGAGGACACCGAACCGGAGTTCTCCTGGAAGTAATGCTTGGTGGCGGTTTTGAGGGATTTTCGGATCGGAGGGATTTTAAGATAACCGGGGTAAATGGGATAGAGTCGTTTGCGAGCCATGGTTGTGCAGGACAGTGTAGCTATCAAGGGGGAGTGGTCTGATATACCCCGTGGCGCAATCTGTACATCGGTAAATGTGAGTCTGCCACCCCCTAATGTGAGAAAATAGTCAATGCGAGACAGGCAGTCATGAGTGGATGAATAGTAGGAATAGTGGCGATCAGTTGGGTGGAGCTGTCTCCAAATGTCGACCAAACCCTGTGCCTCCAAGAAGTCCCTGAATTTCGTTGGGCCAGTGGGGAGGGAGAGAGCCGGATACCTGTCCATGTCAGTATTGGCCAGTGCATTGAAGTCCCCGCCCACCAGCAAGTCCCCCTCCGGGAGTTCCAAAAGAAATCTGCCCAGGTCCGGAAGTGCCGATGAGTGTAGCGCTGGTGGGATGTACGCAGATACCACATTAATGGGCATGCCCTCCCACTGCCTGCATACTGCCGTGAAGCGGCCATGTTTGTCTGCTTTCGTGGAGTGATGTATGAAGCGTGATGTTCTTTTCACCCAAACACCCGTCCCCCGGGACCCAGAAGTGAAGTCCGAATGTACTACCATACGATACCCTCTCCTATCCAGAGCTTTAGTGGCTGCCCCCACTAAGTGCGATTCCTGAAGAAGGGCGATGTCACAATTCAGTCTCTTAATACATTGTAGGACCAGTCCCCTCTTCACTTTATCTCCTAACCCCCGGACATTCCACGACATCACCTGTAGCGGTGGCACAGACCCCACCCCAGTGTCAGGCGTTACGGTAGTAGGTCGTGAGGGATCCGCCATTTTGTAATCATGCGTGCAAGTCGGTGTCCCATGGGGTGGAACGGAGCCATAGCGATCAAAGAATTTCCCATCCCTGTGCAAGTATTCACACGTTTGTGCCATAGCAGTGTTAGAGGATCAGAGGCGACACACCCGGTGCCAGGAATACGGTCATATGTGACCACTAGCATTTTCAAAATGAGGAATAGAGCCAAACAATTCAAACAAGCAAACCAACATAACCCCCCGATCCCAATACCCCTACCCACCCTGCTTCCCTGCTACACGGACTCCAAACTGCCCGCCACCCCAATTTAGCAGAGGGCTTAAACCCAACCCAAAGAAAACACACAGTTACTTGCTCGTTGGGGGTGAGGAGCACTCCGGAATTAGTGACCCCTCGTACCCTCCACGGAGGCCCTCGGCCCAGTGTCCTTGGCGGTTCCAGCCGCAGTCCCAAACATCAATGTCCCGTAAACGTGTTCATGGGTCCACCTCCTGAGTTAGGTCAGCATCGTCTCTCACCGGTGAGCTTCTGCCACTGTTCGTACCAGCGTCCCCAACCTCGTTACTGTCAGGTTGATGTGAGCCGTTCTTAGTCCGTCCAGAGCGGCGAGAGTGGGAGGCAGGGCGCCAGCCATCCAGCCAGTCTCGTGCAGTTCCAGGGTCGTCAAAAAAACAGGTTCTGTTCTCCGCCACCACCCGGAGCCTGGCCGGGAAGATCATGGAGTAGGGGAGTTCACGTTTTCTAAGTTCCTTTTTGACATCCAAGAAGGTTTTTCGTCGCCTGGCCCCCTCCGCCGTATAATCCGGGAAAAACGCCACCGTTGAATTGAGGATTTTCACCGGTGGTAAGACTCGTGCCGCCTGGAGGATGACGTCCCGGTCGCGGTAGTTAAACAGTCTTGCTAGGATCGGCCTAGGCGAGGCCCCTGGTTTAGGCTGACCCCCTGGAACCCTGTGTGCCCGCTCCACTGAGAAGAAGGCCGACAGGCCTTTAGGTTGAAGATGAGTTTTAATGAGGTCCTCCACGTACAAATCCATCGCTCTCACACCCTCAGTCTCCGGAACGCCAAGAATACGCACATTGTTCCGCCTGGAACGGCCCTCCTGATCGTCGAGTTTATCTTTAAGGAGCTTGTTTTCCGCCATGACCGCTTCCATGGCCGTCTGCAATTCCGAGACATCCTCCACCAGCGATTTCGTGACGAGCTCTAGCGAGCCTACTTTTTCGGCCATCTTGTGGAAGTCCGCTCGGATAAGGGTGACTTCGGCCGAGATAGAGCCCACCGTCGTTTGGACCTGCGAGAGTGCCTTCATAACATCGTCCAACGTCGCCTTCTTCGTCCCCGCAGGCTCGCCTGGTTTTGCGGGGGGATTCTTCCCATCCGCCGGAGGGGAAGCGGTTCTATCGTTTGTGAATCGGTCAATACGAGTCTGGGTTGTACCGCCTTTCACACCTTTCCCGGCCATTGTTCGGTCGCGGAGAGAATACAGTTCGTCGGTTCGGTGGGATATCAAGGGAAATCACCGTCACAGTGCGTTCCTCAGTTCAATGTGAAGAGGGCTTCCGTTGCAGTGAGGGCGACGCCCCAATGGTCCCCGCAGGGCAGACTGCAGGACAGAACTCGGATGGTAGTCTTGATAATCCACGGCCACCCTTCCTATGGACCTCCACTGGGTATAGCAAGCAGTTTGTTTCTGGGCAGGGCCGTCACCTGATGTGGTCCTCCAACACCGACCACTTCCTGTCTGCAGTAGCCGAGCGGGCTGCACTTCCGGTCGGCCTCAGTTGCCACTAGAGTGCCCGGAGGTGGGCCTGTATTCCGGTCGGATCAGCACTCGACGATAACTCCGTCGTCCAATTCACGATTTTCGTCCGGGAGCCTGCCGCCAGTTCCGCCCAGTCTCGGGCGTTCGGTGCCGCCGTTGGAGGCAAGAATTAGTCACGGATTATCGTGCGGATAGATGGAGAGGCCGCTTCCCTGCCGGAGCTAGTCCTCTATGCTGCCGCCATGTTCGGCCGCCAGCCACGCCCCCCAATTTTGTGCTTTATTAGTTAAAAAGTATGTGTGGAAGCCTGTCTGAATGGAGTTGAATGTCTGACTTCATTTGAAAATGGGTGGCAGTGGGATTTTGCGACTTATAGTCTGATTATGTAATAGAACTATTTGTTTCAAGCATGAGAGTGTGGTTCTCCATCAAGGCGTAATCCTAATGGTATAACTGACACTTTATTATGTTTTATCAGGAATACCTATTGTGACATTACAAAACATCTTTTTATAGCATAAAACTTAACACAGTTAAAGAATCACTATTGTGTGTCTCTGTAGCTCAGTTGCACGCTCCTCCAGCAGCCACAAAATCGCTTTAGTGTGGCACACAGCAAGCCTATCAGAGGAAGGAAACAATATTTCCTCCAGGAATAGCAAGCCATCCCGTCAGACAAGTGGCTTCTCTAAATTGTACATTGGGGCTACATCTTTCCATTTCTTTCCACCGCACTGCACCTTCCATTACCTCTAACTGAAGGCTTCATTATATTTGTGGACAATCTAGTATTCTCCAAATGATCAATGCATAACAACTTGAATACATTCCTGGTGACCTGATTCAAAATATCAGTATTAACAAAATACTCCGGGTGTCCATGATCATTTACCAATTTCTTAACATATGTGATCCCGTGAATACGGTCTACCCCATGAAGAGACAGACGGTCATTAATCACGTCCCGATTTAAGGAAGTTGAAATGCCTGTCCAAACCTTCTGCCATAGTAGGATAGGCTGCATTTTAATCAAGTCAGGGCAACCCCAACTCAGCATGGCAAATAAAAATAGCAGTGCTGTTCGGTACCGCTAAAAGGTATCTTAGGAATCTATTTTCTACCAACTGTAAAGACACAACGTTGGCATAGCCCCAAATGCCAGCTCCATACATGGCAATAGGTATGCATTTGGCTTTAAGGATTATTAATAGATCAGCAATTGGACGCACCTATGGCTTTAAAAATAACAATTTTCTAGAGTCAATAGCTTTTGCCCATAGACCCCTTCTTTCAAATACATGCCCAAATAAGAAAAGTGATTAGTAAAGTTGAGTTTCCAGTTATTAATATAGAAATCGCTGCACTTAACTTTGGGCTTACAACATTTCATTGTGAATGTTTTATTAATGTTTACTTTAAGGTCAAGATCTAACATATAGGCAGAAAAGCTAGAGACAATTTTCTGTAGGCTAAGGGGGTTACGGGCCAAGAGGACAGCATCGTCCACATATAGCAATACTCCAATTGGCTGATTACCAATACCTGGTAGGTCCTGGCATTCACTTCTCAGACTTGCTCCGAAGCTGTTAATGTAGAGTGTAAACAGAATGGGGGCTAGCACACACCCCTGCCGCACCCCCTTCTTAACAGGGAACTGTGGCTGAGTTCAGCACTTCTCCTGTATCGAACCTAGGCCCTAGCGTCTAAGTAGGACTGCTTTAAAAAATTTAGAATTGGCAAATCCACCCCATGGTCTCTAATATACTCCATAACTTCTGGTGGTTGATGCAATCAAAAACTGAACAAAACACAAATATAAACTCCCCCTTTTGGCCTGTATATATTTTCCCATCAGGAGATTCAAGTTCAGGCTCTGTTCAACAATACTAATGAAACAGATTTACCTCGGCACTCTCTAAATTTATGTGCCACTATTATCAAATAGTGTAGCTAATTCGTGATAAACCAATGTGATAGCTCACAGGCAAGTAGTCCAACAAGTAATTTTATGCAAAGTTCAATGTAATGATGTTTAGCAATATTCCATTCCAATTGTGCTGACCTCATGCATTAAAGTGCAAGTCCAAATACACAGAATAAAGTGCTACAAGTGTTGTTTTCGCTAGTTGTCCCACGGAGGTCCTATTCATATAGCCTTTCTGTTGGCAACGATGGAAACAGCAGACACGTGTTTCGTTATGATTGTAACCTCTTCAAGGCTGTGGATAATGCGAATAACAGTACAAATATTTACAGACAATGCTCCTCGTCTCCGGGCTGCCTCTTCCTTTTAAAGTGCGCCGTACCGAGTGCCAGAGGTGGCTCCATGGACTGCCTGTGTATTCAATGTTCAACGCTCATGGCAAAGTGAACCAGGCTTCGCACACACGCTCCTCTCCTGCCTCTGCGTACTGTGTCTGACATGCGCAGACCGTCCTGCTTACTAGCACAATAAAATACATTCACAAGTGCTTTTATTGAACGCTGTGTGAAAATAAAACCACACCACGGAAAATAGGGTTTTCGGGCCAGCGGCGGGCGATACCTTAACTGTTAAGGTATCACCGCCGCCTTCCCGAAAACCGGATGTTCGGGAAGTTGCAGGAGGCTGACTTGCCTCAGAAGTGGGACAGCAGATGTGCACAGCGCATGGCTGTACGTGCGCGTACACCTGCTGAAATCGCTGAAAGCTCTGCGCGTGCCCATTTCCTGTCCCACTTCCAATTCCCAACAATAGAGCTCGCTGGAGACAGCAGTGCTTCGCACTGCTTACGCCAGGCTCGGCCTAAAAAGCACCCTGTATTTACATAGTGGTATTTGGGGACTCTGGAACAAAAAGGTAAGAGAATACATGTGAGCGTCTCACAATAGTAAACCAGAATTGGCATAGCCAATAGGTCTCGCCTTTGGGGTCTTATAAGTGTTTAGTTATCCAGCACAATATCCTTGGTGCAACAACATCAACTGTTGCATGGCTAAACACTTTTAACGTCCCAAAGGCGAGACCTATTGGCTATGCCAATGCTTGTTAAGTCTGGGATTTGACAGTGCAGTTGTCAAACAACACTATTGCTAAAATAGATAGGCGTTAGCTTGGGTCTGCCCCATTCAACTTTTGTCTCTTTTTGACCACTCTCTTTCAGCCATTTGCGTGAGACTTTTATCAACCACGTCTTGACTCCGCCCATTGGAGTATTCATCTCTCACCTAAAGCTATTGTCAGATCAGTTGTATCCTTCCACCTCCACTCCAGTGCCTGCATTGAACTGCACGAGGGACTGTTTTACAACTATAGCCCCTCTCTGTTCTTTCCATGTGTATAACTCTAATTGCACAAGTCACAAATGCGTAAGCACAATAAACCCAGAATATTGGCTACACCAATACTGATTTTTTTTGTTTTTCGTGCAGTAGGCTGATTTGATGATTTAGTCAGGACTCAAATTGCAAGCTAGGCTTATTGGCTTTACCAACTTTTGTTGATCTTCTAGCATTTGGTAGTCTACTCTTCTTTCCCCAAAACTAACAAACTAGGTGAATGGTGGAATATAAACCTGGCTACCAATTGACCCTGCACCATTTTCTTGTGTAGTGTGACTTGGTCCAAAAGCTATAGCTGAAGTAGTGCCAACATAAGTCATTGCCTACCTGCTGATGTGCCAATGCAGACTAAGTCTGTCCTATGGGCTCCTCTTGAAAGGGGTGAAATGTGTATTAGGGCTTTGTAATTTCCTGGTAATTCTACACTCCTATTCCAATTGCAATACCCCTCAAAGGTATCCACGCACTGAACACATTGAGAGGGACATATCTGCAGGGACGCAGGAAGAAAGGCAACGGCTTAATGCTCTTAAGATCTGTTTGAAAAAGACAATGTGTAAGAAAAGATGAGGGTTTACTTTTCCAAACAGTCCCCAGTCTCTAGTGATGAGTGGGGAGACTTGTCACATTTATAGAAAGGAGCAGAGAATGCTTGGTAAATCAGACTTTAATGTTTTCCGAATTCTGCATCAAGTGCATGTACACAAGACCACTCTTCTTCCCCACAAAAGTGCTGGTAGACTTTCCTAGGACAATTTTCAATCTGTCTTTATCATTTTTGAAATAGGGTCTTCAGAACTAGTCACGGAATCCCACATTTAACCTCATATCTTCTCTTGTTCCTTGGGGATCTGTGCTCTACCTGCGTTGCTTTGCACCTGGTTGTATGAACTCAAGTTAACACCTACAAGCCTCTTTTACAGCTCTTCTGAAGGGCATCCCATTGAATGGATTTCCTTTAAGGAGTGGCAATACATGTTCCTACTTCAGATATTTGTCAGGGGCATGGGCTTGTACATGAAACTTTCATGTGGCATTGAATGGCCACCAGAGCTGTCTAAGTCATTTTCGACATGTGCAGCAAAGAGGATTCAGCTTCACGAATGGATAGTATTTTTCTATGCAACGGCTGAGTGCATGCTGTTTTGATTTCAATTATTTCCAGTCATGTTATCTCCAAATAATAGCATCTGCATGCGCCAGTAATGTACAGGTGTATTCCTATCTCGAAGACATTGAAAATTATTTCGCACTATTCCCAAGCTTCTAAAACACAAACAGTGGATGACGTAAACACAGTCTGGTGTATCTTTCATTTAGCTTCTGCATACAATGTGTCAGATCCTGGAATACTTTCTTATATCCTTGAAACCTTAAAAAAATGTTTCATTCAAAGATGTGATTTATGACCCAACATTGTCCTCACGCATCCTGCCTAGAAGTCCAGCATTGCTTTGCTGGACCGGAAGCACTGTGACCCGTGGCCTCTGCTCCATGGTAATTTACACGTAATATCTGCTTTCTGGAGCATGGGCCTTTCAACTTGTGGAACCCACTCCACTGAGGGATGAAGAATGCCAGTAAGTGATGATGTCATCAGATGCTCAACATGTTAGATCCTTGCTCGCAAGACTGGGTGGGGAAAAAAGCATTCTAGAAGCATATTTGCAAAACTACAAGAGAAAAACATATTCTCAGTCAATGGCCGGTCTTCATCTAAGTTAATGGCACTTGCACCAAGCGTCGCAAGGGCGCCCCCCAGAAAGACACCCTAGTCCCGCTTGGCACTGACAGGCTCCGGCCTGGATCCTCCTCTTGTTTTTGCTACGCTCCCTGACCTTTAAGACTCTCTTGGTGTCTCCGCAGCCTCATGAGCTCAGCAGAAACCCTGCTCGCCATTTTCACTTGTAGCGTTTTCACTTAAGATCAGAAGTGATGAGTAAAAGGTTTCAGGCTCAATCCTTGATCAATGGGCTGCAGTGACAAGGATTATTATTTATTTTGTCATCTTGAATGTAATAAGCTGTAGTTACAGCATCGAGAGCCCTTGATTTATTGCGGTATCCGCTGCCACTTGCAGGGCGCACGCTCTAGCAAGATGATTCTCACACACATAACACATTCCCATTTCATGCCAGAATACATAAATAATCTTTCATTATTTTGATGCCTTTTTCATATTTGTTGTTTACAGAACATAAAGTTTGAATTCATGGGTTTCCTTTAGATTATTTCAACACACTCCGCCATTTTCCAGGTTTGCGGTTTAACGGCGGGAAAATGTTTGCCAGGTGATTTCATTATTTTGGCTCTGTCTGGCTGTTACAGTTATTAGATATCAGCATGGGGGGATGAAGTCTGTTTGGAATCTGAGTGATGCACAGGCAAGCTCAGTCACCGGTGAAAATTGTGACCTCCGAGCGCACAGCGTGTGAAAGACAGCGACGCTGAAAATGGATGCGGCTTGTTCCCTCATGTGTGGGAATACTCCTTGTGGGTACCAGCTCCAGCAAGCATACAATAAAGCAACAGCTATTCTGCTAAAATGGATGATGCCTGCTCCCTCAGGTGTCCCCAGGGAATACTCTTCGTGCATACCACCTTTAGCAAGCATACAATAAAGCAACAGCTATTCCGCCACACAAGAGGGCCCAGTGGAAGAGCCAATGTACCTCCAACTGGTGTGTTGTTAGTTAGTTACAAATTCTGTTTTGCACAAACTGAGTTTTAGTTTCAGCGCACATGAGGATTTTGTCTTCTCTAGATCTTATCTAGAACAAAGTTGTGGACAAGGTTTCAGATGGGGGCGACACTCGCACAGCGTTTACTTTGCGGGAGCGAGCAGCGGCACCATCTGTTTCAAAAGCTCGAGCCTGCTAATTGCAAACAGATGGTGCCGCTGCTCGCTCCTGCAAGGTAAACGCCGTACATGCACGAGTGCTCATTGGAAACCATGCAGAACTTGCACGAGTTTTCCAAAAAAGTACAGAGGATTCCAAGAGGTCTCTCCAAAGCAGCGCTTGCGCGCTGCATAGGCGAAACCTAAAAAAGGGCTAAACTGGACAAACCATGGCCTAAATTAAGTAAAATTAGGCCTCTTACATGCATTTTGTGTCATTCTCCAGTGAATCGGATAGTCAATAGAAAAGAGTGGCTAGCGGAAGGGAATTCCCAGCATTTATCCTTCCAATAATTCTATGCTGTGTCCCTACCTATGAAAAGGATATAAAAAATATAGCTCCCATTTTTATTATGTAGAAGTGCCTGTTACAATGCAAATCGGAAAGAGAAATTCTTCTTGACCTTAGTGAGCATCTATGAAAAAGTCCAGATTGTAACACTTTTCAACATAAATAGCTGTGCACGTCAAAAAATAGTGATGTATATAACGCACAATATATGTATATCCTACTTCATGTAGTTGGCTTGCAAGATAAAAGGGTTCATATGAAAGTCCTAAATGCCGAAAAAAATTCATTTGTATTAACGTTTGTCCTCATGATTGTTCGACGATTATTCAATAATGATGAGGACAAACGTTAATACAAATGAAGTTTCCGTGCTAACCTACCTGTTTTTTCTTTTTTCGGCATTTAGGACTTTCATATGAACCCTCTTCATTTTGGGGATCTATCAAATTACAATAGAGACTGGAGAAATGAGTCAATGGAGGCTTAGTTTAGACCTATGGGAGCTGAGCAAGTTCCTGGAAATATTTGTCCATGGTAATGCTGCAAAAAGCTCTCTTCTGTTTTTCAGAAAGGAGACAACCTGATCTTCCCGCATCTATAGGATTTGTATTTCCACATCCTCATACACCAGAAACACAGGAGATAATTCAGCTGTTCAGTAGAGGACAGCGCTATCAACTCAAGTTGCTTCCATCTGCCTCATATCAGCACCCCAGATTTTTGCAAAGGACCTAATACCAGTTGCTGCCCTCATCAGACAACAGGGTCATCAAGTATACCTGTAGTTGGACTACTGGCTTGTCAAAGCTCCATCAAGGGAAGAGACAAGGCTTCTACGGCTCCCTGCTTCTCTCTGTTTTGCAAGTTAGTAGAAGTAGTGATACAAAACATTGCCAAGTCCTCTGTGGAACCGGTGATGAAACTTCAATTCTGAGAGCAAAACTAGACATGAAATTTGGAACGGTGTTTCTCTCGGCAAACATAACAATGAAGCTCCAAGCCATGGCAAGGACCACCTCTGCCAAGCAGTGTAAATCTTTGCTGAGTATAATAGGCCTTATACTTCTTTTCAGGCTCTGGATTAAAGCTGCTCATCAAGAACTGGACAATCGATGGAAGAAACTGGGCAGCTTGTTGGAAGACACACCCCAAGCCACAAGATTGCTGAAACAGGTGCTGCCGGGTGGAGGTTCCACACAAATGTCAGTGCAGGCCTTCCACCACCCGTTATCAGACGGAGGATTGCAAACAGCAGATGCATTCACGAGGGGCTCACATGCAAGAGCTGTAGAGCAGGGCTCTCAGTCCGACCGGAGTCGCGAGCCTGACAGGAGTGCATGTATTTTCATGCTCTCGCCCCTCGTGCTGCTTCACCCTTCAACAACACTCCTGCCTGCCCCATCGCCCGTCTATATGCTCTCTCATCCACAGCCCCTTCGTCCTTGCTTCCGCTATCCCTGCCTGCCCTGCTTGTTTTGGTCCTGGTGTAGGCATCAAGATTGTGACGGCCACGGACATTCATACCATCAGGTTCAGAGCCTGCAATTCAGTAGGAAGAGTGAAATCAATTTTTCAAAAACGATATTTACTCATTTGAGACATCGCTGTCACCAAGGAGGAAGTTATGGATTCTACTTCATTGTCTGAGACTAGGTGGATTAAAAGTATACACTAGAATGCATAAAATACCCAGGCGAGAAAGAGAGGTTTATCAACATTAGAAGACCTACTGAACACAAACTGCTTGTGTAGCTACAAACCACTTAAATGTTTTCAGAGGAAACAAGGAAAAAACGAAGGGACTGACGATTATGTGACCTCGCTAAATTGTGCTGGTTTGGCACATTACATAAAGAGTTAATACCAGGCGAAGTGATAATGCAGGTCAATGACACCAGCATTCTGGATCGACTGTGGGTTCATGGGGAATTTTCACCCAAGAATGTTGATGCAATTGTGCAAAGAGCTGAAGTTAGGGGAAGGAGTGCAACACCTGTAGTAACATAAGTGGAGAATGTAGAAATATCAACATGAATATAAGAGGAGCACTCAGGGTGTAATCATAAGAGCACCTATAAACTAATCCTAATCTAAGGGTGCGGCACTACTGGGGTGTGTTGGCTAGCACAAGGGATTAAATGAACGACTAAGTAGGAGGAAACCTACTTGTAGTGCGCACTGTTCCTAATGGAATATTCCTTTTCCAACAATTTAGGAAAAACAACTGTTCAGATTAATCGGAGACTCAATAATGTGTGGTTTCTAGTTCTATTGTTTAATTCATAGAACTTTGGTGCAACATGTATACATTAATACATTTTACTCATGTATATTAATGTTTGTCTATACGTTCTGAAGAACAATAAATCTGTGTTTACACATAAGTAGACTAAATTGTTGGAAAAGGAATATTCCATTAGGAACAGTGCGCACTACAAGTAGGTTTCCTCCTACTTAGTCGAGAATGTAGAAATAGCCACAATATAAAATAGTAAAGAATGGGTTAGGAAGAATAGATATTTTAACAAGCTTAATAAGGTTTACACGAAAAGTACTAATAGTAGTGATTAAGTAAACGTTAAAATACAAAAGTTGATAGGTATGGTAGCCAAGATCACCTAAGTCTTGTCCGCACTCAAAGGTGTTCTGCATGTGGTATTGTAAGGAGTAACACGAGGGTCTGTGGGAAAAAACTGGCAATGACAAAACTAAAAAAAAGTCATAAAATTAAATATGCAAGGTAGAGAACACCTATGGTGATTTCAACAAATGTAGTGATAATAAAGGTTTTTTAAGCATAAATGATGATAATGTAGGCGCCTTTGGGCACAGGGTGACAAAAAAAAAAACCACGGGGTGAGATGACACTTGAAGGTGTGAAGTGGAGTATAGTCGCTGTACACTACAATTTAGGTAGGGGTCTGGAGATTAAAGTTTATAGAAGCGTAGGGAGAAAACCTAGAACCACCAGCTATTAATCCGGAGGACAATATAGGACAGTTGATTGATTTATTAGGATTCAGAAAATTAGTATTGAAATTCAAGAATCAAAAAGCATTGAGGAAATCCGCAACAAAAGGTCCTCCAGTTCTTGAGTGGATGGATTTCGGTACATTGGGTTGATGCTTGACCCTAACAGCCCTGAACCAGGCTTGATATGAACAGGTGGAGAAGCCATTCAGGCAACGATGGGAGGTCCTGGGCCTTTTGAAGCAAGCTGCCTCACTCTTCCAGAGGGCTTGAACTGACAGCCCAATTACAGGATACAAGTCAGCATGGTCAGTTTGGGCATGTTAGTGTGTACAGCGGGGGTTGAATACAGTGGGGTCCAGCCTTGTTCATGTCTTGAATGTCCTATTGGAACTGGCATACCAGGGGAGAGCTTACAGGGCGGTAAATTCCTTACTCTCTGCTATTTCGTATCAGTGAACGGGTTACAACTAGGTGAGCATCACATGGTGTGATGGATGCTACATGGTGAAAGTTTATTCTGGGGGTCTCCTGCCTTAGTTAAAAAGGTGATAACAGGCACTTGATGGAATGCAATGTTCCTACTTCAGTGTCTGTTAGTGTGTGTTTGTAATGGTCGACATGTTTCTAGCGCTTGCGTTTATTCACTCGGAGACCCCCAGAATAAACTTTCTCATAGGCACTCCCAGCCTTATTTTAAACTCACTCTCACATCTACACACCTCTGGCCCCACACCCGCACTTCACAAAATGGCTGTTGGATAAAAGGTCTCCGGTAAAGTGCCCCTTTTTGAGGTGAGCCCGTTGGGTATTGCACTGCCGACCCAACGAGGAGCAGCCCAGATGATGAAGCATGACACCTGAAAGGTTGTGTGAGAGCATTACATCCAACAAAATGGATGCCCAACTGTAGATCTCAGCGAGACCAGTGGCACCCAAATACTAGTGTGACTCGTACGTCCTTCTTCTGAGGAACGGCACAGCATTCTTTTGTTTTGAGCACAACTACAATCACAATTTTCAGCAGCCCACTGCCTTTTGACCTCTCTGACTTTCAGACAAAAGGCACTCTCTGGGAGAAATGGATCAAGCAGTTTGAACATTACATGCACGCCACATGCACAAAATAACACAGATGAACAAAACAGGGCTCTGTTTTTAAACTTTTTGGGTGATGAGGTTGAAGATCTACTTGTAACGTTAGCGCAGGAGGCAATCACAACATACAAAGGCCTAATAAAGTGTACCACCGACAGATTTAACCCCCAGAGGAACGTGGACTTTAAATGCTACACATTCAGTACAGCATGCCAATAGTCATAGGGATCCATTGACGATTTTGCGACCAGATTGCACAAACTGGTCACATACTTTCGAATTTGATAAATTTGACAACTAGGCGCCAATAAGACTACGCATCATCAGTTGACTTTCGTACAAGAATACTAAAGCAATCAAGCACAATAGATAAAATACTAACAATGGCACGCACAGAGACCAGAGCCACAGCACAGGCCAGGCCGATGGAAAATGGGTGAGCATGCCTGGGAATGCTAGAAGACATGACAAAACATCACTGTCACAGAAGCAAATACAAGATAGGACATGCAATCGCTGCGAACTGGAATTCCCAAATGTTGGTGTCTGCCCTGCCATGGGACACAAATGTCGAAAATGCAACTGTGAAAACCACTTTGCGAGGGTCTGCATGGGCGGACAGTTCAAAACGGAGTGATGACGACCCGCCAAACAACGTCAGCTGACTCCAATGCTGCACATGCACATGAGATCACGGAACAAGTATATATAATGTCAGATGTCCCAGCACAAGATCGTGCACCCGAACATATCCAGCTCATTGACAAACAGCAAATGAAGAAGACAAGGACAGTAGACATTAAGGTTGGAAGTCACACAACAAGATGTGTGCTAGACAGTGATGCTACATGCAACATCATGTGCATATTAAAATATGGGAAGATGAAATACAAGCCTCCTTTGTCACCGTCCACTGTCGATGTTTACACATGGGGCGTGATGAAACCAGTGGTGACCCTATGGAAATTTATAGAGACACTAACACACAAAACATCTGTGAAAGACGTGCATGTCCTACACGGAGACACACCACCGCCATGTCTTCTAAGCGATGTCACTGCTCAGGTCATGGGCCTCCTAGCAATTTAATCACATGTCGGTGCACATGTCGGTGCATCATAAAATTCTGAGAGCACACCCTGAAATCCTACATGAGCTAGGGAAGTTGAAGGACATGCAAATAACACTGCATATTGTAGTGTAATGCTGGACACATTGTAGTGTTCCGCTTTGTGTTACACCCACACTGTACATCCACCCATCACATGCGCCACCGGTTAGTGACCCTGCTAATAAAAGGGGCCAGGCGCACGTGCCCTGGACCAGTTCCAGTACTAGACCCACTGTGTCTGTGTCCATTATTCCTGAGCATGTGGGTCTAGTGCCCACTACTTTACACTGGCGACGGCGACGAGCAGGTTGACCCCCACGTGTTTGCTATTGGCTGCTTTTGTGTTTGGGTAGAAGAGAACTGCAAACTGATCGTAAGGCATCCCTACATCTGCTGCCAATACGAAGCCAACCCAGCCTGGGCAGCGCATGTCAATGGCCACCCAGCTAACCCGTCATCCCCAGCAGAGTGAACTCACCTTTTTCCATGCCGCAAGGAAAGAGAAAGCCGTAAGTTCTGCCACATGCCTCCTGAGTGACGGTGTGAGGGAGGCAGGGTTCAACAGCGAACAGCAGCCCTAACTGTAGGACACCCACGGAGGACGTGCTTATTAGCATATGCCAGTGACCCAGGCAATGCTTTGCACTATATCATACAGCGAGACCGTTGTGGCACTAGTCTGTCACCACCTGTCCCATCTGGAGAATTCAGGAGCAGTGCGACATAGACCAGGCAGCGCCTACACACGCTAATGTGACGGTGGTTGTTTGTCAACACAGGATGTGAAGCGAGGCAGAAAGACGATGCTTTACAGAGCTTCTTGCAACCCATCAGGTTACTTTGCTGAAGGAGACGTACCCCTGCGACCTCGCCTCTGACAGCAACTGCGAAGTGTGGTGCCCCACCCGCCTGTGAGGCAAGGAAGAAGCAAGCCGATCTGACTACCCCCAAAAGGACTTATGACCCGAAGCTGCACCAACAGCGCAGGAACCAGCGACTGTAGCTGCAGTGCCCAGGAGAAAAGTTGCAGCCAGCATAATAAGGATTCCTTCCTGGAAGCACTACTGCTACTAGCATTATCACTCCTCAGGAGCAGTCGTGGCCAGTATGACTCGCTGGCTGGAGGGCGGGTGGTCGCGCGGTAGGAACCTTTTTCAAAACGTACCTTCGCCTAGTCCGATCCTGGGTCTCGTTGTCCCTGCTCTGAGTCCCAGGAAGCAGACTGCCTCCCTCCCCTCTCCTATGCCAATTACAATGCTGCAATGGCAGCGTTGTGATTGGCTGGGACGTCGACCAAACAGGCATCTATGGGAGGCAATGTTTGCCATGTAGGCTGCATGCAGTCTACATGGGGAAAATGGAGAATGCGTATGACTAGTTTTGTCGGTTCTGGGGCCGAACAGTCAGCGCTGACAACAGTGGGCACGCCACTCCTCCCCTGCCCTGGAGCAGGACCGCCCGCCCCCAACTAAACCCTTCTACTTTCTCGCAGTGCGAGAAGTAGAAACATAAAACGGTATTTATAATACCATTTCATGTTTCTGCTTCTCGCACAGTGAGAAAGTAGTGGGGTGCGCTCCTCTGCCCACATGGAGGAGCCATCCCTGCTCAGGAGTGGTGAGTACGAGGCGGCCTGACAGGGCTAAGTGGGTAATCAAGTCTAGACACCTCATGAGAAATAGCCTGTGTGTGCCCCCACCTGAAACCGCACCTGTCAAAGAGGCCCTTGGTCCCATCCAGCATGATCCGCAGAGTCGAGGACTGCCGCGGCCTCTTGGAGTGCCCGCAGCGCTCCCTGGTGACAGTTGGCAGCACCACATCAAAGTAAGCAATCCTCTCGACCGAGCGATAGTTAAAGACATGCATGCACCACTTTGCAGGGATCAAAACAAGGAACTTCTCTTCCCCCCTGCGTTAGAAGAGACCCATACCTGCTGTCAAGCCCGCAGGTTCATCGCCGTGAAAAGGGGAGATGAGGTCCAACAGCAAGTCCATCGAGGTGCCTTCACACAGCTGGTGGGCCTGAGCTTCTACAGCCCACCTGCAGACACTGCCAGGAGCTCCACTGCCGCCTGTGCTGACCGCTCCAGAGGCTCGCAGCATCAGACAGCCTGCCACGATGAAGGGAGAGAGGCTGCAGTGCCACCACACAGTCATCGGCCATACCGCCTCAGAAGATTTCCCCAAGAGCACGCAGCTTGACTCAAGGACCCCCCGAGGACTGAATCAGTCCCTCTAGTATACTGGCCTGTCTGGGCAAGACTGGGTCCATACCCACCCCCGCCTCCCCCACTTCCCCCCCCCTGGAAGTCAGGTTTTGAGTACCACTGTGCCAGGTATGTGCAAATTGAAAAAAATACAGAGAAAGTGAAAGAGACTCTCCCCAAATTGACTGTTGCTACAAGAAAGGAATGGTAGAGACCCTAATGTCTGCCTGCTGTCTCTGCAGTGGAGGGCCTCTGTAGTACGCCAGAAGGTGGTGTGCTTTGTGACACACCAGCCCTCTCCTGCAGACATCCAGTGAAGGATGAGACAATCCAGCAAAACAACCTGCAATGGAGTTTACTAAGTGACTGAGGGGCAAAGAACCAAGAGGAAAGAGAGCCTGCAGTACCCTGTGCCCCAAGGATCAGCAGCCAGAGACTGGCCATCAGAGTACCACAAGAGGCCTAAATGTGCCCCAGCCAGGGAAAGGAAGCACTAAGGATCAAGAGCTGCCAAGAGCCAAGCTAAACCCAAGCAGAAAAACTAAAGGCAGCAAACCCACAAAGGGTGCAATGAGAAGGTGCGCTGCGTGCCAGCAACCCCATTGTCTGTTGACGCCACTAACATCAACAAAATCGCGTCACACGCCCCAGTGGTCAATCGTACAGCAAGCAAGGAACACGTCACACGAAATGACCAACCCCAACACGCATGCCCGAACGGAGGCAGCATCAGGCACCACGACGAGGCAGGGTCGAGGAGCAAGCACGACTGCATTAACAGAAGGCGGCGGTCTGGCATCCTGACAGAGGAGCACCGCAGAAAACCCAGAGGAGGGGGTGAGGACTGCAAGAGGTCCGCAAAGAGAAGAAACATGTCCTAGCAAGATGACAGACCTATGACAGGTCTGCAGCAAAGAAAAAATATAGTCCTAAGAGCCGACGGAACCAGTAAGATGTCCATGTGGCCCATACATGAGACAAGTTGCAGGATGCCACATTAGAGTGAGGAACCTGGTCGAAAGGAGGAGAAGAGCATGCCAGGATGCCACTTCGCAAAGGAGGAGAGGAGAGTGGAACAATGCCACAGGGTGAACAACAACCATAGGCGCACAAGAGGGAAAACGAGAAGAGCGACAGGACTGAGGACTCATGCCAGCACTGGAGAAGGTGTTCATCAGCACAAGCTCGCCACCGGGGTGCAGAGACGACACTGGAGACAGCTTCACGGGAGAACCAACCGTAAGCTGCTAGCAAGCGAAATCTGCCCCACACTTCACAGTGCAACCGTCCACTCACCTGTCTCCTGGCTGCATGGCATCGATGGCATCACATCTAGCAAGTGCACATGCCAGAAGATAATCATTAATGGCCACAAAATCCCTACAGTTCTCCTCACTCCACAAAGTCACCTAAAGCAAGAGATCGCCGCCTGTTGCCCAGATGTAAGAAAATTATCGTATTCATCATCCAGGTGCATCATCACCCAGAACATCTAAGGAGCATCGCACCCCAGTGTGGATCCAAACATTCAAGACATCCAGGGTTCAATGAGGCACTCCTGGCGCCTTGGGAGGTTAGCCACCCAGGAACCTTCTGTGTGCCCTGTAAACCTGAAGCCTGTGGAAGAAGAGCATACACGAACATTGAACTATCCACCCTTGGGGTTACACAAGGCTTGGCTGTGGCCCTGTTGGGAGTTCTGCAGCAACCCCTCAGCATGGCCTACAAAAGGACCACACAGCCCACGCGGTCACATGGCAATCCAGGGACAAGGGCCTCAACGGATTTCCTGTGAGAGGGGAATCCTAACCAGAGAGATGCATCAACAGCAGCTCCACAACAGGCACCGGGAAGCATGGATGTCGCAGACGGAGACTGGTCACCCAAAGACCATCTGATGGAGGCATGTGAACCCAAGTCCTGATGGCGAGAGCACACAGACTCTGAGACACTACCCTTTGTGGCTTCATGAGCAATCTGGCTGTGGTCCTGTTGGCAGTTCCACAGTGACGCCTTCATGCGGCCTA
Organism: Lissotriton vulgaris; assembly: GCF_964263255.1. Classification (NCBI taxonomy): domain Eukaryota; kingdom Metazoa; phylum Chordata; class Amphibia; order Caudata; family Salamandridae; genus Lissotriton; species Lissotriton vulgaris. The sequence continues at coordinate 187,284,397 of NC_141690.1, read as the reverse complement.
TGAGAGGCCCACACAGTCCCATGGTATCCTGGCCGGAAGGCCCTCTAGGAGACTCCTGTGAGGGGACTCCAGGCAGCAGAGGCAAGTCAGAAGTTGCTCTGCCAGCGGGAACTGGCAAGCATCATCTCCTCCTGGAAAGTCCCTCATCCACCAAGGTCATCCTCAGTATTTGCTGGTTGGCCGTCCACTGGAACCTGAGTGCCTACAAGAAGCTCTCTTAAGTGGACTCCACCTCCGCTCCGGATGCACTGCTATTTGAACTGTATAAATGGACTCCAACACCACGAGACCAGGCTGGGCTGAACTACAGCGCCAAGGTGGACTAAAGACTCCTGACTGTGGGGTCCAGAGCTCCAGCACTGTGCGGCAGATGGCCTGAAGAGACTCATTGGTGCTGTGTATTGTTGTTTGGTTTCTTCATATGTTGGACTTTTGTTTGTTTCTTTTCCACTCAGGTTTGGGAGGAATGTAGTGTCCTGCTGGACACATTATGGTTTTCCGCTTTGTGTTACGCCCACACTGTACACCCACCTATCACAGGTGTCACCGGTCAGGTGACCCTGCTAATAAAAGGGGCCGGACACACATGCCCTCGGCCAGTTCCAGTACTACACCCACTGTGTCTGTGTCTATTATTCCTGAGCCTGTGTGCTGCGCGCCCACTATTTTACACATATCAGTGAAGCGCCAAGCCAGTGGCTCAAAACCACTGAAGAGTACCTGTGCACTTAACAACCACAGGTGGAAGAAGAATTTAAGAACTTACTGATGCAGGACATCATAGAGCTGGTAGAGGGACCAACTCCATGGGTATCTCCGATAGTGGCAGTACTGATGAAAAACACAACAAACTACACCTCTGTGTTGACATGCGCATACCAAACATTGCAATTAAAAGAGAAAGGTTCCCAGGCCCTCATTTGAACAACATGATAAGCTGCCTCACCGGAGCCTGCATATTTTCAAAACTAGATCTATTCAAAGGCTACCATCAACTGGAGATTGATCAGGAATCCCGCTACCTCACAACGTTCTCCACCCACATGGGTCTTTTTCGCTACAAGCAACTAAGTTTCGAAATATCGTTGGCCGCGGGCCTTTCTCAATAGATGTTGAGGCGGTGATCTGGCCCGTAAAACACAGTCTAAACTACAGCAATGACATCCTAGTATTCGGTCAACAAGGCATTACGAGAAGTCTGCAGCCAGCTGGAACTTGCTGGCCTGACTCTGAATCAAGACAAATGCAAGCTATGGGAGATCTCATGTTCTTTGGCCACATCTTCTCACAGAAAAGAATGGGACCGGATCCCAGCAAAGTAGAAACACTGAGCAAAACACGGCCCTCAGCAGACGTGGCAGAGGTAAGGTCATTCCTTGGTCTGGCGATCTACTGTGCTCCCTACATCAAGGACTTTGTCACAGTGAGGCCTCCACTTTGTGAACTGACAAAACAAGGCAATTCATTCCTATGTACCTCATTGTGTCCTGCAGGGTGTTTGAATATATCAGGCATGCAGTCAGAACAGTCGTACACCTCGCATCCCTGTGCACTGAGCTCACTGTAGATGCCAGTCCAGTGGGGCTAGGAGCCATTCTCACACAACATATGCCAAGCAGAGTCTCGCCCAGACAGATTGTTACATTTGAAAGCAGGAGCCTCAGAGATATAGAAAGGGCATACTCGCATCCATAGAAAGAGAGCCTAGTAGTAGTGTGGGTGTGTAAACACGGCCACACGTTCATCTACAGGAGGCCATTCATCATTGTAATAGATCACCGAGCACTAGTGACGATTCATGGATCACAAACACAAACATTCCACCGTGCATTGAAAGATGGGGGATACGACTCAGGGACTATGATTTCAATAAGCCACGGAATGAGCATAACCCTTCCGAATACATATCATGGCATCCCTTACCTTGTGCACCAGAGACCACGTCCATGGCTGCGGAGTACCTCAACTTTGTGCTGCAACCAAACACACCTGCCCTAATAACAATTGATGAACTGGTGCAAGAAACAATGAATGATGCCAAGTTACAAGCAGACAAAAGCACTGTACAACAACAGAGATACACACATGTATGCAACAGCAGTCCATGAAGTGAAGGAGTCAGAAGAGAAGAAATGCTGGCGTTCAAACAAATACAAGAGGAGCTGTCGGAAACAGAATGTGGAATTCTACTTCTAGGAAGAAGGATAGCGATAACTAAAACACTGCTGTGACAGATGGTAAGCCTGGCACATAAGTCTCACAGGGGCATAGTGGAAACCAAAAAAATGCTAGGGGGGGGGCGTGGCTTCGAGGGCGAAGATGGCGGACGCGGCTCTGTAGAGCTCCTGCCGGCCCGATATTTATCCGCCTACTTATCCTGGCCCTGAACCCTTTACTCCCTTTGCTGTAGTGGAGGTGACTGCTGGAGACCGGGGGTGCCAGTTGGTGTGGTCGCTGGGGCCCCGAACCGCGTCTGGAGCGGCATTTGGTGGCGGCGCCCGCCGGGCCTGCTCACCGCATGGCGAGCAGGGACCTCAATTTTTGCCCCGCCCGCAGGCTGGCTCTGGGCGCCGGGCGGACTGCATGCGGCTGAGCCCGGGTGGCTGTTGCGGAGTCGTCGGAAGAGAGACGACGGTGCACCCTGCCGCTGATACATCCTGCGGAGCGGCGACCTCGTGAGACGACTGCACGGATCCGGAGGTCGCTCAGTATCTACCTATCTGCCGGCGGCGACGTGCTGGCGGAGTCGACGGTGTCCCGCCGGCTGGAGTAGGCGGACCGGCTGTGCCGAATCAGCGGCCTTGACTCTGGGCTCGAGATTAGCAGCAACTGCGCCTTGGAGGAGCGGCTTTGCCCGGGGTGCCTGCTTGTAACTTGGCGTGCTGGTGGCAGGTGGGTGACACGCGGCCTGGTGTGATCCGGATAGCTGTGCGAACCCCTGTACGGGTGTGTGTCGCCTTGTAGCCTCTACCGAAGCCATGACTAGAGGCGGGGGTGGCACGACCGCCACCAAGCAGGGGCCCATCGATAAATTCACTGGCCCCGGAGGAGGTGCCGGGACTGCCGGAGGAGGCCAGAGTGCCGGGCCCGACAACGCGGCGTTGATGGCGGCCATTACGCAGTCCCGCGACATGTTGGATGCAAATATTGGCGCGGTCAGTGCCGATGTGATGCTGCTGCGTCAAGATCTCCGCAACGCGGTCGCCCGCATCACCGAAACAGAGACCAGGGTCACCGAAGTGGAAGGCGATGTTGGCACCCTTAAGAAGAAAGTGGCGGACATGGAGAGGATTCAGAAGGGCCTGGCGCTTCGCGTGGAAGATGCAGAGTGGCGGGCGCGCCGGAATAACCTGCGTTTTGTCGGTTTTCCGGAGGATTGCGAGAAGGGGCCCATGGATGCCTTCCTGGCACGCTGGTTGGAGACCTGGCTCCCCCCGGACACCCTGTCGCGCTGCTTTGTGATAGAGCGCGCACATAGAGCCCTGACGCAGAAACCACCGGCGGGGGAGCGGCCTCGTCCGATCATCGCCAAAATCCTGAACTTTCATGACAGGGACGTCATACTCCGGGAAGCACGGCTCAAAGACACCTTGCTGTACGATAACCACAAGATTATGATATTCCCGGACTATACCAGGCAGGTCCAGCAGCAGCGACACTCATTCCTGGCGGCGAAGGCCAAGCTGCGTGGCCTAAGACTCCAGTACTCGCTGCTCTATCCGGCCCGCCTCCGGGTGATCTTCAACTCCAAGACTCACTTCTTCGACTCGCCGGAGGCCGTCTTCCAGTGGACCGACGAGACAGTCAGGCTCCGACCGAACGCCCAGTCAGGGCTGCATTCCGGGCCCTCACGCAGCTCATCCCAAGACCGGAGCGACCATCGCGGCGGAGGCCCTCACGCAGCTCATCCCAAGACCGGAGCGACCATCGCGGCGGAGGTCCTTGTCCCGAGACCCCCTTTTGGGGGACACACAGCCTGACACGGACCAATCTGGCAAGGAATCCTGATCATCGTACGATATGGACGTTTATTGATTGCCTTTGATCTGCGGCTGTACAATGCGGCAGCCGGAACTTGGAAGGTGGAGCAGACATTGACTGGTGCAGTATAGACTTATGTTTTGGCAGTGTCTGGGGCCCTCAGGGGCTGGTACATATATGTGGTGCCTTGCTTATAAACCAGATGCTTGTGGGGTGGGGGTTTGGGGCACGATGTGTGGGCTGCCTCCTCCTTTTGGGGTTGGGGGATGGTTCTGGGGGCGCTCTCTGTTTGTTAGTGGGGGACTGATTGGGATCCATTGGTATGGCGGGCTTTAGGCGCTCTGTTCTGGGCCTGAAGCACCTCATGCCGCGACAGATACTTCACTGTTCTCTGAGGTATAGGGGTCGGGGGGGGGGGGACTTGGGTGTTTGGCTGTTTGGGGGGCGGGGCTGGTTGAGGGGGGTGGTGGGGGTCGGGGTTGTTCTGGGTGGGGTGCACGTGATTCCTATGATATGTGCAACTGGGGTGTTGGAGACCTGGGTCGGGTTCTGGGGGCCGCAAAGACTTGCTCATCGGGACAATGGTTGATGCCCCACGACCGGTACTTCCTAGTACCTCTATGCGGATTCTGAGCTGGAATGTCCGGGGGCTCTTGGACAAGATCAAGCGGGGGGCTGTGCTTCGCTGGGCCAAAAGGGAGTTGGCGGATGTGCTGCTCCTTCAGGAAACGCACATGCTGGGTACTAAAGCATTGAGTCTACAGCGGTTTGGCTTCCACCAGGTGTTTCATGCCGGGTTTACCAGGGGCTCGAGGGTGGTGGCCATCCTTGTACACAGGCGGCTGTCCTATACTCATGAGCGTCACTGGCTCGATCCCCAGGGTCGGTTTGTGTTTGTGCAGGGGAAGATTGGTGCTGAGCCGGTGGTGCTTGGTAGTGTGTATGCCCCTCCCCCGCTGCAGTGGTCCCTGGCGGAGAAACTGTTTGCTTTGTGGACTGAGATTCCCCACTCCTTGGCGATGATTGGAGGTGACTGGAATGATGTGGTGGACATGACTTTTGGACAGGCAGCGCGGGCAGGGGGTCGCAGCTGTGGCCTCACCTACGCGGTTGAAAGCCATGATTGATGGACTGGGATGGGTAGATGTGTGGAGGCATCTGCATGCTGGGAAGGGGGAATACACGTATGTTTCAGCAGTGCATGGCTCCCTCTCACGTTTGGATTGTGTGTTCATGCCGGGGGCCTTCCTTGACAGGGTGAAGGGGGCGGCGATCCGGCCTCGCGGGTTATTCGATCACTCCCCCGTAGCGGTACAGATTGACCTATGCAAAGCACGCCAACCGTTCCGGTGGCGGATGTCCTCGTGGCATCTACAGCGACCGGCCTACTCCCAACATATGCGCAGTGCAGTTGCCCGCTATTGGCAGGACAACCTCACGGAGGGGGTGGACGCGGTGACGGTCTGGGAGGCTATGAAGCCTGCCCTGAGGAGTGTTGACATCGCCTGGTGCGCTTCTGCTCGCCGGACTCGGCAAGAAAATATTGTTACAGCGGCAGAGCGGGTGGGGGTGCTGGAGACGCGATACCAGGGAGGGGGTGATGACAGGACAATGAGACTGCTTCTACAAGCGCAGCAATCCTATTCCTCGGTCTTGCTGGATGAGGCTCGCCAGGCGTGGCTGGCTACACGCAGCAGGGTGTACCAGTGGGGAGACAAGTCCTGCACCATGCTCCACAGGCTCTGTCAGCAGACCATGCAACCGGTAACCTTGCCGGGGCTTGTAGACGAAGCAGGAGCGGTGATAACAGACCCTGTGATCCTAGCGGCGAGCTTTGCGCGCTATTATGCGCAACAATACGCCTCACGGGAGAGTCTTTCCCCCGAGGACATTGAGGGGTTCCTCGTGGATGTCCCTCCTCATGCGGTCTCAGACGAGGTACGTGATGCCTTAGATCTCCCCCTGATGGCTGAGGAACTGGGTGATGCACTGGGTCAACTTAATGTGGGTAAGGCTCCGGGACCGAGAGGGTTTCCCAGCGAATTCTATAGGAAATTCCACCTGCAACTTGGGCCGCATTACAGGCAGGCGTTGGAACTGCCCCCGGACTGGCGTCACGCCAAAATTGTGGTCTTCCAAAAACCGGGTAGACCCCCCAACCGCCACGAATCCTATCGTCCTATATCCCTCATTAATTTTGAAGCCAAGCTCCTGGCCAAAGCGCTGGCGAACCGCCTGCTCCCGCATATTACGGACCTTGTCCACCCGGACCAGACGGGCTTTATGCCGCACCGGGCGACGAGACACAACATTCGGCGTGCCCAGGCCGCGATAGACGCAGTGGAGGCGACCGGGGATCAGGCAGCGCTGTTGCTCGCTGACATTGATAGAGCGTTTGATTCGGTCAGCTGGACCTATCTCTTTGCCCTTCTGCCGCTTCTCAACCTGGGGCCGGTATTCATCTCCTATGTGAAACTGCTTTATACAGACATTACTGCCTCGGTGCGTGTCTCTGGGGCGATCTCCGAGCGGTTCCCCATTGCCAGGGGCACTCGTCAGGGATGTCCCCTCTCCCCGTACCTTTTTGCGTTGGCCATGGAGCCCCTGGCCGCCCGAGTGCGCCGGGATGCACTCTATCGGGGCTTTGTGTGGGGGGCGGACCATTCAGATCGCATAGCCTTGTATGCGGACGATGTCCTCTTCTTCATGACCGATTTGCATCCCACAGGCCCTCACATACTGGATATGATGCGGGAGTTTGGTGAAGCGTCGGGACTTTTTCTTAATCCACGCAAGTCGACCTTGTGGGTGCTGGGGGGTGAATCAGTGACAGGCCCGTGGGCCGCGACCCTTCAGGTGGCTGTCGATGGCTTGAAATATCTGGGCGTCTTCCTCTCGGCCTCGGCTGCGGTGGCGTGGGATCGGAATGTGCAGCCAGTGTGGGATAGGGTTCAGATGGATGTCAAGACTTGGACGCGCATGCCCCTCAATATCTATGGCAGATTCGCCATTTTCAAGATGGTGGCCCTGCCACGGCTTCTCTATCAACTGCAGAATCATCCATATAGAATAGACCCGCAGTGGTTCCGGCGTGTCAATTCAGTGCTTGGCCGGTTTTTGTGGGCCGGGGGTGCCTCCAGGGTGGCACTGCGTACATGATTTCTCTCCACATACTGTGGCGGCTTGGCTTCCACGGACCTTCTGTCCAATTACCAGGCTTCCCACCTTCTAGTGCTCAACGAGTGGTGGTATGGAGACCGTAGTGATCCGGCCTATGCATTGGAGCACTCTCTAATGGGGGGTGCCACGCTCCATACCTTACTGTACTCAGCCAGACGGAGGAGGACGCTGCAGAGGGTCACCCAGGTGGTCTTCGCAATCTGGCGGCAAGCTTTGCGCCGTATGGGCAGGTGGGGCAGACTGACCGCTGAGGTACACAGTAAAAATATCGAATTTTTAATTTCGACTTACACTTATATCGAGTTGCTAATATCGATGGGACAGAATATCGATGTCCAGAATATCGATGGCCAGAATATCGACCCTAAGGTAAGTAATATCGAAATTACTTATATCGATAGCATATATATCGATGTAAGTAATTTCGATTTACTAATATGTGTTAGAAATTTTAGTTAAGTATTTAAATTAATTGTTAAAATATGTGTTTAATATGTTTTTATAAATAAAAAATATATAAAAGTAAATAATATGTTTTACTACCAGAGCGGGTTGTGGGTTTTTAGGGGAATAGGGTGGGAAGTAATTTATTTGTAATTAAATAATTATTTTTTAATGATTAATTTATTTTGCAATTACATATTAATTGGCAATGAATTATTTTAATTGATTAATTGATTAATTAATTGATCATTTATGTATATTTTTAAGTAAATTATATGTTTTACTACTGGAGCGGGTTGTGGGTTTATAGGGGAATAGGGTGGGAAGTAATTTATTTGTAATTAAATAATTATTTTTTAATGATTATTTTATTTTGCAATTAAATATTAATTGGCAATGAATTATTTTAATTGATTAATTGATTAATTAATTGATAATTTATGTATATTTTTAAGTAAATTATATGTTTTACTACTGGAGCGGGTTGTGGGTTTATAGGGGAATAGGGTGGGAAGTAATTTATTTGTAATTAAATAATTATTTTTAATGATTAATTTATTTTGCTATTAAATATTAATTGGCAATGAATTATTTTAATTGATTAATTGAATAATTAATTGATAATTTATGTATATTTTTAACTAAATTATATGTTTTACTACTGGAGCGGGTTGTGGGTTTATAAGGGAATAGGGTGGGAAGTAATTTAATTGTAATATTAATTAATTTTGGGTAAAGGAGTATTTTTAGGGTTCAGGGTCAGTTTTGGTATTTTGGGTAAAGGGGTATTTTTAGGGTTCTGGGTCAGTTTTGGTTTTTGGGGTGAAGGGGTATTTTTAGGATTCAGGGTCAGTTTTCAGTTTTTGTGTAAAGGGGTATTTTTAGGGTTCAGGGTCAGTTTTCAGTTTTTGGGTAAAGGGGTATTTTTAGGGTTCAGGGTCAGTTTTCAGTTTTTGGGTAAAGGGGTATTTTTTGGGTTCAGGGTCAGTTTTCAGTTTTTGGGTAAAGGGGTATTTTTAGGGTTCAGGGTCAGTTTTTAGTTTTTGGGTAAAGGGGTATTTTTAGGGTTCAGGGTCAGTTTTCAGTTTTTGGGTAAAGGGGTATTTTTAGGGTTCAGGGTCAGTTTTCAGTTTTTGGGTAAAGGGGTATTTTTAGGGTTCAGGGTCAGTTTTCAGTTTTTGGGTAAAGGGGTATTTTTTGGGTTCAGGGTCAGTTTTCAGTTCTTGGGTAAAGGGGTATTTTTTGGGTTCAGGGTCAGTTTTCAGTTTTTGGGTAAAGGGGTATTTTTAGGGTTCAGGGTCAGTTTTAGGTTTTTGGGTAAAGGGGTATTTTTAGGGTTCTGGGGCAGTTTTGGTTTTTGGGGTGAAGGGGTATTTTTGGGATTCAGGGTCAGTTTTCAGTTTTTGTGTAAAGGGGTATTTTTAGGGTTCAGGGTCAGTTTTCAGTTTTTGGGTAAAGGGGTATTTTCAGGGTTCAGGGTCAGTTTTCAGTTTTTGGGTAAAGGGGTATTTTTAGGGTTCAGGGTCAGTTTTTAGTTTTTGGGTAAAGGGGTATTTTTAGGGTTCAGGGTCAGTTTTCAGTTTTTGGGTAAAGGGGTATTTTTAGGGTTCAGGGTCAGTTTTCAGTTTTTGGGTAAAGGGGTATTTTTAGGGTTCAGGGTCAGTTTTCAGTTTTTGGGTAAAGGGGTATTTTTTGGGTTCAGGGTCAGTTTTCAGTTCTTGGGTAAAGGGGTATTTTTTGGGTTCAGGGTCAGTTTTCAGTTTTTGGGTAAAGGGGTGTATTTAGGGTTCAGGGTCAGTTTTAGGTTTTTGGGTAAAGGGGTATTTTTAGGGTTCAGGGTCAGTTTTCCCTACTGTTGCACCCACTGGAGTGGGAATAGTAATTATTGTTAAGTAAGTATATATTATATATGATTTTTAAATATTATTTTTTTTATTAAATATGTATTATTATTTTTTTTACCATTATTACATATATTTAAATATGTTTAAGTAATTAATAAGTATTATTTACAGTATTTTTTATGTTATTTTAAATAAAAAAAATCGATATATTTGACAACGATATTTTTAACATCGATATTATTTTTTCGATATTTTGGTACTTACCATGTTGTACATAGGGCGTCGATATTTTTGCTATCGATATAATTACGCCGATATTTGTGTAGGTCGAAATTCTGTCTGTCGAAATTCTGTCATAGATCCGACCGCTGAGACTCCGCTGTGGCATAATGGCTTACTTCCGGCGCTTGCGTCCCTATCCGGTTTCGGAGGCTGGACGCGATAGGGATTTCGTCCCTTGGTCATGTCCTCGCTGGGACTACACTTAAGTCCTTCCAGGACCTTAGCTCTGAATTCAATATGCCTAAGTCCCAATTTTTCCGGTACCTCCAATTCCGCCATGCCCTTGGCCCTAGCCTAGTGGGGTTAGATCAACTCCCCGAATTTAGTCCCATTGAAGCAAAACTCTTTATGGGGGACCTGGGCGACAAGAAGGTTTCTCAAATATACCGCTCCCTGGTTACGCACTGCTCCTCTTCCCTCTTAACATTGAAGGCCTCCTGGGAGACTGATGTTGGCCCCTTGGATGAAGATGACTGGCGTGAGGCCCTTGAATCCCCCCGTGGGGCTGCTATAGCAGTCCGTCTTAGATTTATTCAATTTAAATACCTTCACAGGGCATACTACACTAGGGAACGATTGTGGAGGGCGGGCCTTATTGCCGCCCCGGAGTGCCTGAGGTGTGGAACTGAAAGGGGGACGCTCTTTCACACGGTGTGGTCCTGTAGGGGCCTGACCAGATTCTGGACTGGGGTCTGGGACTGCCTATCGGAAGTGTTGGGGTGGGACCTTCCCCGTACCCCTAGACTGGGCCTCCTCCATGTCCTGGAGAACGTTGGGGGCAACATTTACAAACGGCATCTTTTGCTATTGTGGCTGGTGGTGGCTAAGCGGGATTTGGCTCAGGCCTGGAAGAGTGAACGTGCCCCCCCACTCAGCGCCTGGAAGGCGGGGTTAGACTTTCTCATGGGGCTGGAACTACCTGTATTTGAAGCCAGGGGGTGTCCCCGGAAGCACTACAAAATCTGGAAACGGTGGGCGGACTACAGGGGCTTACTCTTGACCCCCCGATTGACATTGATGATGTGCTACCTCCAGATGTGGACCCTGTACCCTAGGTTGTTGGCTGACACCTGCATTGCTTTACATCTAACGTTGCTGCTATGTGAACACGTGCACTGGGTTAGGGTGGGATAAGGGGTGGGTAGTTGGGGAAGGGTGTTGGGGGGTACTTCCGGGGGGTTGGTGGGGTAGGGGTGGGGTGGGGATTGTTTTCCTAAATTTGGGTTCAATGTCATGCTATAACCTGCATACTGTTGACAGTATCTCCTGATTGTGAAGAACTGTATTGATGCTTGCCTGAACTCTCAATAAATATGGTTTTGGAAAAAAAAATGCTAGGGGAAAAGATATGGTTCACCGGACTTGAACGTTTGGTGGAGGACATGATTGCAAACTGTCACTTTTGTCAGATAACCGTAAAGCCAGCAAAGCCAGAACAACTATGCATGTCTGACCTTCTGGTGCGGTATAGACAACAATGGCCCTTGACTTCTATAGACCAAAGGATCCCGGGGGCTAACTGCTGGTGCTCATCGATGAATACTCCTGGTTCCCCATAGTACACCAAGTGTTGTCAACATCAGCAACTGCCACCCTAACAATACTAGATAACATATTTGCAGCATAGGGCGCTCCTCTGATACTAAAGACAGACAATGTACTGCCATTTTCAGAAGAATTTTGCCAGTTCATGGCATACCTGGGCATACATCACAGAAAAATAACACCTCTAAGGCCACAAGCAAACAACATGACAGAAAGGTTTATGAGCAACATTAAAAAGATGGGGGTAGGGGACGTAATTTGCTGCTGACTACCATGGCCGCAGGCTAGGGGATCTCCGTGGGAAGAGTAGATTCCCCAATAAATCTGAATATTAATCCGGGCACTAATCCTACCTTGAAGGCAACAATCATGACGTGGTACCTGTGGTGATTCCAGCGATCTCCTCCTCGAGCGTGTGTGCCCACCAGAACGCCGGAGAGATCACGAGAAGCTGTGCGCCCTATTCCTGTGACTGGAGCTGGGGACTGTCCTGAGGTCGGGCCCCAGCGGGAACTGATTGGCGACTGGCGTGGTGCTGGGAGCAGGCAGAGAGGTGTCGGGGCTGAACGCCGCTGTCGGGCGTGGACCGCAGTAAGTGGGGGTTATCTCTCCCTTCTCCTCCCCCCAGAAAATCAGCAGTGAGCACCGGGCAGCAGAGGGACGCCCGTGGGGTGAGCCCGCACGAGATCATTGGCTCAGCCGCTCCGGGGTGCCTGGGAGGAAGAGCGGTCAGACTGCCGGCTACTGCTGGGGCCTAGGAGATGTCAGCGCCCACCGGGAGGAGAGCGGGGCCCGGTTTCAGATCCGAACTGCAGGCGGGGAGGTGAAGGAGAGGGGGAGGACCGTGCACCCCAATCAGCATCAGTTGGACAGGATCTCGGGCCTTGACGGCCCAACAGAAGCTTGGCCCTCCATCACCCACAGAACTCACGCATAATTGCCGCATGGACACCCTTACTGTGAGCATTGCTCTGAGAGTGGGCCCCAGAGTCCTGCAGCGCTACACGGCTTGCACTATCTGACACGCGAGGCAGCAAACCCGGAGGATATCGCCTACATCCATGCTCAAGGCTCGCGGATGCATTAACTACATCCACAGACATCTCTTGGGCAGGAGCACTGCCTCACAATAGTCGCAAAATCGCGGTGGGCGTGAATTTGACCCTGTGGGGATCCCCCCTGCAGTGCTGCGTTATCTCTGTGGCGGGCGACAGGCGGCCCTCGGCCCCAGTACCTACCAGCTAATTGCGCAGTGGGAAAACCGACAGGCCACGAGGGGAGGCTATCCTGCGGCTGGCGGCGGCGGCTACCGGCCGGCGCACATTTCACCGGATAAGTAGGGGAGGCAGAGGCCCACTCACGACCACCCAGGGCAAATTGGAAAAGTATGCCTAAGCTAAGGACTTTCCGGCACTCCCGGAACGCAAGGACACGCAGGACAAGGCCCTGGAGGTGAGGGGGCGAGTAAAGTGACGCTAGATGACATTATGGCGGCCCTCACGAGTGTGCAGTCGACGGTAGGCACCATTTCTACAGATGTGTCTTTCCTAAGGGCAGACATTCAGAAAATGACAGCGAGGGTCACAGAGGTGGTGTAAGTAACGTAAACTCTATCCAGGGACACGGCCACATTGATTAAAAAAGTCGGACACTTAGAGGCGGAAAACAAATTACTTTGCGGCGAAGCTTGATGACCAGGAGGGGCGCTCTCGCCGCAATAATGTCCGACTTGCGGGTATTCCAGAAAGTGAAGGGGACCCCGCCATGGATCTCTACGTAGGAACTCATCAAAACCAAACTCCAGCCCAGGGGGCTATCCACCTTCTTCTCCGTGGAAAGAGCGCATAGAGTACCGGAGGTAAGCCCAAGCCCGGGGCGCCACCCAGACCCGCCCTGGCCCAAATTTTTTATTTCTGCGACAGGGATGCGATACTTCAAACTCCAAAAGTGGCCCCACCGATTCGCATTCAAAACTCAGTGGTCTCTTTCTTCTCAGACTACACGGCGGCGGTTTCTAAACGCCGCAGGAGCTTCTTTGAAGTCAAGAAAGAACTGCGTTGTAGAGTTTTGGCGTATTCTATGCTGTTCCCGGCAAAGTTACGAGTAGTGGCGGACGGGAAGACCTGGTTCTTCAACACACCCGAAGAGGCCAACGATTGGCTTGAGGGATAGCGGCAGGTGGAGGCGTCTAAATTTTCGAAGACGCTAGCATCAGCGGGAGACAGAGGAAGGCCCCGAGGACCATAGTCAGGAACAGGACAATGAAAGTGCACACAGGTCGGAAGCTGAAGAGTGAAGTTGGAGGTGTGGCACAAAAGGACCTCGCTGTTCCTACAGAGAAAGTGCAGGATCTGTCAGCGACAGAAAATGGGACACGCTACCAGGGGATGACTGAGTACTATGACGGCCCTCCTTGAATGGGGGGGGGGGGCAGACCCAGGTTTACGGGTAACATGGTGGGCCGTACTGCTGCGGCAAGACTCAATTATACATTCATCTTCAAGGAAGGGGTGGACTACAGCATTCCCAGGACTCCTCACCCCTGAAATGCAAATACTGTTATGGGAAGGGATATTGAGCACTCTGCTTTGTTGGGGTGGCGGGTAGTTCTGAATCCGTCTGGCAGGGAGGCAGGGAGGGGGGAGGAGGGTAAGGGCATGTTGTTTTGGTTATGTTTTTTTTGGTTAGAATGCACCATACAGGCACACGTTTATAACACTTTTCTAGACATGAACCGGCGAGGGCGGCGCTTCTCGAAATCCGTCATACCAGTTAGATACACTCACAACGATAGCAATGTCAAACGCACAGTCACCTGAACAAGGGCAGTCCCCAAATACACAGATGGCTTCCCTGGCATTGGTTACATGGAATGTGCGCGGTCTCGGGGACAAAATTAAAAGGGGTCTGGTCCTGCAGTGCCTCAAAATAAGTTCCCCAGCAATGGTCCTGCTGCGAGAGACACACCTCACATGTAAGGCATTGGACAGATGGGCCTTTAAAATGGTTGCCCACTCCGAGTGTAGTGTAGTTCCTATATTCCCAATAGGCTCTGTGCTTTGGAATAACATAAACAATAGTTTAGACACAGGACTTAGGTTGACTAGGTTTCTATTGAATATGTTAGACTTAATTATGAAATACCAGCTAGCTCAGAGGTCACTAGAAACTTTCTCGAGTAAACAAGAAGGTGTTAACTTTCCTGAATAGACAAGAAGGGATTTGTTTCTGACAACCGCATAAACATGACAACTTTGCTCCCCCAGAATAAGGAGTATATCTCCAGAGTCGCGGAAACAACAGATAGCTATTTCACTCAGTTAATCGTGCATGCTTAGTTTCACCAGGACTGCATAGAAATAGAGAGACGGGTGTTTTCAATAAAAAGGTTATTTATTGAGCAGTCTTCTTTCTCATACAAGAAAAGTGAATTGCCACAATTGCAATACGTGTCATAAAGTAAAGTGCGTACAGTAAAATGAGTATTATGAAATAATACTGTAAAAACATTTATTTGGTTTCTAAGCCATAAGATACTTAAAATGGATAAAATACATACAATGATAAAATAATGACTAAACGTTCTCAACTGGTGTTTCTAAGATACGCCTACCCCGGTGTACCTAACCTAAGCCTAGTACAGGGAAGGAGTAGATGAGTTATTGTTTTTGCCAAGAATCTGAATCAAGAATTCTCTATGGGTCTAATCAGCTCCGTACCTTGGTTATAGAATGAAGGAAGTCTTGTATCTCTTTCTCAGGACTTGATCTCCCAGCACCCCGCAAGGGTGACAGGGAAACACTGGAGCTGGATTTCTCGGCTGGAGAAAAGACAGCGTCTCTCTTAGTGCGTCAGCAGGGCGTCGGGCAAGTAGATGGCTGATCTGCTCCAAACCACCGTGTGTTGCTTAAGGCAGATGCTGGTATATTTATACCTGGAGGTGCCGAGTTTGACGTAAGGTTGGACATAAGACGTCACTAAGAACTCGCAGTTCTTTCAGGACTCCAGGAGTTCTAGGACAAATCAATACAGAAGCAGGGGGAATTCCCGGGCTGCTGGAGGCTTGGTTTGTTTAAGAACGCATTGTGCTTTCTAGGAGTCTATGGGAGTAGCCTTGCCGTATTTGGACTGCATTGGCTATGTCTTAATATGGGTATGATTCTTATGCCTATATACGGGTATGATTTGATATAACCAAATAAGGGCATGAAATCGGGAATATTTACTAGTCCTAGAATCATCTACAACACGAGTTCTCCTCAGGGTCTAGAGGGGTTGGTATGCTAGTACGGAAACAAACGCCACTCATTATACATAAAACAAAGACGGTGTTACATTCTCATTTATTTATGTGTGTTTTGCTTTAACAGTCAGACCTGTCGCATGCACCTGCATGAGCTCCTGCGTGAGCCATGGCATGAGACATGTTATTGATTGAATAGGTTCCACATTCCAGTGGAGTTAGTTAGGTCTTTCACTGTGCTAAGATTGTCAGTTTAACCCTTGCCCCTCCTCTGTGTGGTCTTATTTCTCCGTGCTGCATTAAAGCTTCTACCTACACTCTTCAGTCTTCATTGAATAATTTCAACACACGGACACAGGTGGCCGCTTTGCAGCAATTATTGGGCAGTGGGAAGGTCACCTTATCAATATAGTAACGGTTTATGTTCCTCCAGCACTGCATGCAGCCACTCTCCCAGCCCTCAATGACTTTCTCCTTGATCTCCCAGGAGGGGAATTACTGATTGGTGGGGACTTCAATGCAATGATAGATGGGACCCTGGATAGGCACCCCGCGAGGAGGCGGACACTGGGAACATCACATCTGGGGTTTTTTTTTGGGTTCCATAGGGCTTACAGACGTATGGAGGCATCGTCACCCCACGGAGTGCCAGTTCACTTTTTACTCGGGGGTACATACCAGTTTATCTAGAATAGACTACTTTATCGCATCCCCGGACAGTTTGAAATACGTGGACAAGATTTAGATCAAACCCAGAGGCATTTCCGACCACTCCCCGATACTGTTGACAAACACATATCACCAGAGGGGGTGACAACGTATTTTCCCCATTTACCCTGGCTACCTAAAGGTTCCTAAGATTAATAAAGCCATAGTCTCTACAACACAACACTACTTCCAGGAAAACGTTTCATCATTCCACTCTCTGACCATCCTATGGGAGGCCTATAAGGCTGTTTTAAGTCACTTGTGATGCCATTGATCCTCACTTCTCTTACCAGTTCGATCCTCTTTTTAAGGATCTCAACGAAGAAGTGGCGAAATACAATTCCGCTCTCTTAGCTGCTATTGATGATATCTCCCCATCAATTCCTATCACCTCTACTAGATCTAGGCCCTCAGCCCCTTGGTTCTCCCCCGCTTTGCGAGAGGAAAAAAGCCGCTGTAAACAGTTGGAACGCAAATGGCGGCAGACATATGATTCTGAGTCTAAAGTAATTTATAAGACTGCCCTGAACAAATTTCAAAAATTAAAATGGTCCACTATGAGAGACTTTTATACCCAGCAAATCAAGAATGCTGAGAATTCTACCAGATCCTTTTTTAAGATAGTGAAGGACTTTGTTAACCCTCCCGCTATGATGGCTCAGAGTTCTCCTAGCCAGGCTCTTTGCAATTGGCTATCGGACTTTTTTCAGGATAAAATTACTAAATTATCCTCCTCATTCAAACCGGTTCTGGCCCCCCATTCGACCGGTGACACTGATTCTCAGAAAGTTTCATTGAATTCTTTCAAAGAGCTTACTTCTGAGATTGCCACTAATCTACTTATCCAATGCAAATCAGGATCGCCGCTTGATCCAGCTCCTGCTAAGGTGATGGGCAATCTTGCCCCTGTATTGATCAGCCCTCTCCTTTCCATTTGGAATTCCTCGTTACGTTCGGGTCAATTCCCCACGGCATGGAAACAGGCAATGCTAGTCCCAATCTTGAAAAAAACGGATGCGGATCCCTCACAATTCTGTAACTAATGTCCGATTTCTCTTCTCCCGAAGCCAGCAGAAATCCTGGAAAAGGCGGCCCAGAAACAATTGGCAGACTATCTAGAATCCAACCAATTGTTACATGACTCGCAGTCTGGATTTCGAACCGGCTATAGTACCGAAACTGCTCTTTTAGAGGTATCGGAGACTATTCGGGAGTGTGTGGATAGGGGCGAGGAGGCCATGTTGGTTCTCCTCGACCTATCCGCCGCTTTCGATACTGTATCTCATGAAATATTACTGGACCGTCTAGGGCAGTCGGGAATCGGAGGTACTGTGCTGACTTGGATTAGATATTTCCTCACAGGTCGGTCTCAGAAGGTCTTTCTCCAACCTTTTGAATCAGAGGGTAAACCTCTTCTTTGAGAAGTGCCTCTGGGCTCTGCTCTGAGCCCTCTATTTTTCAACGTCTATCTGGGCCCGTTGGCTACAGTGGTGGAATCTTGGGTGGTCAGAGTGATCTCCTATGCTGATGATACTCAGCTTGTGTTTTCATTTAGAGATCACTCTGACACCAGTTTTACCAATTTTCGCCACTGCCTCAGTAATATCTGCTCCTGGATGGCCTCGAACCACCTTGTATTGAACACCCACAAAACTGAGGTATTATTTTTTAATCAGAAAACCGCGCTGCCTGCTATTCAGTGGTGGCCAACTGTACTGAATCCCCCTCCGGTTCCAGTCCAGACAGCTCAAAATTTGGGCTTCCAATTTGATAACGCACTGTCCTGCAAATCTCAAATCAATAAGGTCACATCAGCCTGCTTTGGCAAACTACGCATGATCAGGAAGATTTATCCTTACCTCCCTCTGGATTCCCGTAAGACCATTGTTCATGCCCTGATCACTTCGCATCTAGATTATGCCAACAGTCTCTATGCGGGCATTCCCCTCTACCAAACTGAGCGCCTACAAATAGTACAAAATGCCGCTGCGAGACTGATTGGCAATATTCCTTTCCGCCACTCGGTTGCTCTATACCGAAAAAAACTGCACTGGCTCCCCATTGCCCACCGCATCCAGTTTAAAGCTTTGATTCTGGCCTTCCGTGCCCATAACGGGTTAGGCCCTGGATATTTGAGAAAGAGACTTAAACTTTCCCAATCTGTCAGATCTCTGAGATCGAACAGCCTACGCCTCCTGGTGGTACCCAGATTTCGTCGTGCCAGGAGTGGGGGCAGAGCGTTCGGTGTAGTCACAGCAAAACTTTGGAACAGCCTCCCACTGGACCTGAGGTTCATTGAGTCGGAGTCTCTGTCCCGAAGCAAATTGAAAACTTGGCTATTCACCATCTCTTAAGCAGCTTCTTTCTCTCTAGCCTGTAATCTGTAGCGCCGGGACACCCCCGAAGGGGGTAGCTATGCACTTTATAAGCTTCTTAAAAAAATAAAATAAAATAAATAATTAAGGGGTCAGGCCATCACATCTATTACAGGTCATAAGAGGGAACAGCAGCAGGGGCTCATCACCATAGAGACGGAATTGCAGAAGGCCGACGGCCAACACTCTCATAATCCAACACAGGCCACGGCTCAATGCTTGCACCTTAAACAACAATTACACAGGGACTTCCTTAGAGAAAGGACCAAACTCAAACTAACAGCCACATGACACAAGATATATGAGACCGGCGAAGCTACTGGCATGGCTTTACAAAAAAGAACGAGACAAAAAGTGGCTATCGCAGCTACGAACGGGCGAGGCAACAGTAACGACTGATCCACGCGAGATAGCACATATGTTAGCGCTGCACTTCCAGCAAGTTTACACATCTCTGTCAGAGATGACTGTGGAGGAAGCACTGACCTATATAAAAGATATCGCAATGCCCAAACTTACACCGGAGGCGGCCCTTGAACTGAAGGCGGACCTCACAACCGACGAGCTGCCAGTGACGATTGGCTCTGTACAATCTGGGAAGGCGGAGGGGCCCAACGGCATTCCCGTAGAACTTTATTAAAAAACGACTGGTATAGTGGCACCTCATATGCTGGATATGTTTTGTGACAGTCTGCAGACAGGTGAGCTTTCATTGGACCAACGTTTGGCCACAGTGGTGGCGACACCGAAACCCGGAAAGCCGCTGGAGAACTGTGCCTACTATCGCCCCATATCCTTAATAAACGCTGAGGCCAAAATTCTAGCGAAACTCCTTGCGATCAAACTGACCCCACACCTCACTACCCTAATTCACCCGGATCTGTCTGGGTTCATGCCCAATAGAAATACAGCGTTAAACCTGAGACGTTTGCACAGAGTAATGGCCCCCAAGCCCTATCTCCAGGAGCCGGCAGTCCTCCTGTCGTTAGATGCTTGTATGGCATTTGATATGGTGGAATGGCCCTTTTTATTCGCTGTGCTGCAGCACCTGGGATTCGGCCCAAAGTTTTGTGCTTGGGTGCGTCTCCTGTACACAAACCCAATGGTGCATGTGACGACGAATGATCACATATCCCACAACTTTCCATTGACCCGCGGCACCCATCAGGGTTGCCTGCTGTCACCGCTGCTTTTCGCTCTAGTGTTAGAACCGCTGGTGGCTTGGATCAGATGAGACCCAATGCTCCTAGGTATTAAGTGGACGGAAGACTGGGAGGATCGCATCTCGCTATACACAGATGATGTTTTACTCTACCTGACCTCCCCTTGGAGGTCCATTCTGTACTCCTGAACATATGTGAACTCTATGGGCGAGCTTCAGGGTACACAATAAACTGGTCAAAATCAATACTATTTGTACTCCATGGTCCGCCGCCGCAACTCCTGCAGGACTGCCCGCTGCAGATCTCTGAAGAGGTCTTTAAGTATCTCAGTATCTATATCACAGCGGAATTTACGAAACGGAACCTAGCGCCCCCTCTGGAACGCCTAAAAAGAGATGCAGCTCTCTTGGGGACACTTCGGTTGACATTATTGGGAAAAGCTGCACTTTTTAAAATGATGGCACTGCCTCGTTTCCTTTACGTGTTAGAAAATACACCATACCCAGTGCCAGCAGACTATTTAAAAAAAAGTAGCGACTCAGGTTTCAGGACTGCTATGGGGGAACAGACCTGCGCACATAGCTCAGCGTAAATTAACTAGAGGAAAGTACGATATCGGCATTGCACTCCCCAACATCCAATTATATTATTGGGCGGCCCTACTAAAGGTGGTCAACCATTGAATACATGCCCCACAGACAGAACCGGCTTATAAGGCAGATAGAAGCGGGCTGGGGGTTGAAGGCATGATGTCGGCACTCTACAACAGAAAACGTACGCCAGCGGTAGTTGGTCCCATGAGGCTAACGGTACACATATGGCATGAAGTACATACTAAGTTAGGACGGAAGAGAACAATAACCCAGCTTACCCCTCTTTGGGACACACAACGACTAGGCGGCCTGCGAAATTATAAGGGATTTGATAAATGGGTCGCTATTGGTATCTCCACTGTGGGTGACATGTGGTACAAAGGGGAAGTAAAGATATTTGAACGTCTCCAAACACAATATGAGCTAGCACCTACCGAACTCTTTAAGTATATGCAGATAAGTAATGCGCAGCAGGTGGCCTTACCATCCAACTCTGAAGTTCCAGAGGCAACCTCCCTGGAGGAAAGACTACTGACAGAGCACATGCAAAGGCGGGCGACTTCCCTCACATACCGAAATGTAGTAAATAATTTGCCTGACCCAAACATGTCACTTAGAAGAAAATGGTCTCAAGATATGGGGGACTTCGAGGGTTCTGAATGGCGATGCTTACTGAATGTGTGGGAGCCGAACGATCTGACACGCCCGTCGCAGACGTGGGCCACACTGGGAATAATGGTAGCGATGCGCAATATAGTGCAAAAGTGGGGTGCGGGAGAGTCGCCAACACTCACTGCATTGTGTAGAGATCTAGACACAGCCATGGTGGCCGAGAAAGCAGTATTTCTTAATCGAGGCAGTTCTCAGAAGTGGAGCAAGGTGTGGGGGGCCTGTAACAAATGTAGGGGGTACATTTGTGAGCCACCAAGGACACAGGAGGAAAGAGAGTCGGAGGATGACGGTGATGGGAAGATCTGAAGTTCCTGAGAGGAACACTTTACTTTGCTATACTATGTGTACTACTATTACGAATACTGCCAAAATGCCGATGATGTCAGAATTGATTGTCTGTTTGTACTATTTAACCAATATGTGCCTTGATTATGATCAAAATAAAAAGAGTTTTTAAAAAAAAAGATGGGGGTAAGATCAAGCATGTTTGCAAAAAACTGCACGCTATGGCCGTTTGACTAGCAAGGGTGTAACCGGCATGGAAAGGTCCTCTGGGCAGCCGAGAGAAGCAGAAACTCTTGCAGGCGGCCTGACTGCGAGGTTCGGCTGGACGGACAGTGCCCCCTGGAGGAAGGATTGGAATTTTTTGTCATCAGACCAATTCTGATCGACACGAATAGGCCCCAAAGCCTTGGTATAAACATTGGAGCCAGTCCCCAAATCAGACCCAAATCTTCCATAGTTCCTAAAAAAGACAGAGAAACGCTCAGCAGGCATTTGCTGCAAAGGGACTGGACTACATGTCGCAGACACACTTTCGGCAGCACGCTGCCGTTCGCGACTGGAGGGACCCTTATCTCTTTGGCAGGGCTCCCCCAGTGCGGGAACTGAGAAACGCTCAGCAGGCATTTGCTGCAGGAGGGCTGGACTACATGCACCAGGCACACTTGCGACAGGAGCTGCCATTCGCGACTGGAGGAACCCTTATCTCTTTGGCAGGGCTCCAGCAGCACGGGAAGCGCACAGGAGTTGCCCATGCGGAGACCGAGCCAAGAGCAGGCCCGTCTGCACCTGTCTGTGTCCGGACAAAGCTGGGCAGGGCTGGGTCCCCCCTCTTTCACCTGAGGAGGCAACAGTATAAGGTGAGAGCTCCTATCCGCAAAAACGATTAACTATGGGGAAATGAGGAGGACCCACAATTACGCATCCTTCTGTCACCATTGACAGTAGGTTGGAGAGTGTGGTTAATATTGCAACCAATGAAATCGAACCAAGAGAGTGCAGATTGAACTAGGGGTGTGTGGTGACACAGATAGGGCCCAGTAGTGGTGTTACATCTGTTTCTGTGTCAGATAATGGTGATTCCCTGCATACTGTGACTGATCTATATTCTGAGCCCCCTATTGGTGACATTGATGACCTTGGCTGTGGTCCTCCCACAAATCCCTTCTGTAACTGTAGCAGCGAAATACAAAAGGCCATCAGGAAAGCGCATTTGTACTAAAATGAAGCAGCATCCATGTACTGGGGCACCACGAAGTGACTTAACCTCCTGGAACCCTGGAAAACTTGCCAGGAACCCTGGAAAACTTGCCAGTACTCAATGAGTCGCCTGGTTGCTGTGGCTCCTCCCCCCTCCCTCGAGGTCGACGATGGCGGTGACCGGCGTTTCGCTGGCGTCTTGTTGCTCCTGCCTTGATGTTTGCTATGGCCCTCGATTTGGAAAACGGAGCTGAGAAAAGGACGCTGCAGTAACTTTTCTGCCCCCGTGGACAAGGGCTCTGGAAAGAGAACACTGCTGCGGCTCGTGGCTCATTTGTGCAAGACGAGGTGAGGTGAGCTGGGGAGCACGGATATCGGACCGGCTGCACATTGTTTGTTGAAGACTCGGAGACTCCCGTACTTTTAAAGCAAGAGGCGACCGAGCCCTGCTATAATTGAATTATGCTTGGAGGGTGAGGCATGAGTTAAAACGCTGTCACATATCAGAAAGGAGGGAAAAACAGCTTCTTCTGGGTTTTTTTTCGACGTCTGTGCATGCCACATGCTACTTGATCTACTTGCTTATTAAGTGGAGAGGTGGAGAGGTGAACAGCGCTATTTCTCTACCTGCAATAACTTTGTCATCTAGACCTGAATCTTGAATCTGCAAGAAATAAAAAGTGAAAGTATCCGAAATCAGTGGTTCTGGTGAAAACCTTTAATGCTTTTGAATCCCTGCACGATCTATTCTAAAAGTATTTCGATTTCTGATTACTATTCAGTTTGTAGTTTGTGTATTTTGGGGGAGAGTAATTCCAAGGCACTGAGGAGCAGAGGAGACTTACCACCTGGCGGATAACGACTCCTGGGGCCCTAACGCTGCAGTCTCCCCGCGCCGCATAGTTCCATCTCGTGGCCCACGGCTGGAGTCTGAGGCCGTTGGAGGCTGGGCTGGCCCAGAGACCCTGTGAGCACATCACTGTGCCCTTCCTTTATAGGATAAAGTGACGGATAAGGCTGAGGGTCTTCTCGTTCAGACTTTGAAATACTGGGCGCTGAGTGCTTTGTGACTTCTACATTCAGGACTAAAAAGCATTGTATTAACCAATCTCATGTCGGGCTCAAAGAAAGATAAGGTTGTCACGGGGGCAGGTACCATGGACAACTTCTTAGTAAAAATGGTGAATAAAATCAACAATGATAGAAGGGCCTCATTGGGTAAAAGTGGTTCATCGGACCATGATCTTACTTTAGTAGGTGTAACTCCAATGGAGGCTCCTCCAGAGATCGAAAACAGCACTGAATGCGGGCCAGGTGTAGTCAGTGTAGCTAGCGCAGTAGAAGCACTGATCCATCAGGCCCCCGATACAGTAATGCTCGATAATTTATCTTCGGACTCTGAGGAAGAGGTGGTAGTAGAGAATAAAAGCACGAGACCGGTCAGAACCTGCAGAAAGCAGCAAAGTAAAAGGGGGGGTAGGATCACCCATAAGAGAAGGGGAGACATTTACTTGCCTGATAGCCACATCTCCCCAAAGGTGTCCCCGAACTTGGAGGGTAAAAAAGAGACAAGTTTTACCTTGAGCCCTGAGCAGTTTGGCTTGCTAATTAAAACTATAGAAGACAAAATTGAATTAAAACTTGAGGAATCCCTTAATTCCTTAACGGTCAAACTGGATAATGCTAATGCCGAGATAAAAAGATTAGGAGGGCTGTTAGAGCTACAGAAGGCCCATCCTGATAAGGCTAATCCCCCACTCCCTTTAACTAGTACAGTGAACTCAGAGGCTGTGGGGGAAAATGCTGTAAAGGTCTCCAAACCATCCCATACATCCCGACAGGTCAGCAGAGCCGATAATGATTCCATTGCCCCCTCAGCTTCTTGTCTCTCGCCAGTAGATACCTCTGTTATACATCCTAAGCCAGGCATCATACAAACCCCTAATGCCATACCATCTAGGCGAAGTAATTTTATCAACTTACCCCCGGACTGTACTCCCTATGTAGTTGTGCTGGCAAATGTCCCGGCCTATAATCCAGCTATACCCGAGCCCCACGAGGAATCACATGACTCTCTTAAAAACAAAGTAGTAGCTTGGTTAAGTTCAAACTGTGGGTTTCCCACAAAATTTGCCGGAGAAATCATCACGACCAGGAGGGTAAATTGGATCGGTCCCTCGAGAAAAACATGTAGAGGGGATTGTGTGGTGGTAAACTTTAAATACCCACAACACGTGGCCACAGTTCTTTTGCGGGCAGCATCATTGATGAATGACGGCAACGGTATTCAAGTGCGCCCGTTGGGGTATTTTTACAACCGCCTCAGTATAGCCTCTACCCTTAGACAAGGACTAAGTCCCTTTACTCCGGTTGGGCCCAGGTCGGTATGTCAAAACCAGAGACAGGGAAGTGATAATCACTTTATTTTTGGACCCCCCATTGCAACCCACAATAGATTTGATGCTCTTTCAGGACTCGATCTTTGCGACTGACGGGGTGCCGGAGAGGGTACAGTGGATGAAGTTGTAGTGGAATTTAGCCCCACGGCTCCTGTACCTTCTTCCGGAGAGAATAGTAGCATTCCAACTGAGGCTAGCACTGTAAAAGAGGACATGGTTAGGCTGCTATCTTGGAATATCGCTGGCTTACGGTCAAAGAAGGGTGACCCAAACTGGTCGAACTTTGTAAAGCTGTATGATATTATTGCTATCCAAGAGACTTGGGACACGGAGTGTGATTATTGGTTGGATGGCTTTACTTCCTTTTTTGTACCTGCCTTGCCCTCCCCAGCAGGCCGGAATAGAGGAGGTCTTTTGACGTTGATATCGGTGAATATCAAGGGCAAAATTACTATGTTTGACTGTGCCACTCACAATTTTCTTGTTTTAGAGATAACTTTGGATGATGGCTGTAAACTGCTTCTTGTAAACTGTTATAATGCACCGAACGGATATCCAGAAACTGTGCACCTTACATGGTTAGCAGACTTTTTAACCTTTTACAAGGAAAAGCAAACCACTTATTGTCATTTTATTTTGTTGGGTGATTTTAATGTACATTTATGTTTAAATTGTGCTCTAACGGATGAAGATGGGCCCGATAGTGTTTCCCCCCTCATCTAGAACATACCCAGAAGGGATTGGTCCTCGAAAATCTATTAATGGAAAATGAATTGTATGAGGCAGAGTTTTATGATAACAGTACACGGGTTGCTACATACACAGGAAGGGCCAGTGACTCGATAATTGATTTTATCTTTGTCTCTTCAGGTTTTCTTAAGTATGTGTTCTCCTATAATGCGATTGCTATGCCAATGAGTGATCATAATCCTGTGGGGATGGAGCTAGCAAACAGCTCTTTGCTGCTAAAATCGTTTGTTACCCCCCAGGCTATATCGTCACTAAAGGTTAAGGATCAGGGGAGAAGAATTAAATGGGAAAAGGTAGTTCCTGATGACTTTTTCTTAAACCTAACCTCTTTGGCTGCTGAAGATTTGAATGTTTGTGTAAACCCCCTCGCTAGGAGCGAGGAGGTTATATCCTCTTTTGAAGGTATTTGTCGGTCAGCGGCTATAAGCTTAACAGCTAAATGTCAGGGGGGTAAACAGAAATCGGTGAAGGGCTGGTTTGATAACAACTGCAGTAAAGCCCATAACCGCCTTAAGAAAGCACTCAATTCACGCCCAAGGGACAAAGCTCTAGTTGCGCAACTAAGAAAGGATTATTCTATGGCAATTAAAACGCGTAAAAATAAATTAAAGACCGATGCCTGGGCAGAACTTATGGACAAAGCCACCTTAAAAAACAGCGCAAAGTTTTGGTCAATTATTAATACTCCTCTGTTTTCAGGTGACCAAAATTCTGTGCTGGAACTTAATATATCCGAGGCAGATTGGCTTAGTCACTTTGAAATAATTTATGGTAGCAACATGGTGCTGGAACCCTTTGTAGTCCCTACTTCTGATATTCCCCCGGAGCCTGTGAGTTTTGACATAACCGAGGTGCTCAGAGCAATAGAGGTCACTGCGGGACGAAAGGCCCCGGGTCCCGATGGTGTACCAGCGGATATGTTTAAGGCAAATCCGCTGTTTTGGGCTAATATCTTGACCAAAGTTTTTAATGCTTCTGCAGTAGTTGGATTCCCCTACACCTGGTCCTTAGCCACGATAATACCAATATTCAAAAAAGGGCAGAGAGGAGACCCTAGATGCTACAGACCAATATCTTTGCTGGACTCCTCGGTCAAAATTTTAGGGAAGGTTGTCCTGGCGAGAATAGCATCTTGGGCCAAAGGGAATAATATTCTGTCCGAGGCACAATATGGATTCAGGTCAGGGAGGAGTACAGAGGATCAATGCCTCAACCTCCACCTTATAATCTCCAAATATACAAGGGCAAAAAAGGGAATGATATTCCTAGGCTTCATGGACTTGTCCACAGCCTTTGATCTTGTCAATAGATCTAGGCTGTGGGAAATGCTCCTGAAGTTGGGCCTTGATAGCTCCTTGGTACATTTTCTGGCGGAGCTCCACAAAGATCTGAGAGCCTGCATCAGAATGACAACAGATGGGAAATGTACGGCAAGCTTCAGATCAACCAGAGGGGTCCGTCAAGGCTGTATACTGGCCCCAATGTTATTCACGTTATATGTGAATTCATTGGAGGACGACCTAACGGCAGTCACGCAGGATATCCCGAGCATGGGGGGTGCACCAATTCCGGTGCTCCTCTACGCCGATGATGCGGTGCTAATAGCCAGGACCCCAATTGCCCTACAAAAGCTACTTGATTCATTTGGAAATTTCATGTCTAGTCTCGACTTGGTGGTTAACAAGAGTAAATCCCACACTATGTCAGCAGGTCGTAGTAAAATTAAAGAAAAAACCTTCTTCTGTGACGGTGAGGTTATCAAAAGTGTCAAAGTTTTTACCTACTTGGGGGTTATTTTTGATCGAAGGGGTACTTGGTCACCGCAGTTAACATCTAAAGCAAACGCGGTGAGAAGCTCATCCTCTGCAATCCTGGGGTTCGCAAAGAGATTAGGGGGAAAACCTACTGAGGCAATCTTGGCTATTTATAAAGCCAAGACTGCCGCTATTGCTAGATACGGGGCTGCAATCTGGGGGTATGCAAAATCTGACCGTATCCAAACAGAGGAAAATAAATTCCTTCGATCTCTGCTGGGCCTACCTCAGTCAACTGCTACCTATCCCCTACACCTTGAGCTAGGCCTGGGCTACATTTTAGACACAATAAATCTGGCTCCGCTCCTGATGTGGATCAAGCTCTGGCTAAATCCGAACCTTAGCCTTAACCATAGGATTATTAAAGACTGTCTTAATCTAGACCACAGGAGGGATATTCAGTGGCTGTCCTATGTTGAGTCCTTGGCTGCGAAGCTGGGACGCCCTGAGATCTTTGACAGCCCAGAATCCCTGTGTAAAGCAGATCTAACGTGGGTTAAGACTAACTTTATTAGGCTATGTGTTGCCGAGCGTGAAGCGGTTGAGCTTTGCAAACCCTCTGTGAGGGCTCATGTACTGATAACTACATCTCTTGAGTTGGCTCCTTACTTGGCAGTGGTCACAAATTTTTTTCATAGGTGGCTATTGACCAAGTTCCGCTTCAATCAAATTTATATGGTCCTGTGGGACGAGAAAGACTGGTGTAAGCTTGAGGAGTCGTCCCCATGTAAATGTGATGGTTTCTCCTCCCAGGATAATGCGCACTTCTTGTTTTTTTGCTCTTTTTATTGTGAACCTCGGATTCGATACCTAAAACCAATTTTGAAGGAGATGGGTTTTGCGCAGTACAAGCCTGCACTGTTATATTTACAGATGATGGATTCTCCTGTAATTATGTATTGTACTGCTAGTTTCCTGGCTGCATCTGTAAGATGTAAGAGACTAAGGTCAAGATTGGATTCCCAATGACAAAAGATAATTAATTCCTGTCTACTGTACTGTTGAGCGCAAACTGAAATGAACTTTGTGTAATTACTCTTTTTTAAACTGTCTCTTAAATCTATGCAATGTTTAATACTGTATTAATTGATTTTAACATGTGTTAATTGTTTTAAATATGTCTAGAATACTTTTATGATTTTAACTAATCGAATAAAGTGGTTTTGACTTGACTTGACTTGACTTGACTTAACCTCCTGGATACAGACATCACTCAGCCCGCATCCTGTGGCCAAACTCTCGAATGGCGATGCTACTCGATCCTTTTACACACAGACTGAAGCTACACTTGAGTCACCTGATATAGGGCAGTCTCTTATCAACGTATTATGCTCCTGTGTTTGCGATTTAATAGACAAGAAACTCAATACTTTGATGAATCTCCTGGATCACCTAGAGACTTTGGGGCCAATTCCGATGTCGGACGAACTCAGGTCTGTCCGACATCGACCAGGAGCTGTAAACCGACCGACCTGCTGTCGTCGGGTACAGCCCTGCTAGTACGATGCAAACAAACAGGGTTTGGTCGCATTCGTATACTTTGCAATACAAGCATGCATTCCGAGCGGAATGCATGCCTGCATTGCTGAAAGCAGGGGTGCAGCTTATCCATGCACCCTATGGACGGTACCCCAAGGTGCCTGCCACTGGGTGCAGGGATCAATGGAGGGGCACCATAGGTGCCCTCAGCAGGGCCCCCATACAGCAGCCTCACATCATTGGGGGCCCTGCTGGGGGCCTCCAGAGACGGCTTCCGACTGCCTTTTTGTGCCACACACCCGCACAAAAAGGCAGTGAAAAGCTGCCGTAGTATAAATGGGCGACCGGGGGAGTACTGAGTGATTTCCGGCTGCAGACAGGCTCTCCAAGCCTGTCGTCCGCAATCCAGAAATCCGAGTCGGATTCCTTTCCGACCGAGCCCATCAGAATGGCTCGGTCGGAAAGGAATCTGGCCCACACATTCCGGGTCGGTCGGAAGGTCTCCGACCATCGTTCGGATCCCTTTCGGTCGAAATCGGAATCGGCCCCTCAGATGGACAGGCTTTGTTACTGGGTAACGGTTGCTAATATCGATGCCATGGCAGGAAGGGGCAATAATTTGCTAAGTGTGTCTGCCGCAAGCAGTCTAGATAATGGGGATCAGTGTTTGCCAGATGGTCTTTTTAACAGTATTTTCCTCTAAGAGATGTACACAATTGATTGATCGACAGCCCTTTTTGCAACAGTATCGCATATTCTAGTTGGGGATGGCCCTTCTGCTTTCCCAACCCAAAAACTAAACCTAGCTCTATATTCAATAATTTCCCAGAATTTCCCAGCAAGAGTAACGGTGTTACCCATCACTCCCCAAAGAAGACCAGTTTCTAAATCAAATTGGATGTGCTGAGTTTGCCTCCAACTGCCTCCTTATGTCCTCCACTTAAGGCACAGCAAAACAAATCTTTGGGAGAACTGCGTAACAAATGTGTCGACTGGTTATCTAAGAACAAACAGTTTAACGTTTGATTATGAACAAGATAATCATGGTACAGAGAGTGGGGTGGGTTGGCAGTTCTGCTAAAAATATTGAAAGGGATTGTATTGTAATAAACTTTCGCAGACCCTCTGTGGTTTGGGCGGTATAAAGACAACAAGAGACCCTGCCCTTAGATACACAAAAATGTGGCCATTACCGTAGGCTACTTTTATAAACCACCTCTAAGAGGTATTATGCCAGGACCATCTCCCTTAGCTGATCAGAATACATTTGCAGTGTTAACTGATCTCGATGCCCAGGATTGACTGACATCATTAATAGTTGGCTTGGTCGATCCCACTACCTACATGCTTGTGGTGTGCATCCCTGACGGATGTCCAAACTGACACAGTGGGGGCTCTGGCTTGTGATAACCAGGTCTTGAAAATATTTAGTTGGAACGTGGCCGGCCTACTATCAAAGATAGCATTGGCCGACTGGCTGCTGTTAATCAGGCAATATGACATTGTAATGTTTCAGAAACCCTTGGCTACTAAAGATATATACCTCGAAGGGTTTGAGTATTTTAATATACTTGCACCAACACCCAAAACTGGACAGCCCTCTGGTGGTTCAGCCATATGGGTGAACATTGCAGCAGGGGGCTATTTATTTTATTTTATTTATAACATTTATAAAGCGCACTGTTACCAGCCGCTCTCCTGGCGCTGATTGACCGCTCCCGTGACTAGCCCGAGCTTATTGCATGAAGAGCCATGTCTTCAGGATTTTCCGAAAGCCTATCAAATCCGAAGCTTGTCTTAGATGCAATGGTAGCGCATTCCAAGCCCTTGCTGCTCCCAGAGAGAAGCTTCTGCCCCACATCGAGCTTTCTTAATTCTCGGAATCACGATCTTAATGCTCTGCCTGGTTTGTACCACTGAAAATACTAGGTAAAGCACGAGGGGCCCAACCCTTTGAGTGCCTTGAATACTGTACACAATGCTTTAAATGCAATCCGTTTGCGCACGGGGAGCCAGCGCAGCTTCACCAGCTCTTGGGAGATGGAGGAGAATCTGGGCGCGCCCGTGATCAGCCGGGCTGCTGCATTTTGCAGTACTTGTAATTTATTGAGCAGCCCCTGTTGAGCATTGAGCAGTAAGCCATTACAATAGTCGAGCCGGGACAGGATCAATGCAGTCACCACTGTTTTCCTGTGCTCATCCGGTAGAAAGGGCAAGATCTTCCATAAAGTCTTCAGTATGAAATGGATGGCTGAGGAAAGTGCATTAACTTGAGGCCTGAAGGTCAGTTTATCGTCCATTAGAACCCCAAGGTTCTTAACCTTAGTAACTGGGGAGGGAGGGACGCCTAGCTCCCCCGTCTACCAGCTTGGGGACCAGAAATTCTCTCTGGCCCCGAAGAGGAGCACTTCGGTCTTAGCCGAGTTAAGTTTTAAGCAATTCCCTGCCATCCAGTTACTGACTGCAAGCATGCAGTCTTTAAACCTGCTGGCCGTAGTTTCCTCTATCCCGGGAGTAGCGTTACCAAAATCTGCGTGTCGTCTGCGTATGATGTTAAATCAAAACCATAAGATCGAATGACTGGTGCCAAGGTAGAAACATACGCATTAAACAGGGTAGGGCTCAGCGATGAGCCCTGGGGAACTCCACAAGGAAGCACAAAAGGATTTGACTCTAAATCACCCAGGGCCACCACCTGACTCCTGTTGGAGAGGAAAGCTTTCAAGATCTTAAGAGCTTTACCCTGAATTCCGCCGGCCCTCAAACGGTCCACCAATATTGTATGGTGGACCGTATCAAAGGCTGCTGACAAGTCCAACAGGATCAAGGCGGCTTTGCCTCCAGCATCCATTACTCTCCTAATATCTTCAGCAGATTTAATTAGGGCAGATTCTGTGCTGTGCCCCATCCTAAATCCATGCTGGGATGGATCCAGAGCTTGCGCCGCCCCCAGGAAAATGCTAAGCTGGCTGTTCATGAATAGGTTGTTAATTGTTTAAATTGGAGATATCCAGATTTGTTTTTTTTAGGAGGGGCAAAATTGATGCCTGTTTCCAGGAAGAGGGAAATTCACTGCACTCCAGCATGTTGTTAAAAACTAATGTAAGCGCTATACCATCCCATAATGATAATTTCCAGGTTATAAGATATAAAAGGGATATGGCCCTATACCTGATTAATTTTTATAATAACTTCTATACAAAACCCAATATTAAATTCATCAACCTTTTTGATCATATTACTGCCCTAAAAACTTACCAGGTTGTCTCAACTGGAAGCAAAAGTGCCACCTGAACACAACAACATTGCTGAAAGAGATCAAGAGGCAATGACGAAGATGAAACAGTACACCAACGCACGGCGTCATGCCACAGCATCTGAACTAAAACGAGGTGATTTAGTACTAGTGTGTCAATGTCAAGCACAGAAGTCGGACAGTCCTTTCTCGTGTCCACCACTAACGATAACAAACGTGAAAGGGCCCATGATCACATCAGCGTCAGTGAAGAACCGGGTTTTCAAATACCCAGCGGCGTCAGAGACACGCCCAAAGTCCTCTGGGTTCCCTTGCCTTGGTATACAGAGACACGGAATACTTCTAGGTGGCGTCAGAGATCAAATTTATTAGCTGCAGCTAGTAGCAGAAATCCCAGCAATACAACACGGTGTACAACTCAAGAAACTGCTCAATTTTACTAAGGCGAGACATCCCTATTTATACACATAAAGGTACATTTAAAATGCACGCCCCTGCACCAAAATTCAACCAATAGAAAATACATGACATCACACAGCATCATACAGTAAAGCTCATTTTACAGTGTCCCAACCCACAAGTTAATATTTAGGCATATCTAAATAATAATCTGGAAGGCCCGAACAAACCCTTAATTGGAAGCGTAACCCATGAAATGAAGAAACAGTAAAGAAAAGTAGTTTCAGATAATGTGCAAGATAACAGAAACGTAAAGAAACTTAAAAGTTAACAAATGTCTTGAATGGTGATTGGGAAAGTAAATAACGATCTTGCAGGGAAATTGGCTTGGCAGGGTCAATTCCAGTTGAAAGGGCAGCTTCTGAAATTAACTCCAGTGCACGAAGAAATCCTTAGTTAATACATATATATATATATGATCCACAATAGGTCAGACTGCTTTGCTCACAGACTAACTTCTGAGGCCTACATAAAAGGCAACACCAGATGGCAGTCACGACGCATGGCAAAAGCCCATGTTTAGAAAAGAAAGTCTTAAGGAAAGAAATAATTTAGATATTGTTTAGGATAAGATATGTGCAAGGAAACTAAAGGTTAACGAGGTCCTGAACAGTGATTGAAAAACTCAGACAACGATCAGCTAGTGAAACTGGTTTTGCAAAAGGTCAGTTTCAGGTGGAAATGGTTACTCTCTCTGGAGTTCATTCAGAGTCAGAAAAACCCAAATTAATATATGCACGAACTCAGAAGGCAAAGCCACTTGTTCGTTGGGCCTACTTCACTGGCCTACGTGAGGGCAAGACTAAAATGCAGTCAGGTTTGAGAATTACAGAACCACATCAGAACCTTACTGCATCACTAGAAATAGCTCACAGTTCAAAGGATTCAGAACATCAGGCCATGAGGAAGGAGAGACACTTGCCAAAGAACAAAACAAAAGCTCTAAAAGATGAAGAGGAGGAAGGTGTGGAAAGAGTACCTCACAGCAGTGAAGGACCGGCAAGGGCTAGAGCGGCAGCGGAGGCACAAAGGAAGAAAACAGAAATGTCCCACCAAAAGAGAGTGAGCAGAAGACCAAAAAGGCTCATTGAGGAACACATTAGAGACAAAGAAAATAATGAACATCGTTGTATTTCAGTGTGTGTGTGGGTGTTTATTTTTCATTATGTTTCTCTTTTTTTCCCTTTCTCTTCTTTTGCTTCTTCTCAGTCTTATTTTCTCTTTAAGTTTCTTTTCCACAAAAGAGGGAGTTGTCGGCGTGATGCGCAGGTAGACTCTAGGACCCTGCAAAGGACACATGGGAGGGGACCAGACACCGGACACCACTTCCAGTTAGGGAAGTGGGACAGGGTCTAAACACTGCACACCCCACGAGGAGGAAGTGCCAGCGTGCACAGCGATCAGAAGGAAGAATAAAGAATCTCTATCATACTCAGCAGCCTTGTGTGTAGTCTTTGTGGGCTGGGACAACAAGAGCCACAACAGAAACTATGGCAGAACCCTTGAAATGAGCCAATGGCTGAATTCCACCAAAACTCTATCCTGAACCCTTGGCTTACAAGAGAACACAAGCATATGTAGATAGCTCATGTCACTTGTTTAGGCATGTTGCATTCCTACCCCCAGTTTGTACATGGGTATTATGAGAAATCTCTCCTAAGGTGTTTGCAGGCCCTTTGCTGCTCACACTGTTGAAGCAGCCTTATCCAGACCTTGTTCTAAAGGGCAAGGAGGGGTTGAACCTCCTTCCTTTGGGACTTTTGAAATTGAGATTTATCACAGCTGAGTGAGCACCCCTTGACGCGCCCTGTCCCATTTGGATAAAACAGTGTTTATACATATTTTTATTTTATTTTCACTACCCTGCTCAATACAAAATACTTTCGGTACACATAGATGTCTATGGGTTAAACTTTTTACTTCAGTGCTTAATTTGAGACTGGGGTTTCCAGTGCTTGGCACCGGCACTTAATTGTCAACACCGGGGCTTGTAACAGTCTGCCACATTGTGGTGCTGTCTAATTTAAAAATGAGCACAACAATAGTTGTTTATTAATTCAATTTGCATTACAATTGACTATCGAATGCCCCCCCTCCCCCTCCAAACCAGCCATTCTTATAGATTTGAGGGCCTGGAATAGACTGAATTGTCACACTTGTAGGCTTGTGATGCTTAGTAGTTGTGTTGGTACTGCCATTGGCATTGCTGGGAAGGGCAGGTACTGATACCTTTTTAACACATGCTTGATTCGTTTCCTGAGGGGTAGCTCTCATTATTGCAACAGTTGATGTGACACTGGGGTTGGAAGGACACACAGCGCTCCAATTATCGCAGTTTTTTATTCCTAAGCAGGGCGCCAGGGTCCATTTCCATGTTTTCATGAGCGCCCATGACACTATTGCTACAAAAGGGAAATCTGTATTTCTATTGTATCCTTCTCTTCCACCTTGCTCGGGGTAGTCAATCTTTCTAACCAAGAGAGACAACTTCAAGTCTTTGGTAGAATCTTATTGCAATTCTTTTGTTAGCTAGCTTTTCTTCCTGGGCTTGCATCTTGTTATAAAACACCTTGTAGTCTTGCTTTATGGTATAATCACAGTGTCCAGTCCTGTATGCTTAATTTGTGGAAAAAATAAGTGCCACAGTCATTGTCAGGGGGCCGCTGCAGCTTGCACCCTCCATTGCCCCTGCCAGCGCTAGTACCAACAAAACTACTTACCATCACATCACAAGTGCTATAATTCATCCTCTAGTATACATTAAAATTGACTAATATCGGCCACCCAAGCTATGCTTGTAGCTCTGGGTGGCAGGTATTAGTTATTTTTAATGTGTATTGAATTATTAAATAACTGTGGTTGTGTTCATCACAAAATTAGATAAACAGCGCCACAATGTGGCAGGCTTTCATAAATGTCGGTTTTGACAATGAAGTGCTGGTGCCGAGCACCAGAAACAATCGGCTCAAATTAAACACTGTGCAGCATCACTAACAATCACCCTTTTTGGATTCTCTCAACTCCTGATTAGTGACATTTTGAGCTTTCATTCAATTTGCCACACATTACTTTGCCCCTGAAACAAAATACCTTGGACTCCCAACTGGTGATCGAAGGAATTTCATCCTCTAAAAGAGTAATTCACACAGACTTGGATGAGAAGTGGACAGAGATGTGTCGGAAATGCTTAATTTGAGCCGGTGGTTTCCGGGGCTCGGCACCTACACTTAATTGTCAACACGGGTGCTTGTGATAGTGTGTCACAATGTGGTGCTGTATGGCTAATTTAGGGATGACCACAGCAACAGTTAATTATGCATTCAAAATACATTAAACGTAACTATTTCCTGCTGCCAAGTCTTCTTATAGCGTTGTGGGCCTGAACTAGTCCGAATTGTCACAATTGTAGAAGTGTGATGGTTAGAAGTTGTGTTGTTACTATCAGTGGCAGCATAGCAGGGGCAATGTGTGGTGCTGAGGCTGAGGCCTCCTGATGAGAGCCCGTGCGCGTATTTTTTTTTTTTTTACAAATTAATCCCTGTTTGTCGGGCACCAGTGGGGAGTAAAATGGGGTGTATAGGAAGGCTTCCACCTGGTAGGCATCGAGCTACGGCCAGACAAGGGGAACTGCATCACAAAAGAGCTTCTTTCTACAGCTCATTGCTGTGAATCTGATGATAGCAGGAAAAGCATAACTTTCATCCTGTCCTTGCCCGCAGTGTAAAAGATGTCTGTGGCAGCTTTGCTACATTGTAGCGGCTATGCAGTTACACGGAAGACTTTTGTGTCAAAATTGCTTTATTACACTCCATAAAACCAAAGGAACCCTTGCCAGCAATAAATAACAAT
This sequence comes from Lissotriton vulgaris, assembly GCF_964263255.1. Taxonomy (NCBI): domain Eukaryota; kingdom Metazoa; phylum Chordata; class Amphibia; order Caudata; family Salamandridae; genus Lissotriton; species Lissotriton vulgaris. The sequence goes on along the minus strand of NC_141690.1, from coordinate 187,247,879 downwards.
AAATGTGGTATTTTGACACATGCGAATAAAAGTTATTCATCTGCTTCTTGTATGTCTTTCGTTGTATCATGTCCAAGTACTATAATAAAGCTGACTTCAGCCTCATGAACATAATTAAAAATGATAACGAAGGAAAGAAAGAAAAGCAAAAGAGAAACAGGATAGAAAAAGAAAATACTTAAGAAAAAAAGGTAAAGAAGACTAAGACAGCATACACTCTTTAATCAGGGAACTATCAGGTAGATGCATCAAGCATTTTTGCGAGCGCAAACGGTGCGAATCGCAAAATTCGTCCGTCTGCGCCGGCAAAAATGGCATTTGAGATGCATCAAGGGTTCATGCACTCGCAATTTAAGAATTCGCAAATAATTGAGAGTTCTCAAATTGCGATTGCATTTAAGGAATCGTAATTTGCGATTCCTTAAATGCAATGCATGAACCATTCCAAGACTGCGAATTCGCATTCTGGGGTCGCTATTTACAGCGAATCCAAACTACGTGGTAAATAGCAAAAACTTAGAAATATGCACTTTAGTGTATTTTTCTAAGTTGTATATTACACACACACATGTCCTTGGGACATGTGTGTGCGCAACATCAGTGAACATTACCATTTCAGGGGTGCAACAGGGTGTCCAAGCCTAGAAATTGCGGCGCATTTGCGATTCGCTAATTGCGAATCGCAAAGGCCCATAGGAATGAATAGGAAAGCCATTCCTTATTTGCGATTAGCAATTAGCGAATCGCAATCCGTCCGACCGTAGGCTGCGGTCTAGCAGGGGAAGGGGCTTGGTCTTCAAATAGCAATGCTTTTTCGGACGCGCAGCGGTCGCGCGCAGCAAGCGCCGACTGCGCACTGAAGGAGCACCAAAGGAGGGCCCGTCTGTGCCCGTCCGTGTCCCGGACGTGCCCTGTGCTAGGCCCCCTGTCTGTACTACCCGGAATCAAGGGCCTGCTTGGCTAAGGTACTCCCGGGATGAGCTTCTTGCTTTTAATGTGCTCAGGTGTGACGAAGAAGCTCCCTGGAGAGTAGCCGACAGTCTATCCCGCTTGTGTTCGGCGTGTAACTTTCACTTCTGTCACACGCTTAGCTGCTCTGAGCAAGTCAGCGCGGACTCTACTTTGATTCGAGCAGGGCTAATTAACACCAGGTCTATGGTGAAGCATGCTGCCGATGTTTTTGAAATATTATCGGAGGGCCAACTTGATCTGTTTTTTATCACCGAGACCTGGTTAAATGACTCGTGCGCCCCGATGGTGGAGTTAGCCATCCCGCGGGGCTTTAAGATCACGAGGGCGGACCGCCCGCTCGGTAGAGGGGGTGGAGTTGCAGTGATTTATAGGGGTAAGTGGGCATTCTCCTGCGAACCCCAGGTCGGATTGGGAGATGCGGAGTTGCTCCACTTCGCGCTTGTACTTAACCCACATTTTACTCTAGGTGGCACATTGGTGTACCGGCCCCCGGGGAACGTTGGGGCGTTTATTGAGGCCTTAGAGGAGGTTATTGTACCGCGAGCCCTGAGATTCTCAAAGTTTTTGCTCCTAGGAGACTTTAACATTCATGTTGATGTATCTGGCTCTACTGAGACAAAAACGTCTAGGTGAAGTCTTAACTATGTCCCACCTCACTCAATGGGTCGACGCTCCAACTCATGTGGGTAGCCGCCTCTTGGATCTGGTATGCTCCAACTTTGATATTGTGATGGCAGGTCCTGAGAGTGTGACATGGACGGACCATAAACTGATTAGGTTCTCCTGGTCCTTGCATAGAATGGTGGGGACAAAGGGTACTCCCCCACTCGCGCATTCCCAGAGGATCAATTTAGTGTCCCTGGCTGAATCCTTACCTCAAAACCGTCCTACACTGACCTCGGAGATTGACGAGGCGGTCAGGGTTTTTAACGCATGGGTTGAACAAGGATCAGCTGCCTCTATCAACCAGGGCTGTATTCGTAGGATGCGGTCCTCTACCTCTAAACCATGATTTTCCCACAATCTTCGGGAACTGAAGCTTGGCTGTAAGAAACTCGAATGAGTGTGGAGACAAGCCTATTCTCCTGTGGCTAAGAGCGACCTACGATCCGCACAAAAAGAGTACTACGCGGCGATTAGGGCTGCCAAGAGCAGCTACTTTGCAGGTAGAATTGAAAAGGCAAACAACAATAATAAGGAAATCTTCTCCATTGTTCAGAGCTTTTTATCTCCTTGCGCATCGCAGCCTATGCTGCCTTCATCCACACATTGGTGCGAAGAGCTCTCTTCTTTCTTCGCAAATAAAATTGTTAAAATCCAAGAGGAATTCCGAGCTACCTGTGACAGCTTTAAGCCCTCACCAGCTCTACCACCTCTCCTTATGCCCAAGCCAGTTGAGAAGTTTGATGTCTTCTCTTCTCCTATTGAGTCTGATATCCTGGCGGTACTGAAGGCTCTAAAATCAGGGTCTCCTTCGGACCCTTGTCCTGGCTGAGGTTGTGTGCAATTAGGTTACTCAGATTGTTAACCTCTCTTTTTCTTCAGCCACTGTCCCGTCTTGCTGTAAGCAAGCCAAACTCCTTCCTCTCTTAAAAAAGACTGGGTTGGATCCGGCTGTACCTTCCAATTTCTGGCCTATCTCACTACTGCCAACTCTGGCTAAAGTTTGTGAGAAAATTGCTTTCCGTCAGCTAGACCACTTTATTGAGTCATCTCAGGCGCTGCATCCGGCCCAGTCAGGGTTCAGGGCCGCCTATAGCACCGAAACGGCCCTGGTTGAGATGTCTGAGGCGATTCGAGAGTGCCTGGATGGAGGTGGCAGAGCGGTTCTGATTTTACTAGACCTCTCTGCCGCCTTCGACACAGTGCCCCACAGCCTACTTCTCACCAGACTGGCGGCAGTTGGCATCTCTGGATTGGCACTTGATTGGGTAACATCCTTTTTGGACAATAGGACTCAACAAGTCTGGATGCCTCCCTACGCTTCTATGCCCAAGAACCTCACTACCGGTGTCCCACAGGGGTCTACTCTTAGCCCCCTGCTTTTTAATGTGTATCTGACGCCTTTGATTTACCTGGCAGAACAGTTGGGGGCTAAAATAATGTCCTACGCCGATGATACCCAACTTTTGTTCACTTGGCCTAAGGACAATTTGGATACATCGGCAGTCAGATTGTGCCTCTCATCTGTCTTTCGCTGGTTAGCACTTGCCCAGCTCAAGTGCAATGAAGACAAGTCTGAGGTTCTTTTCTTTGGATCCTTTCCCGATAATGTTGGTGTTCTCTTATGGCCACCTGACCTGCCTCGCCCCAGTTCTATAGGGGGCCCAGCTAAGAACTTGGGGGTTTGGTTTAGGAGCAATCTGAAATTTGAGGACCACATTAGGAAACTCACCGGCACATGCTTTGGCACTCTCAAAACCCTACGTAGGTTTTTCCCACTCCTTCCGCGAAAGGCCAAAGAGACTGTGTCACGCGCCTTAATCCTCTCCAGGCTTGACTATGCGAATGCCCTGTTTAGTGGTCTACCTGCTTACCTGATCCAACGGTTACAGGTGATCCAAAATGCGGCTGTTCGCCTTCTGTTCACTCTGCCTGGGAGGGTTAGCGTCCGCTCCCATCTTCGCAGCCTCCACTGACTCCCGGTGGCTCACCGGATTCTGTTTAAATCACTGGTCCTCTCCTTCCGAGCTACCCATCAGCTCGGTCCGATGTACCTGAGGAAACGGTTTACTTTTTATGTTCCAAATCGTTGCCTCCGTTCGACCAATCAATCTCTGATGGTGATGCCTAGATTCAGGTACTCTAGACTGGGTGGCCAGTCCATTTCTGCCAGGGCCGCCAGGGCCTGGAATGCGCTTCCTCTGTGTCTCAGGGCTGCTCAGTCCATTTCTGTTTTTAAAAAGGAACTGAAAACCCATCTGTTTAATAAGCCCATCTAACTGCCCCGTTTCCTTTTTCTCCTGAGGCCCTACTCTGCGTGCCACTTCCCCCTCCGCGCCAGGATATTAGTAACAGAGCGCGTTATAAAATCTTTTATAACATAACATTAACAATTAAGGAATCAGTAGGAATCGCAAAAAACATTGCGATTCCTACATGCATCCCGTTTTGCGAGTCTTTAATAGCGATTCCTTAAAATTCGCTATTAAGGACTCGCAAAACATAACTTTGATGCATCTGGGGGCTGACCATTTATCCAGTAGTCTGCAGGATGAACTAGATGTTCATACTGTTAAAGAAATGATTTCTCAGCATGTACAGCGTAATTCGTATATGTGAATCCACAATATTTGCTTCATTCTAGGACCACCGACGTCATGGTATGTTCATCAGTTGAATATACTCAACAAATATGGTCTGAATTCCTCGATCCTCTGTTAAATAAAGAATTATAAAAATTATCATAGCTCCGTATATGACAGATCCATGCACCAAGTATGTCATTATTATTATTATTATGAATGGAAATTTATAGATAGCGCAACTAAACCCGTAGGCATCAAGGCGCTGATGATGGTAAACAGAGAGCTCAAAAATCGCCAAAGGGGGAATTAGAGATAGGCTTCTTGAAATAACCAGGTCTTGAGCGCTTTACGGAACAAAGTATGGGAAGAAATCACCTTGAGGTCATTGGGGAGCGTATTCCAAAGTCTGGGTGCAAGAAAGCGGAAGGACCTTCCGCCCCATCTGGCCTTGGCTATACGGGGGGACAGCGAGTAAGCTTTTGCTGGAAGAGCGGAGTGCTCTACCAGGGGTGTAGTAGGCCACCAGAGCGCGAATAGCCTCCGGTCCAGACTCATTGAGGGCACGGTGTGTAAGGCATAAAGCCTTGAAATTAATCCTCGCCTGCATGGGGAGCCAATGCAGGTCTTTTCTCATGGTGGTGCCCGGGGAGCGTTTAGGGGCGCCCACAACAAACCGGGCAGCCGCATTCTGCACAGTCTGGAGGCGCTGGACCAGACCATTGCTAATGCCAAAATATAGGGCATTGCAATAGTCCAGTTTGGAGGCAATGACCGCCATTTCTACCTGTTTGCGTGCCTCAGGGGAAAGATAATGAGTGATTTTTCTTAAAATCCTCAGAGCATTGCAACAGGTAGACACAGTCCTGCTGACCTGCTTGTCTAGGGAGAGGGAAGTGTCCAGTATGACCCCAAGGTTGCGGGCAGAAAAGGACGGCAAGGGGCAGGCACCAAGGACAGAAGGCCACCAGTCCATGGACCAGGTGTCGCTTTTGCCCCCAAAAATGAGGACCTCCGTTTTCTCCCCATTCAGCTTAAGGAAGTTCTTAACCATCCATCCGGCGACCGCCTCCATGCAGTTTTTAAAATTAAGAGCAGTTATGCTCGCAGATTGGGAAATGGAGGCCCTAATCTGCGTGTCGTCGGCGTAGGAAAGAACTTCTAGCCCAAAGGATCTTATAAGCCTGGCGAGAGGAGCGACGTAGACGTTAAAAAGCGTCGGGCTCAGTGAGGAGCCCTGAGGGACCCCACACTTCACGGCCTTAATGGATGACATGTACTCGCCTAGCTTAGCCCTTTGCTTCCGTTGGTCGAGGAAGGAAGTGAGGAGGCTGAGTGCAGAACCACTGACTCCCAGCTCACTGAGTCGGCTAACCAGAATGGTAGGGGACAGGGTGTTGAAAGCCACCGTAAGGTCAAGTAACACCAGTAAGGTGGTCTGACCGGTGTCGACCTTGGAACGGATGCTGTCGACAACCACTGTAAGCGCCGACTCAGTGCTGTGAGTCCTACGGAAACCGTGCTGTGAGGGGTCAAGAGAGTTGGTACTGTCGAGAAAAGAACTCAAGTGGAGATTAAGATGAGTCTCCAGAAGTTAAGCAGGGGCAGAGAGAAGGGAAATGGGGCGAAAGTTCTTTAATATCCCAGGGTCCAGGGTAGGTTTTTTCAATAGAGGCTTGACGGTGGCCAATTTCCAGGAGAGGGGATAGATCCCCTCTGAAATGGCCAGATTCATGACCTCCATCAAAGGGGGCAGGATAGTCTGTCTGCAGTCTTTAAGGACCTTTAAGGGACATGGTTCCAATGATAGATCTGTGTAGTTTTTCCAGTGACACTGTGTAAGAAGTTGGGTTACTGGTTGTGAAGGTGGAAACCTACTCAAGCAGCAAACATAATTCTTGTCAGGGTAAAGTCACAAGCAGCCCCCAAATTAACCTGTGCTCAACCCTCTGGTAGTTTGGCACAGAGCAGCTAGGCCTAACTACGAGGCAATGTGTAAAGTATTTATACAGCACTTCAAACAGTAATAAAGTGATAACACAACACAAGAAAAATCCCACACCTGATTCAAAAAATAGGGTAAGTTTTAATAAATTAAACAAGACCAAACGACAAAAAAAATCCAATGGGTAGAACCAAAGATATGCATTTTAAAAGCTATCTGTGAAAACAGCACAAAACGTCAACTGTGGTTATCTAGACTGTGACAAAGTATAACGTTCGGACCAACCACGATGGAGCGTGGGCCTGCTGCAGGGACTTATTTGCACTGGCTGAACAAGAGTACCTTAAATCCTGTTTGCATTGAGATGCAGAGCCCAGTGTCAAGGATGCGTCATAGCAGAGGCAATGCAGGGTCTGGGCGAGGAGATGGATCATGCAGCCCAGGGTCCAGGAAGCTGCAAAGTGCGAGGCGATGCTCTTGTGTGGAGATGTGTTGCGCAGCAAAGCGTTGGACGGGCTGCATTTGATGAAGGGATGTCCAAGTGTTTTCAAACAAATGTCATTCAATGCATTGTTTAAGAAAAGAAGAAGTTAATAAGAATAATAAACAAAACTCAAAAAAGTAATATGTGTTTCTATATGTTGTAAATATTTGATGTTTTATATGCATCTATACCCATACTAGATTAAATCATTGGAAAAGAAATATAGGTCATAGGGGAGTTTCTTTTGTTTCTATTTAGTTTGTTCAGTTCTCCTGTCACTCCCAGACCTCTTACACCTTTTAGAGGGGGAACCTTGCTCTATGATTGCAAGTGTGGAGATGTGTCACACAATGGCAGTTCCAATGGCATGCAGTAGGTGATGCAGAATCCTGGAGTCGGGAAGTCCCTGCAGCAGAGGTAATGCGCCGGTTCTGCTGGTTATACCCTTGGTCTGCTGGATCCACAGATGGTCTGGTATAGTACCTTCAGGCCCACTTCCAATGATCCCGGACTGAGATGGCACCACCGGGCAGGATAGAACTCACGGTTGCAGCGTCCATGTGCTGGTTACAAGAGATTAGCACTTGAATCACTCTTCTTGTCCTTGGTACACGTTGCAGGGCCAGTCCTTCTCATCCAGGCAAGGGGGCTGAAGGTCAGCGCAGCAGTCCAGTAGAGTGGCATAGCAGTCCTTCTTCCTGACAGTCTACCACAAGTTCCGAAGTGTACTGAAGAGTGGGTGTCTGAGGTCCAATATTTATACCTGGTGCCTTCTTTGAAGCGGGAGAAACTTCCAGAAGATTCCCTTTGAATTGCTCATGTTTCTTACGTCCCATGCACTGGCTCCAGACTAACTACAGGGAGTATGCAATCCTTTGTGTGAAGGCAGAACACAACCTATTCAGGTGTAAGTAGGGCTGTGCCCAGCTCCGCCCTCTCATCCTGCCAGTGATGGCCCATCTGGGCACATCTAAGCTCTCTATTGCGTGTGGCTGTCTGGAAGGAATACACAGAGACCAACTGCCATCTACACCTAGTCATGTGACCCAGAGACAGGCTGCAGGCACTAACGGCCAGATATACAAACAATATGGGTACCATTTACCTAATTGCAATAATCTCAGAGTCACAATTATGAAATTGGTATTCCTAATGTATACATTTTTGTATTCCCAAATAGTGATTCACAGTAAGTCGCAAATCGACCTACCTCATGAATATTAATGAGGTCGGTCCCAATTTTTCTTTTTTTTAAGATATAGTCTGTTTTCCTTAAAGGAAAACAGGAGGTTTTTAAAAAAGAAAAATGAAACATTTAAGTTTCATATTTTAGGAACAGGAACTTAAGAAAGATTTTTTTTTAATTCCCAGAGGGCCCCTTCTCATTTGCAAATATGTTATCACCACTTTTAAACCTGTGGTCAAGTATTAATTTGTTGCTACTGGAATTCAGTTGCAAAACAGTAATACATACCATAGTAGTTTGTTATTCGGAAGGGATACCCTAAACACGCTGCTTCCAAGTACTGAATGACAAATGTAAATTGTGATTCTGTAACAAGTTATCACGTCACACTTTGCCTTTTATACAGTTGAAAAAGAATTTTTTTAATGTAGCAAACAGCCCGATTCTGTTAATCTGGCAGTAAAATGCCAGTTTTCTAAAAGTGGCATTCTCAAAATTGTAAATCAAAATCCGACTTTACCAGAAAAGATGATTTTTCATTACAATTCCAAAGACACCAAAATGAACTGTCACCTGTTCCTATTTGGAAGATGTCATATTAAATGTAATAAGGTAACTTCAATGTTGTCCTATGGAAGAGGCAGGCCTTGTAATAGTGAAAAACAAATTTAGGGGGTTTTCAGGACCAAGACATATAAAACTTAAAAGTACATGTCCTACTTTTTAAATGCATTACACTTTGCACTGTGGGCTGTTTAGGCCCTAGCCTAGGGGCGACTTACATGTTCAAAAACTGAGCTTTTAGGTCTGGCAGAAGGTTTATTTTGCAAGGTTGAAAGGTCAGTTTAAAACAGCAAAAGTAGGAAGCAGTGGCAGGCTTGAGACATGATCTAAAAGGCTACCTTAGTGGGTGGCGCAATCAGTGCTGCAAGCTGACTAGTAGAATTTAATATACAGACTCAGAATACATATAGTACCTCTTTACTAGTGATTTACAAATAAATTAAATGTGCCACTTGGGTATAAGCCAATATTATCATATTTTAAGGAATGGGCACATACACTTTTGCACTGGTTACCAGTGGTAAAGTGCGCAACAAAACTGAGATCAGAAAAATATGGAGGAGTAAGGCTAAATGTTTTGGGGAAGACCACCCTCATGTTGACTGGTCTAACACACATAATTGATTTTAATGCAACAATTATCAATAGGTCTACTAGACGCACGTAATTGTTCCCCAGTCAGGCATTATCTGAATCAGCAAACACACCTAAACAGGACCAAATTGCTTTAAAAATTATCGATTTTCCAAATATTGTTTTAGGCATTACTTAAGCCATGTATAGAGCCTTCACACTTCTTTGTACCCATGTTTGGATACCCCTGCTTGGAGAGAGCATATTTACTGTCTGCTGTGAGAACCATCATCTTTCACAAAGGCTTTGTTTGCACTGTAGTCAGAAAAAGAAATCTGAAAAGGGACTATTCCAAACCAATACCTGGACAGTGGATTAACATCTACTGTCTGAAAACGGAGTATAAAGTTGGAACCCAAACCACCCTTCTTTGTTCCAGTTCCAAGTTTGGTTTGACGAAAGAAAGGAGAGTCTTGCATGTACTCAAATCCTGTTGTGATCCATCGCTGATATCTGTCTGACAGCCAGTCCCCCAGAGGTGAAGGGACATCAATTTGCTGGAGAGTTATGGGACCATTGAGCACCTAGATGCTTGAGTACCTACTCAGAGAGGGAACAGGAGTGCAGGATAAGAAACTGTCTAGGAGCAGAGGTGTAGCTGTGTTCCTGGCGTGTGGAACACACTGAAGATCCTACTGTACCCGGAACGTAACTGGTACCAACTCAAGTTGTGAGGGCTTTGATTCCTGATAGAGCAATGCAGATATTGATATTGTAAATATGTTGATAGTGTGAGAACGTTTGAACTTGGCTCGAACCCCTCCACATGTTCTTGTAGAACCATGTAGCAGCCCCCCAGCCTCCATTACAGTGTGTAGTCTTATGTTTAACTGTAATATCCAAGTACTTCTCCTTTTACTTAGACAAGCACTGGACTGGACAGTAAGTTAATGTGTCTTTGTTTGACTCTTTGTGAGTCCCTGCCTACACCACTTCCTTTAAAAGACTTTGACTGCTCACTCTCACTACCCCGAGAGTCAAGTGCAGAAAGGTTTTCTTGACCCAGTTTGCAGAGCAATAGTAGAATGGACCCCTGGACATCCAAGGAAACAATCCAAACTACCACAGTTGTGGCCCAGTAGCCCCTGCATGACCTGTGCTCCCCATCATGCCCACGCAGTCTGACATTTACAAAGCTGGTCACTTCTAAGGCTCAAAGACTTGGGTTACCTAAGGGATACAGAGCCTGTCTCCTCTCTGTATTCATGGGAATTGACACAGGAATACAAAGCCCTGACCTTGGGGCAGTATAGACTTAGGCAATGGGTGCAGGAATTGATAGAGGACCAGTACAATGCCTTTCTCCACTAAGGACAGATGGATCAAGGAACTGGCAGAGAGAGTCCTTCAAGGTGCATGAGATTTGCACACAGATGTGTTTATCAAGTCTAAGACCAATTAAGCTCAGACAATGGACACACATTTCTAGAGTATGTCCACTTAAGGATAGAGGGCCCTAAAAACTGGCACAAAGATGCTGTAGTTTGACTGGCACGTGGATACAAAGTATTTGCTATTGTAGATGATCCAGAAGACTGTCACAGACATGTAGGCTTTCACTTCTAGGACTTGGTTACCCAGGACTCTGGTGCAAGGACACATGGTTTCTTGAATCTAGGGCATATGGTTGGCAGTGAGATACCAAGTTTGTAACTTTAGGGACTGGAGAATTTACATTTCTGAGGACTGCACACAGATGCTGGATTGATCAGAGCCTGAGCACCTAAAAAATGTGGCACTTGACTGTTTGCTGTAAAATGCAGTTTACTCCTCCAGACTCTGTTATTTGTAAATATCTGGGTTTAAGCAGTGGGGGAGTTCCCTCATACACCCCCTTCAGTTTTACCCCCCCCCCCCCTTTTTAGCCCCTATTGTTAACAATTTATATAGAGTGGGCTTTTAGTCTGCCCTTTTCTGACACAAAATCTGCGAGGTCTCCAGAGCCTCAGGAGTCTGACGGCTAACCTTCGACGATGCAAGGACTACATTCAATGCACCAACACTGAATTAGAAAGTCAGTTGTACCACAGCCCTAACACAAGCCCACTGTACAGTCTAGTGCAGGCTGTGTTTCAGGTTACTATCAGTCGATCTAGACGAGTTCAGGGACACAGGGCCAGATGTAGGTAATTATATTTTACCGACTCATAAATACCAAATTTTACCGATTCGGTATTTATGAATCGGTAAAATAGAAGTAGTGAGATTTAGGTAAATTCTGTAATTTAATTACCGAATCTGTAAAAATCGGTATTTACCGAATCGGTAAATACCGATTCGGTAATGCCCATTGATTCCTATGGGCCTTGAAGCCCATAGGAATCAATGGGCATTACTGAATCGGTATTTACCGATTCGGTAAATACCGAATCCTGCAAGGGTGCAGGGGGTGTCACTTTGACACCCTCTAGCACCCCAAACACAGGCATGTGCGCCATGTGGCACACAGACATGCCCTAAGGGCAAGTCTGTCTGTCACATGGCATAGGTGTGCATGCACACATGTGCATGCACACCTGGATTCGGTATTTTACCACCCAATTGGATTGGGTGGTAAAATACCGAATCTGTAAGGCCTTTGGGACTCAGAAGAGTCCCACCTACATCTGGCAGTTATAGAATCGGTAAAAATACCGATTCTGTATTTTACCGAATCGGTAAATTTACCAAATCGGTAAAATTGGCCCCCCTACATCACAAATACCCATTTACCGGTCGGTAACGGCCGAAATCGGCCGTTACCGGTCGGTAAATGGCCTCCTACATCTGGCCCACAGTGGCAATCGAAACAATCTTTTCTTTTTACACACTCAAATATAGCTCTAAGAAACATGGACATGTAGTTTGAAAATGTTTATTTTAAAGTCCTCAATCTAGTGCATGAAATATATATGGTAACAACGCAAAATGTAAAATTAAAAGCAGTTTAACATGGAATGGTAGTGAAAAAAAGGTAAATGTTTCCAATATTGTTAGTGGGTTTCTGACAACCCTAGGCCCTAAAGCTATTTGTAAATTAGAACCTTTTGGAATTAGTTAAGAAAGGGAAATCCGAAGGCAAATAGGCCATACCCCCAAACCTAGGGGAAGAAGTGTGTGGAGCCCATTTTAAATCCTCATACACAAGGTCAACAGAGGAAGAGTGGAGGGTGGAAACTAACACTATGGATTTGGAGTTGCTAAATCTAGACGCACCACTCTGCACAATGAAGGAGATTACAGAGGCACTGGGAAAGCTACTACCAGCTAAAGCGCAGGAGCATGATAAGATCCCTGGAGATTTATTTAGCTCCGAGCCCTCAATCTGGGCACCCTACTTGTGGTCACTATTTAACACCGTTTTGCAAGGTATGGCGCTGCCATACACATGGGCAGGGGCAGAATTATCCCTATTTATAAAAAGGGTTCACCACGAATTCCCACCCAAGAAGCCTCCTAGATGTCTGTCAAAAAATCTTTGCACGCGTACTCCTGGGGCGCCTGCAATCCTGGATGGAGGAGAACAACATACTAACACCCCTACAAGCAGGATTCAGGGCTAAGACCTCCACCATTGATCAAATGTTTTGATTGCAACTCATCCACTGAAAAACTATGGTCAGAGAGGGTGGCAGCCTCTATCTCACATTTGTGGATCTTAAATCCGCCTTTGACTTACTTCGGCGGGATCAACTGTGGAGTATACTTCTTGACCTGGGAGTTCCAGAGTATCTCTGCTACCAGTTAAAACGCCTCCACCAAGATAACTATGCACGTATAACATATGGAAAAAATGATGAACTTTCTGCCCCCTTCCCTGTGGAGAAAGGGGTGCGACAAGGATACGCTCTAGCACCGACACTCTTCTCCCTTTTTATAAATGCTCTTTTTGAATCTCTGTTGGAGGGGAAAGATATTGACGCACCTAGGCTAGCAAACCGCATAATTCCAGCTCTTATGTTTGCGGATGACACGCTTTTACTTTCCAAATCTCCTCCCATGGGCATGCAGAGGGTGCTTGATGCATTCAACGCTTTCTGCAACAATCAGGGATTGGAGATTAATCTTCAAAAGACCAAGTATATGGTCTTTAATGGCAACACTAAGAATTGCCCAAATCCCTGATTAGATGGAAGGGCCCTGGAGAGGGTGTCCATTTTTGACTACTTAGGAATCACTCTTACCGAAAATGGAATGGGGGATGCAAATTAAGAAAGCTAGCCCAAAACTAACCCAATCCATGGGAGGCATTACAAAAGTCTATAAGGACTACTCACACAAAATAATAGGTCCCGTAGCAGAAATGTACAAGCTGGGCACTGTATGGGGCAGAACTTTGGGGCCACCACCCAGAGGCCTCCCTCTCAATGACAACTAATCAATTTCTTAGGCAATTGCTGGGTCTTCTTACTAGCTCCCCACTAACACCGCTTAGAATGAACCTATGGATTAGTCCTATTGTAGATGTAGTCTCTTGTAGACCCCTGCTTTATTGGCAATGCCTTTGGAGCACACCAGGATTAGCCGAATACAAAGAGGAATGGAAGGACGTTATGAGGCTCCATGGTGCAGGAAGGCTCCCCTGGTTAGCTTATATCAGGAACACCTGTGAGGCCCTAGGAAGGCACTGCTCGAGTCCTACAGAGAATTTAAATTGGCTCAACTATGACGGGGGACCAATCAGGGCTGCCTAACTACCAGGTTCTTGGAAATAAGCGGCAATACATGCTCGAACCGGCCCTAGATTACATACAACCGCTTTTAGCGAAGAAACTTTTTCTTCAGTTCAGACACGGGGTGCTCCCACTTCGATCATTTACTATCAAGTGGCAGGGCTCCCACACATTAGAGTGTCCAGGGTGTGACCGAGCTGAGGAAACTGAAATCCACGTTCTTTTTTTCTGCCCCGCCTATGGAAAGAGAAGGTCACGGTGGCTACTACAATTGTGCAGGAACATGGAGAGTAGACATTGCACAGAGGCGTTTCGGCTCCTTAAGTATGACACCGACACACCTATTGTGTTCTCCATCTCGAGGTTTTTATACTCCATGTGGGGCACTTGTAGAGCCATTATTAATAAAACTCTAGTAGGAAATTCTTAGTTTAGCAGTAGTTATGATCTACACTTCATTATGTACCGAACAGAGTAATGTGGTATGCACATATTGCATTGTATGTTTACCCTCTCAGTAATTAATTCTCCACCGTGGTGTTTTTAATTCTATTATTTTCACAGTTTTTATCTAGATTTTCAAACACTCCTTTTACTTTTAAACAAAGTTAAAGTCTTTCATTAACAAACAACAGCTAGATTCATCAAAGTGCTGATTTGCGAGTCCTTAATAGCGATTATTAAGGAATCGCTATTAAGGACTTGCAAATCGGGATTCATGTAGGAATCGCAAAATACAAATCGGCGATTCCTACACAATCCTTATTTGCGATTAGCAAATTGCTAATCGCAAATAAGGAATAACTCCCCATTCCTTCCTATGGGCCTTTAGGCCCATAGGAAGGAATGGGGAGTTATTCCTTATTTGCGATTAGCAATTAGCGAATTGCAAATAAGGATGCGATTTCAAGGGTGCCAGGGGTGTCCAATGGACACCCTGTAGCACCCGTGAAATGTAATCTACATTGGTGTTGCGCACACACATGTCCAAAGGACATGTGTGTGTGTAACATGCAACTTAGAAAAATGCATTTAAATGCATTTAAATGCATTTTTCTAAGTTTTCGTTATTTACCACGAGGTTTGACCTCGCGGTAAATAGCGGCCCCTAATAGCGATTTCGCAATTTTTAAATGCTTCTTGAATTGCATTTAAGGAATCTGTAATTGAGATTCCTTAAATGCAATTATTCGCAAATATGCGATTTCTAAAAATGCGATTTTTGCATTTGGGATGATGAATCCCAAATGCAAAAATAGCGCTTGCAAAGGGCCAGATTCTCAGAATCTGGCCCTTTGCGAGCCGAATTCGGCTTCATGAATCTGGCCGCAAGTGTCTTAATCTTGTAATGTAATAGTCATTTGCTATAATATCTGCCACTGCTCCCCCTTACCTTATCCAATGCTGACGTTATATATATATTTCCTTTTTGCACATTGCACTTTATCCTGCCATAATATCTCTTGATGCCTAATGCAGAATTTATAAACTTTATTCAGCTAATGCACCACGAGCAGGCACGGGGAAGCTAATTTGAGAAGGCAGTCAATGCATGCTTACTTGAAATGTTGCAACTATAAAATACAGAAACAATGTATATAGTTTTTTATGATATATGATGATATATTATACTATACTGGATTTCTTGTTACTGCTTTGTACTGTTTTTTTATGCTTTTATGGCCGAAATAAAGGTTTTCTTGACTGACTGACTATTTGTAAATGCTATGCTAAACCTTAGCTGAAGTATTAAGTAGCAAACCTGCCTTTTGAATTTGAGAGTTTCTGCATCGTACAGCATGCCTCTGAAGGGTTGTTTTATGCTATTCCTTGTCAGAGTGCAGCCCAAGGAACAAAATATGTGATCTTGGTGAAGGACATCTATGAACGACTTCTGCAATCAACTCTCCACTTGAGAGTGGTCGGCGCGCCAATTTGGCATGACCTCTGGCGATAACTCTAGTGCAAATCCCTTTCCTTATCAAAGGACAAATCCTGGGGTTTATATTACATTTGCCCACTGATTTGATCTCATATTTGCAAAACAAAAAAAGGTTCGGAGACAATGAAGCTGCCCTGGCTTAAAATGTGTCGGCTCCATCCACAAGTAGACTTTAAGCCTCCATCTTTGTAAACAATAAGCGTACACTGTAAGGAGCATTGTGTAATGACTGCTCTCATTATTATAAACAAAAACCATGGCCGGGTTATCAGCCATAATGATATCAGCATTTTATGTTTGTGCTTAAGAAATTTCACACTTTTCTAATAGAGATAAAGGAAAGGCTAACCAGAGTCAAGGAAGGAACAAGCATTTACAACGCAATGGTCTCGACATTCTTAAAGTTAGAGCTATTGGCATTGCTCATGACATTATTTTTATTTATGTTTTTTTTTTAAACTTAAATAAATGGCATTGTCATTTACAATGCCAATAGCAGGGCAGGAGAGCAAGCCCAAGCAACGAGGGGGCAGGACCGCAAGCACAAGCAACGAGGGTGGGGGGGACAGCAAGCACGAGCAACGAGGGGGGGAGCAGGACAGCAAGCACAAGCAACAAGGGATGGCAGGACAGCAAGCACAAGCAACAAGGGGTGGCAGGACAGCAAGCACAAGCAACGAGGGGGAGCAGGACAGCAAGCACAAGCAACGAGGGGGGGGCAGAACAGCAAGCACAAGCAACGACGGGGGCAGGACAACAAGCACAAGCAACGGGGGGCAGGGGAGCAAGCAACGAGGGGGCAGGACAGCAAGCACAAGCAACGAGGGGGGAAGACAGCAAGCACAAGCAACGAGGGGGGCAGGACGGCAAGCACAAGCAACGAGGGGAGGGAGGACAGCAAGCACGAGCAACGAGGGGGCAGGACAGCAAGCACAAGCAACGAGGGGGGGCAGGACAGCAAGCACAAGCAACAAGGGGTGGAAGGACAGCAAGCACGAGCAACGGGGACAGGGGAGGAAGCAACAAGGGGGCAGTACAGCAAGCACAAGCAACGATGGGGGAGGACAGCAAGCACAAGCAACGAGGGGGGGCAGGACAGCAAGCACAAGCAACGAGGGGGGGCAGGACAGCAAGCACGAGAAACGAGTGGGCAGGACAGCAAGCACAAGCAACGAGGGGGGGCAGGACAGCAAGCACGAGAAACGATGGGGCAGGACAGCAAGCACAAGCAACGAGGGGGAGCAGGACAGTAAGCACAAGCAACGAGGGGGGGCAGGACAGCAAGCACAAGCAACGAGGGGGGGCAGGACAGCAAGCACAAGCAACAAGGGGGGCAGGACAGCAAGCACGAGCAGCGGGGGGCAGGGGAGCAAGCACAAGCAACGAGGGGGGAGGACAATAGGCACGAGCAACGAGGGGGGGCGGGACAGCAAGCACAAGCAACGAGGGAGGGTAGGGAAGCAAGCACAAGCAACGAGGGGGCAGGACAGCAAGCACTCACCGGAGGACTCGGCATCTTCTCGACTTCTTCCGGCGGCGGTGGGGCAGAAATGGCGTCACAAAAGCGGCACCATTTTCGCATTCGGGCGTGGTTTTTGCAGTTGAGTGACGGATGACGTCACGGCGAGAAAACTGCCAAAAACACGCCCGAATCCGAAAAGGACAGGGCTTGAACGGAGTGATGCCCCTCTCCTCCAATGGCTGGCCTCTGTTTAGGAAGCCAGCCAATGGATAAGAGGGGCGGGTTCAAGCCCCCGTACTAAGAAACATGAATTCTCGGCTGCACGACACTGCTGCGCAGTGTACACTAAGCCGAGACCTAAAAACAGAGGACCTAAATGAGAACTGCCACAATGTTTAATCCACCAAGTCTCCTCCTTTCGAAGTTCATGGTTTTTAGCACTTCTTCTATGGTTCATTTTCTGTAATTATGAAGAATTCCGTGTGTGAAAAACAAGGACCCCCTGATATGGATAAAGTTCCTGGGTCAGGGTAAACAATGTGTGCAAAGTAACGCACCCAGGAAAACAATTTGACTACTGGCACAGGTTAGACGGCAAACACATCAAAATTAATAATAGTGCACAACTGATTTAGCATATAAAAAGTACAGGAAACCATCCTTCACTTATATTAAAAAAAAGTTTTTTACAAAATGAATGCAATAATGTTTTATCAAGTCTTATTAATAAGTCAATGATTTTATTCATGACGTTTTATGTATGAAATTAAAATGTACTTTTTATATGCTAAATCAGTTGTGCACTATTATTAATTTTGATGTGTTTGCCGTCTAACCTGTTCCAGTAGTCAAATTGTTTGCCTGGGTGCGTTACTTTACACACATTATGAAGAATTCCCACATTTCATAGCATGTTAGGCAATACTGTTAAGTGCAATAAGGACAGTAAATATGAAATGTTTATATTTTAAACGTAAAATTCCTAAAAGTTACAAAAAGAAGATTGTACTTTAATATCAGCACTATCTTAAGTTTTATTATTACTATTTGAGGAAACTAATTAGGTATTTGACCAAACATACGGATGTAATAGAAGGAAATTTATTTTGAGATCTTACCTAAATATAGGAGTTTGTGCATGCCCTAAGATTAAAGGGATCTGACTGTGATTGACAACCACTCTATTGGAGCATAGATGAGTCACTGTCAGTAGAAGCAGACATAGATATGCACTGAATACCTCCTCCCAGGGGGAACATTTATGTGGTGGGATTCGTAATATGTTAAAACAAAAACAGCGAATGATGTAATATTAATGTAATTGAAATGAATGATCTTTTGAAACCAGCATTGCCATTCAATAACATTTATTTATAGAGAACTGTAAATTTGACATTAATAGGATTATACTGAAGGCTTTGAGATCTTGGGTGTGTCTTTACATAGGTATTTTTTTTTCCAACAATCTTTATTTGCAGGTTTTCATTGCAAAAACATTACATATTACAATGGCAGCAGATTTTGATAGCAGTTGTACAGCATGGTAAATTAACAAACAATACATAGGAAAGGCGCTTATGGCAACTCAAATAGGATGCAAGAAATAGGTCTAAAAAAGTGCAGAATAGTTCAATGAAATGCTATGCAAAACATGAGTAAATAAAGAAAAAAACGCTACATTAAATTACCTGCGTCTCGGTACAGGGCGATGAACTAGGGGCGAAAATGAGGTAACAGGGGGTGGGCTACTGAGGAGGTTGGTAGGTGAAGGGCTGGCGAGCCAGTGTGAGAGAATGAGCTGGTTATTGAGAATTAGCGGCCAGGAGAGGTAGAGCTGAAAAGGATTACGGGGGAAGAAATGGGAGTTGATATCTGGAGAGGTACAATGCGTTGCTCAATAGTGTTAATGGGCAGCCTACGGCATCAAAGACTTATCTAGTTTTAGTGGGAGTAGGGGGGGGTTCACTCAGTGCTGTTTATAACTGATCTAGGAGAATATCTAAAGGAGCGGCTATAGGGGGCTTATGGGAGGCATCTAGCTTCCTTCCTAACCAATGCTGATCTCTTGCCCTTAGCCCATTTCTCACTCCCATACTGCAAATGAGTGAAAATTTAGACTTACAATGGGAGATAAACATTCCTTTAGCGTGCAGGAGGGCAAAATTGACAAACCTTGAGGCCGCACAATCCTTTTTAGAGCGCTTACATATTCCCAGTGAAATGGAGGTCCAGTTTAGGGAGATAGGATGGGCTGTGATAGTAGACAGAAGATTTGTGACCTACGTCTGTAACGAGGGGAGGACCAACCGAGGCTATGGCTCATCAAGCAGATGTTGCCCCGTGGTGAATTTTTTTTTTAAACATGTTTTTATTGGTTTTACAATGATCAACAAAACAGCATTTCACAGATAAAGGATATATGGATACATTTCGCACGTGACACTTCTGACACTACTTTTCCAATATTTCAGTCCCTCCCGTTGTATTTAAAAACAATCCTATCAACAGCAGCGACCCACCCAACTTCTCAGTCCTCCCCTGAGTCCTCATCTTCGCTATCCTGGTTGGAGTCCGGAATGAGTTCGCATATATCCCCTCTATAGGTATTCCAGGCAGTCCATACCTTGGCCCATTTTTGAGTACATTTCCTATTAACATATACAGTTCTTTCTGTAATCATTGTGACATCCATGTCTCTACACCAGGATTCCAGTAGTGGTCCATCAGCGGCCCCCCATTCCTGCGCTATGTTTCTCTTTGCCACCATGAAGCCCAACGTAGCCCATGTCTGTCCATACCTTGTCAGATTGTTCAGCTCCCATATGTTGAGGAGGCATCTGACGGCTCAGGCAGAAAAGAGATAAGTAAAGTCTGGGACATCGTTCGTAGGACCTTGCGCCAGTACTCCATTATGAAGGGACAGTCCCACACCGTATGTAAAAAGGTACCCTGTGCCCCGCATCCTCTCAGGCAGTTTGGGTGTTGTGCTCTGCCTATCTTGTGGAGTGTAGGTCTGGTGAGGTAAGAGCGGTGTAGGATTTTGAGTTGCACTAATCTAAGTCTAGCTGGAATCCCCACCTCCCTCGGTGAGGCAAGGGCCTCCTGCCATTCCGTCTCATCCATATCAGCAATATCTGTGGTCCATTTGGCCTTTAAAGATGTCGTGAGATCAGGTATGTTATTAAGCAATTTTCGGTATGTGAGTGACGTAGCGCGCTTGGGCATAAAATCTGTGAGCAGCCTGTCCTCTAGGGGAGAGGCCTCGGGTATCTCCATGTCCTGCGGGAGTATTGCAAGGAGAGCGTGGCTAATGTGTAGGTATCGGAATGTTTCTGTATGTGTTAGCTCATACTGTTGCTGGAGCAAATCAAATGGAATAACCGTTCCCTTATCCCAAATGTCTCCCACTGTGGAAATACCGATGCTGTCCCAATGTCTGAAGCCCCTGCTATTTCGGAGTGTGCGAGTTGCTTCGAGTCCCAGAGCGGGGGGAGTTTGGTGACGGTATCTCTCCAGCCCAAACGCGTCTGTGCCGTGTACCACAACATGACCGTATGTCTTGTCGGACCTATTAGTTTCTGTGCCCTGCCCCGGTCATACAGAGCTGCTAACATATTGTCTGTTCCAAGTTGTGCTCTATCCGCCATATATGCCGGGTCTGTGTAAGAGGCGTGGAGCCACTGGTTAATGATTTTAAGATGGGCTGCCCAATAATAAAACTGTACATCGGGGAGCGCAATGCCACCGTCATACCAACTTCGATGTAGCTTAGCCTGTGCTATGCGAGCTGGTCTGCTACCCCAGAGGAGTGTGGACACCAGCGCCGCTATTTGTTGGAAATATTTCCGCGGCACTGGAAAGGGTGTATTCTCCAGCACATATAAAAACCGGGGCAGGGCCATCATTTTAAATAATGCTGCTTTTTGCAATAATGTCAGAGGCAGGGTTCCCCAATGGGCCACGTCTCTACTTAAGCGCTCCAGTGGAGAGGCAAGGTTTTTGTCGAAGAAGGTGGCTGGGTTTTTTGTGATATTGATGCCTAGGTTTTTAAACGAGTCCTGAGTCAACGCCAGCGGGCAGTCCGGGGGAAGTCGCGGCTCAGGACCCCTAAGAGGGTAGAGGACTGACTTAGACCAATTGATTGTGTAACCGGAGATGAGTCCAAAAGTCAGACAGATCTCGAATAACACAGGCAGCGCCTCTTCTGGGTCTGTGAGATATATCAGAATATCATCCGTATATATATATATATATAGGTAATTGTTGTGCTATATGCTTTTATTACAGCCCTGAAGAAGTGGTTTACTACTGCAAAACATGTATTGGGGTGTGGATATGCTGGATTTTAAATCAAAATATACTGAAGACAAAACACTTGAACATGTGATTGACTATTATAAAGAAATTCCTGTGG
Organism: Lissotriton vulgaris; assembly: GCF_964263255.1. Classification (NCBI taxonomy): domain Eukaryota; kingdom Metazoa; phylum Chordata; class Amphibia; order Caudata; family Salamandridae; genus Lissotriton; species Lissotriton vulgaris. The sequence goes on along the minus strand of NC_141690.1, from coordinate 187,226,380 downwards.
CAAGTTTTGATGGACTTGGTGTATAGCAAGAAAGGTCACGTTTTGGACCATCAATTTTTAACATTTTGAGTGTAAAGAATTCAGATTTAAAATAAATGCTGATTTAATTCTTCATTTTTAGTTTTCGGCATAATGATGGAATACTCACAGTTAGACAATAGTTAGAATTTTCACATTTCTTTAGAAAAATAGTTAACAACTGGGATGCATTTAATCAATTGGTAACTTGTGGAAACTGAAAAATCACAAATGACAAAACAGGCAGACATATAAACTGCTCACCAATCCAGCCAAGATTGTTGAAATCCCCCTCACTCCCCAAAACGACATTTTACACATTGATGTCGATCCTGATTCCAATAGGTACAAAATAGCACGACTATGGTTGGGGCTCCTCTTTGCTAAAAGAGGCCATACATGCTGGAAGTAGTTGTACTGGGGTACTGCAGTACCCACAAAATAACTATGCTAGATTTCAAACTCTGAATGCCCAATAAAGATGCTTTTACATTTTGTTTTTATTTTGACTGCAAAGTGGGAGGATGTTGTAAAGTGAAATATGTGAACTATATGACAGCCTTACTGGCGTACAGGGAGTGTGAAAGGAAAGGCTGTAATATGTCTATTTTTTCTTACTCACAACAACATTACAATTCATGTAAATGATCCCTAGAAATAGCTCAAAATATTTCAACAGCACATTTTATTTTTGTAATTGTGAAGCGTGATGAAAACAAAGATTTTAATAGCATCAAAACAAATCAAGACACTTTATTTGGTGATGCCAAATGGTGAATTCTCGCTGAAATCCCAAACATTATCTATTGTTTATGCTCTATATAGTTTTAGCAGTAAAACTGCATGTGCACGATTCACAGAATGAACTTAAGACTCAATCCTAAACTTACTACTATTTTGGGATTCACAGAATGCACTTACTACTTTTGGCATTCACAGAATGAACTTACTAGTTTTGGTATTCACAGAAGTTAGGATTTTGTCTTAAGTCTGTCTTAAGTTTGTCTTAAGACAAACTTAAGACAAAATCCTAACTTCTGTGAATGCCAAAAGTGGTAAGTGCATTTTGTGAATACCAAAATAGTAGTAAGTGTAGGATTGAGTCTTAAGTTCATTCTGTGAATCCCTCTGTGTGTGCAACTTTCATGGTGAATTAAATGAAACACATACTGTCTGTTAATGACAGTGCACTGTCACACCACGCATTAGTAATAGTGTGCTCCAGAATCCAACCCTCGATTCATAACACTTCAATCCACTTTAATGCTGAATGAGCATGGCTCGTTCGCTACACTTGTTTCTGTGTAACGCTTGGATTTTACACAATCTCAATGACGTAACATTGATGGCAGTACCCACACTCTGAAAATGGTTCCAGTTCCACTGAAAGAGACATTGCTAAGTGCAGGAAAGAGCCCACAACACACACTGATGGAAATTGGCTTAGACCATTGCACCAGCCTAGAAAAAACAATTTACTTGGCTACAGAGTTCCTGCAGAAACATTATCAAATCTGCAAGGATTGGTGTTACTATGGTGGGATTGTTTTAGATCCACGTGAAGCTAAGCCCTAGTTGGTTGACACAAAGTATTGGTTTATCGAAACGAGAAGGCACAGGTGTGATTGTAGCTACTGCTGTGCAAAGCTTGTGGCTTCTATAATGATTGTCATTGTGGATGCTGTCAAGGTAAACTTCCCCAATAGTTGTTTGATTATCTATCTTTAAAAAATAATAAAATGATTTATGAAAAAATATTCAAAATCCACGAGGTATATTTTTTTAATCTACACCTTTGCACTTTTTTTTAAAGCATTGCTATGTTTGCAAGGAACAATGATAGCATTTGAAACAAACAATGATTGCACACTGGATAATTAGAAACATGATATGAGTTGGCTATTATTGTCAAGGAAACGTTTATGAAGCGCCAAACTTCCCACAGGCATCGTAGAACTTCTCGTAAAGTGGAACAGGGATTAAAGGAAATGAGTTCTAAAAGCCTTCCTAGAAGGAAGAAGGAAGTAACAGCCCCCCCCCCCCCCCTCCTCTGCAAGAACATTTATTCCAAAGAACATCAGCCTGATTAGGGAACTCTTCCATTCTGCCTGGCCCTCTCAGGTCTCTGGAAATATGAAAGCATCAGCCAACTAATGCCTCCAGCTTTACATTTGCACATTAAGGGAGATTTATTTTACTTTTCTTTAAACTATAAAAAAAATTCTATCGCACTTCACAAAATATATATGTTTTTACTGCAGCGAATACTCTGGAAGATAATGGTACTTTTGTCTTTTCTGTCCTCTTCCACACACAACTTCACCAAGTGATCCCCGCTGTAGAGCACTTCCTACTGGAACACAGCGTCGGATTCCAAGACTGCTGCCTGCTTTGAACTGCACTGTCTGTCAAGGGCTGGTCTTGGATAAGCCTCGGATTGTGACTTCTGTGGCTGCACATAAAGCTTTCTGTTTCCTTCCTGTCCTTGTGCCTCAGGCTCCTCACACTGAACTCCCATGTACCTCTTTGTCTGCCCATGCAACACACATTTTATTGCCGCAGGAACGTCACTTTTAGTGACGTTCCTGTTGTGATATGCGCTTCACCTTATTTACAAGGCAGCTTTAAGCCACTGAACATGGCTTAACGCTGCCTTGTAAATAAGGCACCTGTACTTAGCGTGAAAGGGTGTGCAATGGGCGTTCTACTACAACACCCATTAATTTTGACGTTACCCCCTATTGACTCTCCAGCGAGATTCTAGGCGCCTTCCGCAAAAATTAAAAATGAATAACAATCTTCTGGAACTATTTTGAAACCACTCTGTTGTTTTTATTCACTGTGCATAATTGTTCACTATACACCTTGCGCCGTCCACGCTGCTCTCACTGTCACTTGTGTCGCCATAGTGTCACTCACTTTGCACTCGTGCACCCTGTACAACCTTGGGCTGTCACGTATTATTCAATAATTGCAGTGTTGATATTAACTGTTAATTATGTTTGTCCTCTAACTTTTGGAATGTTTATAAAATGATGCCTTGAGCACATAGATAATCAAATTGAGTCTCCTTTTTCTGTCTGGATAATACTGTACAGATATCCTTAATAACTGTCTACAAATAAATACCGGTTGGGATATTGTTCCTTATATATAATTCTCTACCCCAATCCCAACAAGGTTGATGGGTTTATACTCCTGTTATCTTCTACAAGCCCCCTATTTACAAGCGCAAAAAGAACAATTGATGGACAGAATGCAGAACAATGTCATACATTCACCCCAGTACAGAGCTCTGGGCCTAAATTTATTGTTTTTTTGCTCACCATGCCATTCCAGTTTGGACCCAGCCATATGCAAATCAGTCTTGACCCTGCGCACAATGGGAACAGTCCAGTGATTTGTTTCTGATTGTTGGTTGCATTGTGATCCATGGCCAGTGGCTATAATCACCCTAGGGTTTTCTTTGTGATGTGTGAGTGAGCCAGAGTGCACACCCAAAGTAACCATTTGATGTACTTAGTGTATATATCTTTCTGATTTCTTGCAGGACGTCCAGTATAGCTTCTTTGTATTCTTGTGTTTTATTTCATATTATTATTCATGCATTTAACAGTTGCATTTGCCAAGTGTGTTATTATTGCTTGTATATATATATTCAGGAACAGTAGTTTCTCACCACATAACTACCAGGCAGGCAGAGAATAGGAAAAACCACGCGAGTCCCAATCTTCATTCGGCAGATTTATTAACAAGGAAAGTTTACCAAATCTGACACGTTTCGGGCGTCCGCCCTTGGTCACAGATCATATATATATATATATATATATATATATATATATATATATATGACCAAGTTACTAAACATAATGAGATCGCACTAGGAAATACAGGAGAAATATACATATATGTAAAAAACAAGTTGCAAAAAGTATATCAATGGATTGAGAATCTTTTAATTATCTGTGTTTCACCGTGTTTGACTTTATCGTTAGCGCTGTATTTTGACTGCTGCCTTCACTCAACTACACTGCTGCCTTTACTCAACTGCATTACCCGCATTTCTTACTTAATTTTCCTGTGCCTGATTGTGCCGGTGCCACTGCCCCTAGCGTAGCGATATTGCAGACTGTGCCCCAATCTCGCCTAGTTTCGCTTTTCTTTCTGCTGCCATTTTGTTGTTTGTTTGCCTCCCTCGCCCGCCCCCCTCCACTATCTACATATGACAGTCGCATTTGCGCGCAGCGCTTACGCGCAGCGAACGCGCCCTATGCGCGCCGAAGGTGCGCCAAAGGTAAGCCCGTCTACGGCCGGCCGTGCCTGGACCGCGCCCAGCGCCAGGCCCCCTAGTCCCCGCAACTTCCACTCCACCCGCATAACGTACGACGCCGCAAACCTCTCTGCTCTCAACTCCGGCCGTCTCCCAAACTGCTACCAAGCCGCCCCAGGATACACCCATGGACCGTTCATCTGCCACTCCTGCAAGTTCGACTGTATCAGGACCCACACTAAATCCACAAACTACAAACAGAGTTCCGACCCTAACCATCTGAAGTGCATCCTGCTCAACACCCGATCTGTCCACAAACACGCCACTGAATTATGGAACCTACTAGACACCAATACGCCGGACGTCGCCTTTCTTACAGAAACTTGGATGAACGCCTCATCTGCACCCTACATCGCCATAGCCATCCCGAACGGTTACAAGATCATTCGAAAAGATCGCATTAACCAAACAGGAGGAGGCATAGCCATCGTCCATAAGAACACCATCCGCATCACGACCAGTTCCGATGACAACCTCACAACCGCAGAACACCTTCACTTCCAGATTCACACCGACCCTAAGACCACACTCAGAGGCACCCTCATCTACAGACCACTAGGACCCCGCACACATTTCAGCGACGACATCACCGACTTCATCAGCCCACACGCCCTCCCCTCCGAGGACTACATTCTCCTTGGGGACCTAAACTTCCACCTGGAAAAGAACAACGACAGAAACACCACCACCCTTCTGGACAACCTCGCTAATCTCAGACTCAAACAACTGGTAAACACCCCCACTCACTACGCCGGTCACACGCTCGACCCAATCTTCTCCTCCAGCAAGCACATCTTCTTCAATCACGCCACAGAACTCCAATGGACGGACCATTGCTGCGTCCACTTCAATTACAGAAAGACCACGACCCACCACCAACCACAACAAATCCCCCGCAGAAACTGGAACAAAATTACCACCGACCAGCTCAACACATCGCTTTTTCAAAACCCTCCTGCCAAATCCCTGGACCCAAATGAAGCAGCCATCAACCTCACACAATAGATCACACATTGCGCTAACGAATTAGCACCCTTGAAAAACAATCACAACAAGCCAGGTTTAAAAAAAGCCCCCTGGTTCAATGACGAACTTAAGAAATCCAAAAAGACCTGCTGCACCCTCGAGAAAGCCTGGCGAAAAAACCCAACCACAAACAACATGACCGCCTTCAAGAACGCCACCCGTAAGCACCATCAGCTATTCCGATCCACCAAGAAATCAGCATTCAAGGATCGACTCGACAACAACGCCCACAACAGCAAGGAACTCTTCAACATCGTCAAAGAGTTTACCAACCCCAGCGCCGGCACCAATGACATCACCCTTCTCAAGACCTCTGCGACTCTCTAGCCTCGTTCTTCCACAGCAAAATCGCTGACTTACATAACAGCTTTGGCGAACAGTCCACCCCCCTCACCACCACCGAACTGAAACCCACCACCACCACCCTTGACGCCTGGGACCCAATCAGCACCGAAGACACCATCCGCTTGATGAACTCCATTCACTCCGGATCACCAACCGACCCATGCCCTCACCACATCTTCAACAAAGCCGACTCCACCATCGCACCCCATCTCCGGGATATCATCAACTGCTCCCTCAACACAGCCATCTTCCCAGAAAGCTGGAAACATGCAGAACTCAGTGCTCTACTGAAGAAACCCACAGCAGACCCGACTGAATTTAAGAATTATCGCCCCATCTTGCTCCTCCCTTTCCCTGTCAAGGTAATAGAGAAGACCGTCAACAATCAGCTCGCCGCCTTCCTCGAGTCCAATGGCTCCCTTGACCCATCACAGTCCGGCTTTCGAGCCAAACACAGCACCGAAACCGCCCTAATCGCAGCCACAGACGACATTCGAACACTTCTTGATAACGAAAAAACAGTTGCCCTCATCCTACTGGACCTCTCCGCAGCGTTCGACACGGTCTGTCACAGCACCTTCATAAAACGCCTTAGCAACGTCGGAATACAAGGAAAAGCATTGGACTGGATCATCTCGTTCCTCACCGGAAGAACCCAGAGAGTCCGTCTCCCCCCCTTTAGATCAGAGGCCACTGAAGTCATCTGCGGCGTACCTCAAGGATCCTCGCTCAGCCCCACCCTCTTCAACGTCTACATGAGCCCCCTCGCAGCCATCGCACGCCAAAACAACCTCAACATCATCTCCTACGCTGATGACACACAGCTGATCCTCTCCCTCACCAAAGACCCAAAGACCGCCAAAATCAACCTACACAAAGGGATGAAAGACGTAGCCGAGTGGATGAAGAACAGCCGTTTAAAACTAAATTCAGACAAGACGGAAGTCCTCATCCTAGGATCATCCCCCTCTTCCTGGGACGACTCATGGTGGCCACCGGCCCTGGGCACCGCACCCAAACCAACGGACCATGCTCGCAACCTAGGATTTATTCTAAACTCCTCCCTCTCGATGACCAGACAAGTCAACGCCGTCTCATCATCATGCTTTAATATCCTACGTATGCTCAAAAAGATCTTCCGCTGGATCCCTACGGAAACAAGAAAGACGGTCACCCATGCACTTGTCACAAGCCGACTAGACTACGGAAACACCCTCTACGCCGGAACCACAGCCAAATTACAGAAAAAACTTCAACGCATTCAAAACGCATCCGCCCGACTCATCCTAGACATACCCCGCCACAACCACATATCCGGTCACCTGAGAGACCTCCACTGGCTCCCCATCAACAAGAGAATAACGTTCCGTCTCCTCACCCACGCACACAGAGCCCTCTACGACGTAGGACCCAAATACCTCAACACGCGCCTGACCTTCTACACCCCCACCCGCCAACTACGATCGTCCAATCAAGCCCTCGCCGCGATTCCACGCATCCAAAGATCCACCATGGGAGGAAGATCTTTCTCCTACTTAGCGGCCAAAACGTGGAATTCTCTCCCCACCCACCTCCGCCTTACACAGAACCACCTATCCTTCAGAAAACAACTCAAAACTTGGATATTTGATAAATAACGTTCCCCCCCTCCCCCAAGCGCCTTGAGACCCTCTGGGTGAGTAGTGCGCTATACAAATTTTAACTTGACTTGACTGAGGTTTATGTCAGCGACTGAGACGGACTAGTCTCTGCTGTCAACATAATGAAGGTCTGGCTGGCTGTAAATAAGGAGGGTGGACCTTCAATGTGGCAGAGAGGATACTCCGTCAGTGTTGCAACACAGTACCCACTCCGCCAAATTGTAAATCGCCCCTTTTATTTATTGCCTTTAACTCATCATATAATTAAAGCCTGTTAATTTGCAAAAACATAAGAGTATAGCACTGACGCCGTAACACAAAACACAAGCATAGCCGACATGGTTGATAAACACTTCTGAGGAATTGAATAACATGTTTTAAAAAAAAGAAACAATCTAAAACTGGCACCCTCCCATGGCGCTGGTTTTAACCTCGTGTTTAGCATCTCCCAGCGATCAGCGAAGTGCCTCCTCGCAGGGAAAGGCAGCGTAATATGCAAGGCACTCGGGAATAATAGCAGAATCGCCTTTCCGTGCTTCTAAAAGACTTTATGGGGCAGTGATCAGAACGACACGTGTGGTGCCCAGCAGTGGAGCCTCAATCCGTGCGAACCGTGTGGCCGCCGGTCCACCAGTGCAGTCAAGGCTTACCTTTTCACGCGGCGTTCACCCCACAATGAAATTTGACACTTGTGTGCAGTAACTGGACTTGAAGCACGGCAGACTTCGCCTGGAGGCCTTCTTCCTTCTCAACCAGTATGACGCGCGCTAACCACAAAATGGCGGCCAACTCTGACTCCTCGCAGAGATTTGCCTGAGATCATAACGCATGCCCATTTAAGTGCGTCTTCTCCCCGATGGTTGTGCCAGCTATGGCCCAGAGAGAGCAGTTCACCGCAGCAATCAATGTCTAACACTTCCAGATCCCGATTGGGGCGCCTGCATGTACATGTGTATGTGTCTGTGGAGCTGAAAATGGCTGTGTCTTCCTAAACTGTCACAGCACCCTCATGTGCTGTTCTTCATCCACGCAGCTACGTCTTTCACCCCAGCGCGCCAGCCTTTGTCTTTAACAGCAGAACCACTGCACCATTGCTTTGGAAAGCGCTTAACCTACAGGATACTCTGGTACATTTGATTCAACCTGCCTAATGTTTTGTGAAGCAATCTGATGTTGCCTGACCTTAAGATGGCTGCTGAGTAAGAGGGTCTATCGCCATCAATATCATTGCCTGACCCTAGGATGGCCGACATTATGGACAATTCTTAATATATTTGCCCCATTGAGTTACCGAAGCCCGTCATTGTTGTATTACTGGTACACTATTCCCTCATTGGCTTATGGGTCTCAGTCTACACGATCTAAGATGGCCGACATTAGGGACAACTTCTAGTATCTTTGCCACAGTGAGACGTCGAAGCCCGCCACTGATTCTCTACTGGTGCACAACTACCTCAACGGCCTAAGGATCCCAACGCCCACGATGTATTCGCACGCAATTGGCTGCAATCACCAGTGGGTGTAGGTACAACTCCGCGCCATAACTTGCCATCTGTGTTCTACACCCCATAGAAGCTGCCTGATCCTTGCAACATGGGTGAGAAAGAAGCTAAAAATCTCAAGAGGCTCAAAGCTAACCCTCCGAATCCGGACTCGGCGACCAAAGGGAAGCACGACATTAATGCGACTCTGGACACACTCTTGCTCAAGCTTGCAGAAGTCCACGATTTGGCAAAATCTACCAAAGAAGAAATATTCGCTGTAAGACAGGATATCAGAGACACAAACGCCAGGCTCTCTGAGACGGAACACAGAATCAGTCGACTGGAAGACACGGAAACAAAAATATGCAAGTCTCTACAGAACCTATCAACCACCACGGACTACCTAACACGACGACTATCTGATTTGGAAGACAGAAACCGCAGGGGGAACCTGCGCATCTTGGTATTCCAGAGGGATTTGAGGACACCGCGGGATCCTGTGTCTCTTTTTTGGAGTCCTGGTTTGCCCAAGCCACTAACCTATCTTTCAGCACCCCTCTCGAGTTTGACCGGGCTCACAGGGTTCCAGCACGAATCACGGCTAACCAAAAGGGCCCTAGACCCATTGTATGTAAGCCTCTTCGGTACCAGCACGTCGAGCAGATCTTGGCCTTCATGCGCAAGAACAATCATATGCTATGGAAGTCTACCAAGACCTTTATTTCCCAAGACAATAGCAAGGAAACGGTTGACACCAGGAAAGGCTTCCTTGCTCTTAGGCCAAGACTGCGCGAGCTAAACTACCAGTGTGGCTTTGTGGGTCCGGCGAGATTCAGAGTCTTGATACAAGGGGTTCCGCAAATTTTCACAGATCCATTGCATTTGAAGAGATTCCTCGATGGCCCACATACCCCATCAATGGATATTACCGCATCAGGTGCTCCCAGTGTGGCCACTTGATGTTCTCTACATGAGCCTTCTGTTCTCATCCAGGTTTTTGTTATTTCCACAGGTTTGCCAGCAGGCCTTCCGATAGGCTTTCTTTTTCGCCAATAGGCAATCCATTGTTAATTGCTTCGTTTTATATCATATTTCTATGCATTTGTAGCAGCCTCCTGCTGTTTGTCACCTCTAGCCAAGATTCCTATGTTTCACTTATAGTCATGATGCTACCACATGGTCAGACCTGATTATAGGTAGCAGGCAACAGGTCCTTATCTAGGATCATTCATAGTGATTACACACTTCTAGCTGCAGTTCGCCACAATACGTTGCAACATATGGGGGCATGTTGTAATGTTAGATTGTTGTTTAGTGACTCTGGTTCAACATTTAAATCTGTTGCTATGTGTACTTTAACCATCTGTTAAAGCTAGCAGTTTCAAGATTTAGTAGAAATTACGTACATTGAAACTACTAGCTCCATGGGAGGGGAGTTGTTGTTGCTTTTTTCTCCCCTGTTTCCATGTCTTTGTATTACTTCTGGGGTGGGCGGGGAGGGTTTGGGGTGTGGGGGGGTGGGGTAGGGTCCCTGTTTGTGTCATTTTGCTTCTTTCTTTTTTTATTTCCATTTTAGCTTATCAGATTGAATCTGGTCTTGTATAACTGCACTCAGTGTTCCAGTGCTCTAGTGTTCCAGTGCTCCAGTGTCAGATCCCAAATTGTGTCCTTGTATTTGTGCCTCAACACAAGAGGCTGCTACCATGTTATTGATCTACTCTCTGCCCTACAATTGCCAGTCTCTTGGCCCGGTTACCCACTACCGCAAGTGACCTGAGTATTATGGTCATCTATTCTGTGCATGACACAATTTTATGCCAATGCTAACTACCTCTAGCACCACGGCTCACAAGAGCAAAACTATTAAAATTGTCTCGCTGAACGTCAAAGGCATCAATCACCCTATTTAAAAGAGGAAAATTCTTGACTATGTTTACAAACAAAAGGGTGACATAATATTACTCCAAGAAACGAAAATTGACTTGTCACAGTTCAATTCAATGAAGAATAAAACGTACAGTGAGGCAATAGGCTCAGAGGCCCTGGGGAAAAAAATGGGGTCCTGACCCTAATTGCTAAAAAATCTAACATTGATATATTACAGTGCACTGCAGATGCTAAAGGTAGATGGGTTTCATTAAAACTTTCGAAAGACAACAAAGAGTTTTTTCAATCTCTATGCTCCTAACAAAGATGACCCCGATTTCTGGAAGGAGCTGTTCGACCACATCGGTACGATACCAGATACCGCAACACATATCTTGGGTGTCGATTTTAATCTTCCCCTAGACCCGCTGCTAGATAGGGACTCTCATTACCCCTACCGACCGTACGCCTCTCACAAAGCCCTTGTTAACCTCTGCACCCGTTTCAATCTAATAGACTCATGGAGATTGCAGAACCCCACAGGTAGAGACTACACTTTCTTTTCACTCCCCCACAATACTTACTAACGTATAGATTATATCTTTACTTCCGGCCACACTTCTCCCGACATCGAAGATACTTCCATTGAACCAAGAGTAATCTCTGACCACTCATGTATTACAATGTCCCCAGCACTACAGAATGAGGTTAAGAAAACAAACTTATGGAGACTCAATAACGCGGTATTAAAGAAAGAAGTTCACAGACAGGCCATTGAGACGGCTAAACAAGAGTATCTAACAATGAATAAAAAGGGGAAAACTTCCGGCCTTACAAGGTTGGAGGACCTCAAGAGTACCAGTAGGGGCGTTATAATTAAAATACGTGCAGCCATGAACAAAGATGCCAATAGTAACCTGCAACGTCTAGAGCAGGAAATATCAACGCTAGAAAAAAGACCATGTTCTCTCCAGAGATCCCCTTTTTATGAATGACATGATGAACAAAAAATATGAATATAATGAAATTGTTAGTGATAGAGCTGAAATTTAAACTACAGCAAACAGCAATTAAGAGCTTAACGGATCAGTCCGGGTCGTCCCACTCTGACCCCTCTAAAATTGCTGACATCTTCAGGGATTTTTACAACACCCTGTATAGTAAAAACAGAGAAACCGAAAGTTCAAAAATAGAGGAGTATTTAAATGCCTGCACACTCTCAGCACACAACCAATCAGAACGTAACCTTCCCATCTCCGCTCAGGAAATTGAAACAGCAATTAAAACTCTCAAAACCGGTAAAGCCCCCTGGGCCAGATGGGTTTAGTGCCTTGTTTTATAAAAGCTTTTCCCCAATACTGTCTGGGCCCCTTCAGGACCTATATGGGGAATTCACTAGTAGTGGTCAAGTTAATGGCACCCCAGCTGAGGCTATCATAGTGTTTATACCCAAAGAGGGTAAAGACCCATCAGTCCCGAAAAATTACAGGCCAATCTCGCTAATTGACTTCGATTGTAAAATTTACGCTATGATACTTGCTAAAAGAATTCAGAAATTCCTGCCCAAACTCATTCATCCTTCACAGGTAGGCTTCCTAAAAAACAGACTGTCCAGCGACAACACACGCATTCTTGTACACATATTAGAAAAGGCTAATTCGACCGACTCCCCGACCATCGCAGTCACCTTGGACGCCGAGAAGGCCTTTGACAAGGTTGATTGGACTTACCTGGGAGCTGCTCTAAACAAATTCAAATTAGGAGATGACTTTATCCGAATGATGATGGCCCTATATTCCAGCCCCTCAGCTAGGGTAAGAGCGTGCGGATGCCTTTCTTCCTCATTCACACTGGAACAGGGCACGAGACAGGGCTGTCCCCTCTCCCCCTCCCTCTTCTTGCTAGCTATCGAACCCTTCCTCCACCACCTAAGAAACAATGTTCCGATCAAGGGGGTTGGCTTTGGAGGGTACTTAGTTAAGATAACGGCCTACGCGGACGATGTCTTAATAGTATCTGAAGAAGCAGAGACTGCTATTCCAGCTCTAATGTCCTCAATAGCGGACTTCGCTGCAGTGTCCGGCTACAAACTAAACAAGGACAAAACAGAAGTGAAGCTCCTAAATAATATCGGAGACAAAAGTATTATGGGTAATTCAGGTCTACTTTGGCAGCCTAAATGCTTTAAGTACCTCGGTCTGGAATTTAAGAAGGATCTAATCAATACCCTTAAAACAAACGAGCTTGCCCTTCATAAAAAGATTTCCTCCCTGTTGGACGGCTGGTCCCCAAAATTCCTATCTTGGTGGGGCAGAGCAGAAATGCTGAAAATGATGATAACCCCTCTGGTTACTTATCTTATCAGCATGCTGCCTATGATGTTATCAAACAAATTCTTGAAAAAGGTATATAAACTTTTCAATACTTTTTTATGGCAGGGCAAGAAACCAAGGATTTCCTCACACAAACTCCAGTTACCTAAAGAGAAAGGGGGTATAGGGCTGCCGAATTTCAGGAACTACCAGACTGCTTACCTATGTAAACAGGGAGACAATTGGCTCCTCCCTCACTCGGATTACACTCCTGTTTGGGTGAATATAGAAAGAGCGATCATTAACAATATGCCTCTCTCTGCTATACTGACGACTGATACTTCTGCTTTTCCCCATTCTAGATACATCCTGCTCAACACTAAGAGGGCCCTGCTAAGCCTAGAGAGGAACCATAAAGTCAAGATCAAAATACACTAATCCAATCTGGCCTCCTTATGGCATAACCCGACCTTAAAAATAAATGGCAAGTCCCTCTACTGGGAGCACTGGTCAAAAAGCTGGATTAATTCAGTCAAAGATCTATACATGGGCTCTTCACCTTTGCCTTTCTCCAATTTACAGTCCCAGTTCAAACTTAAACATATGGACTTTTACAGATTTCTACAACTCAAATCACTAATCTCGGCCCGCTCCATCTCTCCTTCCGAGCTGACATTAACCGGTAGGCTATCCCAACTGATACAAAAGGGTCACACAGTCTCCAAGATATACAAACTCCTCTCCCCAAACTCACAAAAAGCACACAGGAAATGTGAAACTGTCAGGAACCTAACCTTAAGGTTCGCAGTTTTTTTGTTCCTCAGGAGCAGTACCCAAAAGCCCACCTTCGACCAGCTCCGACCCTGCACAATGAGTTCCGCAGGGGATCGAAGTGGCTAGACGAGGGGAGGTAAGGGAGGGTACTGCGGGGAGGGTGATCTGGAACGAGATAAGCACAAAAAACTGGAACTCAGGAGCGAAGATCCACTGTTATTACTATGTTGGGATTCCTGACGCTAAAACTCTGAATACCTGAAATAAAGGTTTGGGTTAAACGTAAGAATATATGTGCTTTTCCTAAGTGATATTCTTCTAGTCAGAATTAAGAGGAAAAGTATTCTGAGTAACCTCTAGCAATTCAGATCTACTATATAGATTATTTCAACTAACACATAATTTAACATTTCACATAACAATAGTCGTTAGTATTATAATGACACTTAATATTGAAAGAACCTAAAATATATTTTGTTCTGCATTTTGATCATATGCCACCAAAAGAACTTCAAGTATAATTAACCTTTGCCCAACTCTGAGTGCCAAGATTATTCGTAGGAAATGAATAGCAGTAAAATAAGAACTTAGCTATTGCCAGATGAAAGCTCGATAAATAAAAGTTCACAAATGCATTGCTTCAGTAATCTCTTTCAAAAGGAGATACTCTAGTCATTTGAGGTTAAAATGAGCCTCGTAATTCTTTGACACTTTAACACATGAAATATGACCAAACTCGGAGCTTTCAGCCGAAAGACATCCGCTCTTAACAAAGGGCCAGCAAGGACTGAATCCTTGCACCAAAACACGCCAAATGAAGGTCTTCGGAAATCGAGCCTGCACCAAAAAACGCAGGTTAAAGGCCTCTTCTTCCTTCCTAGATGCAAGAGAAAGAAAAAGGATGGATCCTACCTGTGACTTCTTCTTACGAAACTCTGTGGTAGGAAACCACCCAATTGCAGGAAACAGGAAACCAAGTCCTCAGCAGATGACCGGAGTCTAGAGGAGCAGCGCAGGGAGAAGTCAGCTCTTCGGAACACTCCAGAATAATCCGCAAAGTTCCAAGGGTGTGGCCCTTTTTATAGGCCCAAAAGAAACTACGGTGGCTGCGAAGGAACAAAAGGTTCTTAGCAGAATCTAACTTAAAACAAGCATTGGCCCACATGAATAAACAAGCAAACCAGATACAAAACAAGCATTGGTCAATACATGAATAGTGTACCAGTATCAATAGGATTATATGCATTGTTCTCAGTAAGCAAAGGTAGATACATTAAGGCAATATGACATGAACTAGAAATAGTAAGGCCCAATATGAATCAGCAGAATACACCAAGGTCAGGGGAGGTACTAGGAAAAGATCATGGAACATGACAGATCCTGACAGTACCCCCCAACAAAAATGGAAACACCCCTCTCAAGGAGCGTTTAAGTCACGGCATCTGGGTGACGTGCATGAAATTGTCGTATTAAACGGGGAGCATGAACGTTTTCCTGAGAAACCCAAGAGTCTTCCTCAGGTCCATAGCCTTTCCAGGACAAAAGGTACCATAACTTCCCTCTGATTCGTTTGCTATCCTTAATGCAGCGAACCTCAAACTCTTCTTGATTGTTCACGAGCAATGCAGGTGGACGAGGTCTCTTTTTGGAGGACGCAGGTTTCAAGAGAAAGGTATGAAACACTGGATAGATTCTCATAGTCTTTGGAAGAAGCAATTTATAAGTTACTGGATTTACACATAGTTCTATTTTATAAGGTCCGATGAACCTTGGGTGGAATTTATAACGTCTCCTAAACGGAAAGTTCTTGGTAGAAAGCCAAACCATGTCTCCTGGTTTAAAATCTGGGGCTTTCTTTCTTTTTCTGTCCGCAAATTTCTTATACAAAGCTTTGGCTTTCATTAAGTTTTTCTGTAATGTTTTTGTGACCCTTCTCATTTCCTGGAAATGTGTATCCAATGAAGGTGTGTTTGTTTTTGAGTGAGTCAGTAATAGAGGTGAGAAATGTGGATGTCGACCATAGACAGCTAAGAACGGGGACATTCCTGTTGATGAGTTTTGCAAGTTGTTGTATGTAAATTCTGCTTCCCATAAAAAACTCGTCCAGGAACCTTGTTTCTTGAAAAGGTAACACCTTAAATACTGTTTCAAAATTTGGTTAACCCATTCCGTTTGTCCATCTGTTTCGGGATGGAAACTTGTGGATGTATTGCTTTTGATATTCAAGGAAACACACCAGTTCTTCCAAACTTGTGCGATAAACTGTGGGCCACGATCTGTAGTGATTGATCGTGGTAAACCGTGTAATTGTACTACATGATGTAAAAGGATTTGTACGAGTTGAGAAGCAGTAGGAAGTTTTTTACAAGCTATAAAGTGTGTCATCTTAGATAGACGATCCACTACAACTAAAACAGTTGTCATTCCCTGATCTTCTGGTAAATCGGTGATGAAATCCATAGCTATGTCTTCCCAAACCTCGGTTGGAGTAGGAAGGGGAAGTAACAAGCCCTTTCTACCTCCATGTTCTGTCTTAGCTTGAGCACAAATGTCACACAGTTGAATAAAAGAAGTTACATCTTTACTCCAGGTTGGCCACCAGAAATTCCTTCGTACTAATTCTTTGGTTTTTGCAATTCCTGGATGGCCAGCTAACTGTCTTGTATGACACCACTGCAAAACCTGTGTTTGTAGATTTTTAGTAGGTACATATAGTAAATTTGAATGAAAGGGCAAATAATGATGGATGGATCTATTAGGCTCTTCCTGGACCCATGACAACAATTTTGGTATTGGCATAGCTTTTCCTATTTGTTCAAAGAAAATATCAGACATAGTGGCCCCAACCACCTGGTTACTAGATAGCATGTTCGTAGGTCTGAGAGTACGAGGTGTTTCATCAGGTTTTATGTCGCACCGTGATAATGAGTCAGCTTTATTATTCTTGATCCCTGGTCTAAAGGTAATCACAAAATCGAATTCTGGGAAAAACATTGTCCAGCGAAGTTGTCTGGGAGTCAAAGCTTTTGCACAGCGCAAAAATTGTAAATTCCGATGGTCTGTATAAACAGTTATAGTATGCTTAGCCCCAAGTAAATAATGACGCCATTCTTTGAAAGCGTGTCGAATAGCTAGGAGTTGTTTTTTGCTACTGTATAATTAACTTCTGCAGGTAGAAATTTCTTTGAAAGAAAAGCAATTGGATGTAACTCATTGCTTTTTACGTCCTTTTGCGACAAAATCGCTCCAATGGCATAGTCAGAAGCATCGGCTTCTACTATGAAGGGTTTGTCAGTGTCAGGGTGTCGTAGGACTGGAGCTTGTGTAAAAGTTCTTTTGAGATTTTGGAACGATTGTTCTGCTTCTGGAGTCCAAGTGAATTTCACATTCTTCCTCAAAAGATGGGTTAAAGGAGTAGCCAAGGTAGAAAAGTCTTTAATGAATCGACGGTAAAAATTAGCAAATCCTAGAAATCGTTGGATGTCTTTCACGGAAGATGGAGTGGGCCACTCCATTACTGCTTGAATCTTTCTAGGAGCCATAGTCATACCAGATGGTGAAAGAATGAAACCCAAAAATTCCACCTTTTTAGTATGAAACTCATATTTTGACAGTTTGCAAAATAAACCATGTGTTCTTAGAGTAGATAGAATGGTTTTACCATGTTGTACATGCTCTTCCGTAGACGATGAAAAAATTAGGAGATCATCAATATAAGCAATGACAAATCTATCTAGATAATCTCTGAGGACATAATTTATGAAAAATTGAAATGCGGCTGGGGCATTGCATAAGCCAAAGGGCATTACACAATATTCGAACGAGCCAAAACGAGTTCGAAAGGCCGTCTTCCACTCATCGCCAGGTCTTATGCGGACTAAGTGGTAGGCTCCTCGCAAGTCAAGTTTGGTATAAATTGTGGCTGATCTTACTTGGTCCAAAAGAACTGGTATTAATGGTAGTGGATAACGATTCTTAATGGTGATATTATTGAGCGCTCGGTAGTCTATGCAAGTACGTAATTCTCCACTACTTTTGGGCACAAAAAAAAGAGGCGAGGCAGCTGGAGACTTGGAGGGTCTAATAAAACCATTTTTTTAAAACGTATCCAAATATTCTCGGAGATGTTGGTTTTCTTGTTCGGTTAGAGCGTAAATCCTGCTGCAAGGAATCTTAGCCCCAGGTACTAGATTGATAGCACAGTCATAATCCCTATGAGGAGGTAGACTTTCAGCACTCTGCTCGTTGAAGACATCAGCAAAGGATTCATAAATAGATGGTAACTCAATATCTTTTTGAGCAGCCGTAGATACAAAAAGAGCTGAAGCACTACGCAATAAGGCACTTGGAGTATCTCTTGATATTTTGTTTGAACAAAAACACTCCTGTTGACACCAAAGAGAAGAGAAATCGACAGCTCGGTTTACCCAGTCTATAGTCAGGTTGTGTAAGGTTAACTAGGGTATACCCAAAATTATTCCAAATTGCGGTGCATCAATCACTTCAAAAGAAATACTTTCTTGATGTTTTTTGCCATCCGTGTCACACGTCATAAGAAGACTACTGGTGCAGTGGGTTATCATTCCTGATGTTAATTGAGTCCCATCAACAGCATACACCAGTTCAGGTTTAGATTTTTCTAGAACCGGTATGTCTCTTTCTTTAGCAAGCTGAGTATCAATAAAATTCCCGGTAGCCCCTGAGTCTATCATGGCCGCTACCAACAGACTTTTCTGTTCAGTTAACTTGATCTGGACGTTAAGAATTAAATGTGGTACAGTTAACTGTAAAGTATTAGCAATTGACTGTGCAGGAGAGGAAAAAGAACTCGAAAAAGCCTCCTGATCCAATTTTGAGTTTCCTAGTTTTCCGATTTATTAACAGCTTTATCAGGGGGCCAGGAACCCTTTGGCTTAAGATGACAGTCTCTGACAAAGTGACCTTTTTTCCCACAATAAAGGCATAGACCGCTTTTTCTTCTATTGTCTTTTTCCTCTGAGGTTAATGGTTTTCTTAAACTACCAACTTCCATGGGTTCTCCACCATCTTGGTGTGATTTTTCTTTTGCTCTTGTAAAAACCCTAACATCTGTTTTTCTTTTATCACCCTTGCGATCCGTAACCCGGTGATCCAATCGTAAACTAAGGGCTATTAAATCTGCGCAAGACCGGGGTTGAGGATCTATAGGAGCAATGAGATCCTTAAGTTCATCCCTAAGACCTTGATAATATAATGCTGCCCTTTTTTCCTCTGGCCACTCAGTTTCTGCTACCAGACGGTTGAATTGAGTGAGATAGTGAACAAGATCATTATTCCCCTGTTTAAGCTCAAGTAATTCTCTGTCAGCAGATCCAGTAATAGTTCTTCTATCAAAAATCTTCTCGAATTCACGTTTAAAGTTGGTCCAATTATAAAGCAAAGGATCATCAGCTTGAACCAAAGGAACTGCCCATATTGCTGCATCCCCACTAAGATAGGAGATTAGGAAAGTTATACGAGATTGAGCATCAGGAAAAGAAGATGGTTTAACCATAAAATGCAATTGTACTTGAGTCAAAAAGGTCTGAAATTTATTTGGTTCCCCAGCAAATCTCTCAGGTGGGGTTAGAGGAACCGGTGTAGGTACAGATACTGAAATTGACGGAGAGGAACCTGTTACGTTAGTTTGAGAAGGATTTGTGGATTCAACCAGAATCCAATCGTGTTTGTAATTGGATAACTTTACCAGCTAAGGCTGCAGTTTCTTCACGGCTAGCCGTAAGCTCCTTCTGGAGATAAGTCATCATAGAACAGAGATCATTCATGGTGGCCATTTTTTGGATACTGCTCAGGAGGAACTGAATGCTTGGGCGGATTATTCTGTCAGAAACCTAACCTTAAGGTTCGCAGTTTTTTTGTTCCTCAGGAGCAGTACCCAAAAGCCCACCTTCCAGCAGCTCCGACCCTGCACAATGAGTTCTGCAGGGGATCGAAGTGGCTAGACGAGGGGAGGTAAGGGAGGGTACTGTGGGGAGGGAGATCTGGAACGAGATAAACACAAAAAACTGGAACTCAGGAGCGAAGATCCACTGTTATTACTATGTTGGGATTCCTGACGCTAAAACTCTGAATACCTGAAATAAAAGTTTGGGTTAAACATAAGAATATATGTGCTTTTCCTAAGTGATATTCTTCTAGTCAGAATTAAGAGGAAAAGTATTCTGAGTAACCTCTAGCAATTCAGATCTACTATATAGATTATTTCAACTAACACATAACTTAACATTTCACATAACAATAGTCGTTAGTATTATAATGACTCTTAATATTGAAAGAACCTAAAAGATATTTTGTTCTGCGTTTTGATCGAATGTCTGACATATTATCGAAAATCACAATATCGTACTACACTAATATCGGAACAAAAATATCGACTACACTATTATCGACTTCCTATACTTAACTATATACATACAAAAATATCGGAAACTTAATATCGATATACAAAAACACCGTTTTCATTTATATCGACTACTTTAATATCGGTATACATAAATATCAATCTTTTAAAAATACATACACATAAATTAAAATATTGACATCAATAATATCGTGAACAATAATATCGTATTTTTCTGATATATCGACGGTTTATATACATATATTTGCACTTTTTTTACATATTATTATTTTATTTGCAATTAAATACACACTACTTATTAAAACATTTATTTGTTTCTTATTAAAAATTCACTACTATTCTATATTATCTATTCTATAACCTACACATTGAAAATTATTGTCTGCAATTTTTAAAATTATATAAATCATTTTCTTTTCCCTCCTTTTACTACATAATACTCACAACTGAAATTCAAAAATACTACCTAACCAATCAACACACAGCTTTTTTTCATCAACCAATAGCAAACTAAGTACTAATGACACTCCTCTATATAAACAAGTAAACCCAAAACACAAACCACTTGCTAAAAGTCACGGAAGGAGATACATCTCTGTATGAATTGCAGCACACCAACAAGAACATCAAGATTATCAACATATAATCAAATCTTTCAAGTAAGTAACTCAAATAAACACTAAGTAAATAACTGCTACTATATTACTTACCTGCTAAATACCCTATGCTCCTTTTATGTTACTACTACAGAACATGCTAATAATAAATAACAGATTACTGATTTCTAAAAACAAACCACTACTAGAAATTTTATAATTATCTCTATATAACATTAATGTTGTAAGCTTTCTAAAAATAATTTTCTTATGTGTATATCCTAACTCTTTTATTTCTCTCCTAATGCTACAGATAATTCTACTACTTACTACAATACTACTAACGTATAAAAGAAATATACAAATATCAAAGTAAGCATCATTTAAGACTACATTAACTGTGACAATCCCTACAATTGAGCACATGTTGTAATTATTCATACATACAAATGTTTTTATAGATACTACCACTAGAGAAAATTCTACAAAGAAACAACTGTGAACAAGATCCAAAAACTAAAGATACTAATAACTAAGTAAGTAAATTGTAACTTTTAATCTACTTGTAAAATGTTCTAAACACAAACAAACAATTACATTTATAACACATATGTACTTTTTTTCTCCAGATTCTACTACTGAAAACTACACTACAAATGAACAGAGAACATTATTCCTATGTCTATATTAAATATTACTTATTATTAAGTAAGTATTTGTAAACAGAAATCAATGTGGTAAAAACAACAAACATTAGCACTTGTTCTAATTAGTTGCTATTATCTATTTTTTTTACACAGCTAACACTACAGAAAAATATACTGAAAACATTCAAATCTCCTATTTCGGAATACCAAAAATACAACTCACTAAGTAAGTATATTAAAGTACATAATTAACTGCTAAGTTGTTGAAAACCTACTAACATGTGGAGTTTTCTAACACATATGTACCTATTTTTTTAAGATAATACTACAATATGCTCTCCACAAAAAGAAGATACAACTATACTGAAAAACCCTACCTAAAACAAAATAAGTAAGTATCTTGACAATGTAAAATAAAATCCTACACTTATTAGTATCCACTTTTGTAGTAGAAATTAGCAGTGACATTCTAAATATACACAAAATGTTGTAATAATATTGTCATTTTATGTTTTTCCTAACAGCTCAAACAACATCAGAAAACACTATCCACAACAAAAGAATAATGCATATCAAAAGATTTCACTCGTTTCTAAAACACGTAAGTATATACATTACTAATAATCACTTACTTAGAATTATAAACACATTTTCCTTGACATTAACTATTATATATATGTTTTCTAGATAGACGAACAACAAAATGACAGAAGGAGCAGAATTTGTAACCAGCCAGAAAGGAAAGCTATTACTGTGCTACATGGGTTACACTTATACACAAGAAAAGCAATATGGCATGAAAGTTAATTGGAAATGTTGTAAACATTATTCTAACAAGTGTTATGGAAGGGCAACAACAAGAGAAGCTACTGTACTGTATACTAGGGAACACAATCATCCACCAAATATAACTGAAATTGAAGTTAGAACAGCATTTGAAAATATAAAAGAGGGAAGCACAGGTTCCCAAAAACAAACTAACGTCATATTAAAAGAAGCAATTCCTAAAATCCCTAAAACTGCCACAACACAAATGCAAAATATTCTTTCACTAAAAAGAACTATAGCACGAACTAAAAAAGCTACTACTACTACCACACCAGCTCCCAGAACATATCATGATATCAATTTAAATGCCAACCCAATTATAATTTTAAACAAGCAACCATTTATAATTTACGACAATGAAAACAATGACAAAAGACTTATTATTTTTGGAACCAATATGAATCTAGTAAAACTTCAGCAAAGCCAATATTGGATGACGGATGGGACTTTTAACATCTGTCCCAAACCATTTTTCCAATTATACTCTGGACATGGACTCTACCAAAACTGCAACATACCACTACTATATGCACTACTACCAAACAAAAATAATTCCACATATATGGAATTATTGAATATAATTAAACAAAAAACAAATGATTATTCTCCATAAAAAATAATTCTAGATTTTGAGCAAGAAATGCTTTCAACAATCCTAAAAATCCACCCCCATACCTGCATTCAAGGCTGCTACTATCATTTAAACCAGTGTCTATGGAGACATCTACAAAAAACTACCTTAAGTGTAGAATATGCAACTAACTCATCTTTTGCATACCAAATTAAAAAACTCATAGCACTGACTTATGTTCCAGAAACAGACGTAGCAGAACACTACAACATTCTTATAGACAGCCCCTTCTATAAACAAAATGAAGCTAAGTTAAGTCCATTTTTGGACTCCTTTGAAGACACCTGGGTAGGCAGACTCCGTAGATCTGGCCACAGAAGAAACCCAAAATTCCTAATACCCTGGTGGAACGTTTACAGAAGCACCTTAAATGGTGAATCTAAAACTAACAACGCAGTAGAAGGTTGGCACAATGCCTTCACACAATCAACTGGCAGAACAAAAGCAACTCTAGAACATTTTATTAAGTGCCTACAGAAAGAACAAAGCTACCAGGAATTCAGAATGGACCAATCCATAACTGAACTAGTCCCTAAAACATCAAACAAAATAAGCAAATGCACAAGTACCTAGAAGAGCAAGTGAAATTATACCCTAGTACAAAAGGCATTAAATACTTAAACATAATTGCCAAAACCCTACTCTGAATAAATAACAACACCAAAGCAATCCCTAAAACTATCAACTAAATATGCATAATAACATTTAAATCTTGATGTTTAAAATTATTTAATGTATGCAATATATATACGTAATAATCACATATATGCACACATTAAATATAAGATAAGAACTATTAAACAATGCAATATTAATAATCACATTACCCACCCACAAAAGATCAAACATAAATGACTTACCAATCATGTTTGAAATCCAATAACGTCCTTCTCCACCAAAGTAATCCAGGTAGTGCAAATGTAACCCAAAATAAAATGCAAAAATACAACTGTACCAAAAAAATCAAATCCATGGTGTGAAGAGCCATCGAATAACCATAAAAAACCTGAAAAATAGCCAAAAGTTAAAAAAACGCTCCAGGAAAACCGAAAACTTAAAAGAAGTGTTTGCAAAGCAGTGGTGAATAAAACGAACAAACACTTCCTTTAAAAAAAAAAAACGGAACTTCCGATATGGCGAATACCTATAACAAAAACATAGAAAACAGACATCCCCACCCACATTAACCAACACATAAATAACTGCTAACATTAGTAAAAACATTATTTTCCTACTACATAAACTTAAAACATAGATATAGTTATTCTGGAAACAATCCTATGACAAAGTAAAACTACGTGTATCTACCACACGGAAATTATCGTTTTAAAAATCAAAAACACTACTCACTCACATATAAGAACACTAAATAGCAGCAGACTACTCTCAAAAGTACATTAAAATTCACATAAAACATATAAAACAAACCTTACCTGAAGCGATGAGAAGTCTTTTGCAACCGCGAGCTGCTCTTCATCCAAATGACCCAAAACGACCTAACCCGGTTACAAAATAAAGACCCCAAAAGTAATAAAATAGTCCAAAGTAAGAAATATAATATAAATTATTTCTTAAATTACCTGACATCATATAAAAATAGCTAATATTTTCTATAAAATGTTATTTTTGTGCTAGTATGAAATTATTTACAAATATGTATAAAAACTGTAAAAATAAATATTATGAAAGTAATAATATTTATTACAACAATTTATAGAAATGTAAAAAAAGTGACACAATGTTTAAATGTACTAATTATGTTTTGAAAAAATATCCCTTTTTCTGAGAAACTTAGATGTAAACAATTAATTGTAAAAATAATTAGTAATAATATTAATAATATTATTATTAATTTTTTTATTTTATTTACTATATAATATGTAATACTATAAAGAAATGATTTCACATATGAAATATAACCATATTATACTTTCTTCTTCTTCTGTTAATTTTATTGTAATTCTGTTTGCAAATTATTAGCACAAATATAAATGTTTCATAAATGTGAATTAATTATTATTTAAATTGTTATCTGTGCTAAAGATACAAAACCTAATAAAAAAAATTCAAAGATGTTTACAATTTTCTGTTTTGTTATTACTATAATCTCAAAATAATATTATTTGACAAATCCAATTAGGTACTGGATACTAATAACATGTAACTTACTATTCCCACTCCAATCTATATAAAATTAAAATAAGTGCTGGACACTAATTTAATAAAAATAATTATTCCAACTCCAGTCTACTTGATATAGAAATAGATAGTAAACACTTAAACCTACCTTAAATTGAAGTAATTGCTTGACACTAATTAATTAATAATTACTATTCTAACTCCAATCTACATTAAATTGAAGTAGGTGCTGGACACTAATTAAATAATAATTAGTATTCCAAGTCCAATCTACATTAAATTGAAGTAGGTGCTGGACACTAATTAAATAATAATTACTATTCCAACTCCAATCTACATTAAATTGAAGTAGGTGTTGGACACTAATTAATTAATAATTACTATTCCAACTCCAATTTACATAAAATTGAAGTAGGTGCTGGACACTAATTAAATAATAATTACTATTCCAACTCCAGTCTACATTAAATTGAAGTAGGTGCTGGACACGAATTAAATAATAATTACTATTCCAACTCCAGTCTACATTAAATTGAAGTAATAGCTGGACACTAATTAAATAATAATTACTATTCAAACTCCAGTCTACATTAAATTGAAGTAGGTGCTGGACACTAATTAAATAATAATTACTATTCCAACTCCAATCTACATTAAATTGAAGTAATTGCTGGACACTAATTAATTAATAATTACTATTCCCACTCCAATTTACATATAATTTAAGTAGGTGCTGGACACTAATTAAATAATAATTACTATTCCAACTCCAATCTACATTAAATTGAAGTAATTGCTGGACACTAATTAATTAATAATTACTATTCCCACTCCAATTTACATAAAACTGAAGTAGGCGCTGGACACTAAATAAATAATAATTACTATTCCAACTCCAGTCTACATTAAATTGAAGTAGGTGCTGGACACTAATTAATTATTGATTACTATTCCAACTCCAATTTACATAAAATAGAAGTAGGTGCTGGACACTAATTAAATAATAATTACTATTCCAACTCCAGTCTACATTAAATTGAAGTAGGTGCTGGACACTAATTAAATAATAATTACTATTCCAACTCCAATCTACCTTAAATTGAAGTAATTGCTGGACACTAATTAATTAATAATTACTATTCCCACTTCAATGTACATAAAATTGAAGTAGGTGCTGGACACTAATTAAATAATAATTACTATTCCAACTCCAGTCTACATTAACTTGAAGTAATAGCTGGACACTAATTAAATAATAATTACTATTCAAACTCCATTCTACATTAAATTGAAGTAGGTGCTGGACACTAATTAAATAATAATTACTATTCCAACTCCAATCTACATTAAATTGAAGTAATTGCTGGACACTAATTAATTAATAATTACTATTCCCACTCCAATTTACATAAAATTGAAGTAGGTGCTGGACACTAATTAAATAATAATTACCATTCCAACTCCAATCTACATTAAATTGAAGTATTTGCTGGACACTAATTAATTAATAATTACTATTCCCACTCCAATTTACATAAAATTGAAGTAGGTGCTGGACACTAATTAAATAATATTTACTATTCCAACTCCAATCTACATTAAATTGAAGTAATTGCTGGACACTAATTAATTAATAATTACTATTCCCACTCCAATTTACATAAAATTGAAGTAGGTGCTGGACACTAATTAAATAATAATTACTATTCCAACTCCAGTCTACATTAAATTGAAGTAGGTGCTGGACACTAATTACATAATAATTACTATTCCAACTCCAGTCTACATTAAACTGAAGTTGGTGCTGGACACTAAATAATTAATAATTACTATTCCCACTCCAATTTACATAAAATTGAAGTAATTGCTGGACACTAATTAATTAATAATTACTATTCCAACTCAAATCTACATTAAATTGAAGTAGGTGCTGGACACTAATTAAATAATAATTACTATTCCAACTCCAATCTACTTTAAATTGAAGTAGGTGCTGGACACTAATTAATAAATAATTACTATTCCAACTCCAATTTACATAACATTGAAGTAGGTGCTGGACACTAATTAAATAATAATTACTATTCCAACTCCAGTCTACATTAAATTGAAGTAGGTGCTGGACACTAATTACATAATAATTACTATTCCAACTCCAGTCTACATTAAACTGAAGTTGGTGCTGGACACTAAATAATTAATAATTACTATTCCCACTCCAATTTACATAAAATTGAAGTAGGTGCTGGACACTAATTAAATAATAATTACTATTCCAACTTCAGTCTACATTAAATTGAAGTATATGCTGGACACTAATTTATTAATAATTACTATTCCAACTCCAATTTACATAAAACTGAAGTAGGTGCTGGACACTAATTAAATAATAATTACTATTCCAACTCCAGTCTACATTAAATTGAAGTAGGTGCTGGACACTAATCACATGATAATTACTATTCCAACTCCAGTCTACATTAAATTGAAGTAGGTGCTGGACACTAATTAATTATTAATTACTATTCCCACTCCAATTTACATAAAATTGAAGTAGGTGCTGGACACTAATAAAATAACAATTGCTATTCCAACTCCAGTCTACATTAAATAGAAATTTATTATTTTTATATCCTAATGACTAATAATTCTTTAAAGATGATGTTAATAAATTAAAGGATTTTTTATTTATTTACTTTAATTTTTTTACAATCTACACCCTTTTCCCCTATGAACCCAATAACCCACTCCTAATGATAGTTATGTAATCTTATACTATATTATTAATAAAAATATTAAATATTATTATTTTTTATAATGATTTAAATAATAATGAATGTTAATTTATGAACAATATTTTCTTAATTATTTTTTTAAAATACTTTTTTATATATTTTTTTATTAAATATATTAGAAAACACTCCCACCCTTATCCCCTATAAACCCAATTACCCACTCATTATGATTGTTATATCATATTATTAAATAATTTTTTTTAACTATTAATTATTAAATATTTTTAATTAATCAATAAATATGAATATTTATGATTTTCATAAAAGATATTATATAAATAATAATAATATTTTTTATTTTTTTATTTATATTTTTATTACATATATTTTAAAACACTCCTCACCCTTATCCCCTATAAACCCAATTACCCACTCCTAATGATTGTTATATCATATTATTAAATATTATTATTTTTAAATATTAATTATTAAAATAAATGTATTAATCAAGAAATATTAATATTTATAATTTTCATAAAATGTTTTTATATAAATATTTTTTTACATTTATTTTTTTATATTTTTTTACATATATTTTAAAACACTCCCCACCCTTATCCCCTATAAACCCAATAACCCGCTCCTAAAACTAGATATGTATTTTTAATTATTATTATATTAAATATATTCATTTTTATTCATTTTTTTACCATTTTTTGATATTACTTTTTATAAATATCATAACAATTTTTTTACTACTTAATTTTTTATTCTTTTACTATAAAACGATATTTTTTAAAGTCGATATTTAGTCTCTCGATATTCTTGCTTTAGATATTTAATTATACTTACTAATTACGATATTGTTGTATTCGATATTTTTATATTTCTATATTATCTACCTTCGATATTAAAACTTCGATATTATGCCTTGTCGATATTATTTTTTCGATATTATGTCTGATTACCGTTTTGATCATATGTCACCAAAAGAACTTCACGTATAATTAACCTTTGCCCAACTCTGAGTGCCAAGATTATTCATATGAAATGAATAGCAGGAGAGGCGTGGCTTGGGCGCCGATGGCGATGGTCGCCTGAGAGCTCGGCTCCGGGACTAAGCCCGGTATTATCCTGAAAATCGGAGGCTGCGGGGCACCCCGGACCCCGCATTCTGCTGAGTGGGCCGACGGTAACCTGCCGAGGCCCCTGATGGAGATCGGACAAGGATTGCTCCGGAGTAAGACCGAAGTTTGCGGAGTTGCGGAGTGCGACCCAACATGGCGCCCGGACTCCTTTGTCCCCCTGTGAGGACCTACTGACTTGAAGAGGAGCCGTGGGCAGCGACTGGCGCCCGGCTTCGCCATCCCCGGCTGTTCTGGGCGCGGGACATTTATTGGCTTGGACCTTTTGCAACGGTTTTGCACTCGGTTGGACGGCCGGGTGGGTGCCCACGCAGTGGAGGGCACCGGAGGCGGACGCCCTGTGATCCGAGCGGTGGCCGCCTCGCGACTCCGCAACTAGCTACGTCTTCCCGGCCAGTCCACCTACATGGGAGGCGCGACACTCTGGCGCCACAGATCATCCGAGGGAATTGGTGGCCCTCACCCCGGGGCTGTAGTGGGTGAACGGGTCTGCCCGACTCGGCGAAGGCTGTCTCCGCCCCCCCATCGGTGCCCTCGGACGCCGTGGCGGTGGCGTGAGCCGAAGCGGCGGAGTCTCCACAGGCTCTGGAGAAGGAGGTCGCCCATACCCGAATTGAGGACAAGCACCCGGGAAGGTCGTGATCGACACCTGTACACGGAGACACCTACTCCGGGACCCTCACGGAGTGCCCCTGGCAGCATGGGGAAACCTAGAGGAGCCAAGGGATCCACCCAGACCACCTCGGACTCTGAAGCCCAGGACAAAGAGGAGCGTGGGGACCCGAAAAGCTCCGGTAGCGCGCCGCTGCAGCAACAGTTCGACCGTGTCCTAGAGGCGATAGAGGCTACGAGATCGGCCCTCCAACAGGACATTGCTCAGGTGGCGACGAGCCTGGGCCTCCTCAGGGCGGACCATGGCAAACTTTCAGACCGGGTCAAGGAGGTGGAGGGCACGGTGAAAACTTTGGAGCCGGCGCAGCGAACCTTGGCTGCGACGATGAAGGACGCCTTATCCCGAATTGAGACCCTCGAACGGAGGGCGGAGGATGCGGAAGGCCGCAACAGGAGGAACAACATCCGAGTGGTGGGCCTGCCGGAAAAGATCGAGGATGGCGACATGGTGCGATACTTGGAGACCTGGCTCCGAGACACGGTGGTCCCGGAGGGTCTGTCCTCCTTTTACACTCTAGAACGGGCCCACAGAGTCCCAGCACGGCCCCCACAGCAGGGACGTACCCCGAGGCCGGTGGTGGCGCGGTTGCTGCATTTTCGGGACAGGGACTTAATCCTCAATGCCGCCAGGCACAGTGGCCCGTTCCAAGTTGCAAACAGTCAGGTGAACATCTTCCCTGATTACACCTACGAGACGCAGCGCAAGCGGTTCTCCTTCCTAGCGGTTAAGCGCGAACTCAGGAGCGAGGGCATTCAGTATTCACTCCTATATCCTGCAAGGCTCCGCATCATTGTCGATGACAAAACCCAGTTCTTCGACACCCCGGAGGAGGTCTGTGACTGGCTCGAGCTATACCGGACAGGGAAAGATGGTTTTGGCTCCTCGTCCCAACAGGCGGATGAGCCGGAACAAAGGAGGCGATCCAGGAGGGTCAGGAATCGCCGCGGCCGCACGGGAGGGCCCTCGACTGCGGAGACATCGTCGGAACGGAGGGGAGTGTTGGAAGTATTGTCGGAACTGTCGGGAGCAAGGGACGAAGCCATCGAGGAGGAAGACAACCCGGGTGCTCAGGGGGCACCGTCGGACTCGGAGGATTCAGTGGCAGATAGTACACACACACCGGTGATCACACCAAAATCGGTGGAGGACCTTCTAGATGGACAAGGGTAACGGGGTATACAGCTTTGTTTTGGGTGGGGGCCCGGCAGGGGGGAGGCGGTTGCCGTCCTTTATTGCTGACGACGCGGGAGAGAGGGTTGGGGGGCCTCTGCTTTTGCCCCGGAAGGTTTTGGCACTGTTTGGGGCTTGATATAGTCCTGGTGGCCTGAGCGACGAGGGCCCACTGCCTCCGCCCAGCCCGCACCTGGCCCATAAGGCCTTCCTACGGTGGCGACCGTAGGATTAGTGGGGATTCTTGGGTGGTTGACAGACGAGGTTTGGATGGGATCTAGATGGTTCAGTTTGGGTCCTGTTCTGGGGTGGGTGGTTGGGGGTTTGACTGGTTTTTGGGTTGTTTGGTTTTGGTTGGGGAAAATGGCCGCCATCAGTGCTAGGAGGATTGATGTCTTTTCTTTGTGGAGACCCGGAAGGGGGAACTGTGCAAGAACAATCTGGGACAATGGCTGATGTTGCTAACTTGAAATGTGTTACTTGGAACGTGAGGGGGCTTCACACTATGTCCAGGCGCCACAAGGTCCATGCTTATTTAGTGCGTAGGGGAGTGCAAATGGCGCTGCTGCAGGAAACGCATCTGAACAAGGCGGAAGGGGCGGCGCTTCAGCGTAGATGGCGGGGGCAGGTCTTCTCCACGTCGTACTCTGCTTATGCCAGGGGGGCGCTAATATGGATCAGGGCAGGGGTCCCCTTCCAGGTCACGAGGACAGTGTTGGATCCAGAGGGGCGTTTCGTGGCCATCTCAGGCACACTAGGAGGGAGGGACCTAAACGTTTGCTGTGTGTACGCTCCTAATGTGGACCAGACTGCCTTCCTTTCCAGGTTATCGGGCTCGTTGGCCCACTTTTTCGCCGGGCCCCTCCTGTTGGGGGAGGACTTTAACTCCGTAGTGGATGTGGACATAGACCGCTCGCATCCCCCGCTCCCCGATTCCCCGGTTCGTCGCACGGCTAAGAGTCGTCAGGATTGGCAGACCCGCTGGGGTTTGACGGACATTTGGAGGGCGCATCACCCCGCATCTAGGGATTATTCATATTTCTCGAGCCTCCATGAGCTGCATGTCAGACTGGATGGCTTCCTTGGTTCGCCCGAACTGGTTTCGGCAGCGGTCCGATCGGAGTACTTATCGAGGACCATCTCGGACCATAACCCCCTCCTACTGGACATTTGCTGGTTTCCTGGGACGCCGGCGGTGCCCACCTGGAAGATGCGACCCGAGATCCTCGAGGACAGTGTCTTCAAGGCGGACCTGGGGGAGAGAATATCGGATTATTTTGCGTCCAACGGCGGTTCTAGTACTAGGGCGTTGGAATGGGACGCTTTTAAGGTAGTGGTGAGGGGCTACTGTATCTCTAAGAAGGTGGGCATGAGGCGCGTCATCCTGGCTGATTTGGACACGGCGGACGGGGCACTTCGCGAGCTTGAAGTTAGCCGCCCCGGACACCTGGAATTGCAAGCACAAACGGCGGAGGCGAGGGAGAGGGTAGCGGTGGAGGTCGAACGGCTCCGCTGTTTTGATTATAAGGCCTATACGGTCCGGTCTATCGCGGAGGGAGACAGGTCGAGTGCGTTGCTGGCGTGGTTGGCCAACCCTACGCGCCAGTCCCAGACGACGACAAATATGCGTGGAGCTGACGGGACCGAGGTATGCACCCAACCGGAGATTCTTGGTTGCTTCCGGCATTATTATGAATGTTTATACCGTAGTCGCTCCGCACGTGACCCAGACCGGCTCGATAATTATCTTCGCCCACTGGAGCTCCGCACAGTAGGGCAGGAAGTGGCGAAAACTCTGGGTTCCGATATCGACTTGGGGAGATCCGCGGGGCTATCAAACGGATGGCGAGGAACAAGACCCCGGGCCTAGATGGCCTACCAGTGGAGTTCTATGCAGCTTACGCTGACCTCTTAGCCCCTCGGCTACTGGTGGTCTACAGGGAGGCGAAGAGGCTGGGGCGACTCCCGAGCTCGATGTGTGAAGCGTTGGTGGTTCCTCTCCTCAAACCGGGCCGAGACTCATCCGACCCGGGGTCCTACCGTCCCCTATCAATGTTGACGGTGGACTACAAAATATTGAGCAGCATCTTGGCCTCGAGGCTGCTGGGACATATGAGTTCCCTGGTGCACGAGGACCAGGCCGGCTTCATCCCGCGGCGGAACACGACTATGAATATTCGTAGGTTGTTCCGCTTGCTAGGGGAACCATTTGTGGATGCCCCGTCCCCGGTAGTTTTGTCGGTGGACCTGGAGAAGGCTTTTGACAGCCTGGAGTGGGACTACCTCTGCACGGTGTTACGGAGATTCGGCCTCGGGGAGGGATTTGTCAGATGGACCGCGGTTCTTTATGCTTCTGCTTCGGCCAGGGTCCGATCGGGCCCATTGATTTCATCACGGTATCCGGTGGAACGAGGCACGCGGCAAGGGTGTTCCTTGTCCCCGCTTCTCTTCGCGCTAGCGGTGGAGCCACTGGCGATGCACCTTCGCTCGGGAGCCCACTATACGGGCTTATGGACGGCAGCGGGCCCGCATTATGTCTCGCTATATGCGGACGACCTGTTGCTCTTCCTAGAGGACCCGGTCGACGCTTTACGGGGAGCGGAATTGGCGCTCACGGAGTTCGGAGCGGTCTCGGGCCTCCGAGTGAATTGGTCTAAGACCTGTCTTTTTCCGGTACGCAGGGGTACCCCCACCCCTGCGCTAAGTAGGGAGATTAGATGGGAGCCCGACTGCTTTAAGTACCTTGGGGTATTCGTTTACCACGACCAACCCGACCTCCTAGATGGGAATATTGCCCGCTGCATTCGAGCACTCCGAGGTTGCATGGACTTTTGGGCCACGCTGCCGCTCTCAGTGGCGGGACGTATCGCCTTGCTCAAAATGGTGGCGCTTCCCCGGTTATTGTATTATTTCCGAACTTTGCCGATCTGGGTCCCTCCGGCCACGTTTCGTCGCTTACGCTCTATGGTGGTCGGGTTCCTCTGGGGAACGGGCCGGCGGCGGGTGGCCCTTAATACCTTGATGAGGCCGAAAGACGAGGGGGGGCTCGCTGTGCCGGACTTCGAGAAGTACTATCTGGCGGCGCAGCTCCAGACCTTCACCCAGGAGATCGCCAGGGAATTCAGGGGCCCGGAAGACGGTAGAGGGACGGGTATGGCCAGGCATGTTCTCTCCTTTATAGCGCTGCGACAACGCTTGGTCCTGCGGGACTTGTCAATGGAGGAGCGGACTATCCGACTGTGTTGGAATCGGGCTCACGCCAGAGGCCAACTGAGAACACCATATGCGCCTGAAATACCGTTGGGGATGCTGACGGCCCTCCCCCACGGAGGGGATTGGTCACGCTTGGCGGCCTGGGAGGATTCCGGTTTACAGCTCGTCGGTGATCTGTACGAGGACGGAGCGCTCTTGTCCTTTCAGGATCTCATTGACCGCTTCGGGATCTCCCGGGGCGACTTTCTGCTGCACTCGGCCATTGTGCGAGCGATCCAGGCACACTGGCGGAATGGGCTGGAGGAACCCCACTTGTCTCAGGTGTGCCAGTACGTAATGATGTCGGCGGGCACGGTGAAGGCGGTCACTTGCCTCTACGGCAGGTTGATTGCCGAGGGATTGGCTCCTCTCACCACATTGAGGACCCGCTGGGAGGAGGACATTGGTAGAGAGATCCCGGAGACGACCTGGGCCCAGTTGGTGAGACGTGCCTGGAAGGGCACACGTAGCGCCCGTTTTCAACTGGTCCACTATTATGTTCTCCATAGAGCGTACCTGACCCCGGTGAAAATCAGGCGTTACTTTGCCACGGCTTCAGCGGAATGCCCTAGATGCCCGGCTCAGGAGGCGGACCTCCTACACATGTTATGGGCCTGTCCGGGACTGACGTCCTACTGGCAGGAGGTAGCGACGACTCTGGAGGAGGTGACGGGGAGGCTCTTATCATTCGACGCGGCGGTGGGGCTCTTACACTGGTTCCCCCATACCCCCCGGAATAAAATTTCCAGTAAATTTATTGACCTGGGGCTCCTCCTTGCTAAGCGAGAGGTGACCAGAAACTGGAAGGCACGAACTGGTCCGGCAGGCAGCAGATGGCACAGTGAGCTTTTGAAGTGGGCGGCGGGAGAGAGCGCGCTGAGATATCAACTGGCTTGGAGACAGGGTAATGAGAAGGCGCAGGAGGCCGCGTTGGAGTGGGAAATGCTAGTGCAGGCCCTCAGGGATTATTGTGCCCCCAGCGACTCCGAAAGTGAAGAAGCGACTCGCCCCGAGTCCCGATGAACGTCAGCACTGACAATCTTATTACCTTCCCCGTGGGTCAAATTGCAGATCCTATGTTGATGGCTCCCTGGCGCTGGTGGTGGGGGGGGGAGGGGGGTTTTCTCAATTAGTAGATATTTTGAGGGGGGGGTTTATTTTGGGGGTTTTGGGTTTGTTTGGAAAAGCAGATGACGGACAGTGTATTATCCGGACCAGCTCCAGCATCCTACTGACCCCTGTTGCATTTCGCCGCCCGACCCCAGGGTTGTGGGCCGGTTGGCTGTGTACAGACTTTACGGAGGGGGGCCAGAGGGCTTTATTCTGTATATGTTGCTTATAATACAATGCTGGTCGCTACTGTACTGATTTACTGATTCCTGCAATAAAAATATATTTAAAAAAAAAAAAAAATGAAATGAATAGCAGTAAAATAAGAACTTAGCTATTGCCAGATGAAAGCTCGATAAATAAAAGTTCACAAATGCATTGCTTCAGTAATCTCTTTCAAAAGGAGAAAATCTAGTCATTTGAGGTTGAAATGAGCCTCGTAATTCTATGACACTTTAACACATAAAATATGACCAAACTCGCAGCTTTCAGCCGAAAGACATCCGCTCTTAACAAAGGGCCAGCAAGGACTGAATCCTTGCACCAAAACACGCTAAATGAAGGTCTTCAGAAATCGAGCCTGCACCAAAACACGCAGGTTAAAGGCCTCTTCTTCCTTCCTAGATGCGAGAGAAAGAAAAAGGATGGATCCTACCTGTGACTTCTTCTTACGAAACTCTGTGGTAGGAAACCAACCAATTGCAGGAAACAGGAAACCAAGTCCTCAGCAGATGACCGGAGTCTAGAGGAGCAGCGCAAGGAGAAGTCAGCTCTCCGGAACACTCCAGAATAATCCGCAAAGTTCCAAGGGTGTGGCCCTTTTTATAGGCCCAAAAGCAACTACGGTGGCTGCGAAGGAACAAAAGGTTCTTAGCAGAATCTAACTTAAAACAAGCATTGGCCCACATGAATAAACAAGCAAACCAGATACAAAACAAGCATTGGTCAATACATGAATAGTGTACCAGTATCAACAGGATTATATGCATTGTTCTCAGTAAGCAAAGGTGCATACATTAGGGCAATATGACATGAACTAGAAATAGTAAGGCCCAATATGAATCAGCAGAATACACCAAGGTCAGGGGAGGTACTAGGAAAAGATCATGGAACATGACAGATCCTGACAGTACCCCCCAACAAAAATGGAAACACCCCTCTCAAGGAGCGTTTAAGTCACGGCATCTGGGTGACGTGCATGAAATTGTCGTATTAAACGGGGATCATGAACGTTTTCCTGAGAAACCCAAGAGTCTTCCTCAGGTCCATAGCCTTTCCAGGACAAAAGGTACCATAACTTCCCTCTGATTCGTTTGCTATCCTTAATGCAGCGAACCTCAAACTCTTCTTGATTGTTCACGAGCAATGCAGGTGGACGAGGTCTCTTTTTGGAGGACGCAGGTTTCAAGAGAAAGGTATGAAACACTGGATAGATTCTCATAGTCTTTGGAAGAAGCAATTTATAAGTTACTGGATTTACACGTAGTTCTATTTTATAAGGTCCGACGAACCTTGTGTGGAATTTATAACGTCTCCTAAACTGAAAGTTCTTGGTAGAAAGCCAAACCATGTCTCCTGGTTTATACTCTGGGGCTTTCTTTCTTTTTCTGTCCACAAATTTCTTATACAAAGCTTTGGCTTTCATTAAGTTTTTCTGTAATGTTTTTGTGACCCTTCTCATTTCCTGGAAATGTGTATCCAATGAAGGTGTGTTTGTTTTTGAGTGAGTCAGTAATAGAGGTGAGAAATGTGGATGTCGACCATAGACAGCAAAGAACGGGGACATTCCTGTTGATGAGTTTTGCAAGTTGTTGTATGCAATTTCTGCTTCCCATAAAAAACTCGTCCAGGAACCTTGTTTCTTGAAAAGGTAACACCTTAAATACTGTTTCAAAATTTGGTTAACCCGTTCCGTTTGTCCATCTGTTTCGGGATGGAAACTTGTGGATGTATTGCTTTTGATATTCAAGGAAACACACCAGTTCTTCCAAACTTGTGCGATAAACTGTGGGCCACGATCTGTAGTGATTGATCGTGGTAAACCGTGTAATTGTACTACATGATGTAAAAGGATTTGTACGAGTTGAGAAGCAGTAGGAAGTTTTTTACAAGCTATAAAGTGTGTCATCTTAGATAGACGATCCACTACAACTAAAACAGTTGTCATTCCCTGATCTTCTGGTAAATCGGTGATAAAATCCATAGCTATGTCTTCCCAAACCTCGGTTGGAGTAGGAAGGGGAAGTAACAAGCCCTTTCTACCTCCATGTTCTGTCTTAGCTTGAGCACAAATGTCACACAGTTGAATAAAAGAAGTTACATCTTTACTCCAGGTTGGCCACCAGAAATTCCTTTGTACTAATTCTTTGGTTTTTGCAATTCCTGGATGGCCAGCTAACTGTCTTGTATGACACCACTGCAAAACCTGTGTTTGTAGATGTTTAGTTGGTACATATAGTAAATTTGAATGAAAGGGCAAATGTTGATGGATGGATCTATTAGGCTCTTCCTGGACCCATGACAACAACTTTGGTATTGGCATAGCTTTTCTTATTTGTTCAAAGAAAATATCAGACATAGTGGCCCCAACCACCTGGTTGCTAGGTAGCATGTTCGTAGGTCTGAGAGTACGAGGTGTTTCATCAGGTTTTATGTCGCACCGTGATAATGAGTCAGCTTTATTATTCTTGATCCCTGGTCTAAAGGTAATCACAAAATCGAATTCTGCGAAAAACATTGTCCAGCGAAGTTGTCTGGGAGTCAAAGCTTTTGCACAGCGCACAAATTGTAAATTCCGATGGTCCGTATAAACAGTTATAGTATGCTTACCCCCAAGTAAATATTGACGCCATTCTTTGAAAGCGTGTCGAATAGCTAGGAGTTCTTTTTCTGCTACTGTATAATTAACTTCTGCAGGTAGAAATTTCTTTGAAAGAAAAGCAATTGGATGTAACTCATTGCTTTTTACGTCCTTTTGCAACAAAATCTCTCCAATGGCATAGTCAGAAGCATCGGCTTCTACTATGAAGGGTTTTTCAGTGTCAGGGTGTCGTAGGACTGGAGCTTGTGTAAAAGTTCTTTTGAGATTTTGGAACGATTGTTCTGCTTCTGGAGTCCAAGTGAATTTCACATTCTTCCTCAAAAGATGGGTTAAAGGAGTAGCCAAGGTAGAAAAGTCTTTAATGAATCGACGGTAAAAATGAGCAAATCCTAGAAATCGTTGGATGTCTTTCACGGAAGATGGAGTGGGCCACTCCATTACTGCTTGAATCTTTCTAGGAGCCATAGTCATACCAGATGGTGAAAGAATGAAACCCAAAAATTCCACCTTTTTAGTATGAAACTCACATTTTGACAGTTTGCAAAATAAACCATGTGTTCTTAGAGTAGATAGAATGGTTTTACCATGTTGTACATGCTCTTCCGTAGACGATGAAAAAATTAGGAGATCATCAATATAAGCAATGACAAATCTATCTAGATAATCTCTGAGGACATCATTTATGAAAAATTGAAATGCGGCTGGGGCATTGCATAAGCCAAAGGGCATTACACAATTATCGAACGAGCCAAAACGAGTTCGAAAGTCCGTCTTCCACTCATCGCCAGGTCTTATGCGGACTAAGTGGTAGGCTCCTCGCAAGTCAAGTTTGGTATAAATTGTGGCTGATCTTACTTAAAGAACTGGTATTAATGGTAGTGGATAACGATTCTTAATGGTGATATTATTGAGTGCTCGGTAGTCTATGCAAGTACGTAATTCTCCACTACTTTTGGGCACAAAAAAAAGAGGCGAGGAAGCTGGAGACTTGGAGGGTCTAATAAAACCATTTTTTTAAAACGTATCCAAATATTCTCTGAGATGTTGGTTTTCTTGTTCGGTTAGAGCGTAAATCCTGCTGCAAGGAATCTTAGCCCCAGGTACTAGATCGATAGCACAGTCATAATCCCTATGAGGAGGTAGACTTTCAGCACTCTGCTCGTTGAAGACATCAGCAAAGGATTCATAAATAGATGGTAACTCAATATCTTTTTGAGTAGCCGTAGATACAAAAAGAGCTGATGCACTACGCAATAAGGCACTTGGAGTATCTCTTGATATTTTGTTTGAACAAAAACACTCCTGTTGACACCAAAGAGAAGAGAAATCGACAGCTCGGTTTACCCAGTCTATAGTCAGGTTGTGTAAGGTTAACTAGGGTATACCCAAAATTATTCCAAATTGCGGTGCATCAATCACTTCAAAAGAAATACTTTCTTGATGTTTTTTGCCATCCGTGTCACAAGTCATAAGAAGACTACTGGTGCAGTGGGTTATCATTCCTGATGTTAATTGAGTCCCATCAACAGCATACACCAGTTCAGGTTTCGATTTTTCTAGAACCGGTATGTCTCTTTCTTTAGCAAGCTGAGTATCAATAAAATTCCCGGTAGCCCCTGAGTCTATCATGGCCGCTACCAACAGACTTTTCTGTTCAGTTAACTTGATCTGGACGTTAAGAATTAAATGTGGTACAGTTAACTGTAAAGTATTAGCAATTGACTGTGCAGGAGAGGAAAAAGAACTCGAAAAAGCCTCCTGATCCAATTTTGAGTTTCCTAGTTTTCCGATTTATTAACAGCTTTATCGGGGGGCCAGGAACCTTTTGGCTTAAGATGACAGTCTCTGACAAAGTGACCTTTTTTCCCACAATAAAGGCATAGACCGCTTTTTCTTCTATTGTCTTTTTCCTCTGAGGTTAATGGTTTTCTTAAACTACCAACTTCCATGGGTTCTCCACCATCTTGGTGTGATTTTTCTTTTGCTCTTGTAAAAACCCTAACATCTGTTTTTCTTTTATCACCCTTGCGATCCGCAACTTGGTGATCCAATCGTAAACTAAGGGCTATTAAATCTGCGCAAGACCGGGGTTGAGGATCTATAGGAGCAATGAGATCCTTAAGTTCATCCCTAAGACCTTGATAATATAATGCTGCCCTTTTTTCCTCTGGCCACTCAGTTTCTGCTACCAGACGGTTGAATTGAGTGAGATAGTGAACAAGATCATTATTCCCCTGTTTAAGCTCAAGTAATTCTCTATCAGAAGATCCAGTAATAGTTCTTCTATCAAAAATCTTCTCGAATTCACGTTTAAAGTTGGTCCAATTATAAAGCAAAGGATCATCAGCTTGAACCAAAGGAACTGCCCACATTGCTGCATCCCCACTAAGATAGGAGATTAGGAAAGTTATACGAGATTGAGCATCAGGAAAAGAAGATGGTTTAACCATAAAATGCAATTGTACTTGAGTCAAAAAGGTCTGAAATTTATTTGGTTCCCCAGCAAATCTCTCAGGTGGGGTTAGAGGAGCTGGTGTAGGTACAGATACTGAAATTGACGGAGAGGAACCTGTTACGTTAGTTTGAGAAGGATTTGTGGTATGACCAGAATCCAATCGTGTTTGTAATTGGATAACTTTACCAGCTAAGGCTGCAGTTTCTTCACGGCTAGCCGTAAGCTCCTTCTGGAGATAAGTCATCATAGAACAGAGATCATTCATTGTGGCCATTTTTTGGATACTGCTCAGGAGGAACTGAATGCTTGGGCGGATTATTCTGTCAGGAACCTAACCTTAAGGTTCGCAGTTTTTTTGTTCCTCAGGAGCAGTACCCAAAAGCCCACCTTCCAGCAGCTCCGACCCTGCACAATGAGTTCCGCAGGGGATCGAAGTGGCTAGACGAGGGGAGGTAAGGGAGGGTACTGCGGGGAGGGAGATCTGGAACGGGATAAACACAAAAAACTGGAACTCAGGAGCGAAGATCCACTGTTATTACTATGTTGGGATTCCTGACGCTAAAACTCTGAATACCTGAAATAAAAGTTTGGGTTAAACATAAGAATATATGTGCTTTTCCTAAGTGATATTCTTCTAGTCAGAATTAAGAGGAAAAGTATTCTGAGTAACCTCTAGCAATTCAGATCTACTATATAGATTATTTCAACTTACACATAATTTAACATTTCACATAACAATAGTCGTTAGTATCATAATGACTCTTAATATTGAAAGAACCTAAAAGATATTTTGTTCTGCGTTTTGATCGAATGTCTGACATATTATCGAAAATCACAATATCGTACTACACTAATATCGGAACAAAAATATCGACTACACTATTATCGACTTCCTATACTTAACTATATACATACAAAAATATCGGAAACTTAATATCGATATACAAAAACACCGTTTTCATTTATATCGACTACTTTAATAGCGGTATACATAAATATCGATCTTTTAAAAATACATACACATAAATTAAAATATTGACATCAATAATATCGTGAACAATATTATCGTATTTTTCTGATATATCGACGGTTTATATACATATATTTGCACTTTCTTTTTACATATTATTATTTTATTTGCAATTAAATACACACTACTTATTAAAACATTTATTTGTTTCTTATTAAAAATTCGCTACTATTCTATATTCAAATCAAATCAAAAGTTCTTTATTCGACTGACAGAAAAGCAGTCATAAAAGCACACAATACAGTAATATACAATTCATACATAAAACGAGAAAAAGTTTATCTTCCATTTGTCTTATGGGAAGAAAGTATTGAGCGATTATTAAAAAAGTCATAATACAGAGGTCCTATGTGCATATACTTAATCAAGACGGAGTTGTATCAGTAATATAATTCAGTTTGGAGTCATCCTTCCATACTTAATCTATACTTCAGAGCTGTTTTTAAAAATTTACAGATAAAAAAAGTACTGTCTTCATGCAACATTTGAAGGTATAAAAGTGCGGGCTTAATTTGTGTAAAATTCATCTTTTTAAGCAACGGTTTTAAAAACATATTACGTGGACTAGAATAATAAGAACAGAGGAATAAAAAGTGAGCCAGGTCTTGCGGAGACTTATTGTCGCAGCCGCAAGCTGGCAGCACTTGGCCTCTATGGGCTCCACTTGGTACAGCTAAAAGCAGATGATAAAGATCAAAACGAAATCTGCTTAGCAGGAAGCGTTCATATCTGGATATATTCCACGATAAATAAGGTTCAGAGAACACACAAGTCTTTGTTAGTACGTGGTTCCTTACGCTGGACTTTTTGAACTCAATTTCTTCCCTGGAGAGTTGTCGCTTCATGTAAAAAGTATTTTTTACAAAGTTGACATCTTGCTTGGTGGTATTCTGGGGTGTTAAGTAGAGGTCCAATCTACCCAGATCTTTACAGCAATTACGGATGTATTTCATCCAGGGTAACTTGAGTTGACCTTCCCAAGTAAGGGCTTCAGCTAGGATGTTGTGAGTCAGTGGAATCGCTGTATTTCGCCAACAGCTTAACCAGCAGAGCAAAGGGTTTGCAGCAATTTTGTCGGCTAGATAAGGAATACCCAGTTCCTCATGTATGGAAAAATTTGCGGTACTCTTTGGTAAGCTCATAACCTGTTTCAAAAAGTTGTTTTCGAGAGCTACTAGGGTATCTGTAGGTAAGAACCCCCACAGTTCACTTCCATAACATGCCACCCCTACACTTTTTGCCTGATAAAGCTTCAATACAGCAGACACTGGAGTGTTTCCCAGTTTGCGAGCGAAATCCATTATACCAGAATTGGTCCTCAGTATTTCCCCTTTCTTTTTAGTTATGGCAGGGCCCCAGTTAAGTTTATGATCGAAAAGTACACCCAAATACGAAAATGTTTTTGTTAGTGGTATGTTTTCTCCATTGACTGAGAAGGGGTATTGTTTTTTAGGAGTTAAACCAACCGTCATAACAAAAGATTTGGAATTGTTAATATTTAGGCCACGTGAGGACATAAATTGAAAAAAAGAGTCCAGTAATTTTTGGAGTCCGAGTGCGGTTCTGGATAAAAGAACAGCGTCGTCCGCATACAACAGGACCGGTACGCCTGTTTTACCAATTCGAGGGTAATCAGTGTCTGTTTTTACCAGGTGATCTTCAAGTCCATTAATATATAAGTTAAAAAGAAAAGGTGCTAATATACAGCCCTGCCTGACTCCTCTGTTAATTTTAAAATCTCTCGTTACTTTCATATCTCTTGTAAAACGCACATTTGCTCGGGTGCTACTATTCTATATTATCTATTCTATAACCTACACATTGAAAATTATTGTCTGCAATTTTTAAAATTATATAAATCATTTTCTTTTCCCTCCTTTTACTACATAATACTCACAACTGAAATTCAAAAATACTACCTAACCAATCAACAAACAGCTTTTTTTCACCAACCAATAGCAAACTAAGTACTAATGACACTGCTCTATATAAACAAGTAAACCCAAAACACAAACCACTTGCTAAAAGTCACGGAAGGAGATACATCTCTGTATGAATTGCAGCACACCAACAAGAACATCAAGATTATCAACATATAATCAAATCTTTCAAGTAAGTAACTCAAATAAACACTAAGTAAATAACTTCTACTATATTACTTACCTGCTAAATACCCTATGCTGCTTTTCTGTTACTACTACAGAACATGCTAATAATAAATAACAGATTACTGATTTCTAAAAACAAACCACTACTAGAAATTTTATAATTATCTCTATATAACATTAATGTTGTAAGCTTTCTAAAAATAATTTTCTTATGTGTATATCCTAACTCTTTTATTTCTCTCCTAATGCTACAGATAATTCTACTACTTACTACAATACTACTAATGTATAAAAGAAATATACAAATATCAAAGTAAGTATCATTTAAGACTACATTAACTGTGACAATCCCTACAATTGAGCACATGTTGTAATTATTCATACATACAAATGTTTTTATAGATACTACCACTAGAGAAAATTCTACAAAGAAACAACTGTGAACAAGATACAAAAACTAAAGATACTAATAACTAAGTAAGTAAATTGTAACTTTTAATCTACTTGTAAAATGTTCTAAACACAAACAAACAATTACATTTATAACACATATGTACTTTTTTTCTCCAGATTCTACTACTGAAAACTACACTACAAATGAACAGAGAACATTATTCCTATTTCTATATTAAATATTACTTATTATTAAGTAAGTATTTGTAAACAGAAATCAATGTGGTAAAAACAACAAACATTAGCACTTGTTCTAATTAGTTGCTATTATCTATTTTTTTTACACAGCTA
This sequence comes from Lissotriton vulgaris, assembly GCF_964263255.1. Classification (NCBI taxonomy): domain Eukaryota; kingdom Metazoa; phylum Chordata; class Amphibia; order Caudata; family Salamandridae; genus Lissotriton; species Lissotriton vulgaris. Next base: position 187,182,101 of record NC_141690.1, on the reverse strand, counting down.
ACACTACAGAAAAATATACTGAAAACATTCAAATCTCCTATTTCGGAATACCAAAAATACAACTCACTAAGTAAGTATATTAAAGTACATAATTAACTGCTAAGTTGTTGAAAACCTACTAACATGTGGAGTTTTCTAACACATATGTACCTATTTTTTTAAGATAATACTACAATATGCTCTCCACAAAAAGAAGATACAACTATACTGGAAAACCCTACCTAAAACAAAATAAGTAAGTATCTTGACAATGTAAAATAAAATCCTACACTTATTAGTATCCACTTTTGTAGTAGAAATTAGCAGTGCCATTCTAAATATACACAAAATTTTGTAATAATATTGTCATTTTATGTTTTTCCTAATAGCCCAAACAACATCAGAAAACACTATCCACAACAAAAGAATAATGCATATCAAAAGATTTCACTCGTTTCTAAAACACGTAAGTATATACATTACTAATAATCACTTACTTAGAATTATAAACACATTTTCCTTGACATTAACTATTATATATATGTTTTCTAGATATACAAACAACAAAATGACAGAAGGAGCAGAATTGGTAACCAGCCAGAAAGGAAAGCTATTACTGTGCTACATGGGTTACACTTATACACAAGAAAAGCAATATGGCATGAAAGTTAATTGGAAATGTTGTAAACATTATTCTAACAAGTGTTATGGAAGGGCAACAACAAGAGAAGCTACTGTACTGTATACTAGGGAACACAATCATCCACCAAATATAACTGAAATTGAAGTTAGAACAGCATTTGAAAATATAAAAGAGGCAAGCACAGGTTCCCAAAAACAAACTAACGTCATATTAAAAGAAGCAATTCCTAAAATCCCTAAAACTGCCACAACACAAATGCAAAATATTCTTTCACTAAAAAGAACTATAGCACGAACTAAAAAAGCTACTACTACTACCACACCAGCTCCCAGAACATATCATGATATCAATTTAAATGCCAACCCAATTATAATTTTAAACAAGCAACCATTTATAATTTACGACAATGAAAACAATGACAAAAGACTTATTATTTTTGGAACCAATATGAATCTAGTAAAACTTCAGCAAAGCCAATATTGGATGATGGATGGGACTTTTAACATCTGTCCCAAACCATTTTTCCAATTATACTCTGTACATGGCCTCTACCAAAACTGCAACATACCACTACTATATGCACTACTACCAAACAAAAATAATTCCACATATATGGAATTATTAAATATAATTAAACAGAAAACAAATGAATATTCTCCAGAAAAAATAATTCTAGATTTTGAGCAAGCAATGCTTTCAACAATCCTAAAAATCCACCCCCATACCTGCATTCAAGGCTGCTACTATCATTTAAACCAGTGTCTATGGAGACATCTACAAAAAACTACCTTAAGTGTAGAATATGCAACTAACTCATCTTTTGCATACCAAATTAAAAAACTCATAGCACTGGCTTATGTTCCAGAAACAGACGTAGCAGAACATAACAACATTCTTATAGACAGCCCCTTCTATAAACAAAATGAAGCTAAGTTAAGTCCATTTTTGTACTCTTTGAAGACACCTGGGTAGGCAGACTCCGTAGATCTGGCCACAGAAGAAACCCAAAATTCCTAATACCCTGGTGGAACGTTTACAGAAGCACCTTAAATGGTGAATCTAAAACTAACAACGCAGTAGAAGGTTGGCACAGTGCCTTCATACAATCAACTGGCAGAACAAAACCAACTCTAGAACATTTTATTAAGTGCCTACAGAAAGAACAAAGCCACCAGGAATTCAGAATGGACCAATCCATAACTGAACTAGTCCCTAAAACATCAAAACAAAATAAGCAAGTGCACAAATACCTAGAAGAGCAAGTGAAATTATACCCTAGTACAAAAGGCATTAAATACTTAAACATAATTGCTAAAACCCTACTCTGAATAAATAACAACACCAAAGCAATCCCTAAAACTATCAACTAAATATGCATAATAACATTTAAATCTTGATGTTTAAAATTATTTAATGTATGCAATATATATACATAATAATCACATATATACACACATTAAATATAAGATAAGAACTATTAAACAATGCAATATTAATAATCCCATTACCCACCCACAAAAGATCAAACATAAATGACTTACCAATCATGTTTGAAATCCAATAACGTCCTTCTCCACCAAAGTAATCCAGGTAGTGCAAATGTAACCCAAAATAAAATGTAAAAATACAACTGTACCAAAAAAATCAAATCCATGGTGTGAAGAGCCATCGAATAACCATAAAAAACCCAAAAAATAGCCAAAAGTTAAAAAAACGCTCCAGGAAAACCGAAAACTTAAAAGAAGTGTTTGCAAAGCAGTGGTGAATAAAACCAACAAACACTTCCTTTAAAAAAAAAAAACGGAACTTCCGATATGGCGAATACCTATAACAAAAACATAGAAAACAGGCATTCCCACCCACATTAACCAACACATAAATAACTACTAACATTAGTAAAAACATTATTTTCCTACTACATAAACTTAAAACATAGATATAGTTATTCTGGAAACAATCCTATGACAAAGTAAAACTACGTGTATCTACCACACGGAAATTATCGTTTTAAAATTCTAAAACATTACTCACTCACATATAAGAACACTAAATAGCAGCAGACTACTCTCAAAAGTACATTAAAATACACATAAAACATATAAAACAAACCTTACCTGAAGCGACGAGAAGTCTCTCCCAACCGCGAGCTGCTCTTCATCCAAATTACCCAAAACGACCTAACCCGGTTACAAAATAAAGACCCCAAAAGTAATAAAATAGTCCAAAGTAAGAAATATAATATAAATTATTTCTTAAATTACCTGAAATCATATAAAAATAGCTAATATTTTCTATAAAATGTTTTTTTGTGCTAAAAGGAAATTATTTACAAATATGTATAAAAACTGTAAAAATAAATATTATGAAAGAAATAATATTTATTACAACAATTTATAGAAATGTAAAAAAAGTGACACAATGTTTAAATGTACTAATTATGTTTTGAAAAAATATCCCTTTTTCTGAGAAACTTAGATGTAAACAATGAATTGTAAAAATAGTTAGTAATAATATTAATAATATTATTAATTTTTTATTTTATTTACTATATAATATGTAATACTATAAAGAAATGATTTCACATATGAAATATAACCATATTATATTTTCTTCTTCTTCTGTTAATTTTATTGTAATTCTGTTTGCAAATTATTAGCACAAATATAAATGTTTCATAAATGTGAATTAATTATTATTTAAATTGTTATCTGTGCTAAAGATACAAAACCTAATAAAAAACATTTCAAAGATGTTTACAATTTTCTGTTTTGTTATTACTATAATCTCACAATAATATTATTTGCAAAATCCAATTAGGTACTGGATACTAATAACATGTAACTTACTATTCCCACTCCAATCTATATAAAATTAAAATAAGTGCTGGACCCTAATTTAATAAAAATAATTATTCCAACTCCAGTCTACTTGATATAGAAATAGATAGTAAACACTTAAACCTACCTTAAATTGAAGTAATTGCTTGACACTAATTAATTAATAATTACTATTCCAACTCCAATCTACATTAAATTGAAGTAGGTGCTGGACACTAATTAAATAATAATTACTATTCCAACTCCAATCTACATTAAATTGAAGTAGGTGTTGGACACTAATTAATTAATAATTACTATTCCAACTCCAATTTACATAAAATTGAAGTAGGTGCTGGACACTAATTAAATAATAATTACTATGCCAACTCCAGTCTACATTAAATTGAAGTAGGTGCTGGACACGAATTAAATAATAATTACTATTCCAACTCCAGTCTACATTAAATTGAAGTAATAGCTGGACACTAATTAAATAATAATTACTATTCAAACTCCAGTCTACATTAAATTGAAGTAGGTGCTGGACACTAATTAAATAAGAATTACTATTCCAACTCCAATCTACATTAAATTGAAGTAATTGCTGGACACTAATTAATTAATAATTACTATTCCCACTCCAATTTACATAAAATTGAAGTAGGTGCTGGACACTAATTGAATAATAATTACTATTCCAACTCCAATCTACTTTAAATTGAAGTAATTGCTGGACACTAATTAATTAATAATTACTATTCCCACTCCAATTTACATAAAACTGAAGTAGGTGCTGGACACTAATTAAATAATAATTACTATTCCAACTCCAGTCTACATTAAATTGAAGTAGGTGCTGGACACTAATTAAATATTAATTACTATTCCAACTCCAATTTACATAAAATAGAAGTAGGTGCTGGACACTAATTAAATAATAATTACTATTCCAACTCCAGTCTACATTAAATTGAAGTAGGTGCTGGACACTAATTAAATAATAATTACTATTCCAACTCCAATATACCTTAAATTGAAGTAATTGTGGACACTAATTAATTAATAATTACTATTCCCACTCCAATGTACATGAAATTGAAGTAGGTGCTGGACACTAATTAAATAATAATTACTATTCCAACTCCAGTCTACATTAACTTGAAGTAATAGCTGGACACTAATTAAATAATAATTACTATTCAAACTCCAGTCTACATTAAATTGAAGTAGGTGATGGACACTAATTAAATAATAATTACTATTCCAACTCCAATCTACATTAAATTGAAGTAATTGCTGGACTCTAATTAATTAATAATTACTATTCCCACTCCAATTTACATAAAATTGAAGTAGGTGCTGGACACTAATTAAATAATAATTACTATTCCAACTCCAATCTACATTAAATTGAAGTAATTGCTGGACACTAATTAATTAATAATTACTATTCCCACTCCAATTTACATAAAATTGAAGAAGGTGCTGGACACTAATTAAATAATAATTACTATTCCAACTCCAGTCTACATTAAATTGAAGTAGGTGCTGGACACTAATTAATTAATAATTACTATTCCAACTCAAATCTACATTAAATTGAAGTAGGTGCTGGACACTAATTAAATAATAATTACTATTCCAACTCAAATCTACATTAAATTGAAGTAGGTGCTGGACACTAATTAAATAATAATTACTATTCCAACTCCAATCTACTTTAAATTGAAGTAGGTGCTGGACACTAATTGATAAATAATTACTATTCCAACTCCAATTTACATAACATTGAAGTAGGTGCTGGACACTAATTAAATAATAATTACTATTCCAACTCCAGTCTACATTAAATTGAAGTAGGTGCTGGACACTAATTAATTTATAATTACTATTCCAACTCCGATTTACATAACATTGAAGTAGGTGCTGGACACTAATTAAATAATAATTACTATTCCAACTCCAGTCTACATTAAATTGAAGTAGGTGCTGGACACTAATTACATAATAATTACTATTCCTACTCCAGTCTATATTAAACTGAAATTGGTGCTGGACACTAAATAATTAATAATTACTATTCCCACTCCAATTTACATAAAATTGAAGTAGGTGCTGGACACTAATTAAATAATAATTACTTTTCCAACTCCAGTCTACATTAAATTGAAGTATATGCTGGACACTAATTTATTAATAATTACTATTCCAACTCCAATTTACATAAAATTGAAGTAGGTGCTGGACACTAATTAAATAATAATTACTATTCCAACTCCAGTCTACATTAAATTGAAGTAGGTGCTGGACACTAATTAAATAATAATTACTATTCCAACTCCAGTCTACATTAAATTGAAGTAGGTGCTGGACACTAATTAATTAATACTTACTATTCCCACTCCAATTTACATAAAATTGAAGTAGGTGCTGGACACTAATAAAATAATAATTGCTATTCCAACTCCAGTCTACATTAAATAGAAATGTATTATTTTTATATCTTAATGACTAATAATTCTTTAAAGATGATGTTAATAAATTAAAGGATTTTTTATTTATTTACTTTAATTTTTTTACAATCTACACCCTTTTCCCCTATGAACCCAATAACCCACTCCTAATGATAGTTATGTAATCTTATACTATAATATTAATAAAAATATTAAATATTATAATTTTTTATAATGATTTAAATAATAATTAATGTTAATTTATGAACAATATTTTCTTAATTATTTTTTAAAAATACTTTTTTATATATTTTTTTATTAAATATATTAAAAAACACTCCCACCCTTATCCCCTATAAACCCAATTACCCACTCAATATGATTGTTATATCATATTATTAAATACATTTTTTTAAACTATTAATCATTAAATATTTTTAATTAATCAATAAATATGAATATTTATGATTTTCATAAAAAATATTATATAAATATTTTTTTATTTTTTTAATTTATATTTTTATTACATATATTTTAAAAAACTCCTCACCCTTATCCCCTATAAACCCAATTACCCACTCCTAATGATTGTTATATCATATTATTAAATATTATTATTTTTAAATATTAATTATTAAAATAAATGTATTAATCAAGAAATATTAATATTTATAATGTTCATAGAAAGTCTTTATATAAATATTTTTTTACATTTATTATTTTTTCATATTTTTTTTACATATATTTTAAAACACTCCCCACCCTTATCCCCTATAAACCCAATAACCCGCTCCTAAAACTAGATATGTATTTTTAATTATTATTATATTAATTATATTTATTTGTATTCATTTTTTTACCATTTTTTGATATTACTTTTTATAAATATCATAACATTTTTTTACTACTTAATTTTTTATTCTTTTACTATAAAACGATATTTTTTAAAGTCGATATTTAGTCTCTCGATATTCTTGCTTTAGATATTTAATTATACTTACTAATTACGATATTGTTGTATTCGATATTTTTATATTTCTATATTATCTACCTTCGATATTAAAACTTCGATATTATGCCTTGTCGATATTATTTTTTCGATATTATGTCTGATTACCGTTTTGATCATATGTCACCAAAAGAACTTCACGTATAATTAACCTTTGCCCAACTCTGAGTGCCAAGATTATTCATATGAAATGAATAGCAGTAAAATAAGAACTTAGCTATTGCCAGATGAAAGCTCGATAAATAAAAGTTCACAAATGCATTGCTTCAGTAATCTCTTTCAAAAGGAGAAACTCTAGTCATTTGAGGTTGAAATGAGCCTCGTAATTCTTTGACACTTTAACACATGAAATATGACCAAACTCAGAGCTTTCAGCCGAAAGACATCCGCTCTTAACAAAGGGCCAGCAAGGACTGAATCCTTGCACCAAAACACGCTAAATGAAGGTCTTCGGAAATTGAGCCTGCACCAAAACACGCAGGTTAAAGGCCTCTTCTTCCTTCCTAGATGCGAGAGAAAGAAAAAGGATGGATCCTACCTGTGACTTCTTCTTACGAAACTCTGTGGTAGGAAACCACCCAATTGCAGGAAACAGGAAACCAAGTCCTCAGCAGATGACCGGAGTCTAGAGGAGCAGCGCAAGGAGAAGTCAGCTCTCCGGAACACTCCAGAATAATCCGCAAAGTTCCAAGGGTGTGGCCCTTTTTATAGGCCCAAAAGCAACTACGGTGGCTGCGAAGGAACAAAAGGTTCTTAGCAGAATCTAACTTAAAACAAGCATTGGTCAATACATGAATAGTGTACCAGTATCAACAGGATTATATGCATTGTTCTCAGTAAGCAAAGGTGCATACATTAAGGCAATATGACATGAACTAGAAATAGTAAGGCCCAATATGAATCAGCAGAATACACCAAGGTCAGGGGAGGTACTAGGAAAAGATCATGGAACATGACAGATCCTGACAGTACCCCCCAACAAAAATGGAAACACCCCTCTCAAGGAGCGTTTAAGTCACGGCATCTGGGTGACGTGCATGAAATTGTCGTATTAAACGGGGATCATGAACGTTTTCCTGAGAAACCCAAGAGTCTTCCTCAGGTCCATAGCCTTTCCAGGACAAAAGGTACCATAACTTCCCTCTGATTCGTTTGCTATCCTTAATGCAGCGAACCTCAAACTCTTCTTGATTGTTCACGAGCAATGCAGGTGGACGAGGTCTCTTTTTGGAGGACGCAGGTTTCAAGAGAAAGGTATGAAACACTGTATAGATTCTCATAGTCATTGGAAGAAGCAATTTATAAGTTACTGGATTTACACGTAGTTCTATTTTATAAGGTCCGATGAACCTTGGGTGGAATTTATAACATCTCCTAAACTGAAAGTTCTTGGTAGAAAGCCAAACCATGTCTCCTGGTTTATACTCTGGGGCTTTCTTTCTTTTTCTGTCCACAAATTTCTTATACAAAGCTTTGGCTTTCAATAAGTTTTTCTGTAATGTTTTTGTGACCCTTCTCATTTCCTGGAAATGTGTATCCAATGAAGGTGTGTTTGTTTTTGAGTGAGTCAGTAATAGAGGTGAGAAATGTGGATGTCGACCATAGACAGCAAAGAACGGGGACATTCCTGTTGATGAGTTTTGCAAGTTGAATAAAAATAAAAATGGAGCCTCAACCACGACTGTCCCTTCTGCTGGATTGTTAAATTAGGCTTAAGCCTCGGAGTCCCGTGATACCGGTGGGCTCAGTCTGCTATTTCCGTAGAGTCCGTCTTTCATTTCCATGACGGACGCCAGACTCACTCGGAACTAAACGCCGAGCGGGGACAGACTACTTAACTGGTGAGTGCGGTTTCTAATCGCCTTGTTTTTCACTTATCTGGACCTGGTAGCGGTTGGAATTGACCCGTTTTCCATTGGTCACTTAGATATTCAACCAGCGGCGTGTACCGACGGACGCTTGCACAATATTCCCATTTCCCTTTTATCCTCATGTTGGCCGATTGAAGGGGCCGTTGGAAGTTGGAATGGGTAAGATATTATCCTTGTTGACATACAAAGGATGACTGTCGTTTTCTAGATACGTTCTTTACGAGTTCCTCTCTCTTTACTTGTAAATAGGACCGGATTAATTCCCTATGAATATTGAGTGAGCAGAGAATTAATTGCCTGCAGGATTGGACTTAATTTACTACCTAGACTCACCTTGTGAATAAGGTAAAACATTTTTTTGTACTCTAGAGGTCCCAATACTGAATTATAACCACGGAAGGCCCATTGTAGTGACCGCCTCTGTGTTGTTTATTTATCTTTTAGGCAGTAACCCCCTAATTTTGGGTGTGAGATTGAAATATACAACCCCTCCCTGCCACCTACATTGACTAGGTAAGCCAAAATCAAATTTAGAGCCTACATTTTCCTTTTGGCTATGCAACAGCCTTATACATACATATATTTAATTTATTTCAGGGCCTTGCTACTCTTCTGGCTGCCCACACTATTAGTCCTGATGAAGACTCGCTGGCCAAGGTTTAACTCTCCATAAGGCCTCAAAGACGAGTCGAAACGTCGACGCCATAGAATCATTGTCCTGGATGTTGTTAGACTCTCTTCTTGTGCGCAATTTAAAGTTGGAAGCATTGTCTCCAAAAGAAATTATTTTGAAAACATCACACGCCAGGCCATTTGTAAATTGTTCACTGTGTAAATTTATTGCTTGTGTATTTAAATTTAAAAATTTTCTTAAGTCTATGCTCTTTTTATACTTTTCTATCTTAACACACTATATTCTGTTTCTTGCACATAATCTAGTTTGGGCAACCAAATTTCTCCTGCTGTACACGGAGATAGCCATGATTGCAATGAATTAAAATTGCCCTTATTTATAATTAGTGCTGTTGCTTTTTCTGATTTGATGGTATTATCATTGAATGTACTTGGGCTGATTTATTGGACATGCCCCATGATTAAGTGAAGGTAATCATTGATTGATTAGAAATAATTGTCTGAGACCATTGTCTTTGAACTGGATTGTCAATCAAGTCGCAATCTAGATCAGATTTAAAAGAAGATTTAAGGGATGATGCGATAGCATATGAAGTGACTCAGAGTCCGATATTGAAGATGGACACTAAGATTACTGATGACTCGCAGTTTTCGGTGAAAGACATGTTAAATATGATTCTAGGAGAAATAAGAGAAATGAAGCAATTTCAAAAGGCAGAGCTTGAAGTAATCAGTAATCGTTTGGATAAAATTGAAGACTCAATGACTTCTTTCACAAATAGATTTCAAGAGTCCGAATCTAGAATTTCAGGGCTGGAGGATAATATGACCACGATCCAAAAAGAGGTATCTTCTATCTCTAAATCCTCCAAGGCTTTTGAAATCAAACTGGATGAGTTGGAGAATTATAATAGAAGGTCAAACCTTCGAGTGGTAGGTGTGCCAGAAAATATCGACGGATCCGATATGGTGCAATGGATTTCTTCCTTCTTTATGCGAGAGGTAATCCCGGACTTTAAGGGAGATTTAACAATTACTCGTGCTCATCGAGTTCCAGCTCGTCCATTTCTTAATTCTTCCTTTCCTCGGACAATTATCGTCAACTTTGCTGATGTAAGGGTCAAAGAATCTATTCTATCGCAAGCCTTTAAGCAGAGACAATTCCATGCAAATCCTACTACAAAATGCCGGATTTTCTCCGATATGTCAGCGGCCGCAGCAAGACGGAGAAAAGACTTTGTAAAAATTTTACAATTATTTAAAGAAAAAGGTGTCCAAGCATCAATGGCACAACAGGCAAAGCTAAAAGTCTTGATAAAAGGCAAATTCTATTTGTTTACAGACATTGATGAGGCACGCGAGATGCTTAATCAACTACAGGGTTAATGTAAAGGCGAGGGGGAGGGTAGGGGAGGAACAGGGAGGTCACAGAGTTAGAGGCGCAACAACAAGGCGCCTTCATGAAAGGGGTGAGTGTCAGGTGGCCAGCGTGGGGTGAAGGTGATGGACAAGGCCACAGGACTTGGTGCTGGAGGGGAGCACCTGAGAAGGGTTGTGGGGTGGGGGGTGGGGAAAAAAAAGAAAAAAAATTGAAGTTTATGTTGGATTTTGATGGAAAAAATAAGTTGGAAAAATGCATGTTTTTTGGAGTTATCATTGAATTATATATATGTCTATCGGGGGGCTTAGAGTGATCTCTTTTAACGTTAATGGGCTGAATAATAAAAAAAAAATGCGTGCAATTGAGCACTGGGTCAAGTCAGAACGACCAGCTGTCGTATTGCTCCAAGAGACCCATATAGCTGCGGCTAAAATTAATTCTTTTTCTATGTTTAAAACTTGGTCGGGTTATAGAGGTTTTTCATGTGCCCAAGAGTCTAAAAGTGGGGTTGCTATCTTTCTTAATCAGAATTTAGACGCAGAAATTGTACAGTATGAAGATGGGGGGACTGGACGGTGGTGCTGGGTTACGTGCCTAATAAAAGGCAGAAAAAGACCAATTACATTTGTTAGTTTCTACGCCCCAGTGGAAGATCGTGCCCCAATTTATGATGATTTATTTCAATCCTTATTGTTAGTTAGGGGGGACATAGTGATAGGTGGGGATTTTAATATCCTTATAGATTTAAAATTAGATTCCACCAGTAGGCCAAGAAAACAATCGAAACCAAAATCAAGAAGATCCATTATGCAAAATATAGCTTTACTGGATCTCTGTGACCCGTGGCGTCTTAAATTTCCACTGAAAAGAGAATTCACGTGTTGGTCTGGGAGACATAAATCATCATCGCGATTAGATTTTTTTCTAGCTTCAAGGTTATTAACATTTTCCTATCAAAAATGTTTTCATAATGGTTTTTCAGACCACGCAATGCTGCTAATTGAATTTGAAGTAGGTGAAGAGATGAAATCATTAAAAAGATGGATATTTAATAAAATGCATTTACAGGATAGTAATTGGGTTTCTTTTTTAGAATTAGAAATCTCTGAGTTTATAGCTCGCAATCTACAGACAGCTCCACTTCATATTGTTTGGGATTCACCAAAAGCATTTATTCGTGGGATCATAATTAGTAAGGATGCAGAAGAATGGCGTATTCTTAAACAATCTAAAACCTTACTTTATCAAAAAATCCACTCACTTACTCTTCGGCGTCAAATGAACCCTTCGAGTGATGTGCAAAAAGAATTAAATCAGGTTAAACGGGAACTAAATACGCTCCTTTTTTCTCAGAGTGAACAGCAATTCTTAATTAACTCTCAGAGGGTTTATGAGGAGAGTAATTTTTCCGGGAAGCTCCTTGCCTGGCAAGCAAAAGAGCAAGCTGCCGCTAAATTAATCCATTCTTTAAAATGTCCTGTTACTCAAACTGAAGTTTCACAGACGGACGCTATTGGAACCATTATGCTGTCTCACTATAAACAGATATACAGTCAGCAGCAAATTATAGATCACTCTAGGATTAACATTTTTTTAACTAAGCATAATATGCCCTCCCTAGCTCAGATAGATAGTGATTCCATGCAACGGTTATTTACTAAATCGGAAGTAGAACTAGTGGTTAAAAACTTACCAATTGGTAAAGCTTGTGGCCCGGATGGTTTCCCGGACGAATTTTTTAAGAGTTTATTTTCTCCGCTCTCTGATTTATTATTGCAATTATTCAACTATATGTTAATGGGTGGCCAAGTTCCAGATTCTTTTGGGGAGGGGACCGTTGTTAGTTTTCCTAAAAAAGGTAAAGATCCAAAAGACCCTAACTCATACCGACCTATTACACTACTCAATACCGACTATAAGATCCTAACGAAATTATTAGCAATACGTTTTAATTCAATTGCAACAGATCTTATCCATCCAGATCAGAATGGTTTTGTTGCAGGTCGGCAATTAGCAACTAATACTCATTTTCTCACAGAAGCGTTAGATTATTTTCAAGTTAAAAAAGTCCCGGCCTTAATTTTATTATTAGATGCGGAGAAGGCTTTTGATTTAGTAGTTTGGTCAACTTTATTTGTTATTTTAAAATACTTTGGTATTCCTGCACAAATTATTAGTTTAATTCAAAATTTGTACACGGGTGCCAGAGCAAATATAATTATAAATTCTGTTATGGTGGGCGCAGTGTCGGTTGAAAGGGGCACCAGACAGGGTTGCCCTTTATCCCCTATCCTTTTTGCTTTTTTTATTGAACCGCTAGCCATTGCTATCCGCGAATCTGTAAATATCCCTCCACCTATTACATCGATGGCAAAAATTAAACTCTATGCTGATGACATCATGTTGATAATCAAGACGGATATCCATTCTCAAACCGCTGTTTTGCAGCTCTTTGAAGAATTTGAGGCTCTAGGAGGATACCGAATTAACAAAAAAAAAACTGAAATTTTAGTTTGTGGAGGAGGGGTGGTAGTTTTACACGCGGATTTAGCTGGCTGTATCAATCCAAGACCAAAACGATACTTAGGGGTTATGTTTTCTACCTTGGTTTCTGAGTTATATACGTTGAATTTTGACCCACTTGTTCGAAAAGTCCAATCTTTATTTACTAGATTGGGCTCACTACCACTTTCTATTATGGGACGGGTGGCACTGATAAAGATGTCTGTTTTACCACTATTCAATTTTTTATTTTCAGCAGTCCCATGTTTTCTACCCGGTAGTTTTTTTTCCAAAGTAGAAACCCTATTTTCGAATTTCATATGGGCTAAAAAACGTCCCAGGATAGCAATTAAGATACTTTATGTAGATACTGAACTGGGAGGCCTATCTCTTCCTAATCTTAGAGATTACTATAGTGCATGTTTTGCTCAGTATTTAGAACGATTTAAATCAGAAAAGCAGAATCCAAGTCTATTTATTAATTTTTTTTGGGACAAAATTAGCCAAGAGGCTCAAACCCCTGTTCCTTTGCACATTCCTAAATCACCCAAACTGACTCGATATAAGATAATGTATTGGTTTTTTAAACGACGAGATGCTCTTCTAAAAAAATATTCCCTTCCGCAGTTTAATTCTAGAACTCCTTTAAGGAATGCTCTCATTTTTATGAGAATTAATATCGGATCAGATATTGTCTGTCAATGGGAGCAAGTTGGGTTCACCACTTTATTTGACTTTATAAGAGAAGGGACTTGGTTGTCACCAGGAGAAATGCAACAATTAATCCCAGGGAAGTTTATGTTACTTAATTCATATGTTTCGATTTTTAAAGTTCTAGGGCAAGCGGAAGTAAGAATGATTGATTCTCCTTGTCAGTTGTGGGATGATTTATTTCTCATTTCTCAGAATAAGAAACTAGGAGCTTGGAAACGATATTTAGCTCAATATACTGATCTGGACCTTAGCGTAAGATGCATTAAAAAATGGCAAGAAAAGGAAAATCATGTTCTTACTATGAATACTTGGAACTGTATAAATAAATTGAATTTCAGTGTTCTCCGTGGATCTAATTGGAGGAGAATGATTTTTTTTACTAAATGGCTTCTTTATCGAACTCCCGCTGTCATCTCAAAAATGTATACGAACGTTAGTGCTGTCTGTTTTAGATGTAAGCAACATAGCCCTGCTAATTGGTCCCACATTGCAGCTCACTGTACTAAAATCGTTCCTTTTTGGACTGAGATATTCGAATACTTACAAAGGTTTTGTGCAATTCAGACTGATTATAATGTTAAGTTGATACTTTATGGATATGACAGTGAACTCGAATTGTGTGGACAGTCGGTTAAATTATTATTTATTGTGATGGCAGTTGCAAGGTCTTTGGTTCTGCAGAATTGGAAATCAACTCAAGCTCCTCTGTTTAATATTTGGTTTCAGAAAATGAGAAATGTCAGAAAGAGCGAATTTTGTTATGCTAAGCGAATTGGGGGGGTAAGGAAATTTGATAAAATTTGGAAATCTTTTTTTGAGTAATTTTGGAAGCTGTATTATGTAATCTGATTTTAAATTGTTTCGACGTAAATATATGCATTTTCTTTATTATTTGAACTTGATATAAAACTTCAATAATAAAATGTGTTAAAAAAAAAAAAGAGTTTTGCAAGTTGTTGTATGCAATTTCTGCTTCCCATAAAAAACTCGTCCAGGAACCTTGTTTCTTGAAAAGGTAACACCTTAAATACTGTTTCAAAATTTGGTTAACCCGTTCCGTTTGTCCATCTGTTTCGGGATGGAAACTTGTGGATGTATTGCTTTTGATATTCAAGGAAACACACCAGTTCTTCCAAACTTGTGCGATAAACTGTGGGCCACGATCTGTAGTGATTGATCGTGGTAAACCGTGTAATTGTACTACATGATGTAAAAGGATTTGTACGAGTTGAGAAGCAGTAGGAAGTTTTTTACAAGCTATAAAGTGTGTCATCTTAGATAGACGATCCACTACAACTAAAACAGTTGTCATTCCCTGATCTTCTGGTAAATCGGTGATAAAATCCATAGCTATGTCTTCCCAAACCTCGGTTGGAGTAGGAAGGGGAAGTAACAAACCCTTTCTACCTCCATGTTCTGTCTTAGCTTGAGCACAAATGTCACACAGTTGAATAAAAGAAGTTACATCTTTACTCCAGGTTGGCCACCAGAAATTTCTTTGTACTAATTCTTTGGTTTTTGCAATTCCTGGATGGCCAGCTAACTGTCTTGTATGACACCACTGCAAAACCTGTGTTTGTAGATGTTTAGTTGGTACATATAGTAAATTTGAATGAAAGGGCAAATGTTGATGGATGGATCTATTAGGCTCTTCCTGGACCCATGACAACAATTTTGGTATTGGCATAGCTTTTCTTATTTGTTCAAAGAAAATATCAGACATAGTGGCCCCAACCACCTGATTACTAGATATCATGTTCGTAGGTCTGAGAGTACGAGGTGTTTCATCAGGTTTTATGTCGCACCGTGATAATGAGTCAGCTTTATTATTCTTGATCCCTGGTCTAAAGGTAATCACAAAATCGAATTCTGCGAAAAACATTGTCCAGCGAAGTTGTCTGGGAGTCAAAGCTTTTGCACAGCGCAAAAATTGTAAATTCCGATGGTCCGTATAAAGAGTTATAGTATGCTTAGCCCCAAGTAAATAATGACGCCATTCTTTGAAAGCGTGTCGAATAGCTAGGAGTTCTTTTTTTGCTACTGTATAATTAACTTCTGCAGGTAGAAATTTCTTTGAAAGAAAAGCAATTGGATGTAACTCATTGCTTTTTACGTCCTTTTGCGACAAAATCGCTCCAATGGCATAGTCAGAAGCATCGGCTTCTACTATGAAGGGTTTTTCAGTGTCAGGGTGTCGTAGGACTGGAGCTTGTGTAAAAGTTCTTTTGAGATTTTGGAACAATTGTTCTGCTTCTGGAGTCCAAGTGAATTTCACATTCTTCCTCAAAAGATGGGTGAAAGGAGTAGCCAAGGTAGAAAAGTCTTTAATGAATCGACTGTAAAAATTAGCAAATCCTAGAAATCGTTGGATGTCTTTCACGGAAGATGGAGTGGGTCACTCCATTACTGCTTGGAACTTTCTACGAGCCATAGTCATACCAGATGGTGAAAGAATGAAACCCAAAAATTCCACCTTTTTAGTATGAAACTCACATTTTGACAGTGTGCAAAATAAACCATGTGTTCTTAGAGTAGATAGAATGTTTTTAACATGTTGTACATGCTCTTCCGTAGACGATGAAAAAATTAGGAGATCATCAATATAAGCAATGACAAATCTATCTAGATAATCTCTGAGGACATCATTTATGAAAAATTGAAATGCGGCTGGGGCATTGCATAAGCCAAAGGGCATTACACAATATTCGAACAAGCCAAAACGAGTTCGAAAGGCTGTCTTCCACTCATTGCCAGGTCTTATGCGGACTAAGTGGTAGGCTCCTCGCAAGTCAAGTTTGGTATAAATTGTGGCTGATCTTACTTGGTCCAAAAGAACTGGTATTAAAGGTAGTGGATAACGATTCTTAATGGTGATATCATTGAGCGCTCGGTAGTCTATGCAAGTGCGTAATTCTCCACTACTTTTGGGCACAAAAAAAAGAGGCAAGGCAGCTGGAGACTTGGAGGGTCTAATAAAACCATTTTTTAAAATGGTATCCAAATATTCTCAGAGATGTTGGTTTACATGTTTGGTTAGGGCATAAATCCTGCTGCAAGGAATCTTAGCCCCAGGTAC
Organism: Lissotriton vulgaris; assembly: GCF_964263255.1. Taxonomy (NCBI): domain Eukaryota; kingdom Metazoa; phylum Chordata; class Amphibia; order Caudata; family Salamandridae; genus Lissotriton; species Lissotriton vulgaris. The sequence goes on along the minus strand of NC_141690.1, from coordinate 187,165,021 downwards.
TAGATCGATAGCACAGTCATAATCCCTATGAGGAGGTAGACTTCCAGCACTCTGTTCGTTGAAGACATCAGCAAAGGATTCATAAATAGATGGTAACTCAATATCTTTTTCAGCAGCCGTAGATACAAAAGGAGCTGAAGCACTACGCAATAAGGCACTTGGAGTATCTCTTGATATTTTGTTTGAACAAAAACACTCCTGTTGACACCACAGAGAAGAGAAATCGACAGCTCGGTTTACCCAGTCTATAGTCGGGTTGTGTAAGGTTAACCAGGGTATACCCAAAATTATTCCAAATTGCGGTGCATCAATCACTTCAAAAGAAATACTTTCTTGTTTTTTTTGCCATCCGTGTCACAAGTCATAAGAAGACTACTGGTGCGGTGGGTTATCATTCCTGATGTTAATTGAGTCCCATCAACAGCATACACCAGTTCAGGTTTAGATTTTTCTAGAACCGGTATGTCTCTTTCTTTAGCAAGCTGAGTATCAATAAAATTCCCGGTAGCCTCTGAGTCTATCATGGCCGCTACCAACAGACTTTTCTGTTCAGTTAACTTGATCTGGACATTAAGAATTAAATGTGGTACAGTTAACTGTAAAGTATTAGCAATTGACTCTCCAGGAGAGGAAAAAGAACTCGAAAAAGCCTCCTGATCCAATCTCGAGTTTCCTAGTTTTCCGATTTATTAACAGCTTTATCGCTGGGCCAGGAACCTTTTGGCTTAAGAAGACAGTCTCTGACAAAGTAACCTTTATTCCCACAATAAAGGCATAGACCGCTTTTTCTTCTATTGTCTTTTTCCTCTGAGGTTAATGGTTTTCTTAAACTACCAACTTCCATGTGTTCTCCACCATCTTGGTGTGATTTTTCTTTTGCTCTTGTAAAAACCCTAACATCTGTTTTTCTTTTATCACCCTTGCGATCCGCAACCCGGTGATCCAATCGTAAACTAAGGGGTATTAAATCTGCGCAAGACCGGGGTTGAGGATCTATAGGAGCAATGAGATGCTTAAGTTCATCCCTAAGACCTTGATAATATAATGCTGCCCTTTTTTCCTCTGGCCACTCAGTTTCTGCTACCAGACGGTTGAATTGAGTGAGATAGTGAACAAGATCTTTTTTCCCCTGTTTAAGCTCAAGTAATTCTCTATCAGCAGATCCAGTAATAGTTCTTCTATCAAAAATCTTCTCGAATTCACGTTTAAAGTTGGTCCAATTATAAAGCAAAGGATCATCAGCTTGAACCAAAGGAACTGCCCACATTGGTGCATCCCCACTAAGATAGGAGATTAGGAAAGCTATACGAGATTGAGCATCAGGAAAAGAAGCTGGTTTAACCATAAAATGCAATTGTACTTGAGTCAAAAAGGTCTGAAATGTATTTGGTTCCCCAGCAAATCTCTCAGGTGGGGCTAGAGGAACCGGTGGAGGTACAGATACTGAAATTGACGAAGAGAAACCTGTTACGTTAGTTTGAGAAGGATTTGTGGTATGACCAGAATCCAATCGTGTTTGTAATTGGATAACTTTACCAGCTAAGGCTGCTGTTTCTTGACGGCTAGCCGTAAGCTCCTTCTGGAGATTAGTCATCATAGCACAGAGATCATTCATGGTGGCCATTTTTTGGATACTGCTTGGTAGGAACTGAATTCTTGGGCGGATTATTCTGTCAGGAACCTAACCTTAAGATTTGCAGTTTTTTGTTCCTCAGGAGCAGTACCCAAAAGCCCACCTTCCAGCAGCTCCGACCCTGCACAATGAGTTCCGCAGGGGATCGAAGTGGCTAGACGAGGGGAGGTAAGGGAGGGTACTGCGGGGAGGGAGATCTGGAACGAGATAAACACAAAAAACTGGAACTCAGGAGCAAAGATCCACTGTTATGACTATGTTGGGATTCCTGATGCTAAAACTCTCAATACCTGAAATAAAAGTTTGGGTTAAACATAAGAATATATGTGCTTTTCCTAAGTGATATTCTTCTAGTCAGAATTAAGAGGAAAAGTATTCTGAGTAACCTCTAGCAATTCAGATCTACTATATAGATTATTTCAACTAACACATAATTTAACATTTCACATAACAATAGTCGTTAGTATTATAATGACTCTTAATATTGAAAGAACCTAAAAGATATTTTGTTCTGCGGTTTGATCATATGTCACCAAAAGAACTTCAAGTATAATTAACCTTTGCCCAACTCTGAGTGCCAAGATTATTCGTAGGAAATGAATAGCAGTAAAATAAGAACTTAGCTATTGCCAGATGAAAGCTCGATAAATAAAAGTTCACAAATGCATTGCTTCAGTAATCTCTTTCAAAAGGAGAAACTCTAGTCATTTGAGGTTAAAATGAGCCTCGTAACTCTTTGACACTTTAACACATGAAATATGACCAAACTCGGAGCTTTCAGCCGAAAGACATCCGCTCTTAACAAAGGGCCAGCAAGGACTGAATCCTTGCACCAAAACACGCTAAATGAAGGTCTTCGGAAATCGAGCCTGCACCAAAACACGCAGGTTAAAGGCCTCTTCTTCCTTCCTAGTTGCGAGAGAAAGAAAAAGGATGCATCCTACCTGTGACTTCTTCTTACGAAACTCTGTGGTAGGAAACCACCCAAATGCAGGAAACAGGAAACCAAGTCCTCAGCAGATGACCGGAGTCTAGAGGAGCAGCGCAGGGAGAAGTCAGCTCTCCGGAACACTCCAGAATATTTTGCAAAGTTCCAAGGGTGTGGCCCTTTTTATAGGAGGTACTAGGAAAAGATCATGGAACATGACAGATCCTGCCAGTACCCCCGGGGTTGAGGATCTATAGGAGCAATGAGATCCTTAAGTTCATCCCTAAGACCTTGATAATATAATGCTGCCCTTTTTTCCTCTGGCCACTCAGTTTCTGCTATCAGACGGTTGAATTGAGTGAGACAGTGAACAAGATCTTTATTCCCCTGTTTAAGCTCAAGTAATTCTCTATCAGCAGATCCAGTAATAGTTCTTCTATCAAAAATCTTCTCGAATTCACGTTTAAAGTTGGTCCAATTATAAAGCAAAGGATCATCAGCTTGAACCAAAGGAACTGCCCACATTGCTGCATCCCCACTAAGATAGGAGATTAGTAAAGCTATACGAGATTGAGCATCAGGAAAAGAATTTGGTTTAACCATAAAATGTAATTGTACTTGAGTCAAAAAGGTCTGAAATTTAGTTGGTTCCCCAGCAAATCTCTCAGGTGGGGCTAGAGGAACCGGTGTAGGTACAGATTCTGAAATTGACGAAGAGGAACCTGTTACGTTAGTTTGAGAAGGATTTGTGGTATGACCAGAATCCAATCGTGTTTATAATTGGATAACTTTACCAGCTAAGGCTGCAGTTTCTTGACGGCTAGCCGTAAGCTCCTTCTGGAGATTAGTCATCATAGCACAGAGATCAATCATGGTGGCAATTTTTTGGATACTGCTCGGGAGGAACTGAATTCTTGGGTGGATTATTCTGTCAGGAACCTAACCTTAAGGTTCGCAGTTTTTTTGTTTCTCAGGAGCACTAATTCTTTGGTTTTTGCAATTCCTGGATGGCCAGCTAACTGTCTTGTATGACACCACTGCAAAACCTGTGTTTGTAGATGTTTAGTTGGTACATATAGTAAATTTGAATGAAAGGGCAAATGTTGATGGATGGATCTATTAGGCTCTTCCTGGACCCATGACAACAATTTTGGTATTGGCATAGCTTTTCTTATTTGTTCAAAGAAAATATCAGACATAGTGGCCCCAACCACCTGGTTGCTAGATAGCATGTTCGTAGGTCTGAGAGTACGAGGTGTTTCATCAGGTTTTATGTCGCACCGTGATAATGAGTCAGCTTTATTATTCTTGATCCCTGGTCTAAAGGTAATCACAAAATCGAATTCTGCGAAAAACATTGTCCAGCGAAGTTGTCTGGGAGTCAAAGCTTTTGCACAGCGCAAAAATTATAAATTCCGATGGTCCGAATAAACAGTTATAGTATGCTTAGCCCCAAGTAAATAATGACGCCATTCTTTGAAAGCGTGTCGAATAGCTAGGAGTGCTTTTTTTGCTACTGTATAATTAACTTCTGCAGGTAGAAATTTCTTTGAAAGAAAAGCAATTGGATGTAACTCATTGCTTTTTACGTCCTTTTGCGACAAAATCGCTCCAATGGCATAGTCAGAAGCATCGGCTTCTACTATGAAGGGTTTTTCAGTGTCAGGGTGTCGTAGGACTGGAGCTTGTGTAAAAGTTCTTTTGAGATTTTGGAACGATTGTTCTGCTTCTGGAGTCCAAGTGAATTTCACATTCTTCCTCAAAAGATGGGTTAAAGGAATAGCCAAGGTAGAAAAGTCTTTAATGAATCGACTGTAAAAATTAGCAAATCCTAGAAATCGTTGGATGTCTTTCACGGAAGATGGAGTGGGCCACTCCATTACTGCTTGGAACTTTCTACGAGCCATAGTCATACCAGATGGTGAAAGAATGAAACCCAAAAATTCCACCTTTTTAGTATGAAACTCACATTTTGACAGTGTGCAAAATAAACCATGTGTTCTTAGAGTAGATAGAATGTTTTTAACATGTTGTACATGCTCTTCCGTAGACGATGAAAAAATTAGGAGATCATCAATATAAGCAATGACAAATCTATCTAGATAATCTCTGAGGACATCATTTATGAAAAATTGAAATGCGGCTGGGGCATTGCATAAGCCAAAGGGCATTACACAATATTCGAACAAGCCAAAACGAGTTCGAAAGGCTGTCTTCCACTCATCGCCAGGTCTTATGCGGACTAAGTGGTAGGCTCCTCGCAAGTCAAGTTTGGTATAAATTGTGGCTGATCTTACTTGGTCTAAAAGAACTGGTATTAATGGTAGTGGATAACGAGTCTTAATGGTGATATTATTGAGCGCTCTGTAGTCTATGCAAGTACGTAATTCTCCACTACTTTTGGGCACAAAAAAAAGAGGCGAGGCAGCTGGAGACTTGGAGGGTCTAATAAAACCATTTTTTAAAATGGTATCCAAATATTCTCATAGATGTTGGTTTACTTGTTCGGTTAGAGCGTAAATCCTGCTGCAAGGAATCTTAGCCCCAGGTACTAGATCGATAGCACAGTCATAATCCCTATGAGGAGGTAGACTTTCAGCACTCTGCTCGTTGAAGACATCAGCAAAGGATTCATAAATAGATGGTAACTCAATATCTTTTTCAGCAGCCGTAGATACAAAAAGAGCTGAAGCACTACGCAATAAGGCACTTGGAGTATCTCTTGATATTTTGTTTGAACAAAAACACTCCTGTTGACACCACAGAGAAGAGAAATCAACAGCTCGGTTTACCCAGTCTATAGTCGGGTTGTGTAAGGTTAACCAGGGTATACCCAAAATTATTCCAAATTGCGGTGCATCAATCACTTCAAAAGAAATACTTTCTTGGTTTTTTTTGCCATCCGTGTCACAAGTCATAAGAAGACTACTGGTGCAGTGGGTTATCATTCCTTATGTTAATTGAGTCCCATCAACAGCATACACCAGTTCAGGTTTAGATTTTTCTAGAACCGGTATGTCTCTTTCTTTAGCAAGCTGAGTATCAATAAAATTCCCGGTAGCCTCTGAGTCTATCATGGCCGCTACCAACAGACTTTTCTGTTCAGTTAACTTGATCTGGACATTAAGAATTAAATGTGGTGCAGTTAACTGTAAAGTTTTAGCAATTGACTCTGCAGGAGAGGAAAAAGAACTCGAAAAAGCCTCCTGATCCAATCTCGAGTTTCCTAGTTTTCCGATTTATTAACAGCTTTATCGCTGGGCCAGGAACCTTTTGGCTTAAGAAGACAGTCTCTGACAAAGTAAACTTTATTCCCACAATAAAGGCATAGACCGCTTTTTCTTCTATTGTCTTTTTCCTCTGAGGTTAATGGTTTTCTTAAACTACCAACTTCCATGGGTTCTCCACCATCTTGGTGTGATTTTTCTTTTGCTCTTGTAAAAACCCTAACATCTGTTTTTCTTTTATCACCCTTGCGATCCGCAACCCGGTGATCCAATCGTAAACTAAGGGCTATTAAATCTGCGCAAGACCGGGGTTGAGGATCTATAGGAGCAATGAGATCCTTAAGTTCATCCCTAAGACCTTGATAATATAATGCTGCCCTTTTTTCCTCTGGCCACTCAGTTTCTGCTACCAGACGGTTGAATTGAGTGAGATAGTGAACAAGATCTTTTTTCCCCTGTTTAAGCTCAAGTAATTCTCTATCAGCAGATCCAGTAATAGTTCTTCTATCAAAAATCTTCTCGAATTCACGTTTAAAGTTGGTCCAATTATAAAGCAAAGGATCATCAGCTTGAACCAAAGGAACTGCCCACATTGGTGCATCCCCACTAAGATAGGAGATTAGGAAAGCTATACGAGATTGAGCATCAGGAAAAGAAGCTGGTTTAACCATAAAATGCAATTGTACTTGAGTCAAAAAGGTCTGAAATGTATTTGGTTCCCCAGCAAATCTCTCAGGTGGGGCTAGAGGAACCGGTGGAGGTACAGATACTAAAATTGACGAAGAGAAACCTGTTACGTTAGTTTGAGAAGGATTTGTGGTATGACCAGAATCCAATCGTGTTTGTAATTGGATAACTTTACCAGCTAAGGCTGCTGTTTCTTGACGGCTAACCGTAAGCTCCTTCTGGAGATTAGTCATCATAGCACAGAGATCATTCATGGTGGCCATTTTTTGGATACTGCTTGGTAGGAACTGAATTCTTGGGCGGATTATTCTGTCAGGAACCTAACCTTAAGGTTTGCAGTTTTTTGTTCCTCAGGAGCAGTACCCAAAAGCCCACCTTCCACCAGCTCCGACCCTGCACAATGAGTTCCGCAGGGGATCGAAGTGGCTAGACGAGGGGAGGTAAGGGAGGGTACTGCGGGGAGGGAGATCTGGAATGAGATAAACACAAAAAACTGGAACTCAGGAGCAAAGATCCACTGTTATGACTATGTTGGGATTCCTGATGCTAAAACTCTCAATACCTGAAATAAATGTTTGGGTTAAACATAAGAATATATGTGCTTTTCCTAAGTGATATTCTTCTAGTCAGGATTAAGAGGAAAAGTATTCTGAGTAACCTCTAGCAATTCAGATCTACTATATAGATTATTTCAACTAACACATCATTTAACATTTCACATAACAATAGTCATTAGTATTATAATGACTCTTAATATTGAAAGAACCTAAAAGATATTTTGTTCTGCGTTTTGATCGAATGTCTGAAATATTATCGAAAATCACAATATCGTACTACACTAATATCGGAACAAAAATATCGACTACGCTATTATCGACTTCCTATACTTAACTATATACATACAAAAATATCGGAAACTTAATATCGATATACAAAAACACCGTTTTCATTTATATCGACTACTTTAATATCGGTATACATAAATATCGATCTTTTAAAAATACATACACATAAATTAAAATATTGACATCAATAAAATCGTGAACAATAATATCGTATTTTTCTGATATATCGACGGTTTATATACATATATGCACTTTTTTTTACATATTATTATTTTATTTGAAATTAAATACACACTACTTATTAAAACATTTATTTGTTTCTTAATAAAAATTCACTACTATTCTATATTATCTATCTATAACTAAGTAAGTAAATTGTAACTTTTAATCTACTTGTAAAATGTTCTAAACACAAACAAACAATTACATTTATAACACATATGTACTTTTTTTTCTCCAGATTCTACTACTGAAAACTACACTACAAATGAACAGAGAACATTATTCCTATTTCTATATTAAATATTACTTATTATTAAGTAAGTAGTTGTAAACAGAAATCAATGTGGTAAAAACAACAAACATTAGCACTTGTTCTAATTAGTTGCTATTATCTATCTTTTTTTTACACAGCTAACACTACAGAAAAATATACTGAAAACATTCAAATCTCCTTTTTCGGAATACCAAAAATACAACTCACTAAGTAAGTATAATAAAGTACATAATTAACTGCTAAGTTGTTGAAAACCTACTAACATGTGGAGTTTTCTAACACATATGTGGAGAAGTGTGGCTCAGGGGTTAGAGGCAGCAGACCTGGAGCTTGAGTTCGGCCCGGGACCAGGGTTCAATTCCCCGCCTCGGCGGGTCTTGGGCTCAAAATTCCACGGACTCGTTAATTCTCGCTCCGGTGCCTTCTCGACTCACGGGTTCACACTCTGCGACTCTGGGCAATAGCTTGCTTATTCTCCACAATGGCCCCTCGCGGTGGGATGCCTGGCTTTCACCTTGTGGATACCCTGCCAGGGTTATCTCACAGGGGAATACCAGGACGGGTTCCCTAAGCAAGCGCTGAGATGCCCCAGGGTAAGTCGTGCGCTATATAAGTTTCATTCATTTCATTTCATTTCATATGTACCTATTTTTTTAAAATAATACTACAATATGCTCTCCACAAAAAGAAGATACAACTATACTGGAAAACCCTTCCTAAAACAAAATAAGTAAGTATCTTGACAATGTAAAATAAAATCCTACACTTATTAGTATCCACTTTTGTAGTAGAAATTAGCAGTGACATTCTAAATATACACAAAATTTTGTAATAATATTGTCATTTTATGTTTTTCCTAACAGCTCAAACATCAGAAAACACTATCCACAACAAAAGAATAATGCATATCAAAAGATTTCACTCGTTTCTAAAACACGTAAGTATATACATTACTAATAATCACTTACTTAGAATTATAAACACATTTTCCTTGACATTAACTATTATATATATGTTTTCTAGATATACAAACAACAAAATGACAGAAGGAGCAGAATTTGTAACCAGCCAGAAAGGAAAGCTATTACTGTGCTACATGGGTTACACTTATTTAGTCATGAGCGGATTTTGCGGATTGGCAATCCGCGAATTTGCGGATTTGCAAACTCGCAATCCGCAAAATCCGCGAATTCCCGCGAATTTGCGGATTTTTTTTTTTTTGTGTTCGCCCGTGTTTCTGCCATTTCGCGAGGGTTTTTACAATTTCGCAATTTGCGAACTTACCTGTCGGGTCGCAAGTTTTGCGAACTTGTTGTTTCTACGTGTCCAACCTGTTTGGGACACTCTTCTTCATCACTGCCACTCTCTGTCACCACTGCCACTCTCTGACTACTCATGCCACCCTCTGGCCCACCCATGCCACCCTCTGTTTCATCACCACACCCTCTGGTTGTCCAGTGTACATTATTTTCGGCAAAGCAAAGCACACCTTCCCTGCCTCAAGTGACCTGAATTAATTTGGGGCTGATTAATGTGTCACAGAATATTTTTTTAGCTGGCACCTGCTTCCTTAGTGCGCCCTGATTAGTGATCTTTTGCACTTGCTAAGTGCTTTCATTGTTGCAAAATTAGTTACAACACCTGCCCTGCCCCAACTGACAATAATGAATTAGGGGCTGATTAATGGATTTTAACTTCCAGCCTGGCTCCTGCTTGTCTCCCTTAGCTGTAATTCAGGACCTTTGTGGCATATGTGTAACTATTCTGAGGTTCAGAGCAGGGTCACATAATAGTTGCAACTGGCAACTGAACTCTGGAGGGGCCCCTCAGGAAGCACTACAGGAAATGGCTACTAATGATGTGCCTGAACTTTTGAACCTGGTAAGTAGTTACTTTCAGTTTTGCTTAGATCGTATTTCTGCAATTTCGCACTTATTCGCGGGGCGCGAACTCACGCGAACAGTGCGAGCAGTGCGAGCAAAATCCGCTGCTCGCGGATTTGCGGATTTTGCAGGAAATTCGCAAATCTCGCGGATTGCGGATTTCCCGAAAATCCGCAAAATCCGCGAGCGGAACGGATTTTCCGCCCATGCCTAATGGCATGAAAGTTAATTGGAAATGTTGTAAACATTATTCTAACAAGTGTTATGGAAGGGCAACAACAAGAGAAGCTACTGTACTGTATACTAGGGAACACAATCATCCACCAAATGTAACTGAAATTGAAGTTAGAACAGCATTTGAAAATATAAAAGAGGCAAGCACAGGTTCCCAAAAACAAACTAACGTCATATTAAAAGAAGCAATTCCTAAAATCCCTAAAACTGCCACAACACAAATGCCAAATATTCTTTCACTAAAAAGAACTATAGCACGAACTAAAAAAGCTACTACTACTACCACACCAGCTCCCAGAACATATCATGATATCAATTTAAATGCCAACCCAATTATAATTTTAAACAAGCAACCATTTATAATTTACGACAATGAAAACAATGACAAAAGACTTATTATTTTTGGAACCAATATGAATCTAGTAAAACTTCAGCAAAGCCAATATTGGATGATGGATGGGACTTTTAACATCTGTCCCAAACCATTTTTCCAATTATACTCTGTACATGGCCTCTACCAAAACTGCAACATACCACTACTATATGCACTACTACCAAACAAAAATAATTCCACATATATGGAATTATTAAATATAATTAAACAAAAAACAAATGATTATTCTCCATAAAAAATAATTCTAGATTTTGAGCAAGCAATGCTTTCAACAATCCTAAAAATCCACCCCCATACCTGCATTCAAGGCTGCTACTATCATTTAAACCAGTGTCTATGGAGACATCTACAAAAAACTACCTTAAGTGTAGAATATGCAACTAACTCATCTTTTGCATACCAAATTAAAAAACTCATAGCACTGGCTTATGTTCCAGAAACAGACATAGCAGAACACTACAACATTCTTATAGACAGCCCCTTCTATAAACAAAATGAAGCTAAGTTAAGTCCATTTTTGGACTCCTTTGAAGACACCTGGGTAGGCAGACTCCGTAGATCTGGCCACAGAAGAAACCCAAAATTCCTAATACCCTGGTGGAACGTTTACAGAAGCACCTTAAATGGTGAATCTAAAACTAACAACGCAGTAGAAGGTTGGCACAATGCCTTCATACAATCAACTGGCAGAACAAAAGCAACTCTAGAACATTTTATTAAGTGCCTACAGAAAGAACAAAGCTACCAGGAATTCAGAATGGACCAATCCATAACTGAACTAGTCCCTAAAACATCAAAACAAAATAAGCAAATGCACAAATACCTAGAAGAGCAAGTGAAATTATACCCTAGTACAAAAGGCATTAAATACTTAAACATAATTGCCAAAACCCTACTCTGAATAAATAACAACACCAAAGCAATCCCTAAAACTATCAACTAAATATGCAAAATAACATTTAAATCTTGATGTTTAAAATTATTTAATGTATGCAATATATATACGTAATAATCACATATATGCACACATTAAATATAAGATAAGAACTATTAAACAATGCAATATTAATAATCACATTACCCACCCACAAAAGATCAAACATAAATGACTTACCAATCATGTTTGAAATCCAATAACGTCCTTCTCCACCAAAGTAATCCAGGTAGTGCAAATGTAACCCAAAATAAAATGCAAAAATACAACTGTACCAAAAAAATCAAATCCATGGTGTGAAGAGCCATCGAATAACCATAAAAAACCCAAAAAATAGCCAAAAGTTAAAAAAACGCTCCAGGAAAACCGAAAACTTAAAAGAAGTGTTTGCAAAGCAGTGGTGAATAAAACCAACAAACACTTCCTTTACAAAAAAAAAACGGAACTTCCAATATGGCGAATACCTATAACAAAAACATAGAAAACAGACATTCCCACCCACATTAACCAACACATAAATAACTACTAACATTAGTAAAAACATTATTTTCCTACTACATAAACTTAAAACATAGATATAGTTATTCTGGAAACAATTCTATGACAAAGTAAAACTACGTGTATCTACCACACGGAAACTATCGTTTTAAAAATCTAAAACACTACTCACTCACATATAAGAACACTAAATATCAGCAGACTACTCTCAAAAGTACATTAAAATACACATAAAACATATAAAACAAACCTTACCTGAAGCGACGAGAAGTCTCCCCCAACCGCGAGCTGCTCTTCATCCAAATGACCCAAAACGACCTAACCCGGTTACAAAATAAAGACCCCAAAAGTAATAAAATAGTCCAAAGTAAGAAATATAATATAAATTATTTCTTAAATTACCTGAAATCATATAAAAATAGCTAATATTTTCTATAAGATGTTATTTTTGTGCTAGTATGAAATTATTTACAAATATGTATAAAAACTGTAAAAATAAATATTATGAAAGAAATAATATTTATTACAACAATTTATAGAAATGTAAAAAAAGTGACACAATGTTTAAATGTACTAATTATGTTTTGAAAAAATATCTCTTTTTCTGAGAAACTTAGATGTAAACAATTAATTGTAAAAATAATTAGTAATAATATTAATAATATTATTATTAATTTTTTATTTTATTTACTATATAATATGTAATACTATAAAGAAATGATTTCACATATGAAATATAACCATATTATATTTTCTTCTTCTTCTGTTTATTTTATTGTAATTCTGTTTGCAAATTATTAGCACAAATATAAATGTTTCATAAATGTGAATTAATTATTATTTAAATTGTTATCTGTGCTAAAGATACAAAACCTAATAAAAAAAAATTTCAAAGATGTTTACAATTTTCTGTTTTGTTATTACTATAATCTCACAATAATATTATTTGCAAAATCCAATTAGGTACTGGATACTAATAACATGTAACTTACTATTCCCACTCCAATCTATATAAAAATAAAATAAGCGCTGGACACTAATTTAATAAAAATAATTATTCCAACTCCAGTCTACTTGATATAGAAATAGATAGTAAACACTTAAACCTACCTTAAATTGAAGTAATTGCTTGACACTAATTAATTAATAATTACTATTCCAACTCCAATCTACATTAAATTGAAGTAGGTGCTGGACACTAATTAAATAATAATTAGTATTCCAAGTCCAATCTATATTAAATTGAAGTACGTGCTGGACACTAATTAAATAATAATTACTATTCCAACTCCAATCTACATTAAATTGAAGTAGGTGTTGGACACTAATTAATTAATAATTACTATTCCAACTCCAATTTACATAAAATTGAAGTAGGCGCTGGACACTAATTAAATAATAATTACTATTCCAACTCCACTCTACATTAAATTGAAGTAGGTGCTGGACACGAATTAAATAATAATTACTATTCCAACTCCAGTCTACATTAAATTGAAGTAATAGCTGGACACTAATTAAATAATAATTACTATTCAAACTCCAGTCTACATTAAATTGAAGTAGGTGCGGGACACTAATTAAATAATAATTACTATTCCAACTCCAATCTACATTAAATTGAAGTAATTGCTGGACACTAATTAAATAATAATTACTATTCCCACTCTAATATACATAAAATTGAAGTAGGTGCTGGATACTAATTAAATAATAATTACTATTCCAACTCCAATCTACATTAAATTGAAGTAATTGCTGGACACTAATTAATTAATAATTACTATTCCCACTCCAATTTTCATAAAACTGAAGTAGGTGCTGGACACTAATTAAATAATAATTACTATTCCAACTCCAGTCTACATTAAATTGCAGTAGGTGCTGGACACTAATTAATTATTAATTACTATTCCAACTCCAATTTACATAAAATAGAAGTAGGTGCTGGACACAAATTAAATAATAATTACTATTCCAACTCCAGTCTACATTAAATTGAAGTAGGTGCTGGACACTAATTAAATAATAATTACTATTCCAACTCCAATCTACCTTAAATTGAAGTAATTGCTGGACACTAATTAATTAATAATTACTATTCCCACTCCAATGTACATAAAATTGAAGTAGGTGCTGGACACTAATTAAATAATAATTACTATTCCAACTCCAGTCTACATTAACTTGAAGTAATAGCTGGACACTAATTAAATAATAATTACTATTCAAACTCCAGTCTACATTAAATTGAAGTAGGTGCTGGACACTAATTAAATAATAATGACTATTCCAACTCCAATCTACATTAAATTGAAGTAATTGCTGGACACTAATTAATTAATAATTACTATTCCCACTCCAATTTACATAAAATTGAAGTTTGTGCTGGACACTAATTAAATAATAATTACTATTCCAACTCCAATCTACATTAAATTGAAGTAATTGCTGGACACTAATTAATTAATAATTACTATTCCCACTCCAATTTACATAAAATTGAAGTAGGTGCTGGACACTAATTAAATAATAATTACTATTCCAACTCCAGTCTACATTAAATTGAAGTAGGTGCTGGACACTAATTAAATAATAAATACTATTCCAACTCCAATCTACTTTAAATTGAAGTAGGTGCTGGACACTAATTAATAAATAATTACTATTCCAACTCCAATTTACATAACATTGAAGTAGGTGCTGGACACTAATTAAATAATAATTACTATTCCAACTCCAGTCTACATTAAATTGAAGTAGGTGCTGGACACTAATTAAATAATAATTAGTATTCCAAGTCCAATCTATATTAAATAGAAGTACGTGCTGGACACTAATTAAATAATAATTACTATTCCAACTCCAATCTACATTAAATTGAAGTAGGTGTTGGACACTAATTAATTAATAATTACTATTCCAACTCCAATTTACATAAAATTGAAGTAGGCGCTGGACACTAATTAAATAATAATTACTATTCCAACTCCAGTCTACATTAAATTGAAGTAGGTGCTGGACACGAATTAAATAATAATTACTATTCCAACTCCAGTCTACATTAAATTGAAGTAATAGCTGGACACTAATTAAATAATAATTACTATTCAAACTCCAGTCTACATTAAATTGAAGTAGGTGCGGGACACTAATTAAATAATAATTACTATTCCAACTCCAATCTACATTAAATTGAAGTAATTGCTGGACACTAATTAAATAATAATTACTATTCCCACTCTAATATACATAAAATTGAAGTAGGTGCTGGATACTAATTAAATAATGATTACTATTCCAACTCCAATCTACATTAAATTGAAGTAATTGCTGGACACTAATTAATTAATAATTACTATTCCCACTCCAATTTACATAAAACTGAAGTAGGTTCTGGACACTAATTAAATAATAATTACTATTCCAACTCCAGTCTACATTAAATTGCAGTAGGTGCTGGACACTAATTAATTATTAATTACTATTCCAACTCCAATTTACATAAAATAGAAGTAGGTGCTGGACACAAATTAAATAATAATTACTATTCCAACTCCAGTCTACATTAAATTGAAGTAGGTGCTGGACACTAATTAAATAATAATTACTATTCCAACTCCAATCTACCTTAAATTGAAGTAATTGCTGGACACTAATTAATTAATAATTACTATTCCCACTCCAATGTACATAAAATTGAAGTAGGTGCTGGACACTAATTAAATAATAATTACTATTCCAACTCCAGTCTACATTAACTTGAAGTAATAGCTGGACACTAATTAAATAATAATTACTATTCAAACTCCAGTCTACATTAAATTGAAGTAGGTGCTGGACACTAATTAAATAATAATGACTATTCCAACTCCAATCTACATTAAATTGAAGTAATTGCTGGACACTAATTAATTAATAATTACTATTCCCACTCCAATTTACATAAAATTGAAGTTGGTGCTGGACACTAATTAAATAATAATTACTATTCCAACTCCAATCTACATTAAATTGAAGTAATTGCTGGACACTAATTAATTAATAATTACTATTCCCACTCCAATTTACATAAAATTGAAGTAGGTGCTGGACACTAATTAAATAATAATTACTATTCCAACTCCAGTCTACATTAAATTGAAGTAGGTGCTGGACACTAATTAAATAATAAATACTATTCCAACTCCAATCTACTTTAAATTGAAGTAGGTGCTGGACACTAATTAATAAATAATTACTATTCCAACTCCAATTTACATAACATTGAAGTAGGTGCTGGACACTAATTAAATAATAATTACTATTCCAACTCCAGTCTACATTAAATTGAAGTAGGTGCTGGACACTAATTAATTTATAATTACTATTCCAACTCCAATTTACATAAAATTGAAGTAGGTGCTGGACACTAATTAAATAATAATTACTATTCCAACTCCAGTCTACATTAAATTGAAGTAGGTGCTGGACACTAATTACATAATAATTACTATTCCAACTCCAGTCTACATTAAACTGAAGTTGGTGCTGGACACTAAATAATTAATAATTACTATTCCCACTCCAATTTACATAAAATTGAAGTAGGTGCTGGACACTAATTAAATAATAATTACTATTCCAACTCCAGTCTACATTAAATTGAAGTATATGCTGGACACTAATTTATTAATAATTACTATTCCAACTCCAATTTACATAAAATTGAAGTAGGTGCTGGACACTAATTAAATAATAATTACTATTCCAACTCCAGTCTACATTAAATTGAAGTAGGTGCTGGACACTAATTACATAATAATTACTATTCCAACTCCAGTCTACATTAAATTGAAGTAGGTGCTGGACACTAATTAATTAATAATTACTATTCCCACTCCAATTTACATAAAATTGAAGTAGGTGCTGGACACTTATAAAATAATAATTGCTATTCCAATTCCAGTCTACATTAAATAGAAATTTATTATTTTTATATCTTAATGACTAATAATTCTTTAAAGATGATGTTAATAAATTAAAGGATTTTTTATTTATTTACTTAATTTTTTTTACAATCTACACCCTTTTCCCCTATGAACCCAATAACCCACTCCTAATGATAGTTATGTAATCTTATACTATAATTATTATTTTTTATAATGATTTAAATAATAATTAATGTTAATTTATGAACAATATTTTCTTAATTATTTTTTTAAAATACTTTTTTATATATTTTTTATTAAATATATTAAAAAGCACTCCCACCCTTATCCCCTATAAACCCAATTACCCACTCATTATGATTGTTATATCATATTATTAAATACATTTTTTTAAACTATTAATTATTACATATTTTTAATTAATCAATAAATATTAATATTTATGATTTTCATAAAAAATATTATATAAATATTGTTTTTATTTTTTTTATTTATATTTTTATTACATATATTTTAAAACACTCCTCACCCTTATCCCCTATAAACCCAATTACCCACTCCTAATGATTGTTATATCATATTATTAAATATTATTATTTTTAAATATTAATTATTAAAATAAATGTATTAATCAAGAAATATTAATATTTATAATTTTCATAAAATGTTTTTATATAAATATTTTTTTACATTTATTATTTTTTCATATTTTTTTACATATATTTTAAAACACTCCCCACCCTTATCCCCTATAAACCCAATAACCCGCTCCTAAAACTAGATATGTATTTTTAATTATTATTATATTAATTATATTTATTTTTATTAATTTTTTTACCATTTTTTGATATTACTTTTTATAAATATCATAACATTTTTTTACTACTTAATTTTTTATTCTTTTACTATAAAACGATATTTTTTAAAGTTGATATTTAGTCTCTCGATATTCTTGCTTTCGATATTTAATTATACTTACTAATTACGATATTGTTGTATTGGATATTTTTATATTTCTATATTATCTACCTTCGATATTAAAACTTCGATATTATGCCTTGTCGATATTATTTTTTCGATATTATGTCTGATTACCGTTTTGATCATATGTCACCTAAAGAACTTCACGTATAATTAACCTTTGCCCAACTCTGAGTGCCAAGATTATTCATATGAAATGAATAGCAGTAAAATAAGAACTTAGCTATTTCCAGATGAAAGCTCGATAAATAAAAGTTCAGAAATGCATTGCTTCAGTAATCTCTTTCAAAAGGAGAAACTCTAGTCATTTGAGGTTAAAATGAGCCTCGTAATTCTTTGACACTTTAACACATGAAATATGACCAAACTCAGAGCTTTCAGCCGAAAGACATCCGCTCTTAACAAAGGGCCAGCAAGGACTGAATCCTTGCACCAAAACACGCTAAATGAAGGTCTTCGGAAATCGAGCCTGCACCAAAACACGCAGGTTAAAGGCCTCTTCTTCCTTCCTAGTTGCGAAAGAAAGAAAAAGGATGCATCCTACCTGTGACTTCTTCTTACGAAACTCTGTGGTAGGAAACCACCCAATTGCAGGAAACAGGAAACCAAGTCCTCAGCAGATGACCGGAGTCTAGAGGAGCAGCGCAGGGAGAAGTCAGCTCTCCGGAACACTCCAGAATAATCCGCAAAGTTCCAAGGGTGTGGCCCTTTTTATAGGCCCAAAAGCAACTACGGTAGCTGCGAAGGAACAAAAGGTTCTTAGCAGAATCTAACTTAAAACAAGCATTGGCCCACATGAATAAACAAACAAACCAGATAGAAAACAAGCATTGGTCAATACATGAATAGTGTACCAGTATCAATAGGATTATATCCATTGTTCTCAGTAAGCAAAGGTGCATACATTAAGGCAATATGACATGAACTAGAAATAGTAAGGCCCAATATGAATCAGCAGAATACACCAAGGTCAGGGGAGGTACTAGGAAAAGATCATGGAACATGACAGATCCTGACAGTACCCCCGGGGTTGAGGATCTATAGGAGCAATGAGATCCTTAAGTTCATCCCTAAGACCTTGATAATATAATGCTGCCCTTTTTTCCTCTGGCCACTCAGTTTCTGCTATCAGACGGTTGAATTGAGTGAGACAGTGAACAAGATCTTTATTCTCCTGTTTAAGCTCAAGTAATTCTCTATCAGCAGATCCAGTAATAGTTCTTCTATCAAAAATCTTCTCGAATTCACGTTTAAAGTTGGTCCAATTATAAAGCAAAGGATCATCAGCTTGAACCAAAGGAACTGCCCACATTGCTGCATCCCCACTAAGATAGGAGATTAGTAAAGCTATACGAGATTGAGCATCAGGAAAAGAATTTGGTTTAACCATAAAATGTAATTGTACTTGAGTCAAAAAGGTCTGAAATTTAGTTGGTTCCCCAGCAAATCTCTCAGGTGGGGCTAGAGGAACCGGTGTAGGTACAGATTCTGAAATTGACGAAGAGGACCCTGTTACGTTAGTTTGAGAAGGATTTGTGGTATGACCAGAATCCAATCGTGTTTATAATTGGATAACTTTACCAGCTAAGGCTGCAGTTTCTTGACGGCTAGCCGTAAGCTCCTTCTGGAGATTAGTCATCATAGCACAGAGATCATTCATGGTGGCCATTTTTTGGATACTGCTCGGGAGGAACTGAATTCTTGGGCGGATTGTTCTGTCAGGAACCTAACCTTAAGGTTCGCAGTTTTTTTGTTTCTCAGGAGCACTAATTCTTTGGTTTTTGCAATTCCTGGATGGCCAGCTAACTGTCTTGTATGACACCACTGCAAAACCTGTGTTTGTAGATGTTTAGTTGGTACATATACTACATTTGAATGAAAGGGCAAATGTTGATGGATGGATCTATTAGGCTCTTCCTGGACCCATGACAACAATTTTGGTATTGGCATAGCTTTTCTTATTTGTTCAAAGAAAATATCAGACATAGTGGCCCCAACCACCTGGTTGCTAGATAGCATGTTCGTAGGTCTGAGAGTACGAGGTGTTTCATCAGGTTTTATGTCGCACCGTGATAATGAGTCAGCTTTATTATTCTTGATCCCTGGTCTAAAGGTAATCACAAAATTGAATTCTGCGAAAAACATTGTCCAGCGAAGTTGTCTGGGAGTCAAAGCTTTTGCACAGCGCAAAAATTGTAAATTCCGATGGTCCGTATAAACAGTTATAGTATGCTTACCCCCAAGTAAATAATGACGCCATTCTTTGAAAGCGTGTCGAATAGCTAGGAGTTCTTTTTCTGCTACTGTATAATTAACTTCTGCAGGTAGAAATTTCTTTGAAAGAAAAGCAATTGGATGTAACTCATTGCTTTTTACGTCCTTTTGCGACAAAATCTCTCCAATGGCATAGTCAGAAGCATCGGCTTCTACTATGAAGGGTTTTTCAGTGTCAGGGTGTCGTAGGACTGGAGCTTGTGTAAAAGTTCTTTTGAGATTTTGGAACGATTGTTCTGCTTCTGGAGTCCAAGTGAATTTCACATTCTTCCTCAAAAGATGGTTTAAAGGAGTAGCCAAGGTAGAAAAGTCTTTAATGAATCAACGGTAAAAATTAGCAAATCCTAGAAATCGTTGGATGTCTTTCACGGAAGATGGAGTGGGCCACTCCATTACTGCTTGGATCTTTCTAGGACCCATAGTCATACCAGATGGTTAAAGAATGAAACCCAAAAATTCCACCTTTTTAGTATGAAACTCATATTTTGACAGTTTGCAAAATAAACCATGTGTTCTTAGAGTAGATAGAATGTTTTTAACATGTTGTACATGCTCTTCCGTAGACGATGAAAAAATTAGGAGATCATCAATATAAGCAATGACAAATCTATCTAGATAATCTCTGAGGACATCATTTATGAAAAATTGAAATGCGGCTGGGGCATTGCATAAGCCAAAGGGCATTACACAATATTCGAACAAGCCAAAACGAGTTCGAAAGGCCGTCTTCCACTCATCGCCAGGTCTTATGCGGACTAAGTGGTAGGCTCCTCGCAAGTCAAGTTTGGTATAAATTGTGGCTGATCTTACTTGGTCCAAAAGAACTGATATTAATGGTAGTGGATAACGATTCTTAATGGTGATATTATTGAGCGCTCGGTAGTCTATGCAACGACGTAATTCTCCACTACTTTTGAGCACAAAAAAAAGAGGCGAGGCAGCTGGAGACTTGGAGGGTCTAATAAAACCATTTTTCAAAAACGTATCCAAATATTCTCAGAGATGTTGGCTTTCTTGTTCGGTTAGAGCGTAAATCCTACTGCAAGGAATCTTAGCCCCAGGTACTAGATCGATAGCACAGTCATAATCCCTATGAGGAGGTAGACTTTCAGCACTCTGCTCGTTGAAGACATCAGCAAAGGATTCATAAATAGATGGTAACTCAATATCTTTTCCAGCAGCCGTAGATACAAAAAGAGCTGAAGCACTATGCAATAAGGCACTTGGAGTATCTCTTGATATTTTGTTTGAACAAAAACACTCCTGTTGACACCACAGAGAAGAGAAATCGACAGCTCGGTTTACCCAGTCTATAGTCGGGTTGTGTAAGGTTAACCAGGGTATACCCAAAATTATTCCAAATTGCGGTGCATCAATCACTTCAAAAGAAATACTTTCTTGATGTTTTTTGCCATCCGTGTCACAAGTCATAAGAAGACTACTGGTGCAGTGGGTTATCATTCCTGATGTTAATTGAGTCCCATCAACAGCATACACCAGTTCAGGTTTAGATTTTTCTAGAACCGGTATGTCTCTTTCTTTAGCAAGCTGAGTATCAATAAAATTCTCGGTTGCCCCTGAGTCTATCATGGCCGCTACCAACAGACTTTTCTGTTCAGTTAACTTGATCTGGACGTTAAGAATTAAATGTGGTACAGTTAACTGTAAAGTATTAGCAATTGACTCTGCAGGAGAGGAAAAAGAACTCGAAAGAGCCTCCTGATCCAGTCTTGAGTTTCCTAGTTTTCCGATTTATTAACAGCTTTATCGCGGGGCCAGGAACCTTTTGGCTTAAGAAGACAGTCTCTGACAAAGTGACCTTTTTCCCACAATAAAGGCATAGACCGCTTTTTCTTCTATTGTCTTTTTCCTCTGAGGTTAATGGTTTTCTTAAACTACCAACTTCCATGGGTTCTCCACCATCTTGGTGTGATTTTTCTTTTGCTCTTGTAAAAACCCTAACATCTGTTTTTCTTTTATCACCTTTGCGATCCGCAACCCGGTGATCCAATCGTAAACTAAGGGCTATTAAATCTGCGCAAGACCGGGGTTGAGGATCTATAGGAGCAATGAGATCCTTAAGTTCATCCCTAAGACCTTGGTAATATAATGCTGCCCTTTTTTCCTCTGGCCACTCAGTTTCTGCTACCAGACGGTTGAATTGAGTGAGATAGTGAACAAGATTTTTATTCCCCTGTTTAGGCTCAAGTAATTCTCTATCAGCAGATCCAGTAATAGTTCTTCTATCAAAAATCTTCTCGAATTCACGTTTAAAGTTGGTCAAATTATAAAGCAAAGGATCATCAGCTTGAACCAAAGGAACGGCCCACATTGCTGCATCCCCACTAAGATAGGAGATTAGGAAAGCTATACCAGATTGAGCATCAGGAAAAGAAGCTGGTTTAACCATAAAATGCAATTGTACTTGAGTCAAAAAGGTCTGAAATTTATTTGGTTCCCCAGCAAATCTCTCAGGTTGGGCTAGAGGAACTGGAGTAGGTACAGATACTGAAATTGACGAAGAGGAACCTGTTACGTTAGTTTGAGAAGGATTTGTGGTATGACCAGAATCCAATCGTGTTTGTAATTGGATACCTTTACCAACTAAGGCTGCAGTTTCTTGACGGCTAGCCGTAAGCTCCTTCTGGAGATTAGTCATCATAGCACAGAGATCATTCATGGTGGCCATTTTTTGGATACTGCTCGGGAGGAACTGAATTCTTGGGCGGATTATTCTGTCAGGAACCTAACCTTAAGGTTCGCTGTTTTTTTGTTCCTCAGGAGCAGTACCCAAAAGCCCACCTTCCAGCAGCTCCGACCCTGCACAATGAGTTCCGCAGGGGATCGAAGTGGCTAGACGAGGGGCGGTAAGGGAGGGTACTACGGGGAGGGAGATCTGGAACGAGATAAACACAAAAAACTGGAGCTCAGGAGCAAAGATCCACTGTTATGACTATGTTGGGATTCCTGACGCTAAAACTCTGAATACCTGAAATAAAAGTTTGGGTTAAACATATGTGCTTTTCCTAAGTGATATTCTTCTAGTCAGAATTAAGAGGAAAAGTATTCTGAGTAACCTCTAGCAATTCAGATCTACTATATAGATTATTTCAACTAACACATAATTTAACATTTCACATAACAATAGTCGTTAGTATTATAATGACTCTTAATATTGAAAGAACCTAAAAGATATTTTGTTCTGCGTTTTGATCATATGTCACCAAAAGAAGTTCAAGTATAATTAACCTTTGCCCAACTCTGAGTGCCAAGATTATTCGTAGGAAATGAATAGCAGTAAAATAAGAACTTAGCTATTGCCAGATGAAAGCTCGATAAATAAAAGTTCACAAATGCATTGCTTCAATAATCTCTTTCAAAAGGAGAAACTCTAGTCATTTGAGGTTAAAATGAGCCTCGTAATTCTTTGACACTTTAACACATGAAATATGACCAAACTCGGAGCTTTCAGCCGAAAGACATCCGCTCTTAACAAAGGGCCAGCAAGGACTGAATCCTTGCACCAAAACACGCCAAATGAAGGTCTTCGGAAATTGAGCCTGCACCAAAACTTGCAGGTTAAAGGCCTCTTCTTCCTTCCTAGATGCGAGAGAAAGAAAAAGGATGGATCCTATTTGTGACTTTTTCTTACAAAACTCTGCGGTAGGAAACCACCCAATTGCAGGAAACAGGAAACCAAGTCCTCAGCAGATGACCGGAGTCTAGAGGAGCAGCGCAGGGAGAAGTCAGCTCTTCGGAACACTCCAGAATAATATGCAAAGTTCCAAGGGTTTGGCCCTTTTTATAGGCCCAAAAGCAACTACTGTGGCTGCGAAGGAACAAAAGGTTCTTAGCAGAATCTTACTTAAAACAAGCATTGGCCCACATGAATAAACAAGCAAACCAGATACAAAACAAGCATTGGTCAATACATGAATAGTGTACCAGTATCAATAGGATTATATGCATTGTTCTCAGTAAGCAAAGGTGCATACGTTAAGGCAATATGACATGAAATAGAAATAGTAAGGCCCAATATGAATCAGCAGAATACACCAAGGTCAGGGGAGGTACTAGGAAAAGATCATGGAACATGGCAGATCCTGACAGAAACATCCTGGGAAAAAGAGGAAAACACCTTCAAATATACAATTTGACTGGGAAAAGATAAACCTGACTCCTTTCCTTAGCAAAGCTTTGCCTATACTTTCTCAAACAAAACTAATGATAGTAAACAGAACGTATTGGACTCCGGAGAAACTCTTTAAACTTAAATTTATTGATAGTCCCACTTGCTGGAATTGCCGACTTCAGGTTGGTGACTTGGCGCACATGCTTTTTTTTTTGCCCTTTATTACAATCTTACTGGGATAAGATTTATAATTACATTCAAAGGACCTTTCATTACCGCCCACCTAAAGAATTTGCTTATGTATTGCTTGGGGCTATAGATCCTCATCTTGGTAATGTTGAGAATCGGCATTTAATGGATCTCATGCTCACACTAGGGTGCAAAGTTATACTAAGTAAGTGGAAGAGTTCGAATGAAGTCTCCTTTAAATTGTGGAAAGAGTGGCTGTTTTCACTAAGAGGAGCAGACAACGAGGCACTTCACACGTCACCATGGCGTAAATCACACAGCAAACTATCGGGCTCTCTCGACTCCTTAGAACTCTGCTACGACCCTCCATGAACTTTCAACTAACAGTGAGCATATAATGCCTCAGATTCGGACACTTTCAAATCCACCTTTGACATAGATTGGCTCAGCTGTCACTGGCACAATAACCATCAAAAGGCTAGATTATTTGTGGTCATCTTATTTATTTAGTATTCATTTTTTTTCTCCCTTCTTGTTTTATAAATTGTTGTATTAGCTGTTGCTGTTTTATTTTATATTTAGTGCAACACGGGCTTTTCCCAATTCCTACTGTTCCAGAATGATGTGTATTATGTATTATGTATTAATGATGTGTACTTTGCACTCCTTTGGTTTTTTTACTGTATGTTTTCAATAAAAATGATTTGAACTTTAAAAAAAATCATGGTAGTCAAAGTCCATCATGTAGTGTCAAACCATAAGATTGCCTCTAGCACTACAGATGGCCTGACATTATATGGGTCATTGGAGGTTTGGCAATGTATCAACCCACCTGATGTAGGTGCCCCTTCCTGCACATAAACAACCTTTAAATGGTGTTTTGTCACTTCTATTTGTGTTGATTAACGCAGCAGACATAGAAGTTCCAAAATGTCATTTTTTTAAAAGATTGTTTATGTGCAGGAAGGGTCAACATCTTGCACATAAATAATCAATGGCCTTGCGCTGTTTCTATGTGTGCTGCACAATGTAGCACACATGCAAACTGCAAAATGGAGGAGAAACCAAGCATTTCTCCTCGTTTCACCTGTATAAGACCAGGTTTTCCCTGGTCTTAATTTTGACACTGCTTCCTATTTATGCTGCCCTTGTAAATAGGAGTGACAAATGCAAAAAGAACAGTTGATAGACAGAATGCAGAACAATGTCATACATTCACCCCAATACAGAGATCTGGGCCTAAATCTATCGTTTTCTTTCTCACCATGCCATTCCAGTTTGGACCAAGCCATATGCAAATCAGTCTTAACCCTGCCCCCAAAGGGAACAGTCCAGCCCGGAATGCAAGGCCAGGTCCTCCATGGACTGGAAACAAGCATCCTAGGACCGGTTTTGGGGTTTCACCCCTCTTCAGCCAGGATAGCTTGACTCCTTTTAAAAAAAAAATCAACATACATTTGTATTACAGTCATTTACACAGAAAAACAGATAAACTGAGAGGGATCAATGCATACTTTTCATCACCCGGTGCTTTTAACATATTTCACAGAACTATAATCATGTCAAAAACCAAATATTCTATGTAATTATAATCTTAAAATAAAAAATGACAGAGAAAGAAATCGGATATTAATCAGGGCATGTTAACATATAGGTTGAAAAAGATAGGACCTATTGCAGATACGCCACTAACACCCCCCAAATCTTAATACCTAGCCTTAATACCTAGCGTTTCTGAGGTCCCTTGAGAGCGTAATGGCTATGCTCTAGATTACATATGGAATAAAGTCTGCCCCTCCACATTTCAAAGGATGGTGGCTCTTTCTCCCTCCATAATGATGCTACATAATCTAGCTACCGCCACAGCTATGAATATAAAATACCTAAATTCATACATTTCCGGTGTGACTAATGATTCTTCCAACACTCTCAACATCATTCCAGTAGATGTAATCCCAATCCGCACCCCTGTCACTTCTTTAAAAAAATCTGCATCTTATTTAAAAATTGTCTCAAGTCTGGACATTCAAAAAACATGTGAAGGCTATCAGCTTGGTCTGTCACCCAACGCGTACATTTACCTTCATTTTGACCCCGCTACAGTACAATTTCGGCAGGAGTATAATACATATTAAATATAGTTTTGTAATGTTGCGACTTAAGACTAGAGGACAACAAAAGCTTTTCTGACAGTGCTATTGACTGTTGTAGAACATTCCCTGCCTGATTTAATCTATTATTCCATTTGAGATTCTGTTTTTGGAGATCGTTCCGTTGCAATTCCATAAGATTCTGGTATAAGATA
This sequence comes from Lissotriton vulgaris, assembly GCF_964263255.1. NCBI lineage: Eukaryota > Metazoa > Chordata > Amphibia > Caudata > Salamandridae > Lissotriton > Lissotriton vulgaris. The sequence continues at coordinate 187,138,450 of NC_141690.1, read as the reverse complement.
CCAATCCCAGCATGCTTCCTAATTGTTTCCAACAAATTACTTTTTTTAGCCAAATTTAATACATCTTCTCTCTTTTGTAAATAGTCACGAATTGGTAAATATTTAAAAAAATGGGTTTTGGGGAGATCATATTCAGATATTAACACAGAATAAGTCTTGATACCACCACAGTCAATTAAATCTCCCAAAGTCATTAGTCCTTTCCGTCTCTATCTAGCCATAACATTATCGGAAAAGATAAGGGGGATAATGCTAAAGATGAGATCACTAGCAACAGGGAAAGCTGCCGGCCCTGATAAGCTCCCACTTGAATTCTATAAGAAATTTTTAACTGAGTTACAAATAGACATTCTTGCGGTTTTTTGAGAGGCTCACAAAGTGCATGCCCCAGCGTCATGGGACAAAGCAAGCATAGTTATTTTTTTTTTAAAAGACAAGTCATCTTTATTGCCGGGATTGTATCGACCCATTTCGCTTCTAAACTGCGATGTGAATATATATGCAAAAATATTGGCAAAGCGACTTTCTCGAGTATTAACTCCCATAGTCTCTGTTCGACTGCATGGCTTTATTCCAGAAAGAGGCACGGTGAATCACGTCAGTCGGGTAGTCACCATGCTGGATGTCGCCAATGTACTTAAAGTTCCGTGCGGTGTGGTGCTACTCGATGCGGAGAAAGGGGTTGACCACGTCTCCTGGGAGTTTTTATGGGCAACGATGCGATGGTAGGGCTTTGGATCAGGTTTTATACAAGCTCTACAGACTATGTACCAATCACCCAAGGCAAAAAGATGTGCGCTGGGACTGGAGTCTAATTTTGTTACAATATCAAGAGGTACCCATAAAGGGTGTCCCTGCTCCCCTTTATTATTTGCCCTTTATATCAATCCATTTTTGAATTTACTGTAACATAGGTTAAATAATTTGATAGCGAGACCCGGGATGGAGCAGATGATATTGCGGTTATTTTGCCGGATCCAATCAAAACTGTGAAAGAGATTGAACAACTAGCGGCTGAATATGGGGAAAGTTCTGGATTTAAATTAAATACAACAAAAACGCAAATAATCTGCACTGAGCAGGTTTGTAATAACGACTCCAGGGTCACAGAGGTCACATATTTGGGGATCTGCATTAACGCGTGTTTGGATAAAATGGTATTATCTAATTGGGAGCCCTTTAGTGCGTAAAATAAAAAAAGACTTGGACAGGATGGAAAGTCAAAGACACACAATTGATGGACGGAATGCAGAACAAATCAAAACATTCACCCCCAGTGAAGAGTCTGGGTTAAATCCATCATTCTTTTGCTCACCATGCCACCCCAGTTTAGACCTGGCCAAATGCAAATCAGTCTTGAACCTGTGCCTCATGGTAACAGTCCAGCCCGAATTGCCAACCCAGGTCCTCCCTGGACCGGAAACAAGCATCCTAGGACTGGTTTCAGAATGAAAAACCTACATTTATCCATAGTTGGGAGATGCAATGTTCGAAAAATGGATATCCTACCCAAAGTGATGTATTATTTTAGGTGTGTCCTTTTGGAACTCAAGGTGAAGCAACTTCAAACATTACAATCTATCTGGGGTAGCTTCCTGTGGGCGCAAGGTAAACCCCGGCGAGCAATGAGGTATATGACCCTGCCTCGATCCCGAGGGGGGTGGGCTGTTCCGGATTTTTAGTTCTATTATTGGGTATGTATGTTGCAACAAATGGGCATTCTGTTGGTTGGGGAAAGAGGGGGAAAGGCAGAAGAATTTCCAAATGTTTTTCAGATGTTGCTGGGCTCAAGAGCAGATAGGAATTTATTTTAACATTTTGAGCCTAGCTATTATAAAAAAAACTTGATTCAAAGTGCTTCAAGCCGTCTACAAAATATGGATACAGGTTCGAAAATATTTGAAACTTGGTAAATTTAATTTTTATACACCCATCTCATCTTCAGGATAGCTTGATTCCAGTGGCATAGAGAGCACGGGACCCACGTCTGAGCATACCCATCCCACCCGGGGTGAAAAATGCAAAAAGAACTATTGATGGACAGAATGCAGAACAATGTCATACATTCACCCCAGAATAAAACTGTTCCCATGGTGCACAGGGGGAAGACTAATTTGCATATGGCTGGGTCCAAACTGGGGTGGCGTAGTGGGCAAAAGAAAGATGGATTTAACCCAGATCTTTTGACTGGGGAGAATGTTTGCATTGTCAGGATTCCGGCCATCATTTGTTTACTGTAACACTTTTTAAAAAAATGGCAAAAACAAGGAGAAGGTGTCCGTAGACCAGTTGCCTATTTTTCAGCTACTTTATATCCCGTAGCCTCAGATTTGCCCAGATGTCTCAAATCCGTTGCTGCAACAGTTGTCAGCATTTGACAAATAACAGAGTCACATGCTACCAGCAAGTCATACTTGCCTCGGAGAATATGACTCTGAAAAGATGCTCTGCATTTAATCCTGCGACTTTGATGCCTGTTCCAAATGTTGATGATGTTGAAGATTGTGAAGACCATGACTGTCTCAATGTAACTAAACTTTGCATCAAACAGAGACCTGACATTGTTGATGAACCTCTGCCTGAGTCTGATGAAATCTTTTTTGTTGATGGTTTATTTTTAAGAGACAATGCAGGGTATTTGAAAGCAGCGATTGCTGTCTGTACAATTTCTGGAGTTGTGGCAGCTGCTTGTAGAAAGGGAGTACACTCCGCACAGGTGGCTGAAATCATTGCATTGACACGTGCATGTCTGGTCTCTGATCAGAACCGAGTCACCATACACACCAACAGCCGGTACTGGTTCAGTGTGGTTCATGACTTCGGACAGCTATGGTAGCAGAGAAGATCCTTTTTTTTAATTTAATTTTTTTATCTTTTCTTATTGAAATCAAGCAATGACAGATGGAAAAACCACGTTACACATACATTGGCAATATTGTTACGCTACAAGTGGTACTTGAGACATAGTGATCATGAAACAATAATTTCAGTCCCCATTGAAAGGTATTCAGATCCCGTTTACAATATCTTCGCTGGATCTTGGAGGTTCACATATCTCTCCCCTGTGAATGTTCCATTGCCCCTAAACCTCCGTCCATTTATTCGGCCACCACTTGGCATCGTATATGAACTTTTCCATGATCATACACTAGTCCATATCTCTACTGCATTCTTCAATACTTGGTGGGCTCTGAGCCCTCCGCAATCTCGCAATGTTATGTTTTGCCACTGTCAGCCCCAAGGTAACCCATATTCGCTCCTTGGAATTTAGGTCAGTAGGGCCACAGACATTTAGGAGGGCCAATTGAGCTATATCCCATGCAAACCAATAATGACCCAGACAGATAGGACCTGTGTGTTAGGCGTCAAGCCTCTTGCACAATCTCTTGGAATCCTGGGGAGACTTCAGTGCTTGCTCTCTAGACAAATTAACACACTTTATAGTTTATCCCTCTTCGCGCTGGAAGAGGTGTAGTTGGTTAGCGCTTGCTTTAAAAACACCGATTGACTGAAGCGCCGTTGCTTGGCTTTCTGATTTAGTCCTATGACCACGCCCCTTCCTGTATTCCTAGCGTCTGGCTTCACTCCTCGTAGAAGACCCCCAGCGTCTTTTCTCCCGACTACTTTTTTCGTGACTTGGACCAGTTTATGTCCCCACAGAATTTCCCTGCATCATTTAACAATTCCTTATTGACTCGCGACCGCGTTTGTTTGTGTTCACATTTACGCAGCTGCCTTCTTGACTTCCCAGCTGACCCTCCCTGATTCGCCGCCGCGTTCCAGGTATTGTTTACCGGCGGCCGCGATAAGTAACTAATTGCTCCTGTAGTTCTCCTTTGTTCACGATTCAGTCTGCTGAATATAAAAACGACACGCTCCCACTTCTTATGACTCGACTAACGTTACCACGTTTGTTTTACTCCAGCTTTGATACTTTGTAACTCCCTACGCGCACAGCTTGGCAGATTGCCTTTGATGATTTTAAACGCTCTGGTAGCGTTTCAGGCCGGATTTACTCCCGTCTACTTCCTTTCCTGTGTGTGGTGTGGCTCACTGGTTATCGCGCAATAAACAGACCACGCAGTGTCAGCGTAAAAGGCCATTTTATTAGACCAGAACTGCGAATCTGTACATAACAATAAATCAACAATAACAGTAACAGCAAACCCCCACTCACACTCCCCCCCCCCATTCGTTTCATTCACCCACGTCATCACTAAGCCCTAGCGGCTCCAAACACCCTTCTCTTGGCCGTCAATCACCGTCTTCCAGCCCCCAGTCATTGCAAACTTCCAGTCAAACTTCGGTCCGTCCTGTGCCAACTCCCCCCCCCAAGGGATGGGTATGCCCGCTCTTGACCCCCTGTCCCTTCGAATCCTGCCTACAGCAGCTCTGGCCTAAACTGGCAACGCTATCGACCAACCCAGAAACCACCTCCAACTGCCGGGTGGGTGGGCGGCCTTTCGAGCTCCCTCCCGATGGTGCCAGGCGCAGAAAAGAGGAAGATCCCTTCCTCCCCCGCGCTTAAGTACCCACCCCCTAACTCCTCCCCTTCCCCTACCTGGCCTATCCCCTGCGCGAAAGACCCCGGGGAAAGACTAGTCTGCGACTCTGCTTTCCCCGGGGCCCGGCATCGCGCAATAAACAGACCACGCAGTGTCAGCGTAAAAGGCCATTTTATTAGACCAGAACTGCGAATCTGTACATAACAATAAATCAACAATAACAGTAACAGCAAACCCTCACTCACACTTCCCCCCCCCATTCGTTTCATTCACCCACGTCATCACTAAGCCCTAGCGGCTCCAAACACCCTTCTCTTGGCCGTCAATCACCGTCTTCCAGCCCCCAGTCATTGCAAACTTCCAGTCAAACTTCGGTCCGTCCTGTGCCAACTCCCCCCCCCAAGGGATGGGTATGCCCGCTCTTGACCCCCTGTCCCTTCGAATCCTGCCAACCAGTGGACCCCCTATAGGGCGGTTCACTGCCCCACCCCCCCCACAGGGCTGTCCGTCCGTCACTGCACAGTTACTCCCGCCGACACCATATAGACTCGTTCCACAACTTGCTCAACACATCCCGCAACTCCATCATGTACCACGCATTGCCCAGCCGAGACAGGTGCACACCGTCCTCCCTAAAAGCTAAAGGCTCCTCCAGTCGAATCCCAGGATGCGAAATGACCTTAACGTCCCTGTCCGCACAGTACAGTCTCATTGCCCGATTAAGTTTCCTCCGGGCCTTCTCAATGGCCCCATGTTTCATAGCTCCCCTCCATACTTTCCTGGGGACCAGCTCCGTCCAGGCAATGCAGACCCCCGCCATCCTTGATTTCAACACTTCCAAGTCCCTTTGCATAAGTTGTAACAATGCCAATCCAGACAGTTGCACCAGGTCGTTCTCTCCCAAATGAATGATTAACAAATCCGGGCATCCCCTCTGTGGGACCATCTTCGCGAGCCAGGGCAGTAGTGCCCCCCATCGCATTCCGCTCTTTCCCCACCAATTCACCTCGTGCAATTGTCCTTTCAGTCCCAGGTTACGGCCGTAAACCTGCTGGTCAGCATATTTGGAAGCCCAGTGCACGAATGAGTGCCCAACGATCCAAGTCACCGTCCTACCGCCCGGGCCACCCACGCAACCTACGAAGAAAAAGATGTTAGAACAGGCAAACAAAACAGTGCAACACCAACAACCTGCCTGGGACCCTACTACTTCCTCACATACCTCTCGCAACAGCGCGACTTCCAACGCCCAATCCTCTTAATCCTGTCCCAGGACCAACCCAGGCGAGCCGCCGCAGTCGCAGCCCCAATGCGAAAGGAATGGGTACCGTAACCAGTTCCATCAATCCCCAATCGTCCCAAAGCCATACGCAACACCGCCAACAACTGGCCAGCCGACACTCTCGCACCAGAGGCATGGTAGAAAATCTCGCCACCCCGGGCCCCAGCCGACCCCCAGAAAGACCTCCACTCCAGAACCGGGCAAACCGCCCGCCAGACTCATTCAACCACACCCATTTGCCCCTGCCCACCTGATCCGTCTTCGAGCGACCCAGCCAGATCCCCAGACGCCCCGCATCCACCCGCACATCCTCAAACAACCTGCCTGCCCCCCGTCTCGTGCCCAACAGCTCAGACACCCGAAACGCCCCAAAGAACATCCATACCATGCACAAACGAAACAGGCCCACTTCAAACTGGTCATAACAGCAATCCGGCAACACCCCAACCAGCCGAACCAACAAATCAAACGTCACAGCCTCCCGCAGTCGACCCCCCCAGGTCCCCTCTCCCGACCCCACCCCCGCAACATGCGAGCCAGCACCACATCCTTGGTGGGGTCAAAACCCAAAAACAAAACACAGTAAAAGGAAATTCCAGCCAATTTCCCAGAGATCGTAGCAGCAGTCAGACCCCGGTCCATACAGGCCAGCACATAGCCCCTCAAACCCTCCAGCACAGCCGACTCCCCACTCACGACACCATCCACCGTCCAGCCCATAAAAGTACTAAATTCAGACCATGCCAGACGATAAGTCCTCCTCGTGGACGGAGCCAACGAACCCTCCACCAGACCAATCATCCTCACTCCCCCAAGGCCCAGATGCCGGCCGGCAGCTCGGTCTTGCAGGCGTCCGCTCCCGGCGCCAGGTGTCGGAACCGCTGCCACTGCGAACGAGACAAAGCATCCGCAATGTCATTATTCGCCCCAGGGACATGCTTGGCCCGAAACACCACATTCAACTGCAGGCACGCCAACATGAATCTGCGCAACAGCCGCAGCACTCGCAGGTCCCTCGCCCTTTGGTTATTAACAAGGTCCACCACCGTCATGTTGTCAACGTGAAAGAGCACAGTCCTGTTCCGAAAGTCCTCCCCCCACACCACCAGTGCCACCAGCAACGGGAAGAACTCCAAAAAGGCAATGCTCCTGCCTTGCTTGATCCAGGAGGCCGGCCAGCTCTCCGCACACCACCGACCATCCCAGAAAACACCAAACCCCGCTGACCCAGCCGCGTCAGAGAAAATTTGGCATTGCCAGACCGCCCTTTCCTCATCAAAATCCAAAGGCACCCCGTTGAAATCCTGCAGGAACGTAATCCAAGTCCTCAAATCCGTCCTCACCCCCAGGGAAATCCTCACTCTGTGATGCGGAAGCACTGCCCCCGACATGGCCATGCCGAGCCGTCTGCAGAACGTCCGCCCTGCCCGCACCACCCTGCACGCAAAGTTAAGGAAACCCAGAAGCTTCTGAACCGCCCGCAAAGGGATCCGCCGTTCCCCCACAGCCCACTCCAGACACGCAAGAATCTCCTTCACCTTAGCTGCCGGCAGGCGCGCCAACCATTCCACCGAGTCCAGTTCAATCCCCAGAAGCGTGAGGCAACAGCTGGGACCAGCCGTCTTCTCGGGCGCCAAAGGCACCCCAAACTGCACGGCCAAGGCCTGGAAACGCGACAGGGCCCTGCCGCAATCCCCCGACCCCGCCCTGCCCAGGAAGAGGAAGTCGTCCAAGTAGTGAGTGACTTCACGGCACCCACTCACCCGCACCATGACCCACTGCAGAAAAGTGCTAAAAAGCTCAAACAACGCACAGGAGATGGCACACCCCATGGGCAGGACCTTGTCCACGTAGATGGCTCCCCCGAACTGCATGCCCAAAAGCGCAAAATCAGCCGGGTGAATAGGCAGGAGCCGGAAAGCCGACTTAATGTCACACTTCGCCAACTCCGTACCGGGACCACACAACCGCACCATCCGGACCGGGTCGTCCACCGACGCATACAGCACCCTCGAGTCCTCCTCTGCAATGAAGTCATTCACCGACCGCCCCTCCGGCCACGACAAGTGGTGAATCATCCTGAACTCCCCTTCCTCTTTCTTGGGCACCACCCCCAAAGGAGAAATGATCAGATCCGGCAAAGGCCAGTCAGCAAACGGGCCCGCCACCCTCCCCTCCGCCACCTCCTTGTCCAACTTCGCAGCCACCACTCCCGGCAACTCCTTCGCCGACCTCAAATTCTCATCCCAACGACGCTCCCTGGGACCCTGGTAGCCTACCCTAAAGCCCTCTTCTCCGGATCAGCGCTAACCTGGGCCCGAAACTCCTCGTCGAAGCTCAACCATGCAAACCCACCAAACTGCATCTGGGCCTTGCGAATGATATCCATATACTTGAACAGCGCAATCGCTCGGTCCAGATACTTCTGGCAATACACGCTGGCATAAATCAAAAAGGCCGACGTCCAGTTCTCCATAGTTATAGGCACCCTAGGCCGCCTCGTCAACTCCCACTCCTCCTCCTTGGAGCCCTCCTTAGCCTGAACCTCCCAATGCAGCAACTTAAAAACATCCACAAATTCGTGTTTCCATATTTTGTCCCTCATTTTCTCCGACAAGTGCGACCCCAAAGGCATCGCCAACCCCATGTAAGACATTTTCTTAGGGGCCTTCACCCCTTTCTCCTCCTTGCCATCACTTTTGTCCGTTTGCACCCCCAAAGTCACCGACTTACCATCCACCTTCTTACCATCCTCAGGTGGACCGCCTGACGGCGCCCCCCCCCCCCCTCACAGACCCATCCCCCACACCCACTGACCGGCAGGTGCGTTTACGGCTATCCCAACCCCGAGGAGCGTCATCCCAAGCCGCCCACCAGGCACCCTCACCTGCCAGTGCCGCCGTCCGCTCCCGGGGCCTTCCTCTGGACTCCTTTCCACGGACCACCAAGGATCCCGCCTTCTTCCTCGTCCCGGGCTCGACCTGCAACACACCAAGGTCGTTGTCTCCCGCTGCGCGGCCTACGCCTTCCAAGTCATCCCGCACCTCCCCCTCTTCCAATTCTTCACTCTCATCACTGTAATCCAGCTCAAGCACCGGTTCCAGATCCACTCTATCGCAGGCCACATCCTTCACAGCACGCTTCACACCCTTCTGCACACATCCGCGGCCACGCCATCCGGTGGCGCCACGTGCCGAAGTCGCCCGATCCCGCGGAGGAGGGACAGCCGCCGCGGACTGCCCTACTTCTTCCGGCCTGCGTCTCGGAGCCGTGGTGCGCCCCGCTAGGCCCCCCTTTGCTCTGCCGACAACCGCCGACTTGGAACCCCTCCCGCCCCCCAGGTCGCTCGAACCTGGCAGGGCCCCGGCACCATCGGGCCTCAAAGCCGTGCAGGCCGTCCCTACTCCGGCCGCGCCCCTAGGAAGGTGGGCGGCCGGCCCTGACTTCTTCAACCTGGCTTTCCTGGCCTCCTCCTCCTGCCTCTCCGCCTCCCTCTCCTCTTCAGAGGTGGGGGTGGGAGGACCCTCAATCTCAGGGCCCCAAACTGCACCCACTCTGGTCCTCGTCTCCTCAGCCCATCTGACCTCCTGAATCTGCTCCAGAATCCGCTCCCCACGCGACCTCTCTTCCCAGGAAACGGAACCCCAAATCGGCGGTGGGGGGGGGGCGGGCCGTAGCCAAAGAAATCACTCCCCCGGGGGAAAAAACCCACCTGCTGAAAACCCTGCACCCAACCCGGGCCGCTAATGGGGACCAGAGCGGGCGAAGCGCTCCGGCCCGGCGGAAACCCAGGCGCCAACGGCCTCACAACGGCCGGGGTGCCTGCCCTAGAACCCCTGGACAAGTCAATAGGGACCTCCCCCAACACCTCACCCGACTCCCGAAGCACAAGCCCGGACCCATCCCCCTGAACAGAGTCATCCTCCAGGTGGGCCAAAGGCCCAGAGGCCCCACGGCCACCCGGCGACCCCACCAGGACCACAGCAGGCCCGGCCGGGGCGCCCTCCTGCCCCTCCCCCTGCCCGGCGCCGGCCGGCACCGACAGGGGCCCGCGGAGCGGAAGCGCGGAAGGCGCGGCCATCGCGGCCGCACCCGAGGCCCCAGGCAAAAATTCCAGCGGTGGGAAGGGCCGCGCGGAGGTTGTCCTGCGCTTCCCGCCCCGCGCCGTATCCTTGGGAACACCCCCCGCCCTCCTAACCCCAGACCCCCCCTCCTGGTCCGGCTCGTCCTCCAAGCATGCGAACACCGCCGCCTGAACCCCGGCCAAGGCAGCCCTCGTGCCCCTGGTGGCCCCTACCCAGGCTTGATCCATGACCCCAGGCCTAATAAGATCGTCGCGGCCGGCCCTAGCAAGCAGCAACAAGGCCTCACGGACCTGTTCCGCAGACACACCAGACATCCTACCCAAGCAAAAGAACAAACAGGAAAAGCTAAAACCCCAGCTGCAGTGGAACAGCTCCGAGCAAAATTCCCCCAAAATTAGCACTAGGCCTCAAACTAAGCACTAACTAAACTCCTTTCGAGCTCCCTCCCGATGGTGCCAGGCGCAGAAAAGAGGAAGATCCCTTCCTCCCCCGCGCTTAAGTACCCACCCCCTAACTCCTCCCCTTCCCCTACCTGGCCTATCCCCTGCGCGAAAGACCCCGGGGAAAGACTAGTCTGCGACTCTGCTTTCCCCGGGGCCCGGCAGAGGCGGCAGACCCAAGAGCAGAGGACGGCCCGGGACCAGGGTTCAATTCCCGACGCGGCAGGGTCGTGGACCAGGGTCAGCGGACTCGATAATTCTCATCTCGGTGCCTACTCTAACCAGAGATCACACTCGGCAACTCTGGGCATTAGCTTGACTCATCTCCACAACGGCCCCCCACATACGCCGGGATGCCTGGTTTCACCTTGGAGATACCCAGTAGGGACCATCTCACAGGGAAAGCCAGGACGGGTTCCCCAGCGGTCTACTGCGCAGAGATACTCCTTTGGGAGTCGATTCTAGCGCATTACAAACCCACAATTAATTAATTAATTACGCTTGGCTCCTTAATCCCCGTTTTTTATGTTTTGTTGAACAGGCTCCTTTAGGTAGGAATCTGTTTAATGTTATACCTCAGATTCTTTGGCTACCCTCCCTTTTTCCCTCATTATTTAAAACTGCACAGGAGTTGCCTGTTACTGGTGTATGTAAAGATGTATTTACCTAGACTTCCTGACCACTGTTTGGATCTCTTATAAGACATCAAGAGATTCCAGCCGGTAAGCGAAAAGTGTGTTTCTGTAGAGTGGGCACTGATTCTACCTTTGTTCTTATATTGTCTGAGTGGGAGGGGGGAAGGACCTTTTTTATATTTGTTTATATTTTGTCTCCCTGTAGGTTGCCCCTCCCATTTTCTGGTCAGCCCTGGGGGAACCAGCTGGGGGATAAGAACTCTTTCCACCTTGGCTTCTAATCCCCACATCTCCAGGGGTCAGTATAGGGTGTGAGTGTATTTTATGTTCTCATCCTTGGACTGTCCAAAGAAGTGCGGGGAGATTCTCGTCGCTCCCGTGGATTGAGCCTTGAGTCTGACAACAGGTTAATGGCATCAGCAACACTGTGGAGAAGCTTCAGCTGCTCTAGGCAAAGCCTGGAAGAGATGGCCACCACTCACGGTGGGAGGCCACCGCCACCAGCCACTCGTCCTTGTCCAATCCCGCTACGTTGTGGTCCCATTTAACCCTTAAGTGAGTAAGGGGATCTACTCTGTTGTTAATACTTTTTTTGTAAATGAGTGATATGGCCTTCTCCGGCAGGTCGCCATGTAGAACTCTATCCTTGAGTGGGGTGGACTCGGGAGTACACTACCTTTAGGGAGAACCCCAAGTAAGGCATATCTAATTTAGAGATACCTGAAATGTTCCGATTGCGCTAATTCGTAATTCTGCTGCAGCCAAGGAAAAGGGACCACCTCACCTGATTTCCACATATCACCCAACTTGGATATACCTATATGGTCCCAGCGATCAAAGCGCCTTGAGCAAATCAGCCTGTCCAATTACTCAGTATGCCAGAGTGGTGTGGCCTGTGTAAGTTTCCCCTCCCATCCCAAACTTTTGGTAGCCGCCATCCACACCTGCACCGCATGTCCAGTTGGGCCATTCAGGGCAAGTCTCAATGACCGCACATAAAGGGCCCCATCAAAGTTGTCTCCTGGAAGGAGCCATCTGTCGATCTGGAAGGCCGGGTCGCCTGGTGGTTTATACACATTGGTTAATCGCCGCTTGGTGTGATGCCCAATAGTACTTCTGAATGTCTGGAAGTCTGATGCCCCCATCGAACCACCCCAATGTGAGCTTGGACGTCGCGTTACGAGATGGCTTCACCTCCCACAGCAGGTCCCGTATGATACAATCAATTTCTTTAAAGTACAAGGGTGCAACAGGGTGCGGAGTATTGTGCAGAGCATATACGAACCTGGGAAGGGACATCATTTTGAACAGGGCGTCCCAAAAGAGACAACGGAAGTGATTTCCAATGTGGGAAGTCACCTTTAAGACGCACGAGAGGCGGCAGGGGTGCGATCATAAAATCTGAACGGATCTTTAGAGACCCAGATCTCCAGGTATTTGAAGCCATCAGTAGCTTCCGCCAGTTGATATCCCAGAGGAAGTGAAAGTCTCTTTCCATAGAGGACATATAGCAGTAATATAGTCCAGAATAACCGATGCAAAGGGGGCCACGGAAGGCAAATGATAGACAGGTTGGACAGGGGAGACCCAAGGTAATATAAAGAAATCAACCCGTATATGAATAATATAACATGTGCCCGTCAGGGTCACTCAATAATCAACAAAACTGGGCTAACATACACAAACTATTTTACAAAATATATACATTTTTATTTTCATTGTTCACATTCATCTAATTTAATCAGAAATAGCAAAACATACAAATATAGATATAAATAAGGTCCCACATTCTCACATTCGTAACCAGCACTCATTCAAGATTTCATACACACTCAGACATACAAGCCAGTCATCAACATTTTGGCAACAAATAGATCCATATGATTACAAGGTGGTAAAAGATCATATACAGACAGAAGATATTTACAAAAAGAAGCTCTTGTGCATTCTCTTGCTTGAATATTGTAGCTAGATCCGGGAGCAAGAGGTTATACAGCGCCAATGCGCATTTCGGTGTCTAACTCAATAAGAGTCACACCTTCATCAGGGCGACCAGATGTATATGTGGGACACAAGAGAGAAACCACCTAGCGAGATGGAGAGGGGGTGGGGTGAAAACGATCAGCCTCTCATTATAGATATCGCAAAGGAACATATTTATAGATTATAATTTATCTAATCAATTTTAAACACATTTACATTTACAATTCAGAGGGAAAGAAATGTTAGCCACAGGACTGTAGTATATAAATGATAATAATCCAATAATCCAATATAAATATCAATAAATGTATATAAGGGAGGGACGATATTTTCTTTATCTGGGAGGGGGACCAACAATCCTTGAATAAATTCATTAGCTGGATAAATGCCGCTTATCCGAATCTGAAATTCACCACTCAATCAAGCAATTACAAACTTGAATTCATTGATGTCTGGATCGAACATAAAGACCATGAAATCTTGATCTCCCTATACACAAAACCAACTGCGAGGAATACCCTTCTGCAGTTCAGCAGTTATCACCCCTGCTGCCAAAAGGAGACCATTCCCTTCAGCCAGTTTCGCCGGAGAAACTGCACTGACATAAAAGATTATTTGATCCTTGATTGTTGCAAAGGACTGGCGAACGTAGTCCATCCTGTGTCTCACCAGGTCGAAGCTGCAACTGCCCTGACAACAAAAGATCTCTGCCACGACCTGTGTCCAGGGGATTGGATACTCCTCAAGAAACATTTGAGGAAGAGCTGTCTTGACACTCGGTGGAGAGATCCTTATGAAGTTATTTTGGTGACAAATACTACTGTGAAGTGTGGAGGTTTGCTAAACTGGATACACGCTTCCCACACCCGCAGAGTTTCAGCACCCTTGGAAGAAACATCTCCTCTATCTGAAGAAAGTCCAGCCGTGGTTGCAAGGCCACTGGAGAGGATAAGCCAAGCTGAGAGGGTAGCTGACGAGGCTGGCCACACACTAGAGCAAGCTGAAGGAGGTCATTCTACACAAGGCCCAGATGATGACTCTGAGGGAGATGGAAACATTGTGAGTGATACAGAGTCCAACTCAGCAGAGAGAATTCATGGGCAAGGTGATCGGTTGCAGAGAAGGAGATCAGAGTTTGCAGAAGTATCATGGTCTGTGAGACAGAAGGGGCAAAACCTGAGAATTGCATCTGAAAGACATCTTGCCCCTGTGTCTGAAACGTCTGAATCAGAGCTTAGTGACACTGAACCGAGACAAGAGGGGGTGAGAAGATCACGGAGAGAGCAAGAATGTCTTGTCAGAGATACGCTGCCCCAGAGTGGACTTACATGGTTTCAGATGCCGGGAGCAGAGGGGACAGGGAGACTGAGGTCTTTGCCAATTGTCAGCAGAACACCAGAACTGAAGATAAAATAAGAACTACTTGTTCCTGGGTTGGAAATAGAAGGAGTGCTATCAGTGACTTTACCTAATCCTCCAATATTGAAGGGTTTGAGCAGACCCTCCAGGATTTCGCGATTTCGCGGTTTGCCCGGAAATCAGCACTTTTGTAAAAATGCTGCGATTTTTACAAAAGTGCCCGCAAAATCGGCACTTTTGTAAAGATGCCGCGATTTTTACAAAAGTGCCAGCGAAATCCAGATATCCATTGCTGCATCCGTGCTGCCTGTGACTTTGGACCCTTTCCTTTCAGTGTTATTCAGTTAGTACAGTCTTTAAGTAGCATTGGATTGTTTGTGCATCAGCAGATATATATAGCTCAGTGTTTATTTATATACTTATCTGTAAAACAGATGTCTTTGTGAGTTCTGTTGTAAGAAGATTCTTGAGTCATCCAGAGCTGAGCAACTGTGTTGTCATCAGTGGAAAATTAAAGCTTAAGTGAAGAAAATGTGAGGTAGAGGAGAGTAGGAGGCCGAGAAGATAGGAGTCAGTAGAAAAGCACAGACGGTATGGAGGCCACTAGCCACAGTTTGATCCAAGTAACCCTGATGGAAGACTACCTACAAAGAGAGTCTGGAGGGCCCTGTACGTAGCCTCTCTGTCAGGCTATACAGAGCGATGTTTCAGG
Organism: Lissotriton vulgaris; assembly: GCF_964263255.1. NCBI lineage: Eukaryota > Metazoa > Chordata > Amphibia > Caudata > Salamandridae > Lissotriton > Lissotriton vulgaris. The sequence continues at coordinate 187,123,449 of NC_141690.1, read as the reverse complement.
TTCCTAAGGACCCAACAAGGTATTTTCAGTCAACTAACCCACTCTGCTCAGCAGAACAGAACTGGCGAGAGGGAGACTCTTAGATGAATAATCTGTGGTTGGAGGCAGAGCACATTGACCACCAGCAGGACAAGGTGATGTAAGCACCCCACATATTTGGGGTAATGCCCATGGGCTACACCAAGTTAAACTTTCACGGCCCTAAGAGGATACTGTGACAATTATGGAGAAAAGTAAAAGAGACAGGTTCTTCTCAACCCTCTGAGTTAATCTCTTGATGCGCAAACCTGCAAATTTTAATGTGCAATCGCCTCTTAGCTACCATGAACACAACCATTAACATTCAGCAGAGAATGGAAAAAAAATCCCGTTCTCTTAACACAACAAGAGTTTTTTTTTTAAATCGGCACTATTAGTTTTTCATAATGTGTGCATAATACAATCTGCCAGCATTATTATACAAAACAGTACAGTGACATTTACACATTTGACGCTTGGTGGGGAACCATGCTGCGCTTCATATTGGTGACAGAAAGAATAAAGACAAGGAAAACGATGTCTAACTTTTGTGCATGTCTATGTATGGTGGCCGCTTTGTGATCAATAAATAAATCAGTTGACTCTCTTTTTCCATCATTATAACTCCACACCAAACAATTTATTTAAAAAAAAACAATGGACTTTACTATCTCAACTAACCCATATGTGTTATGCGATTCAGGTCATCAATGAGCCAGAGTTACTGCTTACGTGTGGACACTTTAAAGGACAGCAGGAGCAGTGAAGAGTGGGGGATCAGGAAGGGGGGAGGGGAGACAAGTGAAAGTAAGAGAGAGAGAGAGAGAGAGAGAGAGAGAGAGAGAGAGAGAGAGAGAGAGAGAGAGAGAGAGAGAGAGAGAGAGAGAGAGAGAGAGAGAGAGAGACAGAGAGGTGAGAGAGCGAGAGAGAGAGAGAAGGGGGATATTGCCCATATCGCACAATAGCGTATTCGCAAGAGCCAGAGATCTTGCCTAGTAAGGATAGGTCTTGCATAGTAAGGGGGCCATCTCGACTCGCTCACTATTGCATGGCTGCATGTTATTGTAAATACCTGGCATAGGGTGCCCACTCAAGTTGTTGAGGTGTTAGATGTGTGCAATTTACTTTCCACGAATGATAACTAAGTTTGCATTCAACTGGTAAGGCTTTGGTTTGCAAATCACATAAGTTACTCATTCCATTCCAATTATAATCAACAGGAGCTAGTTCCTTCTTCTGCAGCTCAAAGAGACAATGCCTGATGCATACTCTTAATTCGATGTATGTTTCTCTTTCTTTTCAGTGTGCAATGTTTTAGGTGAAGTTCCCTATACATAACATATTTAGCATGTACACAATTAAATAAAGCATGTATGTTTGCCTGTAGAGGGACATTCTATATACATGACTATGAACAGGTTCAAAAGAGCAGTGAGAGAGAGGCGTAATAACAAGAACACTTACAAAGGGTTTGACTTCTTTAACACAAACATTTAACATACACTAAAGGTTTTCCATTTTTTGTTTTTATATAAGAATCACATTGCTGCCCTATACAGCACAGGAAATGACATCACATCAGGACCTATTTCAAAGTGGAATACTCTGCTAAAACAGTTTTCAATGTTTTGAAGCTGAAAATGAATGATTATGAGTAAAATAAAGTTCTGCAAAAATGCAGCTAAATTTCCATATTTGTGCCGCTAGATTTGCTAATCCCTGCCACTATATCCTTGAGGGTCTGTTTGAGGGCTTTGGTTCTGAGAGATTTGTCCTTTCTAACCTTTGGATATCAACCACCAGATCAGGAGATTGCAGCAGTTCGTCTTGAGATCCTCCAGCGTGTCATTGCTGAAATTGGTTCTGAGCTTGTGAGAGAATGTTAAATGAACTGTGAATTGTAAACAAAAACTTGCTTTAAAGAAGATAACCTAGTTTCGAGTGGAAGAAGAATAAAATTAGGGACCTATCCGATAGAAAAAGAAAGAGGGCTAGGGAAGTCTTTTGAGTTGTGTAAATATTTGTTCAACAAACTTTGAGTTAGTTTCCAGAACTCCAAGTAACTGTGCGTGAACTTTGTTGAATAGTAATCAGAGAAGGAGGATATAGACACTTGAGAAAGACTCTTGTTGGGCTAAACCGAACTCAGGTAAAGATGGAGTCTAGAAATCCGAACCATAGAGCAAAATGTGTGATAGGTACACTCATAGTAGGGGTGATAGCTGTAGTAATCATAGTGTCTGTAAATGTTTCACATGATGCCAAGGCTGAGGGGGTGGAAATACAAGGAACATCCACGCCTATCACTTCTAGTACAAAAGAGGGTACAGGAGCAGAAAAGGCTATGCTAGATCAAACAAGTCGCATGTTGCATGTAGATTTATCTAAGGGTGATTATACGTTGAATGCTTATGCAAGATCGCTGTATGAATATGTGGATACGATGGATGTGAGAGATTGTTATGTGTGTACGCAGTTGCTAGCATCAGTTGAGGAGGGAATATGATACCATCATCTCCCATTGACATATGGTATTACTTGTACTATGTTTTACGGTAAGGGTCGTTATGAGTATTATTTCTCGAATTACGATGCAGTGCTTTCAGAGGTTTCAGCTTACAAGCACCTTAACAAGTACGATTATTATAAGCAGGAAGATAGATGGGAATGTAGTTCATACCTACCGTTACACTAAATACAGCTTATGCACTTCGCCACAATTTGACATGTTTATTAACTAACATAGAGAAGAAATTTGTAGATCAAGTAGAAGATAGACATAGACAATTAACAGTTACATTTAATAGTAGAGGAGGGAAATTTGAGTGGACCAAGGAGGAGTTAGCACACAAAGCAAAGGGGAGTTATGGTTCAATAGCTTTGGTCTTTGAGCAGCAAGGAAAATTATGCATTAGAGAGATCCAGACCTATTATGATAAGATCTTTGCGGGACAGAGTTTGTGTAATCACGTTTTCACCATTGAAGCGAATGCAAAGATGTTTTTGCAAGAAGCAGTACAAGTGGCACCGAACGTGTACTTTGTGTCTGGGAAGAATGCATATGTGCGACTGCCAGTGAGTTGGTATGGTACTTGTTATGTAGCTGCAGTGTTCCGGAAGATTTATCATGTCGAAGATTTGCAGCATTCGGAAGGCAGAGGACATCATAGAGAGAAAAGAGATTCCAGTACAGGAGAGATTGTGGGAGATGTATTTGGAGCTATGATATCTAGTTAAGGAGTGATCATGAGTGATGTGAAGATTAGAAGGTTATCAATCATTGTGGACAAGTTGTCAGCTAAAACAACTCAGTCTTTGTTACTTGTAGATGGTGTCAATAAAAGCAAAGCTGATACAAAACGTTTTTGCTTTAGATGCTTTATTGGCAAAAGAGGGCGGAGTATGTAAAATGCTGAGGGTCCAACAGTGTTCCACCTTCATACCTGACAACAATAAGGATCTGAAGAAGTATATAAGTTACATTACTGAGATTCACCACGAGGTGCATCAATTTTCAGCCGAAGGAGTATGGACAAAAGGTGGGAAAGGATTTGGAAAGATTGGAAGTTGGTTTACGAATCTTGGGAAGGGAATTCTTGGTTACATTTTGAAGCCCATTATCATAGTGGTGGTTTGTGTGATTCTTTTACTCAGAATGATAAAGGCCTATAAGTGGCATAAGGCAGGACACGCTGAGAGATCTCTTAAGGAACAGGAAAGGAAGATGGAGAGACTGCAGGATAGTCACTACGAGAATCTCAAAAAGCTTAGAAAGATTTCGACAGGGAAGAACGGCTACAACTTCTATTTAGGTCAGTTCTTTCTCCAGGGATGGTGTTTTGTTGTGATAACACTTGTCATCAGAGGCGGGAACTGATAGAGAGCTATGGTGCTCTTTCCATCTGTAGGGGTGCATCGTAATCATGAGTAGTACACACCTGCATTTATTCTCTGTCGTATTAACATAAGGGGGTTAGAAATGTGTTGTAATAACATCGAAATGATGTGTTAAAGTCGTATTTACATAACAAGCACAAATCAATGTCGCTGAATAATTTGTGTTTCCTTGAAAGCAGTAACGTGTGGAATTTTGTATACACCACTTACACGTAATGACATATTTGATGTGCTCATGTAACGTGATGATTTAGAAATGTTCGGTAAAGTATTTATTTATAAGCAATGTTATGCCATTTTCTTATTTTGGCCGGTTTTTGTAGGCCTGGAAATGCTCTCTAAGGCAGGATTGAATGTGTTAGTTTGAATTCCATGTGCATGCTAGATTTTGTTCTTTCTCACATTTTGTTGCAGATGGTGAATTCCTTGTTGTTAGTTAGAACAACACTTTTGTTTTAGGAGTTAGACTTAGGGAGGAGAAGATACAGTGAGCGCATGAGAAGCTGATAATGAGAGCGGTGTTCTTTCTCTCTGGAGAAGGCCTGGGAATCAAGATCATCATGCCGGGAGCTGGGAGTGCTGAGGTGGAGTGGAAATTCATCTATGAGAAGGTGTCCAGTGGGTTGAGTCGATCAGGAGACCTGAATGGGCGTGTCTTGTGACTCTGATGTTAGAATTAGGGATGAAGAACCGGGGTTTAAAACAGCGGCGTCAGGGGCACGCCTAAGATCTTCGAGTTCACCTGTCTTGGTATACAGAGACACGGAATACTTTTGGATGGCATCAGAGACCAAGTTTATTAGCTGCAGCTAGTAACAGTGCTCTTAGAAATACATCACAGTGTAAATTCTCAGGAGACTGCTCATTTTACTAAGGCGAGACGTCTCCTTTTATACCCAATATTCACATTATAAATGTACACCCAATGCACAAAATTCTAGCCAATAAGGTACATTTTCAAACAAAGTATCACATAACAAAAACTCAATTTACAGTATCCCAACCCAAAAGTTAATTATTAGGAATGTCCCAAATTCAATCTCCACAAGCCGGACAAACCTATAATTGAAAGCATAACCCATGTAATGAAGAAACATAAAAAAAGAAACAGTAACAGATGCTGAACACGATAACGCATGTGCAAGGAAACTAAAAGTTAACGATGTCCTGAACATTGATTGGCAATCTCAGACAAAGATCGATCAGGGTAATTGGCTTTGCGAGGTCAGTTTCTTACAGTTCATTTCAGAGTCAAAAAGAAACCTAGTTAATGTATACCTGAAATACGCCTCCGGGCGGAAGCCCCAGCTGTCCGGCGGCGCTGGGAAGTGTAGTTTCCTTCTGCCCTGCCCCTCTCAGCGGCCGCAGATGGTCTGCGGCGGCGGGGGCAAGCAGAGTATGCTGGAGACCAGGAGATGCCACGAACAGGTAACGGTGGCCCCAAATGCGGTTGGAAATGTTCCCCGCTCCCCTGGAGGAAGTGCTGCCTAAAATACGCCTCCGGGCAGAAGCCCCAGCTGTCCGGCGGCGTCCCCGCGAAGCAGGGGACGCTGGGAAGTGTAGTTTCCTTCTGCCCTGCCCCTCTCAGTGGCCGCGGATGGTCTGCGGCGGCGGGGGCAAGCAGAGTATGCTGGAGACCAGGAGTTGCCACGAACAGGTAACGGTGGCCCCAAATGCGGTTGGAAATGTATACATGAACTACGAAGGCCAGGCCACTTTGTTCGCCAGGCTACCTTCACAGGCCTACGTGAGGGCAACACAAAATGGTGGCACAGAACAAAATGGACTCAGACTCGAGAATTACAAAACCTCAGGGACAGAGCACCGGGGGATGAGAGGGAGAGAAGCGGGGAGACATGAAGAGGAGAAGGAGCATCTTAAAACGAGCTCTGTAGCTTATGGTACTTGACCAATGAACGTGAGTATACTTCTTAGGAAGTCTTCACGTGCTGACACCTTTTTTCCTGCTCTTGCCTGGGAATATGTTAAGTAGGGATTCCACTTAGAGACTAATGCTTTTCACTTACGAGTCTCAGATAAAGTCTGACCTAGACGTGGGGTCTCTCATTGTCTGCATTCTGGTTCTTGAGTTTCTCATTCTGTTTCTGCTACATCGAGTTAACTTCGTTCGTAGGTTTACCTTTGTATTAGTTCCAATGTCTTTTTACAACCTCGTCTTAAGGTGCTTGTATGTCCAACTATTTTTGGCTTTGTAATAAATAGAATAAACGTAGATCCAGAGTCTGTGATTCTTTGGAGTCATGAGTTATTGGGCCCGTAAATTGATGCATAAATTGTTGTTGTGAGATGTCTCTTCCCTCTACACTGCCAATCAGGAACCAACGATCCACCCACCAGAGAGTGTTCCAGAAGTAAATTGCAGTGTGGAACATCACCCCTAAAAAATGCTATTATCCTAATTTGGATGATGTAAATCAGTTGTTACTTGTTATATGCTTGGAGTTGTCAGAGACCAGTTGGTGACAAAAGCAAACCTGTTACAACAATTTCCTTGGGACAAAGTTACATTGTTTGCTACTAAATATGCATTGTTGAATGTGATTCCTGACTTTTTCCTACCATAACTCAGTTGAAAATAATTAAACAAAAATAAGGGCAAAGCCCATTCTGATTCCTTAGATCCATAATAAATATATTCAACAAATATTCTGGTATTATGAACATTGCCAGAATTGCTCACAACGTATTGATACTGATACTAGTTGATCAAATCTAAAAAGCTGAAAGTTTCCAATTCTTGGTCTCTCTAGCAAAATGATTCATGCAGTGGTATTTCAAACACATACACATGTTCCTCACCCCTTATTAATCATGTAAACATTTCTGTTTGTCCAGTAACAGACCAGTTGGCTTTCCTTTTGAGTCACACATCTCCGGTGAACCTCCTGCGGTTATCCTCTGTGTAAATTGATTTATATATTAAATTGCACTAGTGATGGGGTCTACCTGGATCAGGTGCCAGTAGTTCACAGATTCCTTCAGAGGATCTTTCAGCCTTGAGTTAATTTTTAAATAAGCACTGGGTCAATAAATAAGTTTTGTTTTCCATTTAAAGTTAATGGAAGGCTATGTTTATTTTACATTATTATCATCAGGCTACAGGTAGCAGTGCCTGATAATGAGCAGCATTAGACTCCTCTTTATGACCCAGGGTGGGGCACGAGGGGAAGAACTGAAGCACTGAGGTATTTTAACTCTTAGATAAAAGTCATTGTCATCTCAATATTGGAGCGTGAAAACAAACTTATGTTTCTGAATGCTTTTAAATGGGAGAAAATGTAAATGAAGATTTAACTTAATGATGATTATGTTAACTCTTCATTTTAATTGTCTCCCATTTCTAAGTGTTGATTATGTTGTATATTCCCATGTTGTACAACTTTGTCTTGATAACCAATAAAAAAACAAGCATTTGCAATGCAATCGGTCTCACCTTTGAGACCTCATATGTATTTAGCTATGCAGCTCATTAGCCTGGGTGCTGAAACATCTACTGTTCTTTAACATGGAGGGAAAGTAAGCACCAAACTGTGTGACAAGCCAGGTATGGGAACACATGGAGAGAAATATTGCCTTTCAGCTGGAAATGGTATAGTCCAAAGCTCTATTTTTAATAGAAGATCAGGACCTTCAGTGGTCACATCACTGAAAATACAAGATTTGTAACAAATATTGTCTACTGGTGCTCGTGGAAGACAATTTCTATGGACTGGAATCTAGAGAATGCTAAAGTTATTCTGGTATTTTACTGAACTCTGCTGGTCATTTTCTATCAAGAATGTTAAATAGAGGCAGTTACCAGAAAAATACAAAAAAGAAAGTGCCTCAGCCGAAAGTAATTCTGGTATTTTGCTTACCTCTACTGGCCCTTTTTTTTAAAGACAGTTAAATAGAGGCAGTTGAATAGAAAAAAAAAGTCCCTACGCAGAAGCAGACACATCCTAGGGCTGATCTCCAGAGGCCACGAAGTACATACACTTATAAGTATATACTAAAGTATATAAAACAGATCTCAAATGCTCGACCTAATAACGACACAATAAAAAATACAATCTGAAAGAGACAATTAGTTATAGATTCCTTACCTTAGAATTCCCCTCAGGCGTCAGATTGGATCCAGAGAAATGTTTTCTTAGCAGTACCCCTGCACGTCTGTAGGTGGTGTCGGTCGACTCCGCGTCTGTCGTCGGTGTTGTGGTCGCCGGTATGATGTTGTGGTATCTATATAGACGCCGCCCCTGCGCGCTGACGTCAGTTCTTTCTTTTTCCATGCCAGCCATCGCAGATCCGGATAGAAGCTTGTCCCTTTTTGTCACTTTTTGACAAAACTTTTTTGATTTTTGTCGACCTCTTTTCGAGTCTTATATTGAGTCCTGGTGTGCGAGGGATGTCCCATTGTCCGGGCTTCAAGCAGTGTGACTCCTGTCACAAGTTGATGTCTGTTACCGATCCGCACCTCCTGTGCCTCTGGTGTCTGGAGCGCGACCACGACCAGAAGTCGTGCTCTGACTGCCGGGCCATGACCCCAAAGTCTTTGCAGGAGCAGTCCCAAAAGCTTTTGGAGGCTCGCGGGACCAGTCGAGGAGCCACCATCACTCGTCTTCTAAGTCTTTGCACTCCTCAGTTAAGTTCAAGCACAAGAAGAAGGCAAAGAAGCATTGCTGCTCTTCGCCTTCTCCCCATCCGTCGGCCGGATCGGGATGCTGGGGGTCGTCGCTTTCCGGCTCCGCTCGCGGAGCCTGCAGGGTCGACTCTGCGCTTCCCTCCCTTGCCGGGAGCCAGAGCGACCATGCCCAGCTTCGTCAGTTTTAAGAAGCGAATCATGATATCTTTGGGCAGCTCGACTCGCCGGCGCGACTTTGGGCCCTACGGATTCGGTTGGGCTTGTCGCCAGCGGCTCTGATCCTGACGCCGCAGGTCCCCCATAGATCCAGGCCTGGATCCGGATCAGTGCCGGTCGACCTCACAAGTCCTTCCCTGACGCCGATTCGACAGTAGACGACTCCAACGCCGCCGCCGACGGTTGTGTCCCCAACCGCCGTTGATCCCAGCCTCGGACGTGGAGCCGGACCAACGTCAATTGATGCCAGTACTGGAGCCGGAGGGTACTTTTGTGCCCACGTTCTTCCTTGGCGTTCCCTTTCGCTCTGTCTGGCGGCCAGAGGAGGATGAGGAGGACTGGGAGGGGTCTGGTGACCCTCTAACAGATCAGCTGGAGTAGCTGGACTGGAGAGAGGAACTGGGTGATGCCAGTGGTCTGGATATCTCCCCAGACCTTGGCATGCTTTTGCCCCCTACTATGGCTACGGAGGAGGGAGCGTCATACGCAGTGGTGTTGCTTGGGGTCGCTGAGGCCTTGGCCCTTGAGCTTCCTACGGTGGCAGTTAGGACTACCCTCCTAACTGAGGTGGTTCAGCCAGCGACATCCTCTTCAGAGCGCTTGCTGCCATTTAACAAAGTCCTCACGTATGTCCTTTTGTGCTCCTGGTGCAAGCCCAACACAAGGGCTCCCGTGGACAGGAAAATTGCCCAACACCACCGCCCGGCTCCGGGTGACCCACTTTTCCTCTCACAACACCTACTAACGAGAGCTTGGTGGTTCAACCCTTGTCTTCCAAAAGGTAGCGCGTTCCATACAGCTCCACAAGAAAGGGAATCCAAGAAGCTGGATCATCTTGGAAAGAAAATGTTTTCTTCCGCCAGCTTAGGACTGCAGTCAGTAAACGTCGCATGTCTCTTGGGCTGCTACCAACACTCTGTGTGGGACTCGGTTGCGCACATGCTGCCACAATGTCTGCAGGGGGCCTGGGCTGTCCCCGTCTGAGCCATTGCAGAGGGTCGAGATGCAGGAAAGTTCACCATCAGGTGTTGACTACAAACCGCTGATTCACTAGCTAGGACAGTTTCAACGTCAGTAGCACTCAGACGATACGCCTGGCTAAGAACATCTAGATTTTTGGGGGATGTCCAAGCTACTCTTTTGGACATGCCCTTCGATGACCATCGTCTGTTTGGTGACAAAGCAGATAACTCAAGCGTTTTAACATCTAAGGCTACGGCCAGGACCTTAGTCCTCGGAGTGTCCTCTCGTCCCTTGCAGTCTGCTTTTTGCCCCTTCCATGACTAAGGAAAGGGTGCCCCACTTTCACACAACGGCGGACCTGCTGCATTCGCTGGGGTTCACTATCAATATGCCAAAGTCACACCTGATTCCCTATCAGAAGCTTCTTCACATCAGAGCGGTTCTGGACACGGCGCAGATTCGGGCCAATCCTCTCGAGCAGCGAGTCTGGGATATTCGGGCGATGATACCAATGTTTCAGCCATTGTCCCAGGTTTCGGTGAGACTGACCCGGAGACTGCTGGGCCTCATGGCCTCCTGCATCCTGCTGGTGGACCATGCCAGATGGCATATGCAATTCAGAAAAAGGGGTGGTGATGAACAGAGTGTCTGAATTAAGCAGACCACTCTTACCCAGTCCAAAGATCAGGGCTTGATCCATCACCGTTATTTAGCTCAAGGCACCATCCCAGCTCAGAACCTGGCTATATGCAAATCAGTCTGTCCCTGGCCCAGTGCATCATGGGAACAGGGCAGACTAAACTACCAAGCCAATTCTTCACCAGAAAGGAGACAAGCTTCCGGGGACCGGTTTCTGGCATTTCAGCCATCGTCGGCCCGGCTTGCTTGAATCCTGATGGTGCAGTGAGCAAGGGACTCATGTCTGAGTATACCCTGCCACACCTATAGTGGCCAAAAACGATTCAGAAAAGGGGGTGGTGATGAACAGAGTGTCTGAATTAAGCAGACCACTCTTACCCAGTCCAAAGATCAGAGCTTGATCCATATGCAGGCTCTGCAGTGGGACCTGGAATTCCAGTGGGCACAGTATCAGGGAAATCTTTCCAAATGCATCCAGATCGCAGGGGGCACTACACACCAACTGCAGTGGTGGCTTTCGTACAAGGATTGGGTCATCGGCAAATCACTCTGCCTTCGCCCAACCAGTGTTCATAGTAGTGACAGATTCGTCACTTCTGGGTTGGGGCAGCCACATGGGGAGGCGGAGATCAGAGGCCTCTGGTCTTTGGCGGAGTTCCAGCTCTATATCAACCTTCTGGAGCGACAGCCGATCTGTCTCGCACTGAAGACATACCTTCCATCTGTCCAAGAAAGAGTAGTCAGGTGTTCACAGACAACACCACCGCCATGTGGTACTGCAACAAACAGGTGGGGTGTGGTCATGGACCCTATGTCAAGATGCTCTCCACCTCTGGACATGGCTGGAACATCAGGACAAGTCCCTGGTGGTTCATCACCTGGCAGGTTCTCTGAACGCCAGGGCAGGCAAACTCAACCACAGATGCGTGATGGGTCACAAATTGCATATTCACTCGGAAGTGGTGCAAGGTCTCTTTCGTCAATGGGGAGAGCATTGGTTAGATTATTATTTGCCACCGAAGAGAACGAGCAATGTCAACAGTTCTGCGTGTTGGAATTTCCAAAGCGGCACTCCCTCTGCAACGCTTTTCATCATGAGTGGAGTTGTGGTCTTCTGCACACTTTTACACCTATACCTCTTCTACCCAGAGTGCTGAAGAAAATCAAGCGCGACCGGGCCCAAGTCATTCTTGTGGTGCCAGACTGGGCATGGAGAGTCTGGTATCCCGAGCTCTTACACATGGCAATCGATCATCCGATCAGACTGACTCTTTGGGAGGATCTTCTGTCGCAGCAGCAGGGGAGGGTCCTCCACCCGAACCTGTTCAGCCTCCACCTCCTTGTGTGTAGATTGAGCGGCAACAGTGGACAGCTTTCAACATTCCTCCCGAAGTCTGTAATGTAAACTTGACAGCCAGGCGTTTTCCACTAAAACGGTATATGCCTGTAGGTGGAACAAATTTGTGGCATTGTGTGCAGCAAAGGCTGTAGATCCTCATTCTGCCCCCCTTTCTGAGGTTCTCCTCTTCTTTCTTTCTTTGGCCTGGCAGGGCTAAGCTCTGGGCACTCTTAAAGGCTATCTTTCGGCCATTTCTGCCTTTCTTCAGCTACCTAATGAGCCTTCTCCAAGTCCTCTATTGTAAATCGTTTTCTTAAGAGCATCACTCACCTCTTTTCACATGTTCCTTTCGTGATGCCCCAGTGGGACTTGAATCTGGTCTTAATCTATCTTATGTGTGCTCCCTTAAAGCTGCTACATAATTGCCCTCTCAGGCTCTTAACTTTTAAAACTGCATTTCTGGTTGCACTCGCCTCTGCTCGCATTGTGAATGAGCTCCAAGCTCTTCTTTATAAGCCTCCTTTTCTTGCAGGTCATCTAGACAGGGTTGTACTCCGCACAAAGCCTTCATTCCTTCCCAAAGTGATTATCTCTTTCCACATAGGTCAGACCATCACTTTGCCCTCCTTCTTTCTGCCCCGCATCCGTCCAAGGAAGAGGAAAGACTCCAATGCCTGGACCAAAAACGTGCGTTATCGTTTTATCTTGATCACACACGACAATTCCGGATGGACAGTCAACTCTTCCTGGGCTATGCAGGTGCGAAGAAAGGTCGGGCCGTGCAAAAACGACCCATCTCCCAATGGGTCATTCTTTGCTATTCCTTGGAGAAAAAGGGAGCTCCGGTAGGCCTGCGCGCCCACTCCACCAGGGCAACGACAGCCACTACCGCTTTGGGACGTGGAGTCCCCCTCAGTGACATCTGCCAGGCACCACGTGGGCATCACTGCACGCGTTCACCAAGCATTCTTGCCTGGATAGTCAAGTCAGGAGAGACAGCTTCTTTGGCTGTTCGGTTCTCCAGGACTTTCTGGTGTGATCTTGGTTCGCAGACCCACCTCCGGGGTTGGTATTGCTGGGTTATCTATTCTAAGTTAAGGAATCTATACCTAATTGTCTCTTTCCGGTGAACAAGTTACTTACCTTTGGTAACAATATATCAGCAAGAAACATATATTAGTTATAGATTCCTTACCGCCCCACCCATCCGCCCCGTTCTGCAAACTGATTTCTAGAGTAACGGACTCCCCGTCAGTGCCCTAGGTTTGTGCACCAATTGTCAGTGTCTTGCATGGCTCTGCGCTTCTGGCATGGAAAGTCGTGTACCAAGAACTGATGTCAGCGCGCAGGGGCAGAGTCTAAGTAGCTACCGCAATGTCATCCCGGCGACCACGATGCCGATGCCGGAACCAGAGTCGACCAATGCCACCTACCAATGCGCAGAGGTACTGCAAAGAAACAATTTCTTCGGATCCAGTCTGACGCATGAGGGTAATTCTAAGGTAAGGAATCTATAACTAATATATGTCTCCTACAGATATATCGTTACCGAAGGTAAGTAACTTGTTCATAATTCTTTTAAATGGCAGAAATGTAAATTGAAGAAAAATGTTTCTATGAAACATTGTCTTATTATTTTTCTTCACTTACAATTAACCTAATTACATTTTAATATTTTATTAAGCATATGGCTGAATGTTTCTGTTATAAATGCAGCACAGAGTCTACTGGCCACTGTAAGCAAGATGCCTGTTGTTTGTAAATGAAACATTTTGTAATGGGAGAAAATTAAGATGATGTGTTACATGGAATCCATATAAACATGAAGTTAACCCTGCAGTTTAATTTTCTCCTATTTTAAATTGTTTCATTTATACACAGCAGGCATCTTGCTCCCTGAAGCTGGTAGACATTGTGCCATATTTATAACTGAAAAATACAGCCTTTTTTAAATGGGAGACATTTAGAGGGCAGAACAATGTTGCATTTTAGGAACATTTTTGCAGAACCTTGTACTGCACTTTAGGGTTCTCCCATTAAAAAACAAATAGTTTTATGTTTGTGTTATACATGTCTTAGGGTATAGGGATAGGGTACCAAAACTGACTTCCGTCATAAAAGATTCCCTTTGGGCACCTTATTTCAGAGACATCAATTGTTTCAAACACATAGACAAATATTTATGTAACACAGAGGCCTACCAATTGAAGCAATGCAAACAATATCAATAAAAGCTATAAAAACTAATAAATTCAGCCTGCACAGTTTATTCATATACATCAAAAAACAATTTAAAATTGAAACATAATTAAAATTGGGAACACAGACAATATGAAAAAAGGAACAAATTACATACAGAAAATCATAAAACACTTCCTATTACTCAGAAAAGCGGAGGTACAAAACAAAGAGTTAATTCTGCAGCAGTCAGAATTATCCTTGATAAGTGTATATTGTACTTCTCCCCTTGCTTCAACGCGTTTCGGCGGACATTTAAGATATAGCCGCCTTCATCAGGAATATATTAACTGTCTTCCCAAAAACTTCTGAAATTTAAACAGAATTTATTTTAAAATCCAGAAATCATCCAATTAAAAAACCATGCACATAAGCAGCTGAAGTCTATATACTAAAATTGATCTCTACATTACTTCTACGGTAGACACATTACATAGTTAGACACGTCAACACATTAAGACTTCTCATATACCAACATTTAAACATACACTTTTTTGGCACAATTATTGCAGATGGTCAAAGCAAAAGAGGCCATATCGAAATTAATCACTCTAAGCATAATGATCATATAGAGCACCATTTCGATTTTAACTTTTAACACATTTCATTGGTCATGGTTATACTGATCTGATATCATATGTAAATGCTAACCTTAGCGTTTTAGCACGGTTCATAAATAATGTGAAATAAGGTGCCCAAAGGGAATCTTTTTATGACGGAAGTCAGTTTTGGTACCCTATCCCTTTGGCTTTGGGGTCCCTCTCTCTTTTATTAGAGATTCTGTGTCATACATGTAACAGGGCTTAATATGGTGAAAGGTATGTCCTGTGCCATCACAAATACATACGACACAGGCTCTAATTTACCCATAAGCATATATCCCATTTATGCACACACATGTTTATACGGTGCACAGACATAATATCGAGTCCAAAATATCGATTGGACATAATATCGAGTTGTAAATATAGATTGGACAAAATATCGACAGGATAGAATATAGATTTTCAAAGTATCGTTTTTAAGGTAAGTGATGTAATATCGACTGTTAAAAATATAGAAAGTTAAAATATCGAAGTATATAATATAGATAGTTAAAAATATCGATTTTTTAATAATATCTAATTTTTTATAGTTTTTTTTATGTTATAATATGTTTGAAAAGTGTGTAGTTATGTTATAATTAATTTTAATTAATGATTTTTGTTTTTATTATTATTGCGTAATTTAATTCTGTAGCGGGTTGTGGGTTTATAGGGGAATAGGGTGGGAAGTAATTTAATTATAATTAATTAAATATGTAAATTTATTTATTGGTAGTCATTTTTAATTAATTGTTAATTAATTTATATTTGTTAATTAATTAAATTTTAATTGGTAATTAATTTTAAATAATTGATTAATTGGTAATTATGTAAATTTTACTTTTCTGTGGCGGGTTGTGGGTTTATAGGGGAACTGGGTGGGAAGTAATTAAATTATAATTAATTAAATATGTAAAATTATTTATTGGTTTTTATTTAGAATTAATTATTAATTACGTTTTTATGGGTAATTATTAAAATTTTATTTGACAATTAATTAATCTAATTGATTAATTGCTAATTATGTTAATTTTAATAATTTATTTTCTGTAGCGGGTTGTGGCTTTATAGGGGAAGAGGGTGGGAAGTCATTTATTAATAATTAATTAAATAATACAATTTATGTAATTGTATTTAATTCGAAATAATTGTTAATTAATTTTTAATTATTAAATAATTATTGTTAATTTGTAATTAATTTGTATTAATAGGTAACTAATTGAAATAATTATTGTTAATTAGTAATTTTAATATATTAATTATTATATTATATTAAATTGTTAATTATTTTTAATTATTTTTTTATAGATATTAATTTATAATTTTTTAAATAATATATGAAGTATTTACTTTCCCTAATGTTGTAATCTCTGGAGTGGGAATAGTAATTTTAACCCTTACGCTATCCAAAGCTTTCCCTACTGTTGCACTCTTTGGAGTGGGAATAGTAATTCTGACCCCTACGCTATCCAACCCTTTCCTAACTGTTGCACCCACTGGAGTGGGAATAGTAAATTTTACCTCTACGCTATCCAACGCTTTCCCTACTGTTACACCCACTGGAGTGGGAATAGTAATTTTAACCCCTACGCTATCCAACCCTTTCCCTACTGTTGCACTCTTTGGAGTAGGAATAGTAAATTTTACCTCTACGCTATCCAACGCTTTCCCTACTGTTGCACCCACTGGAGTGGGAATAGTAATTTTAACCCCTACGCTATCCAACCCTTTCCCTACTGTTGCACTCTTTGGAGTGGGAATAGTAATTTTTACCCTTACCCTATCCAACGCTTTCCCTACTGTTGCACCCACTGGAGTGGGAATAGTAATTTTAACCCCTACGCTATCCAACGCTTTTCCTACTGTTGCACTCTTTGGAGTGGGAATAGTAATTTTAACCCCTACGCTATCCAACCCTTTCCCTACTGTTGCACTCTTTGGAGTGGGAATAGTAATTTTTACCCTTACGCTTTCCCTACTGTTGCACCCACTGGAGTGGGAATAGTAATTTTAACCCCTACGCTATCCAACACTTTCCCTACTGTTGCACTCTTTGGAGTGGGAATAGTAATTTTTACCCTTAAGCTATCCAACGCTTTTCCTACTGTTGCACCCACTGGAGTGGGAATAGTAATTTTTACCCCTACACTACCCAACACTTTCCCTACTATTGCACTCACTGGAGTCGGAATAGTAATTTTTACCCCTACGCTATCTAACGCTTTCCCTACTGTTGCACCCACTGGAGTGGGAATAGTAAATTTTACCTCTACGCTATCCAACGTTTTCCCTACTGTTGCACCCACTGGAGTGGGAATAGTAAATTTTACTTCTATGTTATCCAACGCTTTCCCTACTGTTGCACCCACTGGAGTGGGAATAGTAATTTTAACCCCTACGCTATCCAACGCTTTCCCTACTGTTGCACTCTTTGGAGTGGGAATAGTAATTTTTAATTTTTTACCCTTACGCTATCCAACGCTTTCCCTACTGTTGCACCCACTGGAGTGGGAATAGTAATTTTAACCCCTACGCTATCCAACGCTTTCCCTACGATTGCACTCCTGGGAGTGGGAATATCAATTTTTACACTTTTGTTATTGTACGTTTATAATATTGGATATTATTTAATTATATTTTGTTACTATATATATATATGTTTTAACAAATATGAATTAAAACATTTTTTATAACTTTCATTAATTATTTAATTATTATAAGTTAATTTAAGTATTTTTAAGTACATTTTAGTAATTCATTTTTAATATTAATTTAATTTTTAGTAAAGTCGATATTTTTATAAACTATATTTTAGTAAACGATATTTTTAACTCGATATTTTAGTACTTGCCTGTTTGTAGATAGAAACTCGATATTCTGTCTGTCGATATTTTTTCAACGATATTTTTGATGGTCGATATTCTGTCCCTCGATATTATGTCAGTGATCCGTATTACATCTCTAGAGACCATGTCCTAGTCAAAGTATTGTGTTCAACCATAGTATCTGGCTCTATGGGCATTAGGCTTAGTAAAGTCAATGAAGCTGGGCGTTGGGGAGTCTGGTAACAATGCGGGAGTTGCTTGGCCTTTAGTAGCTCACAATGATTTTCACTGATTAGACATAGCTCTCACTACAGAAAAGGTTGGAGATCCCTGACCTAGATGTAACATCTGAAAACAAAAATGCTGTTTTCATTCTTCTGATGCTGAGAAAGTCTGTTGATTTCCCTTTTTGATTCAGTGATTTTCTAAGGGCTGTAGCTGATCATGAGACCTCAGCTGAATGTACTGATTCCAGTGGTGAGCAGGTAGAACTGAAAATAATAGGCCACATGACTAGCCCATGGAATTTGCCACTGGATTCAAGCTAGCCTGGCTGATGAGGGGTGTTACCCCGAAACTGGTCCCAGGATGCTTGTTTCCGGTCCAGGGTAGACCTGACTTGACAGTTCAGGCTGGACTGTTCCCATGAGAAACTGGGTCATGACTGATTTGCATATAGCTGAGTCTGAACTGGGGTGGCGAAGTAAGCTAAAGAACGATGATATAAAAGCCAAAGTTAGACCCCACTGATGAAAAAAACTACCGTCCTATCTCCTGTCTGCCTCTGCCAGCCAAATTAGTGGAGAAAGCCATGAACTTGGAGTTATCATCTTATCTCGAGACAAACAACATTCTCGATAATACGCAACATGGCTTCCGTGCAAAACATTCAAAGGAAACAGCCCTAATCATGGCGGCTGAGGAGATACGAAAGGGCATGGATGAGGGAGGCAGAGTCCTGTTGGACCTAACAGCGGCCTTTGATACCGTAAATCATGAGGTACTCATCCAAAGGCTCTGTGACGCTGGGGTTAAGGGCTTAGCTTTGGATCTCCTCACCTCCTTTCTATCTGATAGAGAACAAGTCATTTTTTGGAACAGCCATCAGTCAGACAAATTCCTCCTTCCGGGAGGAGTCCCCCAGGGCTCTGCTTTGTCGCCCACCTTGTTCAACATTTATGTTACCCCCTTTGCGAAACTAATCAAAACTCAAGGCTTTAAGCTAGTGTCATATGCTGATGACACTCAGCTGATTGTCTCAGTTTCCCATTCTGCGGATTCCAAGGCAGCTGATTTCTCCCTCTGTATGTCGGAAGTCATGCAGTGGATGAATCTGAATTTCTTGAAATTGAACACAGGAAAAACAGAAGTCCTCGAGTTTGGCCAAAAATCATCGATCTGGAACCAGATGTGGTGGCCCACATCAGCGGGAGCCTGTCCGGTCCCAGTGGCCAAAGCGAGGAACCTTGGCATAATGTTTGACAAAGACTTGTCCTGGAGGCCTCAGGTTAACCAAGTGGTCTCTGCTTGCTTTTTTGCGCTCAAAGGGCTGAGAAAGATACTGCCGTTTATTCCTTTCTGTCTTAGGAAAACAGTCATAATTGCTACCATCTTTTTAAGAATAGATTACGGCAATGCCCTTTATCTAGGAGCTGGCTGTGCTCAAATGGCCAAGCTACAATCAATACAAAACGCTACAGCTAGATTACTTCTCAATCTGCCTAAGTACCATTCCACTTCTCGCTCCATCAGGCAGCTACACTGGCTTCCAGTACAAAGGCAGGTGGATTTTAAAGCACTCTACCTGGTTCATAAGGCACTGTCGGGAGAGGGGGCCTCTGACCTTCAACAACTATTCACTAGGTATCAGCCAACCCGCTCTCTTAGGTCTGCCACGCAGGGTCTGGTCACTGTCTCCAAGATCAAAAGACAACGATGGGGAGGCAAGGGTTTCTCCTATCTGGCTTCAAGGCTATGGAACTCTATACCACTTCAGCTAAGACAGATCCCCAACCGGAGGTTGTTTAGGAAGGAAATTAAGACAAGGCTCTTTACCCAATAACACATCGGTCTGCTCATGTTCAGTTATCTTACTTAGCGCCAAGACGCCTCGGCATTAGTGCGCTTTAGAAATACCATCAGTCAGTCAGTCAGTCAGTTGGCAGGGTATGCCCAGACGTGGGTCCCTTGCTTACTTTGCCACTGGATTCAAGCTAACTTGGCTGATGAGGGGTGTTACCCTAATACCGGTACCAGGATGCTTGCTTCCGGTCCAGGTAATACCTGTTTTGGCAGTTTGGGTTGGACTGTTCCCATGAAGAACAGGGTCAAGACTGATATGCATATGGTTGGGTCTAAACTGGGGTGGCGAAGTGAGCTAAAGAACAATTATGGATTCAACCCAGATCTGTGACCGGAGGTGAGTGTCTGAAAAGTTTCAGTGCTCCGTCCATCATCTCCTTGTGTTTGCTCCCTTAGGGAGTATATCAGACTTCGAAATGCTTCTGTCTTCTTCACCTGCGTATAACAATGTGAAGCTATTTGCAGTACTGTATTAATGTACTACGATGTAATTTTATGAGTCTCGTATTTAATGATCATTCATATTCTTTACAATGTGTATCATTATTTTCAGTGGCTATTGTCGAAGAACACTTCAGGGCTCTACTTTCGTTTTAATCTGCAATGCATTTATTGCCAAGCATTTGCAATTTTATAGGTCTCACCTTTGGGACCTTATACGTATTTAGCTAAGAAGCACATTAAGCTGGGTGAAGCGATTCTGGTATTTTACAGACCTCTGCTGGTTGTTTTCTATCAAGACAGTTAAATAGAGGCAGTTGCTAGAAAAAAAGTAGTCCCTAAGCTAAAGTGGAACAGACAAGCCCTGGGGAAATGCTCCAAAGCCCACACAAAGTGCATATAACAGATCTTCTAGACAGTGCAAGCGCTGTCTAGACTCGACTTAAAAATGGAACAGGGTGTTCCCTGGCATCTGAAAAGAATTGAGCACCTCAAGGAAAGGCTCCATTCACATTTAAGAAGTTTTTCGAATTAGTCACATGTCTCTACCTTTTTTCTTTTCATTTGGGCAAATTCAAAGGTGAGCTCATGGGAACTAGAGAAATTTAGAATATACTGAGTTTCTACAAGCACGGCAGATTTTTTAATTCACCTTTTTCTGGTGCTATGTATACTCATTGCCATAGCTGCAAGATGGGAACTACTGGAGAACAGGTAATAATGTCAAAACAACAAGGCAGTCACAAAGTACATTATTTAAGAGCTATACCTGCAGATTACATTAATCTGACACCATCATATTCAGTCTGTGTGAAATAGTGATTTCAACGTGTCATTTATTTCAACATTGGCCATAGTAATTTCAAAAACTTGTGTTAATATCACTGAATGTCAATTTTATTTTAGTTTGTGTCATATTTATTTCATTGCATGTTATATTCACTTTGTCATGAGTCACATTCTTTGCCACATTCATTTTATTGTGTGTCATACTACTTTCAAAGTGTCATATTAAAGGATGTCATACAAATTTCAATGCATCTCATATTCATTTCAATGTGTGTCATATTCCATTACCTACACTTTGACGCAAATTTTCCGTTGCATACTGAAACCCAAAACAAGAGTCCGAGTGCTGATTAGATTGACCAATAACAGTTACATTGCAGCTTATTTTGCAGTAAGTGTTTTCTGAAAGCTTACAATTTACTCACCTGGTAAAAGTTAACAAGACTATCACTCCAAAGCTCAGGTGCAAAGTAAGCAAAGAAGTGGATGCTGATTTTATGGTTACCCCCGCTTTTTCCTAGTGTCATTATGTTTTACTGACTAGTCTGACTGAGATCCTGCTAATCAGGACCCCAGTCTCCGTGCTTCCTCCCTAAACTGGACATTGTGAGTACTTAAGTACACTCCAGATTGGGTACTGGTGTACCCTTATAAGTGTCTAGTATAGGGTGCTAAGGTACCCATGGCATAGGTAAACCAGGGGTCCCCCATTGGCTGAAGCATGCATTATGCCACCCATGAAAGACCACTCAAAATGTGACTAGAGACCTGTCATTTCAGCCTGTATAAGCTGATGCTAGCACCACTTATGACAGATACAAGTTTCCTTATATCTGAGGTCATTGCACTTAAAATCTATAATTCACCCCTTAGGCAGCACTTTCAATTCTGAAGGCAGGGTGCTCGGTTCTAAGTGTAAGGGTGCCTCTGCATGAGCATGACACCCCTGCAACCTTCGGAGTCCATTCTCCCGGGTTGTAAGTTCATCAGTAATTAAGATACATAGAGTGGCCATAAAACATTGTGCGTTGGCTGTCTCTATACTGGCTGTAATGTACCCTGTCATGTTTGGTATCAAACATGTTGGAATCATACCCCCACACCATATGATCCCATGCACTGTGAAGCTCCTCAGGGAGGCCCTTAGTGCTCCCAGTACCAGTCTTCTAGACTCGGACAGTAAACTATGGCTACTGCCGACCAGAGACACGATTCTGCCCTCCTGCTGCTGAGCCAAGCTTGAGCAGGGGTAGGCAGGACAATAGGTTTCCTGTCACAGGAAGGTATAAGCACCTCCCAGACAGGACTTATTGCATTGGGACAGGATGGGGGAGCTTACCAGCATCACTAGACTGCTTTGAAGGGCACATTTGTGCCCTCCTTGCATACTCTAGTTGAAACCTTCAGGGAGCCGTTGGCTCTCACTTTGGCGCAAAACTGGAAAAAAGACATGGGAGTATCCTCCCCACTGTCCAGCCCCTCCTCTGGGAGGAACCCCTGAATTGTCCCAGCGCTTTCTTTAGGGTACTTAAGGGCTTACCTGTGGATGGGTCCCTGGATTCATTGTGGGACAAGTTTTCAGATCCGAAACCAGTCCCACTTCAACAGTCTGGGCACTTTGGACTTTGCGTTGGGAACGGAGACTGCAGCTGGGAAGAGTCCTGCTGCTCCTGATCCCAGCATTCTGCAAGTCTGCTGCAATGTCTCTGTCCTTGCTCCATAAACGTTCTTCAAGAGCCTGTGGCCATCCAAGACAACCAAAGGAATCTCCCTTGGAGTGAAGGAGTCACTCCCTACATCTGCAGGTTCTGCAACACAGCTGACAGATCTGCTGATCCTGGGCTCCCATGGACCCTGAAAGGCTCAGCAACACAGGTAGTGGTTCTGCAACTCCCTTGTGTCTTCTCACTGAGTTTAAGGCCAGTATCCCTTGTGGGAACCACTGGAACAGAACCCCAGTGCACTGCGTCAACTTGCCATTGCCAAGGCTTGTTGACACTCTCCTTCAGAGATCTTCAGGCTCCAAGAAGCTCCAGCCTCAAGCATCACCTACAGACAAGATCGTTGCCTTCCCTGCATCCTTTGCACTGTAGGCCTTCAACCTGTGGTGAGCTGCTCAAGGTCCTCTTGCGATTCCTGTGCCTTCTTTGATTCCAGTGGGGTCCCCTGCTTCCTCGAGGCCTGCTCTGACTTACTTGCTCATGGTGAGTGACTTGGACCTTGCTAGTCCTGACATTGCACTTTTTCTACAACTATGTTGGTTGCCGTTGCCAAGGCTAGTTGGTGCCCCTGCTGGACACTGACCCCCACCCCAACTCTTGACATCGGATGTGGGACAGCTTGTTAGTGGCTCCTGGTGTTCCAAAGCATTGCCTGGTCCGCACAGCTACCATTTTAAGGGCACCATCAACTCTCCTGCATCTCCAACGTCGGTGGGCATTTGTCTTCCATGCCTCCTGGTCACTCCTGAGTGGCATAGTGTATATCCCCCTGCTTGCAGGTACCTCTCATCTTGAATCCACCATTGGGTTCCACCGGACTCTTTCGCCTTCTTTGCCAGCGCCATCTTCACCGAAGTCCTCCATTGTGGTCTACGGCGCTTACCGGCGTCACTTTGCACCTATGCACCCGGCTTTCCTGGTGGAGGTATCCTGGGTCCTGGGGTATCCACGGGTGGGGTAACTCTCCAGCCTTCCATCTTCCCTGGGGTTTCTTCAGAGTCGTCTGGGAAGGGTAATTTTTCTTTAAAACTGCAACCATGACTCACTGTGGGAGCGCAGGCCGGATAAACAGACGCGGAGACTGTATGTATTTCTTAATGGTGAGGGTTTTATTGGGGTTATTTGAGTTCTCTGGTATGGGTGATATATATCCTTCTCCCTCCTTCAGGTCTTCCCCCTCCGATGTGCAAGGGCTTGCGTCCTCCATCTCGCCTCCTCCTCTCTTTGTCTAGCGGTCTTCCCCGGAGGCTCAGAAATGTAGAGAGAAAGGAGCTGTCAGTCACTGCTTTGATAGGGGTTGGCGAGTCATGCACCCTTCACCTCACCCGTCTGGTGTTGCAAGACAGAAATAAATGAAAAAGTGGGGTTTTCCACAGTAATGAAAAGGAAATTACAAAAAGAAAGAAACTGGAGTAGAAACAGACAATCCCGGAATGCTTCTTCTCAGGTGTGTCTTATCCGATTTTCAGGGGAATACTGCTTCCTGACTCAGCAGATTGCTTTGTCAAGCAGGAGGGATTTACTGTGGCCCCGTTGTGGGATCTCAGGGTGTTGAGACACAGGGTCTCATTGAGGGTGGGTAATAGGGTTCACCAGCGTTTTATGCACATTGCCTGTTTAGTGCTCTTGCTCCCTTCCCACTGACTTTGGTGCCTTCCCGTCGACCTCCGTCTCTTCCCGCTACTCGCCCCTCCCGTTGACACTCACCTTCTCCGCCGCAACTCTCCTGAGTTGCGGCGGCTGTCCGGCATCCTCCGGTGGACACCACCACTCTTCGCTCCACCGCTCGTCTTCCCCCTTGGTTTCGGCTCTGTTTTCTCTGGTTCCGCCTCCTGGGTCCACCGCGCAATCTGCTCCACTCGTTTTCTCCCTGTCTCCTCGACTCACCTTCCCTTTCTTCCGAGGTCAGCTCCTCCTCCATCCGCCGCGTCACACCAATGCCTCTACTCCTGTGTGAACACATGACAGGTGGGCGGGGTTATTTTCTCGAGCTGCGCACTGTCTGGGTTTCTCTAATAAAAGAGAGGGACCCCAGCAGCCAAAGTGGTAGGGTTCCAAAAGACTGTAAGTCAAATAAAGTGTCCCCTTTGGGTAAAAATGCAAACCAAATACTACACTTGCAAACTCATCATTACAAACAGAATTAATTCAATCTATACAGCCTAGCAAGAGCAAAGATGATGCAGATGGTCAAAATTAAAAACGTGTACAATTTATTACAACATTCATAAAAGAAGAGAATACAGTAAAAATAATTGCGTATATGTCCTAGCACAATAAAATAATTACACAGAAAATCATAACACAGTGAGAATGAAAACATAGAAAATTATTCTAATTAAAAACAAGAAAAGGACACACTAGTCAGACATAATTAAATCAAACTCCAAATTGTACAAATATCATGAATGGAGAAGTTATTTGGTCCAATGACTTTGTGTGTCACAATTCAACATAGCACCGACGCGTTTCGGTTTTGGCAACTTGATTAAAAGCCAGCACCTTCCTCCGGAATAAAATATAAATTCCCACAATTTACGGTATATCTGCGAATAAAGAATGTATAATATAAGATACACACTATCTGACTAAAACAACATCTACATCAGAATACAATACACTACTCCTGCAAGCTGTGTGGCACTATAGCCCTATACATTCAGACCATCTACACTTACATCTCCCATGCAAATGAATAACTCATACTACATTACAGGCATCTAGCCTTGTCCAGGTGGATACGAAGAACATAGTGCATCCTACTAGGTAATATAATCGGTATTTTCACCTCTCAAGAACAGATGTTTAATATAAAACTATTTTTATATACATTTTTATAAGGTCCTTTAAGGGTATCTCCGATATATACATGTTACATCTGTTAGGGCAATATGTTAAAAAAATAATTTTTTTGATTTACCTCACTCGAGACAACAAAGGCCCTCCAAAATATTCCAACGCTTAGTCTGACATTCCTTGGTATGTAAGCCGCACTGAGTGGAGTCGTCTAAAAAACTATTTGTTTTACATATCAGTGCTAATATTATAATAATTTGACAATGAGCTCATGACATACTTTACATAAAGCTCACCTATTAAGTGGGTGAACCAACGATAATAAAGCGCTCGTCATTCTATAAATTTGAAAAAGAGGAAGAATCATATACCCTATTATTTTAGTCTTTCCTATATTTATCAATCAAAAATGATTAGTTTAATGTCGGAAAGAGAGTCCCATACTTATATAGCTACATGTAGCTACAATCTATTTATATATAAGTGGGCACTCTCAACTATTGTTACTAAATCAACAGCCATGATGTGCTGAATGCCGGCAAAAATTACTACTTCATTCCACATAATATGAGTTAGTATTTCAGACCTACAACCTCATATTCAAGTCGCTTATAAATATATACACGTGGCTCTTAATTAGCCACTATACTACGTGTGATGACACGCAAATACAAAGAATATGGGCTGTAATGAGACAGCTATTTCATGCATAGAAAGAAAGCGACACTGAATCCTGTATAGCTATCTCTCGACATTTTCAGGTACATAGCAACATAAAAATTGTTTTACCTAAGAATACAGACAGTATACGACGCGCTTAGAATAACGTAGCAATTCTGGCTCTTGTGTTAAAATATGTTCGGGATGAGGAATACGCACTCCCGTTGACAGTTAGACTGCCCGCAGTCTGTAAGAGTTAAACATAAACACGGAGGTCAGATTTTGAACGCAAGTCCTTACGATTACTTAAGACGTACTGCTAGAGCGCGCAGTTTTACCCAGGTCACCCGAGTTACCAATTCCTTCACACGCACTGGGCCCTTGGCGTGAAAAGACACTATTTATTATTTCACTAATTTTATTGGGTGATCCGGGTGAGGATTTCTCCTCCTGCACGCTGCTAAGAGTAATAAAGTTTGGATTTACCTCTGCTTACCATGTACCCGACTTACCACAGGCACAATTCTTACGACGGACCTGGAGCTATTAGGGAAAACAGTAGACAGGCCTAACATCCAATACACTTTAAAATCAGTAATATACTTTCCACAATTCTGTAAAATGACCACAGACACCTGATGAAGTTAAAATTTTTATATAAGAATTCAAAGAGAAGATGCCAAGATAATAAGCGATACACAGAGTAATATATCAAACATTAAGATCAACACCAATAGGTAACTTTGTATCAAAAATAAGACCATTAGGATATATGGGAAACTAAAGGTAGACGTTTTAGAACAAACTAGTCACTGCAATTTTATACTAGAACGTAGGATTGGGGATGAGACCTAGAACATGTACTTAACCTAAGTATTTGAGCTATTCTTGCTAAGTTCACTGCAAACCACTAAAGGAAAGGGGAAAAAACGGGAACATGCTATGGTTTTATAAAATCAATGAGTTTCTAAAGGATGGGGGGAGAGAAGGAACCAACTAAAATTCAGTCACATATAGTTGTAATGGCAATAAAGCAATAACACAGGTATCAGATAAAAGAGAGAGAGAGAGAGAGAGAGAGAGAGAGAGACGTAAACCCACAATCTATATTTACCTAGTTCAGATTGAAGACCAACCCTGGCCACGGGTCAGTTGGGAAGACGGGGACAGGGACCCTCAGAAAAGGAATGCCAGAATGCGAGCAGGTACAGCTCACGGACAGTAAGGACAGGATACCCCTCAGGTTCAGGTCAAGGACTGGGCCTCCCAGGGTACGACCAACACCCACAGCTTCGGACAGCAACGCCTGCGTTACCCCCTCCTGCAAGTAATCCGCCAGAAACCCCGATTGGATTTTCGAATTCCCCAGCAAAGTGCTTCGCCAGCACTTAGGATTTTCCACCCCTTAGGAGATTGTGGAAAGTATGGACAAAGTGCTCCGCAGCACTTTCGGAATGAGCACCTATTGAGATCGTAGGGTCAGTGACAGGTCTGCTACTCGGACAAGTCGGACAATTTTCCTAAGCTAAACTAGGGTAATTATACTATTTTGGGGACCCTTAGACCACCCACTAATGTTGCAAGTGACAGTTTCCCACATTGTGATTGGTCAGGAGAGGTGGTGCGGTCATTACCACCTCCTAGAATTCAGCTTTCACATGTTTAATATTCAATTTTATACACCCGCCCCCCGGGTTCACGTTCCCATGCATAGAATACAGTAGTACAGGACAGTTTTACAATAGGTAGCAACAGTATTGCTTCTTTCAAGGTAAGACTCCGTATTCCCAGCGATGTTCCCAGGCGCATTGTGCTTCAGGAGCCAGCTGGCTAGATTTAGCTTCTGCGCAGTTGGAACTTTCTCCGGTCATGTGACGGTGCCCAGCAGAGCTTCAAGTATGGCTCCGCTCATGATTTCCCCAGCCCACAAAGACGCGGTACATGAAAAGTAAGCGAAAACAAATTAAAATCATACATAAAAATGATCGCACTGTATACCAAGCTAAAACTTAACCAACCCTTACTTTATAATGACTATTGCGTTAAAGATTAGTGCGAAAAGGCAGATAGGCTAAAGCTGCTGCAGTAAGCAAAGAGCGTGGTGAGAGACAAGCAGCCATTTTTAGCATCAATGCGCATGAGCACAGAATCCCTCCAGAATGCGAGTGCGTCACATCACATGGGTATGACCGACGCATGCGCAGACTGAACTTCGGCAAAGCAGCCATTTTCAGTGCAAGCTTCGTTTTAGTACGAAAAGACAAACAAGCAAGCATCCTAGGGACACCCGCGTGTTGGGAAAACCGCTTTATAAATGACGAATAACGAGGTTAATATTATTATGCAGTTTAGACAAGGGTTTTGCATACGAGCAAGGCGTTTACGGGCAAATCCTTGCTCCATCAATCCCCTCTTTGATGATATTTACTATCATCACTACATGAAGGAAACAGATGCCAACTTTTCTCATTCATCCACATCACTCATCCGAATTTCAACAAATTTGTCGTTTAGTTTTCTTGCAGCTTCTCTATGAGAGTGGTCATTTTTCGCCTTTTTGTAAATTGCACTCTTCAACTCTTCTAATTCTAAATCATCAATATTTCTTTTCACTCCCCTCGGATTTACTGTATATTTCTTTTTGCACTTTTGACATTTGCAGCAGATAAAAATGATCAATACAACCACACCTATTATAACTATTGGCATCAGTATTTTCCACAAAATATTTCTACCTAAGTTAGTAAACCAACTACCTATAGAGGAGAGACCTCCAGTCAGTCTCGTCCAGGCACTGTCAACCTCCAATGGTTTGAGTTCCCTTTCCAAATTAGTTATGTTCTTCACATATTGTTTTAATTCGATACTTTTATCAGGAATGTAGGTGCAACAATGTTGCGCTTTCAGCATTCTACAGACTCCGCCCTCTTTTGCTAATAGGGTGTCAAGGGCAAGACGGTTTTGTAAAACCATTGATCTGATCGCAACCATTTCAGTATTGACCAGCAGGAAACCAGCAGCAGTGTCCGTTGATAACCGGTCCACTACTGTAGACAGTTTGCAGATTCTATGGGTGTTCAGAACTACCCCCATTCCAGGTATCAGTGCACTAAAGATATCACCTACAATTTCGCCTACACTTTCGCGTCTACTACGCACTAAGCCATTAGTTTCATCATCGCTTCCAGCTGCGTTATTCACATGGTATATTTTCGGGAAAACAATGCCAAAGTAGCAGCTTCCATACCAGTGATCTGGCAATTTGAAATAAGCCTTGTTCCCACATATATAATATATTCCGGGAAACACAGGTTCTGACCCATTTTTGAATCCCCAGCCTCCAATTACCTTATAATTATGTTCACACTCGCTGGAACCGATGAATACATTGTTATAGTACTCTGTCTTTTCCCTATGGATACAAAGTTTCCCCTTTCTTTCAAAATCCAGCAACAAGGCAGGACTGGCTTCGCCTTCTGAGGTGTTATCCATGTGCTCAGCCCACCTAGGGATTCTATCCTTCTCGTCATTTGCCTTCTTCTGAAACTTTTCTCTCCTTCTGTCTGCCATCTTTATAAACATCTTTTCCTGCTCTTGCAGTGAACAGGTCAGATTGTCTTCTCTTGCTTGATCTAAGTCTATGTTACCTATAGTCAGGAAATATTCTCCCATGTAGCGGGTCACGTCACTTGTAGTATGTACACGGTTCAAATGTCCTCTAACAGGAAGTTCAGAAAATACTACGTCATCGTTTGAATAATAGTACTGCAAGGTGCTTCTATAGAACAAGCTAGCTAATATACTACAGGAGATTCCATAGGTCAAAGGTAGATGGTGGTATGTCACGCCTTCAGCCACTGAGGTTGGTAGCTTCATGCAGACATAACAGTCCTCTATTTCCATAGCTTCTACATAATGCACTAACAAGTTAGCAAAAACATTTAGATGCGTCCTGTTCTTCATTTTGTGAAAATGTAGTCCATCCTCATCTGGTGCTTCTAAATTAGGTCGTGTGTGTGTCAGTCCTACTCTTTTGTCGCGTCTTTCTAGTCTTCGTGGTGTTTCTGCAGTCTGTACAACCCCTACATCTACTGCTTCGGGTTCAGTAGGGGACAAGTTCGGATCTCTACTTATCATAAAGGGTAGAAAAACTGTTAGTCCTATCCACATTACTATTAGCATAGCTACACTACACAAGCATATCTTACAACAGGTTTTGAGACACCCACACCGGGATTTCCCAGAGACACTCGGATCAGACATTTTTAGCTTACAGGTGGCTTTTGCTACCCCTCTTCGTTCCTTTGTACCAAAGGCTCACTTCAGGGGTTCTCTTACGGAGGGTCTTCGTCCGAACTCCGATCAGCAATGGACTCGTTGTCACTGTTGCCACTGTGGTGTGGCTCGTCAATTTCTTCCAACACAAAGTACGTCCACTCAGGGCTCCGATACAGTCGGTTCTGTTTCTTTATTCTGTCGCTTTTTCTCAGCGATTTGCCTTGGGCTGCACTTCTTTCACTTTGAGCCCTTTTTCGGTCTTTATCGTTTTCTCCGACTGTCTTTAATCTGAGCCTTAGTCTCTTGACGTATCGGGGTTCACTTCTTCCTCCGTGCCTCCCAGTGGTTGAGGAGACTTCGCCTTCCTCGTGTACTCTTTTCACTTTTTGATGTGGCACTTCTGTTTCCCTGCCTGTCTGACTGGTTCCAGGTCTTTCGTCTATTTCTTCTGCCTGGTCCCTATTCTGTCCCTGCTCAGATTCAAATCGCACTTTCTTTTTATTTCTGGTTACTGTTGTTTCTGTTGTCTGAGCACTTTGATCTAGTTCTATCTGTTCCTGTTCATGCTCTTCGATCTCTTCGTTTTCTTCTGCATGAACGTCAGCTCTAACTTCTAACTGTCCCTTTCTCGGCTCCGGAGTTTCAGGAGGAGTCTCGAGATCTTGGTCTGACCCTACTTGGCCTATGTCCTGATCAGGTGTGTTGTGGCTTTCGTTGACCTGACCTGCTTCTTCTATTTCTGACTCACCTGGGCTATCCCACTCACTGTCTAAGTAGGAATATTTCCTGGTTCGTATTGGGTCATGAACTGGTTCGTCGGCGGGATACCATTCAACGTCTCGACTTGTGCTCGGCAGTTCGATGTCAGCTAGTTCCGGACCTTCCTCCTCGGAAGTCTCTTCAGCTGTGCTGCCTTCAGCTCCAGTCGCGTTTTCTCCAGATACCCGCTTTGTGTGGCTGGCGTGGATCCACTTCGGTACACCAGCGCACTTCACAGCAGTGGTAGTGACGAGGATCACTTGTCGTCGCTTTCCCCACCTTGGCTTCAGGCAACTGCTCCGGGTGTGTTTCTTTAACACCACCCAGTCTCCTGGCTGCAGATTGTGTGCTGGAGTCTTTGGCCACTCGTCTTCTGTCTCTCCAATCTGCTGAGAGAGAGAACGCACTTGGTCACCCAGCTGCTTGCAGTATTCTAGCACCATATCATCAGAAATGCTTAGCAGTTTGTTTCCGGGTACCCATGCCTGGCGCATCACTCTTCCCATCAACACTTCATGGGGACTTAGGCCAGTCTTTCGATTCGGGATACTTCTCAAACTCATCAGCACCAGGGGTAAAGCTTCTATCCAGTTCATTTTTGTGGAATCACACATTTTTCCCAGTCTGGACTTCAGAGTGCCATTTATTTGTTCCACTACCCCAGAAGCCTCTGGGTGGTAGGCACAGTGCAATCTTTGCTTCATTTTGAAGGCTCTACAGAGTTCCAATAGGACATCGTTGGCAAAATGCCCACCTTGGTCTGTTTCGATCGTCTCTGGGATCCCATACCTAGGTATCAACTCCCTGAGCAACAATTTGGCTGTGGTGATAGCGTCATTTTTCTTAGCTGGATACGCTTCCACCCACCTGGAGAATAGACATACTACGACTAAGACATATCTATAACCTTTGCATCTGGGCATGGTTATGAAGTCTGCCTGCATTCTAACGAAGGGACCTACTGCCTTTCCAATAGTACTCTGTTTCACTACAGTCTTCTTTCCTGCATTGAATTGCTGACACACTAGGCACCTCTGGCAAAGCCTTTCCGCCTGGTCCCTGAACTTTGAATTACAGAACACTTGTTCAAACACCCGACACATCGCGTCTCTTCCCATATGTGTTGGCTCATGTATCATTCTGACCATGGGGTCGATCAAGCTATCAGGCAGTACAGGCACCCCAGCCGGATTTACCACCACACCATCTTCTCGCAATTCGCATTCTTTTGCGGCCCACCTGCCCTTTTCTTGCCTGTCTGTGGCTTGTTGTATCTCCTTTAATTCTTCCCACGTTGACACATTATCAAACAACATAAGTTGGCAGCTGGTTCCATCCCACAGGGCAATTTGCAGGGACATCTGGTGACGGGCACAAAACTGTGCAATTTGGTCAGCGTACCTATTACCGGCAGTCACGTCATCATTTCCAGATCTGTGAGCCGCACACTTGACCACAGCCAATTCTTTGGGCAATTGGATAGCTTCCAGTAAGTCATGCACTATTTTCCCATTTCGGATGGGTGTGCCAGAGGAAGTCATGAATTCTCTTTGTAACCACAATTGGCCGAAGTCATGAACAACCCCGAAACAGTACTGACTGTCTGTGTAAACAGTAATTCTTTTGTTTTTTCCCCTCTAACATGCTCGAGTTAACGCGATGAGCTCTGCCACTTGTGCAGATTTCACCTCGCGCATGTAAGATGCCTCGACGACTCCTGTCAGTGTAACCACAGCATAGGCAGCACTCAGACTCCCACTTTCATGTCTCAAACACGAGCCATCCACAAACATTGTTTTATCCCCGTCACGTAGTGCTATTTCACGAATGTCAGGACGGGGCTTGGTGCTGTATTCAGTCAGATCGATGCAATTATGTTCCCCGCCCTCATCAGATTCTCCATCCAGAGGGATAGGTAACAGTGTCGCAGGATTTAGGACATTGCACCGGGAAATAGTTACATTTTCAGCACCAATCAAAATTCTCTCATACTTAGTCAGCCGACTAGGTGTGAGGTACTGGGTCTTAGTTCTAGTCAGTAGGATGACAACAGAATGAGGAACATAGACAGTGACGGGATGTCCCATGACAATGCTCTCACTCTGTTCCAGACTGACGCAAGTAGCAGCAACGGCTTTCAAGCATCCAGGCAATCCAGCGGCCACTGGATCTAGGGTGGCCGAAAAGTAGGCTACTGGTCGTCTGACTGATCCGTGCTCCTGGGTCAGGACTGAAAGAGCACAATTTTCTCTGGTGTCACAGAACAGTTCAAAGGGTTTAGTGTACTCAGGCATACCCAATGCAGGTGCGGTACATAGACAGTTTCTCAGAGTTACCCAAGCATTCATGCTTTCACTGTCCCAGTGGACGGGGTCTTCCACTCCTTTCTTTGTCATATTTATCAGGGGTCGGGCTAGAGCTGCAA
Source organism: Lissotriton vulgaris (assembly GCF_964263255.1). Lineage (NCBI taxonomy): Eukaryota > Metazoa > Chordata > Amphibia > Caudata > Salamandridae > Lissotriton > Lissotriton vulgaris. The sequence continues at coordinate 187,090,134 of NC_141690.1, read as the reverse complement.
ATCCTACAATCCATTGTCTGCAGTAACCCACAACTCCCAAGAACATTCTCACCTCTTTCTGCGTTCTGGGCAGTTCCATTGCTTTAATTATTTTGATCCTTTCGGTAGTGACCTTCCTGATTCCTTTTTCTATCTGGTGCCCCAGATATTTTACTGAGTTTTTACAGAATTGTAATTTGTCAGGCGACACTTTATGTCCTCCTTTTCCTAGGTGATTCAGCAAGGCAATTGTGTCAGTGACACAGTCAGACTGGGTTTTAGATGCCACTAACAGGTCATCTATGTACTGCACCAAAACAGACTCTCTTGGCAGCACTAGGGATTCAAGGCACTTTTTCAGTATCTGGTTGAAAATCGATGGACTTTCGGTGTACCCCTGGGGGACACGATTCCAGACATAGATATGGCTGTCAAATTCAAAACTGAAAAGGAACTTGCTTTCGGGATGCAATGGGATGGAAAAGAATGCGTGGCACAGATCGATGACAGTGAACCATTCTGCGTTCCAGGGAATCTGGTAGAGTATCACTGCAGGGTTGGGTACAATAGGACAGCAAGGCACAACAATTTGGTTTACCTTGCGCAAATCTTGCACCACCCGGTACTTCCCACTAGGCTTTTTGATCCCAATGATAGGCGAATTACAGGGGCTGCTCAGCACTTCTTCTATTATTTCTGCTTCTAGTAGCCTCGTGATTTCAGTCGCTACTCCTGCCTTCACTTCTGCACTCATTTTGTACTGTCTGGTTTTGGGGTATACAGCATTTGTTTTTATTGCTATTTTAACTGGGTCCACATTTGCCATCAGGCCTACATCTTTTCCTGTGAAATCCCACACTTCTGGTACCACTCTTAGCTGGAGTTCCTCAGGTAAATCCTCAATTGTCAAAGGCTTGATATCGGCATCTTGTCTGACTAACATCAGTTTGTACAGGCCATCTTCATCGGGGGTCTGAATTTCAACGCCATTTGGTGTGCAGTAAATGGTACAACGCATCTTGCACAACAAATCACGTCCCAGTAGATTTACAGGACTGGAATCACAGACCACAAATCTGTGCATTTCCTTGAAATTTCCTATGGAAATCTCCATTGGCTCAGTTACAGGGGTACTTATTATCTGATTTGAGACGCCCACTACTTGGATTGCTTCTCCCGAGAGGGGTAGGTTAGGAACATCCACTGTTCTTACAGTAGATCGGGTAGCACCAGTGTCCAACAGAAAGGTGACGTCTTTGCCTTCAACCTTTCCTTCAATGTATGGTCCAGTCTGGTCTACCGGTAAGGAGGCGCCAAGTACGCACTCCTCATCCTCCCCTCTCAGGCCCCGTCAATCTTGATCTTCACAAAGGAAGGTATCATTTAGCAAGTACTGTGGAATGACTGCATTTCTTCCACTCTCAACCTCCCATTCTTCCGCCCTCTCATTCTGCTGACCCTGACTCTTAAAATTCTGTCTAGGAGCGCGAGGTACTGGAGGTAATTTTACCTGTTGCTGGGTCTTTCTTGTCCCCTCTTTCGGCACCTGTGGATTTAAACCATTTACAGGGGCATTACCGGCCTGTAGGTGTGGACACTCGTCTCTCCAATGCCCCATCTGGCCGCACCCATGGCACGGAAACTTTTTCATGGCCTCTTCACGACTCATTTTAGGTCTGGGCTTTCCTCCCCCCCCAGAATTGGTATTCGGAACATTATTATCAGAAGTCATTTTACTTAACTGTTTTTCTTGCTGTTCAGCTAATTTCACCTGTGCCCACATCACTTTCTCCTTGAGGGCTTTCTTTTTATTTTCGATTTCATCTTCGCAGTATTTTGCATATTTCAGGACATCATCTATGGGTTTTCCCTGCCAACTTATTTTGTTATCTCGAATCCATTGTGAGATTTCAGGCCTTAATCCTAGCACAAACCTATAACTGAAATGCGTCATGTCTTTCATGTCTACATTATCGATACCACTGTAAGTTTTGAATACCTGCAGTAACCTTTCATAAAATGAATGCACCGTTTCATCACGTTCTTGGGTGGTTCTATCTATACGGGTCCAATCTGTCTCCTTTGCTGGCACCTTTTTCTTAAGGTACTGGATGACCTGGTCATATTTCCTCATTACATCCGGTGAAGGGGCCCCCGTTCTCTCATCTCTGGGATATTCATCATTCGGCCAATCAATTTCTATCTTACATTCGGTCCACAGATCTACAGGGACCACAATGTCGAAAAACCCATCCAGGTCTTTCAGCAGACATTTCTGAACTTTTATGAAACGTTCTACCTGTCTGTACCAGTCAACTGGTTTTTCACGTAATTTCGGGAAGTCGTTTGTAAATGACACAATGTCTTGTCTGGACCAAGGGACATGGACATATTTTCCTCCCGGGACCTCTCTCATGGGGCACAATTTTTCTGTTGGGGTTACTTCCTTTAATACGAATTCTGAAGTTACGGACCCAGCCCTGCTGCCTTCCTTTTTCTTTGCCCACCGTGTTCTCCATTTCCCCACTTCGCCCCATTTCTGCAGGATTTTCAACAATTCTCTTACTTGGATCTGCTTTCCCATCACATTCAGGCTTTCTAAATCCTTGTCTGAGAAGTCTACTCTGTAAGGTTTCTGAAGAATCTTGGAGCGACTAACATCAACTCCCATTTCTGTGGCGGCATCCATTATCTTTTCATGGAGCACTCTAGCACTCCGGGTAAGATTTTTACTGATGAATAGTAACTCTTCTTCATTATACGAGCTCAGGCGCTCAACTCCCACGTTCCCAGCCATCATTTCTTCTATTTCTATTCTTAATTTATATATTTCCAATGCTTTAGGTTGGGGAGCGGTCTCCTTCTCTATCTCCTTTGTCCATCTGTCTAATTCTTCAGGGGAAACTAAAGAGGCGTTCCTAATTCCAGATGTACTTTCAATCACCACTTCCTTTTGTCTGGGCTGACTTCTTGTCCCTACTACACTGGCCCTTGACTCCCTTATGGGCAGATCCATCAAACTTCCAGATTCACACTCACTTTCCTGATCTTCATCTATGAATACTTCCTTCCTCGGGGTCTGGAAGCTGGGAGTAGGCAGTATTGGGGTGATAACAGGAGGAAGGGGACTAATCAGGTCATTTTTATACATTGGGATAGCAGGACCAATAGTTACCGGAATGGTCAAGGAATCAGGATGGGGATGCATCTGGGCAATGGTTCTGACTAATTCCTCTCGCTGTTTAGTCAGGGCTTCTCTCTCTTTTTCCTGCAACCCCCTTTCAGCAGAGTTGCCATGCAATACCTGAGGTACTAAGGACGGATAGATACTCGGGGCAGTCGGGGCGACCAATCGAGGGGGACTTTCCCCGAATGGCTGATAATTCGGGACTGTGGACTTAGGTCTGCAAAACTCATCCCTTCCACTATATTTACTGCTTGTAGCTGTCCCGTCTGAATCACTTTCCCTCCTACTTCGGGGGTAATTGGTAACAGAATTTTGAGAATGCACCGAATCTGATTCTGCTACATAGGGAGGTGGATCCTTCATTAACAAGTCTTCCAGGTGTTCATCTTCCATATCCCCCATAGGTGCTAGGTGATGGGTCTTTTCTTTTCTTTTTCCTCTTTTCTCCTCTAATACCCCCATCATGGGGAACAGCCCTTCAGTTAACATAGACTGCCTCCACTGTTTCATTTTCTGCTCTTTGGTTGGCGTTGGAAGTCTGGGATACCACTTACTCACTCCCTTATCCATTCGTGGTTTATCTCGCTCTGCAGCCTCAATCTCCCATTCTTCCAAAGCTTCGTACTGGGTCAACCTAGGTCTAGGGTGTAATTCGTTCATGCGGGTCCTTAAGTTAAACAGGATCCGACCATTAAATGTACCTTCAACAGGGAATGCTAGGACTCCGTCATCTACAGCATACTTTGCCCAATTTTCTAGCCAGACACAAGTGTGATACCCTTTATCAAACAACATGAAAGAGGCAGGGGTATTTGGCGGGGGAATGAGTACGCCTTCCCTCGTTCTAATGGGCTTGTCAGTTTTGAAAAAATTCTTTACTTTATCGGAAAACGACAATTTTCTCTTTATTCCATACATCATGTGCGGTCTACCTCGTAAAGTCTGCTCCTTATAAAATCCTAGGTATTTTGGATTTGGTATGAAATCTGGATACCACATACAACTCTCCAGATTCGCTTCTATCTCGGCTGGATTAATTTTGTTTACCTTTGTGCTTCCAATGCTAGCGCGACTTTTATTTCGCACCACCCAATCAGGTCAGAGAACACAACTACGGTTAACCAATGGGTGCGCGGCCTTTTCGCAAGACAGAGTCTCACGCTTCGGCACTCACCCCTCCTTTACAAATTCAGCTCCGCTACCCACCCGCTGTTTTGACCAATACCAGCGCGGCGCGGAGTGACGTCAGAGCAGCTCTCCGACTGACTCCCTCCTTCACAAGGTAACGGAAACTTTTTACTCTCTCTAAAGTGCGAGTGCAAGTTTTAGTCAATAACACACAACGTTTGCCACTATGTCTGAGTGTTCTAAAGAGAGAAAAGACTTTTCTTTCGCTACTAGTAAACCACTTCTGTCTACTTTTCATTCACTCTGGATAGACTTCTTTGCCTGTCCCTTCACACTAGTAACATAGAACCCGTTATTCTTCTGACTCATCCACCTTAGTCGGGGATATGTACTGAGCCAGGATTTCACCAGCGAACTATTTTACTTACCAGACAAGCCTCGGAGACCCTACTACTCCTTCCGTATGCGACCCTTACTAGGTGATATCGCAATGAAAGTTTTATAATGGACTCGTAGCTATCATTCACTCCAGAAAAAAAAAATCCTAATTAGTGCTTCCAGTTACTCCTTTAACCCTGCACTAATGATTCAAACTTAGTGACTTCAACAGCTAACCGGATTCTACTCACCGTTAGCTAAAATACTTCCCCGGGGATTCGGACTACACTGAACATTTACAAACAATTCTGGGTTAATTCAACATGCAATATTTATAGCAGCAATGCAAAATCATGCACATTTATATATAAAAACACATTTCATAATTTTTGGAAAAAATACAGTAGAAATCAGCAGCACGTTTTATTTTCACCGTTTGTTTATGACCTATCCTGTCTACCTAATCTAACTAGTCCAAACCATCCTCTGCTTGCCAGAAATTACTGCTAGAGCGCGCAGTTTTACCCAGGTCACCCGAGTTACCAATTCCTTCACACGCACTGGGCCCTTGGCGTGAAAAGACACTATTTATTATTTCACTAATTTTATTGGGTGATCCGGGTGAGGATTTCTCCTCCTGCACGCTGCTAAGAGTAATAAAGTTTGGATTTACCTCTGCTTACCATGTACCCGACTTACCACAGGCACAATTCTTACGACGGACCTGGAGCTATTAGGGAAAACAGTAGACAGGCCTAACATCCAATACACTTTAAAATCAGTAATATACTTTCCACAATTCTGTAAAATGACCACAGACACCTGATGAAGTTAAAATTTTTATATAAGAATTCAAAGAGAAGATGCCAAGATAATAAGCGATACACAGAGTAATATATCAAACATTAAGATCAACACCAATAGGTAACTTTGTATCAAAAATAAGACCATTAGGATATATGGGAAACTAAAGGTAGACGTTTTAGAACAAACTAGTCACTGCAATTTTATACTAGAACGTAGGATTGGGGATGAGACCTAGAACATGTACTTAACCTAAGTATTTGAGCTATTCTTGCTAAGTTCACTGCAAACCACTAAAGGAAAGGGGAAAAAACGGGAACATGCTATGGTTTTATAAAATCAATGAGTTTCTAAAGGATGGGGGGAGAGAAGGAACCAACTAAAATTCAGTCACATATAGTTGTAATGGCAATAAAGCAATAACACAGGTATCAGATAAAAGAGAGAGAGAGAGAGAGAGAGAGAGAGAGAGACGTAAACCCACAATCTATATTTACCTAGTTCAGATTGAAGACCAACCCTGGCCACGGGTCAGTTGGGAAGACGGGGACAGGGACCCTCAGAAAAGGAATGCCAGAATGCGAGCAGGTACAGCTCACGGACAGTAAGGACAGGATACCCCTCAGGTTCAGGTCAAGGACTGGGCCTCCCAGGGTACGACCAACACCCACAGCTTCGGACAGCAACGCCTGCGTTACCCCCTCCTGCAAGTAATCCGCCAGAAACCCCGATTGGATTTTCAAATTCCCCAGCAAAGTGCTTCGCCAGCACTTAGGATTTTCCACCCCTTAGGGGATTGTGGAAAGTATGGACAAAGTGCTCCGCAGCACTTTCGGAATGAGCACCTATTGAGATCGTAGGGTCAGTGACAGGTCTGCTACTCGGACAAGTCGGACAATTTTCCTAAGCTAAACTAGGGTAATTATACTATTTTGGGGACCCTTAGACCACCCACTAATGTTGCAAGTGACAGTTTCCCACATTGTGATTGGTCAGGAGAGGTGGTGCGGTCATTACCACCTCCTAGAATTCAGCTTTCACATGTTTAATATTCAATTTTATACACCCGCCCCCCGGGTTCACGTTCCCATGCATAGAATACAGTAGTACAGGACAGTTTTACAATAGGTAGCAACAGTATTGCTTCTTTCAAGGTAAGACTCCGTATTCCCAGCGATGTTCCCAGGCGCATTGTGCTTCAGGAGCCAGCTGGCTAGATTTAGCTTCTGCGCAGTTGGAACTTTCTCCGGTCATGTGACGGTGCCCAGCAGAGCTTCAAGTATGGCTCCGCTCATGATTTCCCCAGCCCACAAAGACGCGGTACATGAAAAGTAAGCGAAAACAAATTAAAATCATACATAAAAATGATCGCACTGTATACCAAGCTAAAACTTAACCAACCCTTACTTTATAATGACTATTGCGTTAAAGATTAGTGCGAAAAGGCAGATAGGCTAAAGCTGCTGCAGTAAGCAAAGAGCGTGGTGAGAGACAAGCAGCCATTTTTAGCATCAATGCGCATGAGCACAGAATCCCTCCAGAATGCGAGTGCGTCACATCACATGGGTATGACCGACGCATGCGCAGACTGAACTTCGGCAAAGCAGCCATTTTCAGTGCAAGCTTCGTTTTAGTACGAAAAGACAAACAAGCAAGCATCCTAGGGACACCCGCGTGTTGGGAAAACCGCTTTATAAATGACGAATAACGAGGTTAATATTATTATGCAGTTTAGACAAGGGTTTTGCATACGAGCAAGGCGTTTACGGGCAAATCCTTGCTCCATCAGTACCAGGTTACAAACACGTACCTCTTTATAAATATAGTGTAGCGGCGTGTGATGGTGTCCATGCCTCGATAGAAAAGTGCATCATGGTACTCAAGGTTTCACCACATTTTAAACCCCAGGAACGCGCAAAAAATTACGTGCTTGCCCCCTATGTTAATTACTTCCCGTATTTTAGTGTTTAAGTTAAATGACGGACACATTTTATCCGTAGTTTAGTAAAAATATAAATCATATTATTCTGCATTATAAATCGCCAATAGTATTAAGAGATCTTACAAAGTCTAAAGTAAGAAGCTTGTAGTACACCTAGTTTATTTAAAGCTGCACGTCGTAATCCCAACAAATGTCTACTTTACATATAAAAACGGGAGATATATTTTCTTTATTTTGACGATAGATGAAGCCTACGACCACATATTAATTGGTGTATTCTTATTCCATATGTTTTAAATAAGACGCCATAAGCATTCTTCCACCACACTACATTGTAGCCAGGAAGCTTCGGCGTCAGCGCGCTTTATAAATGGCACCTAACATAACATAACATAACATTCCAAGATGGCGGTCGGTAGTTACGCATACTCGCCAAAAGAAACGGTTGCTAAATAACATCAGTAATCGATTTCTATCATGGAAAGCTGTTGGGCTATATCAATAGACAACTATACATACAATGTTCTTGAGAGGCTAAAATACTGATTATATTACCTAGTAGGATGCACTATGTTCTTCGCATCCACCTGGACAAGGCTAGATGCCTGTAATGTAGTATTAGTTATTCATTTGCATGGGAGATGTAAGTGTAGATGGTCTGAATGTATAGGGCTATAGTGCAACACAGCTTGCAGGAGTAGTGTATTGTATTATGATGTAGATGTTATTTTAGTCAGATAATGTGTATCATATATTATAAATTTTTTATTCGCAGATATACCGTAAATTGTGGGAATTTATATTTTAATCCTGAGGAAGGTGCTGGCTTTTAATCAAGTTGCCAAAACCGAAACACGTCCATGCTATTTTGAATTGTGACACACAAAGTAATTGGACCAAATAACTTCTCCATTCATGATATTTGTACAATTTGGAGTTTGATTTAATTATGTCTGACTAGTGTGCCTGTGGGGTTTCGTGTGGGGACTCAAATAGACTCACGGACAACGGAGTTCTTGGTAAAGCCGGTTTTATTATTTTATACAGTCGCCTCTTCTGGACTGGTACTCGGTAGTATGGGAGGGAGGTTTCGGTGTCCTCCGTCGTGGTCCTCGTTGCTCCAAGCCGCCGTTCCCGATGTATTCTGGGAGTAGTAGGCCGCTCTACCGCCGTTTTCCAAGGTGTTTCAGATGCCGACAGGAAAGAAAGAAACCAGTGTTAACCTGGCACTGAAAAGGCGTTGTATAGGGGAAGGGAGTGGGGACACACACGTGCAGTAACCATACCCCGGTACAAGTGTCGGTAAGGTGAGGGGGGGGGGGTAAGTGCAAGATGTGCAGAGTGATTCTTTAGGGTGGTTTGACCCACCTACTTCCCGCCCAACCCGTGAAGCGTGACCGTATCTGCTCTAGCCACACTTCTCGGGAAGTGTGGCTGGGCGATGCGCCTTCCCGTTGGCCTCCTGGCTTGTCGTTGTAGTCATGGTCTCCTCCTCCTGCTTCCTCCGAGCTCCGCACTTCCTCCCTTGACTCCTCAGTCCTCCAATCTTCCTCTCTCGCCTCCTCCGTTGTCTGCTCCTCCTTGCTCGCCTCCTCCGTCCTCCGCTCTTCCTTGCTCGCCTCCTCCGTCCTCAGCTCTTCCTTGCTCGCCTCCTCCGTCCTCCTCTCTTCCTTGCTCGCCTCCTCGTCCTTGAACTCCACTCTGCTCCGTCCTCTCGCCACCACTCTCCTTCTCCGCCTCCGGGTGAATCACACACCTGAGTAGAGTCCGGGCTGGGTTTTACCAGTGACAGGTGGGCGGGGTCAGGGTCCAGCTCCGCCCAATTAAAGTAACACAGGTCCTTGTTGTACATCACGGGGTTGTATGCCGCGTCCGTCGTCTTCCAGGAGTCTGTATGCTGTTCGTTAAGAGGGGAGACATTAACAGGTAAGCCCGGAGGGCCCGAATCCGGGTCCCCCTCGTCACACCCCTCCCCCCTAGGATTCTCCCGATCGGGGAGAGGATACCGGGATAGATAGTCGGTGTTGGCGTTGTCCTTCCCCTTTCTGTGACGGACCTGAAACCTGAACGGTTGGAGTGCCAAGAACCACCTCATGACCCTTGGGTTATTCAAGATGTTGCGGCTCATCCACAAGAGCGGTGCGTGGTCAGTATATAGGATGAAGTCAATCAATCAATCAAAGAATTTAGTGATGCCCCTCCAAGTAATAGTGCAGCTTATCGACAGCCCATCGAATGGCGAGACATTCCTTTTCGATCGTGGGGTACCTCACCTCCCTAGGAAACAACTTGCGGCTAATGTAGAGTATGGGTTGTTCCAAACCAGCCCCTGTCTCTTGTGACAACACCGCTCCGATGCCGAAGTCGGATGCGTTCGTGTGTAGTAGCATAAGGGTTTTGAGAAGTCAGGGGAGGTAAGGACAGGGTTTGTCGTGATAGCTCTCTTTAGGGACTGGAAGGCTTTCCACATTGCTGTAAGTCGGGGTTCTTGGGCAGTTTTTTTAAGGTGTCGGTCAACGGGGCTGCAACGTCAGAAAAAGAGGGGATAAATCTCCGGTAATATCCTACTAGCCCCAATAAAGCCCTCATTTCTTTCTGGTTTTTGAGAAAAGGAGTGTCGGCTATGGCTCTAACTTTTTCGTGTTGGGGCTCTATGACTCCGTGTCCTAGGACATATCCAAGGTACTTGACCTTTTGGAACCCGATTCTTGATTTTCTTGAGTTGATGTGTAGTCCGGCTCTGCGAAGTTGTTGTAGGATGATCTGTAGGTGTTGTAGGTGCTCCTCCCAGGACGGGCTGAATATAATGATATCGTCTAGGTAGGCCGAACTGTATCCTTGGTGGTCTCTCAGTACCTCGTTCATTAACCTTTGGAAGGTGGAGGGGCCCCATGAAGGCCGAAGGGGAGTACTCTGAACTCGTAGAGTCCATCGGGAGTGGCGAAGGCTGTTTTCTTTCTATTGTCTTCTCGCAATGGGACTTGCCAGTACCCTTTTGTCAGGTCGAGGGTACTGATGTATTTCGCATTCCCGAGTTTCTCTATGAGCTCGTCGATCCTGGGAATGGGGTATGCATCGAACGACGATACTGCATTTAGTGCTCTGAAATCAATGCAGAATCTGCTGCTTCCGTCCGGTTTGGGCACCATCACTATGGGCGACGACCATTCGCTTCTGGAAGGTCGAATCACTCCTAGTTTTATCATTTCCTTCACTTCTTTACTTATTGCTTCCCTCTTTGCTTCAGGGATCCTGTAGGGTCGTTGCTTCACGGTGACGCCCTCAGGGGTCTCTAATCGGTGTTCCGTCAATCTGGTCGTCCGCGGAAGGTTGGAGAATATGGGCTCAAAGGGCCGTATGATCTTTTGTAGCTCCTCGTGTTCCTTCTGGAGTAGTTCGTCGTTGATCACGAGGTCTTTCACCGTTGTTTCCGAGTCGTTGTCTGTGAGGGTTGCGAGGTTAGAAGACACTGGTGGGGAACCTAACCATTTTTTTAGAAGGTTTATGTGGAAGATCTGTGTTTTCCTCCCCCTTAGTTGTAGCCGATAGGTTGTCTTCCCTATCGTCTCTATGACTTTGTAAGGTCCTTGCCACTCATTCTGGAATTTTTTTGTGGGGGAGGGTAGTAACACTAGGGCCCAGTTGCCAATGATGAGACATCTCCATTTCTTACCCTTGTCGTAGTGTCGTTGTTGCTGCTTCTGCTTGTTCTCTAGTTGTGTAAAGGCCAATTCGCGTATTTTCCCCAGTATGTTCTTTAGGTTTTGGCTGTATTCCAATAGGGTTCTTGTTTCCCCGAGGACTCTGCTTCCCATACCTCCTTGGTCATTTCCAGAAGACTCCTGGGCTGTCTCCCATACAGCATCTCAAAAGAGGAGCAGCCTAAACTGCTCTGTTTCTGGCCTCGGATGACATATAAGGCTAAAGGCAGCAGTAGGTCCCAGTCGTTTCCGTTCACTGCGAGCATTTTCTTCAGCACGGACTTCAGGGTCCCATTGTAGCGTTCCACCAGTCCGTCCGTCTGGGGATGATAAACCGACGTCCGGATCTGGTGGAGGCCCAGGAGATTGCATACCTCCTTCATGACTCGTGACATGAACGGGGTCCCCTGATCCGTAAGGACTTCTTTAGGAAATCCGACTCTAGAGAACAGCTCCAGGAATTTCTCCACGATATTCCTCGAGGAGGGGTCTTTCCGAGGAAAAGCTTCCGGGAAGCGAGTGGCGTAGTCCACTATTACTAGGGCATATAGGTGCCCTCTCCGAGTTTTAGGTAGTGGGCCTATGAGATCCATGCCGACTCTCTCGAAGGGTGTTACGATGATAGGAAGAGGTTGTAGTGGTACAGCAGGCGGTCTCTGTGTGTTTTTGCGTTGGCAAACATTGCACGTCTGACAATGGGTCTTAATATCCTGGTACACTCCTGGCCAATAGAAGCTTCTCAGCACGTTCTGGGTGGTCTTCTCGCTCCCTGTGTGGCCTGCCAACCAGTGCGTGTGGGCACAGAACATGATTTGTTCCCTGAAACAAGTCAGGACTAAGAGTTGGAGCGGGTCTTCCTGTTTCGCCTGTCTATATAGAAGGTCCTCTTTTATCAGGAAGTGGGGATAATGTGGTTGGGGGTTGTTCTGACCAGCACGTGCCTGTTCCCAGGCGTTAAAAAGGTTGGTATCATTGGCTTGGGCAAAACGAAAGCTCCTGTCTCCCTCCCAGGGGTCAGGGGACATCAGGGCAGGAAGCGGAGGGGATCTGGGGGACCGGCCCTTTAATACCTGACCCTTAAACATGTCTAGGAAGTGGGGGTTATCGGTCCCTAATATGAGTTTCTCGGGAAGGGTGTCCAACACACCTACCTTCACTACTAGCGTACTCTTGCCTTCCAGGCCTATGGGGATATATGCCACCGGGTAACCTTTGACGTCACTGTGAAAACATTTTATATACACTGTCGCATCTGGCATTACCTGGAGGGGTCTCACAAAACATCCCTGTATCACCGACTGTTTGCATCCCGAATCTAGGAGTGCACTGACCACAGTTCCATTGACTTTGACACTCACGTGATACGATCCTCCAAGTTCAGCGGTATACATGACGGCCTTCGGTATGTACCCGACCTCCATGGGTTCTTCCTGGTTGCGTTTTTGGGGGCACAGGCGTGCGATATGACCCCAAGCCCCACAGTCAAAGCATTGCGGGCCCCGGAATGGGGGTACCTGCGGGGGCGCAAAGCGGGGAGCCAGTAGACCAGGGGGGGGGTCGAGGCCGACGGTCCGGCCGGAGGGGAGGCCTGCTTGTTTTCTCAGGTTCAGTGGTATGCACGCGAGTTTGTGCCCTAACAAACGTCGTTGCCATCTCCATCGCTTGTTTGGTTGACAGGTTGGAGTGTTGCCTCAGCCACCTCTGTGTCCCGTAAGGCAAGGCCTCGAGGAATTGCTCGAGGTATATCCTATCCATGATTTCCTCTTTTGTGCTGGTCATGGGGTGAGCCATTTATCTGCTGCTGTTTTCAGCCAGTAGAATAAAGTCTTTGGATTGTCTCCGGTGAGCCCTCTTTCTTTACGAAAGCGTACCCGGTAGGCCTCTGCATCCAATCCTAGGTGGTCTAGGATGATCTCCTTAATCTGTCCATACGGTGTCTGTCCATTACTGTTGGCGACCTGGTATGCCGCCTGCGCCTCTCCTGTTAGTAGGGGTGCGAGGAAAAACTGCCATTTCTCCAATGGCCACCCACATGCCAATGCCACCCTCTCGAAGTTGGTCAAAAATGCGTCGGGGTCTTCTCCTGCAATGTACTTTTGCAGGGAGATTCCTGAGGGGGTGTGCTGTGGACGGTTGTTTCTGGCCTGGGTGATGACAGGAGCGCCTGTCTGTTGGATCCCCTCGAGTCTTGACACCACGGTGTTTCTGAAGGTGTCTCTATCTTGCTGGGCGGAGGCGAGCTGTTGCTCCACAGCCCAGCCCAATTGTTCCTGGCCTTTGATGAGTGCCTTTCTTCCATCTTTGTGTCCTGGATGGCTAGTTCAGTGCTCGCATTCTCCACCACTTGTGGGGTTTCGCGTGGGGACTCAAATAGACTCACTGACAACGGAGTTCTTGGTAAAGCCGATTTTATTATTTTATACAGTCGCCTCTTCTGGACCGGTACTCAGTAGTATGGGAGGGGGGTTTCGGTGTCCTCCGTCGTGGTCCTCGTTGCTCCAAGCCGCCGTTCCCGATGTCTTCTGGGAGTAGTAGGCCGCTCTTCCGCCGTTTTCCAAGGTGTTTCAGATGCCGACAGGAAAGAAAGAAACCTCCGTCCTCCAATCTTCCTCTCTCGCCTCCTCCGTCCTCTGCTCCTCCTTGCTCGCCTCCTCCGTCCTCCGTTCTTCCTTGCTCGCCTCCTCCGTCCTCCGCTCTTCCTTGCTCGCCTCCTCCGCCCTCGAACTCCACTCTGCTCCGTCCTCTCGCCACCACTCTCCTTCTCCGCCTCCGGGTGAATCACACACCTGAGTAGAGTCCGGGCTGGGTTTTACCAGTGACAGGTGGGCGGGGTCAGGGTCCAGCTCCGCCCAATTAAAGTAACACGGGTCCTTGTTGTACATCACGGGGTTGTATGCCGCGTCCGTCGTCTTCCAAGAGTCTGTATGCTGTTCGGAAAGAGGGGAGACATTAACAGGTAAGCCCGGAGGGCCCGAATACGGGTCCCCCTCGTCACAGTGTCCTTTTCTTGTTTTTAATTAGAATCATTTTCTATGTTTTCATTCCCACTGTGTTATGATTTTCTGTGTAATTATTTTTTTGTGTTAGGACATATACACAATTATTTTACTGTGTTCTCTTTTATGAATGTTGTAATAAATTGTACACGTTTTTAATTTTGACCATCTGCATCATCTTTGCCCTTGCTAGGCTTTATGGATTGAATTAATTCTGTTTGTAATGATGAGTTTGCAAGTGTAGTATTTGGTTTGTATTTTTACCCAAAGGGGACACTTTATTTGACTCACTGTCTGGCTTATGCATCCGGGTCACTTTCTGCTGTTGGATGTCGGAAGGGGTACTGTCATCGGGATGGACAGGTATGTGTCGGGGGCCGGTTGGTGCCGCCACATGCTCACCAATTGACTTCTATTGAGCACATGGTTGTGTTACCACTCTGCACATGACCTCTGTGGAGTTCCTAGACACTCACCTTTGGTGGTTCCTTGGGTCCCCTGCTCTTCAATTTCTTTTTGGTTCACATGAGCGCTTGATTTAGTGATTAGAAAGCTTTCTCCAGAGGTAGTTTTATTTAATGTTTCCAAGAGTATAAAAACAAATACAAATGTATTGCTTCTCTAGCTTTTACGAATATGTATGGTGGTGTGATGTCTGAAAGCGTATCAGGATAATACCTGAGAGTTTCACCATGGTTGTAAAGGGCAATTATGTATTGCAATCCAAATGCCCTTCAATCCTGTGTTCTCAGCCACTTTGGCTAGATGGAAACGATGGCTTTTATCAGAAGTTCGTGATTGATATCTCTACTTTTCAGGCGAGCTCGACAAGAGGTGCTATTGTCCCAAAAGCTTACTCTTTGGGTTCTAGACTGGAAGGCATTTTGAGGGATATGGATTGGCCCTCTAAATCAATGTTCAAGCCAAAAAGAAGCATATTCTGAACCTGTGGTCTTGCTATAGAAAAAGGTTCTATCTACTGTGTCAAAAAATGCAATTCTATTAAAGACACAACACGAGGATAATCCCGCCCATTGGTATTGTTTATTACCTCCTCCATCCTCTTCCCTGTCACAGTCTTTACTCATTGAGTTTAGCTCCTCCCCTGGACCAATAACTAAGTTCAAATGATATATGCCCCCCATGCCTCAAGCACATTTCCTGTGAGCTGGTACAAAATGGGACACCCACCTCACATCCTATTGTGGATTGAACCACCAGGTGGTGGCTCAGCAGGTAAGTTTTGCTTTCCTTTTGTAATATGCATTAGAACATTGGAATGTTGGTAGCTCCATTGAAAACAATGGAGTGGTCCGGGCTTATAATGGCTGGTATAAGCCGGGAGCTCCAACATTCCAATGTTTCTTTGTTCACAGCTCTGGCTGTGAACAAAGGCTTCAGGGAGCCTGAGGGGATATTGTCACTGGAGGATTTGTTTTATTTGTTAGAACATTCTGCCCTCTAGTGGCAGAATGTTCTAATAGCCTTATAGCCCTTCGTGACTAGGCTATACCAGCTATGAAAGTCCCTCGACGCTGCAGCGGGCCTTTAATAGCCGGTATTGCCCGCTATGGGGGGCCATAAGGCTATAGTGAAGTTCTTGAAAGCCAGGCTCATACATCATGTGCATCCCCCCTTATACGAGCCTCTGCTATAATGAGCCTGGAGTATGGGCAGCAGCACAATGTTTATCGTGGAGCGGAAACCAATACTTATTTGCCAAGTTCGCCTGCTAGATTGGCTCCATGACTCCCTTAATTACCAGCAGTGGCTGTCTTTTCTCCTTCTTGCTACCTCGGCCTTAATAGAATTGAAAATTATTGACTCGAGAGCTAGAACTTTTTGTATCCTCTGTGTATCCTACCACATTTGGAAACAAGCATGACTGAAGAAACCTGCAAATCCACCAATGTCCAACGACAAACCCTACAAACAACTCCTTCTTTAAGGGATTGTACGGAATTCTTGGATTCTTAAATGTGCTCACTGATATTTTCTTGGTTAGATATATGCTTATGCTCCTGTCTTCTATGCTCTAAAATGTTTAATAACAAATCATGAACAAAAATAATATTGAAGTATATTTGACACCTCAAATGACCTTTCCCCTTAGTACTAAATCTGTATTTGTCGACCCAAGGGAGGTAGCTGTCCATTCAATCAGGGAATTAAATAGCTTATTAGGGAACAATAAGACTGTGTGTAACTCTGTTAATTTGTTCAATTCTCATAACCATGTGGAACAACCTGTAATCAAACAGTTGTCATGGAACGTGGCTGGATTAGGAGAAACTCAATGATCCTGCCTCTGGTGAATTTTTCGACAGGCATCACATCTGTGTTCTACGGGAAACTTGGCTATTATCGCCGCCTCATAGGCCTGGATATGTAACTTTCGGGGGTGGCTGGAACGCTTCGAAAGTCGTGGTGTGAGTAAAGTGCCCCACCACTTCCCCCAAAAAATCAAAATAAACCCCCCCCTCTCTTCAAAACCCCAAAGTATACCACCCCTCCCTCCAAATGCCCAAAATAAAATACCTCCTCCGTCCAAAAGCGCAAATAAAAAACATAACACTAACTACGAAATAAAACACAACTACTACACTTACATGCGTTCCACTTATCAAATAAAATAAAATACAACTGTACTTACCCACAGGCTGCGCAACCTCCTCTGTGTTCTTCTCCTTCTCCGTTGCATAAAGAGCTCACCTAATCAATTGAGAGGCGGGATGCTCCTTCTGGCCCTGGAGGCATGTGCTTGGTCTTCACCAGCTGTCTTAGGACAGCTGGCTGGAGAGGTTCCAAGTACGCATGTCCCTTTGGCCGGTGCAAAACAACCGGCCAAAGTGAAATGCACACTTTGGAGCGTCCAGTCGTCCCTTCTTCAGTCCTCCTCTGCTGCCAATCAGCAGCAGAAGACACACCCAGCATGTCTAAGGACCGGCACTGCTGCAGTGCGCACTGTGAAAAATAAAGTGGCACTGAAATGTTTTAATTGCCATTTTATTTTTTTGCTGCATGGCTTGTAGCAGGTGAGGAGATGCTCCTCCGCCCTGGAGAAGAAACCGCTTCTGGTAACTTTTAGTATTGAAGCCAGACCTCACACAGCGGGCCGTCCTTAGGAAAGCCTATTGATTTGGTTAAGGCCAGAATAGATTGCAAAGTAAAATGCTTGATTTAAACTCCCCAGATACTTTGGGATTTTTATTTCCTTCCCCTTCGGATCTGCTTATCAGATTATTGAATGTGTACAGCAGAAGCTTTACACAGAATGAAGAATTACCTATTTTTCATCATCTTGATAATTGTCTGAAAATAATTTAGGCTATTGTTCAATAATTGTTGTTGATGATTTTAATAGATATTTTGAGCCCCTAAATATAATGAAAACAATTACTAACATAGAGGATGAAGAATAGGGTATGTCCACTATATCTGTACTAAACAATAAAAAAAATCCCTCTGCCTCTGTTCTTCAAATGGCGACCTTTACATTCACATATGGGTTGCGAGCATGTAATGGTCAAACTCCCACTGGTAAGAAAGCAGCATATACTTTTAGAAGTGGCAAATTTACTACCAAAATAGATTATATATTATTGGATTTACGATTATGGTGTTATATTTAGGACATGCAGATTATTGAAAGAGAGGAAAGTGACCACAATGCCCTATCTCTGACATTTAAAGGACTTGTTTTGTAATTTGTGTTGTAATTTTTAGGGCCATATTATCACTAACAGATTGTTGGCATGGAGCTCTTATTTACCGACCCCCGGATCAAAATCCAATTTCACCGACTTTCTGGTCGAACAAATTGCTCTGCATGCCCTAGCAACCAGTAAGTTTCTCCTTTTGGGAGATTTTCTCTTCCATGGAAAAAACACCTCCAACCCAGAGGTTAGCAAACTTCTCTCTGCTCTGAAAGCCATTGGTCTCACTCAAAAAATTGAAGGTCCGACTCATCAAGCCAGACATCTGTTAGACTTAGTGTTCACCAATGATGACCAACTAAGCTGTAGCCCCCCTGTCCCTCTTACATGGACTATCATTCTTTGATCTCCTTTTCAATATACCAGCCATTTGTAAAGAAGGCAGAAAAACCTACCATGAATAAACTGACACTGCGTAGACCATGGCGTAATCTTACTACGGAAGCATTTGATGAGGTCTTCACTCAAGAACCAATTACCAGTCAGGGGGAAGTCACTAATAAGTTAGAGGCTCTCAAGGCTGCGCTGGAGTCCGCCTTTGACAATATAATTCCAAAAAAACTGTGCCAAGCCCATCGGTGACCTCCAAACCCCTGTTATACAGAAAACTTAAAGACAGAGAAAGCCAAATCCTGATGTCTAGAAAGAGCTTGGCGGGACAGTTAGACCCCCCAAAACAGATTGTTATATACGCAGGCCTTGGCTAGTTACCATCTGAATCTAAAAGCAGCAAAACGAAGTTTTATTATTAAACAAATCGAAGAGACTAGCAATTCCTCAAAGACTCCGTTTAATATAGTCAAAGATTTTACTTCACCCAAAGCCTGTAGTCAGTCTCCTAACGAATCTCAGGATTTATGTAATTCCATAACCACCTATTTTGAGGATAAGATATCCAACATATGCGATAATTTTCCTCAGATAGCTCTCTCAGTTTCTGAAACTTTAGCCGAACTGGAGGAAAAGCAGAAGATTCCAAATTGCTCTCTGGAGAGCTTTAAGTTAGTTACCACTGAGGAGGTCCAAAAAGGCTTAGCCTTGGGAAAATCAGGGTCTCCCAATGATTTATGCCCCCCAAAAATCATGGCTCTCCTAGCCAATAGTTGTGCCTCAGCAATCTGTGATATCTTCAATTGCTCCATAGCTACAGGTATTATTCCATCACCCTGGAAAGAAGCAGTGGTCCGCCCTATTCTTAAGAAACCTAAAGCTGACCCCGCAATCCTTAGCCATTATCGGCCCATTTCCCTTTTGCCCTTTTTGGGGAAATTGCTGGTAAATATTATAAACCAACAACTTAGGTCTTATTTAGAACAGAATGAAATCCTGGATCCTTCTCAGTTGGGCTTTTGCCGTGGCTTTAGTACCGAAACTGCCGTTTTGGCAGTTACCGACTCATTAAGACAGACAGACTATAGACGCGGGCGGTTCCGCGATACTGATACTTTTAGATCTCTCCGCAGCTTTTGATACCATCGCTCATACTAAGCTAGAGGAGAGACTATCTGATTGCGGTATCAAAGGAACTGCATTAAAATGGCTCCAACATATTCTGTCAGAGAGAACGCAAATGGTTACTCTAGGCCCCTATTCCTCTGCTAAAATGTCCTTAGAGAAGGGGTACCACAGGGCTCCTGTCTGAGCCCGACTCTTTTTAATATATACATGGCCCCATTGGCCCAGATTGTGGAACAGCTGGGTTTTTAAATCATCTCCTATGCAGATGATACTCAGCTTATGTTAACTATCGGGAATTGTTATGTAAAGGTATATACCCAGGCAGACTTACAACAGAAGAAACTGGCTACTAAGAAAACATTTTATATATAACCATCAATCAAGAAATTAGTGCAATGGACTGTAATGATATCAAAAATAATTTTTAATTCCGATATTAAAAAATGAATAAATACATATAGATCAGTATGCAAGATATACACAATAAAAGCTATTGATTCTTAGTGTGACCTTTCTTTAACACATCATAAGAAATCATAACAATTAACAATAAAACATTCTCCCTGATAATGAAGAATTGGGCTGTGTATGTCAACGCGTTTCGACAAAGTCTTTTGTCTTCATCAGGACAAATGAATATTCAGCCACTTTTTCTAAATGAAATAAAACAGTGTTTTAGATGACATCAAAGGAACAGTGCATTGCTTCTTTGTTAATTATAAATATATCAACCGATTCTAAGATAAAATATCATTTGTTTGATAAAAATATTCTTAGCCAGACTTGTATTTTTCTACGAACTGTTAAAAAAAGAGGAGTTGGAAAACATATATGTCACATAATACTTATAGTCTCTGATGTTTCTCAATAGTTAACATAACAAGATGAACATTCCTAAACACGCATAAAGTGCTAATTGGGAATTGGCGTAACATTTTAATGCTTGACATCAAAAAGAGGGGGTTTTATGTCGTTAATAGTCTTTTTCGGTATTCAAAAAATTATTTTAAATCTAGTCCCTATTTAATTTTCTGAAGATTGCTGAGTTCTTTATACTAACAGACCTACGTTTAAGAAGGAGATTTTTCTAAAGAAACGTTCTTTACATTTTAAAGAACCGATTTTTTAAAATTCTTTTGAGAAGAGCAGGGATTGGTTAATTTGAAAAAAACTTAATTTTACCAAATTTCTTGTCACTTGTCCATTCTGAGTTCAGGAAGTCGGAGGAGGAAACATTTTACTTAAACAGTTTACAAAAGATCTTCTTTAGTTTATCAATCTTCGTTTCCTATATATTAATACTTTTCTTAAACATGATCTTACCTAAAAACAAATTTTCATATAAACCATTCAGACAAACGGATGAAGGGAGTGAGGCACATTTCCTTTAATATTCGGAGTAGGCATGTGATATCTGTTGTGAAAGGAGAGATAGCGATTTCTTATTTTATAGGAAAATTCAAAAAGGTTTCTATTTTCTGATCTCTGTTGTTCTCAATTTCAAAGACCCATATTTTTACCTGTTTAAACAGTATTCACTGCTCCCATCTCGCTTCTACCTTCATCTAATTCTCACCGGTTTAAAAAAGGAAACTTCAAGCGTTTTCCATCATTTCGCCACTACAATGCGTTCTCGCTACTATAGTTGATCACCTGTTTGATCAAAGAAAGTATGGGTTTATATTGATTGACATTTAAGACTCTCGTCTTTTCGAAATTATTTAGAATTGCCTCTCTTTTTCGTTATTTACCTTTACTGGGCGATGATTTCCCAAAAAAAAGGAACAAAACAGATATATATGTTGGTTAGTTGCACCAGTGTGAAATACGAACGGATTTATGCCGGGACCTGCCTCTGGTGTAGGTATGGTTTGTAGCCTGTCCTAAAACACAGAAAGGGACGATATTATCAGTAACAGTTTGGTTTTCGGGCATCTAGCAGTTCTCTGGACTCAAGCCTGCATGTTTTTAAATTTCTTTACCTCCGTTTCGTTTGCTGGAGAAAAGCGGATGGCTACAGAACTTTTCGCGCTTTTTTCTTTCTCCACTCGATGATTCAGATGTTTGTGTTCAACGGGATTGACGTCCGTTAAAGGTACAACACCCGCTAGGTATAAGAAGAACAGGGAAAAAAAACCTACGTTCAGAATTGGGCGTTTAATTAGATGCAACCTAGCAACACGGAGTTCCGTTTAGATATTGCGGAGTTTATGCGGAGTTTGTCGGACTCTTACCGTTTTTTTCGCTCAGTGGCTCGAGATACGTCTGCTTCCGTCAGCGGTTTGTGTAGAAAAGGAGGATTATACAAAGTCCTTTTTCTACTCCTATTTATACCCAGATTAGACTCCGCCTCTATTTAAAGCGGTATCTTGATTATGTAGCCGTAGGTTAAACATTCGTATCTTTACTTTGATTTGTATATGAAATATCCTAAATAGTAGCAATTTATCATTATGTTATTATTGCTAGAGCCTTATTAATGTCTACTGTTTCGGAATAAATTCGATGTTACTGCTATATTATTGCGTTTTCCCAAGGTAAATCTTGGTTTAAGCCAAGGTTAAATGTTCCAAGGGTGAAATCCAGAAAACCTCTCTTTTTTTACGTATTTCATCACCTCCTTGGTTTTTCTGTAAATGGATTTTCTCCAGGATGCGCCACTTTAACTCTTCTGGTGTGTGCTTGTATTCAATAAAATGGTTCACAAGTGGGGCCGATAGCTTCTGTGTTTTAATGGCTGACCTGTGCTCAGTCAGCCTAGTTTTTATCATACGGGACGTCTCCCCTACGTATCCTAAGTTACAGGGACATGTAATCAAATAGATTACATTCTTTGTATTGCAAGTCCATAACTCTTTGGCTTGTATCATTGTGTTATTGAATTGCATATTTTCACCGGTTATAATGGTGTCACAAGACTGGCAAGATCCACAGCGTGAGGTGCCTTTAATCGCATTTGTTCCATCAATGGATTTTTGAATAAAAGGAATATTTCTTGTGTTACCTTTATAGCGGGAGTGAACTATTTGGTCCTTTAAATTTTTATTTCGCCTATGGGCAAACATTGGTTTCGGTAATTTTTGTTGATTGTCAAGTACATTTAACAGATGCCAGTTCTGTCTGATGAGAACTTACGTTTTACGGCACATACCAACAAATCCAAGGTTGAATTTTTAGATATCAACATAAAGAACAAAGATGGTGCCCTCGAAGTGGATTTATATACAAAGCCCACTGCTCGGAATACTCTTTTACATTTTAAAAGTTATCACCCGCGATGTCAAAAAGACAGTATCCCCTTCTCTCAATTTTTGAGAGTAAGGCGTAATTACACAAACATAAAAGATTTTGACATCCAAACTGAGATAATGAAGCAAAAATTTATCCAAAGAGGATACCCACATCGTCTTGTTCGAGTGGCGTACAAGAGAGCTCGCTTCTACGACCGGGATACCCTTTTAAATTCTCAAAAACAAAAATCTGACCCCAAATTGGTATGTATAACCAAACATTCAACAATGGACTCTACAGTCAGACAAATAATTAACTCGAACTGGCATCTGTTAAATGTACTTGACAATCAACAAAAATTACCGAAACCAATGTTTGCCCATAGGCGAAATAAAAATTTAAAGGACCAAATAGTTCACTCCCGCTATAAAGGTAACACAAGAAATATTCCTTTTATTCAAAAATCCATTGATGGAACAAATGCGATTTAAGGCACCTCACGCTGTGAATCTTGCCAGTCTTGCGGCACCATTACAACCGGTGAAAATATGCAATTCAATAACACAATGATTCAAGCCAAAGAGTTATGGACTTGCAATACAAAGAATGTAATCTATTTGATTACATGTCCCTGTAACTTAGGATATGTAGGGGAGACGTCCCGTATGATAAAAACTAGGCTGACTGAGCACAGGTCAGCCATTAAAACACAGAAGCTATCGGCCCCACTTGTGAACCATTTTATTGAATACAAGCACACACCAGAAGAGTTAAAGTGGCGCATCCTGGAGAAAATCCATTTACAGAAAAACCAAGGAGGTGATGAAATACGCAAAAAAAGAGAGGTTTTCTGGATTTTCACCCTTGGAACATTTAACCTTGGCTTAAACCAAGATTTACCTTGGGAAAACGCAATAATATAGCAGTAACATCGAATTTATTCTGAAACAGTAGACATTAATAAGGCTCTAGCAATAATAACATAATGATAAATTGCTACTATTTAGGATATTTCGTATACAAATCAAAGTAAAGATACAAATGTTTAACCTACGGCTACATAATCAAGATACCGCTTTAAATAGAGGCGGAGTCTAATCTGGGTATAAATAGGAGTAGAAAAAGGACTTTGTATAATCCTCCTTTTCTACACAAACCGCTGACGGAAGCAGACGTATCTCGAGCCACTGAGCGAAAAAACCGGTAAGAGTCCGACAAACTCCGCAAAAACTCCGCAATATCTAAACGGAACTCCGTGTAGCTAGGTTGCATCTAATTAAACGCCCAATTCTGAACGTAGGTTTTTTTTCCCTGTTCTTCTTATACCTAGCGGGTGTTGTACCTTTAACGGACGTCAATCCCGTTGAACACAAACATCTGAATCATCGAGTGGAGAAAGAAAAAAGCGCGAAAAGTTCTGTAGCCATCCGCTTTTCTCCAGCAAACGAAACGGAGGTAAAGAAATTAAAAAACATGCAGGCTTGAGTCCAGAGAACTGCTAGATGCCCGAAAACCAAACTGTTACTGATAATATCGTCCCTTTCTGTGTTTTAGGACAGGCTACAAACCATACCTACACCAGAGGCAGGTCCCGGCATAAATCCGTTCGTATTTCACACTGGTGCAACTAACCAACATATATATCTGTTTTGTTCCTTTTTTTGGGAAATCATCGCCCAGTAAAGGTAAATAACGAAAAAGAGAGGCAATTCTAAATAATTTCGAAAAGACGAGAGTCTTAAATGTCAATCAATATAAACCCATACTTTCTTTGATCAAACAGGTGATCAACTATAGTAGCGAGAAGGCATTGTAGTGGCGAAATGATGGAAAACGCTTGAAGTTTCCTTTTTTAAACCGGTGAGAATTAGATAAAGGTAGAAGCGAGATGGGAGCAGTGAATACTGTTTAAACAGGTAAAAATATGGGTCTTTGAATTTGAGAACAACAGAGATCAGAAAATAGAAACCTTTTTGAATTTTCCTATAAAATAAGAAATCGCTATCTCTCCTTTCACAACAGATATCACATGCCTACTCCGAATATTAAAGGAAAGGTGCCTCACTCCCTTCATCAGTTTGTCTGAATGGTTTATATGAAAATTTGTTTTTAGGTAAGATCATGTTTAAGAAAAGTATTAATATATAAGAAACGAAGATTGATAAACTAAAGAAGATCTTTTGTAAACTGTTTAAGTAAAATGTTTCCTCCTCCGACTTCCTGAACTCAGAATGGACAAGTGACAAGAAATTTGGTAAAATGAAGTTTTTTTCAAATTAACCAATCCCTGCTCTTCTCAAAAGAATTTTAAAAAAATCGGTTCTTTAAAATGTAAAGAACGTTTCTTTAGAAAAATCTCCTTCTTAAACGTAGGTCTGTTAGTATAAAGAACTCAGCAATCTTCAGAAAATTAAATAGGGACTAGATTTAAAATAATTTTTTGAATACCGAAAAGACTATTAACGACATAAAACCCCCTCTTTTTGATGTCAAGCATTAAAATGTTACGCCAATTCCCAGTTAGCACTTTATGCGTGTTTAGGAATGTTCATCTTGTTATGTTAACTATTGAGAAACATCAGAGACTATAAGTATTATGTGACATATATGTTTTCCAACTCCTCTTTTTTTTACAGTTCGTAGAAAAATACAAGTCTGGCTAAGAATATTTTTATCAAACAAATGATATTTTATCTTAGAATCGGTTGATATATTTATAATTAACAAAGAAGCAATGCACTGTTCCTTTGTTGTCATCTAAAACACTGTTTTATTTCATTTAGAAAAAGTGGCTGAATATTCATTTGTCCTGATGAAGACAAAAGACTTTGTCGAAACTCGTTGAAATACACAGCCCAATTCTTCATTATCAGGGAGAATGTTTTATTGTTAATTGTTATGATTTCTTATGATGTGTTAAAGAAAGGTCACACTAAGAATCAATAGCTTTTATTGTGTATATCTTGCATACTGATCTATATGTATTTATTCATTTTTTAATATCGGAATTAAAAATTATTTTTGATATCATTACAGTCCATTGCACTAATTTCTTGATTGATGGTTATATATAAAATGTTTTCTTAGTAGCCAGTTTCTTGTGTTGTAAGTCTGCCTGGGTATATACCTTTACATAAAAATTGTTTTCCCTGACCCAGGAGTCATATCCTAACCAGGGGGTCCTTGATACCTACACAGAACTATCGGGAATTGTCCAGAGTTGGGAACTATCTCTAATTGAATCCGGGGAAGACGGAGATCATGTTAATGGGGAAAGCCCCAGACATCTGGTCTGACGACTGGTATCCAGACCAATTAGGCCCCACTCCCTCCCCCAAATTATCCGTAAAGAACCTAGGAATAAAAATCGATCGCTCCTTGTCCATGAAAGACAATATTGCAACCACGACCAGCACGTTTTTATGGTCTTCGACTACTTTGGAAAATACTTCCGTTCATACCAACTTCCCATCGTTGGACTTTCGTTCATGCAATGGTAACTAGTCGCTTAGACTATGGCAATGCCCTGTTGGCAGAAGTGGATGAGATTCTCCTGGCCAAATTACAGATTGTCCAGAACACTGCTGCAAGGAGGATTTTAAATCGCCCGGCAGGCTCTTTGTCTACTCCATTGCTTAGAGAACTGCACTGGCTCAATGGAAAAAAAGATCCTTTTTTAAAATTGGTTGCTTAACCCACAACGCGCTTAACGACAAAGGCCCCCTCTACTTACAACGTAAACTGATTAAATACTGCCCTAGTATGAGGCTTAGATCCAGTACACAGGGATTGTTACAAGTCCCTTTGATTCCTCTCACTTGGACAGGAGGTAGAGCCTTCTCCTATGTGGCTCCCAGATATTGGAACCAGCTGCCACAGGCTCTTCGAGCAATCCTGAGCTATGGCACTTTTAGGAAACATCTGAAAGCTTTCCTATTTTAAATAGTTGTCTGGTCGAGCTCCCCCCTAGCAGAAGTCCAATTTCTAGTCAGCGCTGAGATGCCCCTGGGTGATTTGAGCGCTTAATAAGCTCCTAACCTAACCTAACCCATGCAGCACCTGCTCTTAGCAGTGCTTTATCCTTTCCTCTGCATGACATACCCAGTGTTCTATCGCTTTGTTGTGCTGCGGTTGGGGATTCCACCAACGGCAATTTCTAATGTGGCTGGTGAAGGTGGGATCACGCTCCGTGTGCTCTGGCTTATGCTGAATAAACCTGTGTTTCCACGTATTCTGTGTCCGAGTCATCACCACATTTTTGGTGTCGGGGATGGGAAACAAACCCACGCGTGCAAAGCACAATGGATTAGAGTGCTTGTCTCGTTTATCCTTAAAGGTCTCTGGTGATGCTGTCTCTGGTGTGTCTGGAGAGTTTGATGGTGCTGTAGCTTCTTTGGACGATGTTGAGGAATGTGTTGCCTGCATTTTCTCTTCCGAAGATTGGAGTCATTTTATGGATCTGGATGCTACTCTCAAATGTGTTGAAAGAATGTTGGTTCAAGGAGAGCACCGAGAGAGCTCTTTAGCTCCCTCTATAAGACCGTATGTGAAAGTCTTTGACGAGTTGAGTATGAATGATAACAAAGTTCTCATGAGGAACAATAAGTTTGTGCCTCCTAGGGTTTGAAGTTTAGGAGTATTGGTCTTGCACATGATGGACACCTAGGTCAAACCTTGACTAAAAAGAAAGTGCGTGAAAATTTCTGCTGGCCCGGTATGGACGAACAGATTATATACTGGGTTGTTGGGTGCGATGTATGCAAGGAGAGTGAAAAAGGCTCAAGACTGGGGGTCATGCCATGCAGGGTCACACTGTAGACCCTGGTGTACCCTGGAGTACTGTCTGTTTAGTCTTCGTTGGGCCCATGCACGATATGTAAAAAAAATTAAGGAATGCCATTGTTTTAATTGATGTTCATTATAAGTGGCTGGTCGTCAAATTTATGTCTGATGTCACTACAAAAAGGACCATTGAGCAGTTGAATGTTATTGTCCACGAAGAGGGTCTACCCCACATCCTAGTCACTGACAATGGCACTCAGTTTATTTCGCATGAGATGAAAGATTTCCTAAGTAAGTGTGAGATTACTCACACCGCACAGCGCTTTACAATCCCCAGGCCAATGGCATGGTGGAGCGTGCCAACCGCCTGGTAAAGGGTACCATTTCCATGGCACTTCAGTGTGGTAAGGATGTCAGTGTGAGGGTCAGTGAGATGGTGTGGGCACATCGCACAACCGTCAATTGAGCTACTTGGTATACCCCGTTTGAAAGAATACGTGGAAGAAAGTCTGGTTCTGAACTTCTTCCTGCTTGGCCGGCCGCTCCCAAACCTGCCTCCAGTCAGATTGAGAAGGGTAAGTGTGACCATAGAGGTGTCAGTGCTGGAGACAGGAACAAGGTGAAACATGGCACACTTTGCAAAAGCTTGTCAAAGTTCTAGGGTCCTTTTAGGCTCAGGCGGGTCTTTGATAAATATGTGTTTCTTGACAATGGCAACAAGTGGATCAAGCGCAAGGTTGCTTTGTATCGTACAGGTGAGGGCGTGGGTCCGGATGTCAGCGATCCTAGCTCAGTTAATTCTGGCCAGCATTTAAATGGTTTCATGTTGATGAGTGATGCGGAATTGTCCTGCAGTTGGTTCCAGGCCAGAAGGGAGAAGGGTTCTGGGGATGCCTCCAGTTCTCTTTCCTCTGATCTGCCTTCAGATGTTGGTGTCAGAATTTTCTGTCCTCCCAGGTTCCGCAGACCTCCTCGTTATTTGGAGGATTTTGCCCAAACTTGAAATGTGTTTTTTTTTCTGTTCTGCTGCTTTTCTTCCCCATTTTGCCTCTTCTTGCACCTCACCATCTTCTGTTTTCTTTCCTGAGTTGTTTGTTCTGGGTAGAAGGGAGGAGGGGTGTTGTATTGCAGCACTTGCTCTTAGCAGTGCTTTGTTCTTTCAGCTGCATGACATACTCAGTGTTCTATCGCTTTGTTGTGCTACGGTTGCGGATTCCACCAATGGCAGTTTGTAATGTGACTGGCGAAGGTGGGATCCCGCTCCGTGTGGTCTGGCTTATGCTGAATAAACCTGTTTTTCCACGTATCCTGTGTCCGAGTCATCACCGCAATTTCCAATATCCTTTCTGACCTCAATTAACCCCTTCCATGCTCATGACGAGCTCAGCTCGTCATGAGGCACAGTTGAGCTGTGCTGATGACGAGCTGAGCTCGTCATGACACCAGCAAAATGGCAATTTCCAGCACAGGGGAAAAATAACCACAGCAGCGATGTGGCTAGAAATGCATTTGAAATACCAATCTTTCATACTAATATTAAGAGGAACGTTGACTGGCCTTATATGATGCTGCGCCCTGACATACTTGCTTATAATTGTATTATTGTAGCTGATAGTTTAGATCCATATGTACATGTGGCAGATAATAACGTCCTGATTACTCAAATGCATTCTAAACTATTTGAGACTGTCAGAAGGGACCGAGTGAACGTGCGGCAAACCCGGGACCCCCATTACCTTACACCGAGGGAATCACCTGGGAGAGAGAGTCACCATCCAAAGACCCGGGTAACTCTTGGTCCGGGTCTCTATTACAGGAAGTCAGAGGCGGGACCAAGGAAGGCAGCCAATCCAGAGACGACCCGGAAGAGGAAAAGGCAGAGCAGGACGTCGAGAGTGTCGTCGTGAGGGCCGGAAGAGAAGAAGGAGGGGCAGCGCGAGGACCCGAGGAAACCGGAGCGGAGGAAGCACCAGAGCGCGATGCAGAACCAGAGGACTTCGCAGACGACAGCGAAGAAGCCGAGGAGTGGTCCGAGGAGTGGTGGATACCATCGTCCCCCCAGGAGGGCGCAACTGCTGCCGTAACTCAGGAGAGTTACGGCCCGGACGGTGAGTGGCCTTGCACACGGGGTAGACCCGGTTACTTTGGGGAGGTGGGAGGATCGAGTGGGAGGCGGGAGGAAAGAGTGGGAGCGGGGAGGACGGACGGGGATTGAGGTACTGACGTAAGCGCCGCACAATGTTAAATCCCCTCTGAAAGCACGACCCTTGTTGCCTGCCAATAGTCACAACTCTCCCCTCCTGAATATCCTCCAACGTTATATGAATACCAGATAGCACAACTAAGCACCTGAGTACAACCTTTGAAAACATTAATAGGAAACTTGAGCACTACCCCTGACTGTATCCAAGCACTACTGTCAGGTGATCTTATATTCCCTCCTCACTCACCCTATCGATTTACAATCCTCTACTACACCGGGTGTGGTGGTGGGTGTTCCCTTTATAAAGAGTAGAACCTATCCATGAGACCAACACACTTACCGTCCTCTTTCTTCTCTTTTCTTCCGAGCATCCTGGGGGTTGAAGGACGCACCAGAATCACATCGGCTCCGAAGAAGACACCGAGAACTTTGGAATACCACCTGTAATATTCTCTGGATAGTGCTGTTCTACAATAAATCCCACAATTGACAAACTACTAAAGCCTCCTAGTTTCTATTTCCGCCCATCCCTCCCACAGAGACATTGAAAGGAACTTGTTATGAGGAGGTTAATCTGCAACCGCTAAGACACAAAGAAACATTATGGTTTGATGTGAAATGTAGTGAAGCAAGATCTAAGCTGCTAACATTTGTCAAACATGGAAACAGGCTAGCTATCCAGGAAAGTAGAAATTTGTCAGCAGAAGAAAATGGGAGGAAAATAGCTGCCATGGCCTATTTATTAAGTACCCTATAGAGTCGAGAAAGCAGGTCATTGTGGCATTTCTTTGCATTTGGTAGCTCCATAATAACTATTTTTCATCCAGCTGCACATATGGCATCAGTACTTCTCTGAATTGTACAAACCCTACACAGCCAAAGCTCAATATCCAGTAGTCCTTAGCACTGACGATATCAACTCAATTATCGAACCAGCGTTACCTTTTAGTTTTACTCTTGCCGATACATTGAAAGCGATTAAGTCATTAAAAGCAAACAAGGCCCCTGGCTTGGATAACGTAACAGGAGACCTATATAAAACAGAGCCATCTATGTGGGGCCGTTATGTGAGCATACTACTTTTCTTTTCCTTTTCCAAAAACCTTTATTGAGAAAAATCAAGGTAGACACAGTACATCGTGCAACAGCGCAGTGCAATATACAAAACAGAAAGCAGGTCAAGTGCTCCATTATACATAGGTGTCAACTGTCAGCACAGTAAATAACATGAAGAGAATGTCATAGCTCCAGCACATCAAGATCCCTCCTTCATGGGAAAACACAGATTGAGCGTTGTTGCGGATGAAGGGCTAAGGAGAAGGGGGCGGAAGCGCCAACTGCAGGGGGGAGAGACAGTCACTGACCCGCACCGGCGGCCGCCACGGACCCAAGGCTGGCGGGGAACGCGGGAAAGGCAGCGCCACTAGGGTGAGAACGGGAAAGGAGGTAGGTAACCAAAATGCCCCAGATGTCAACCGGTCGGGACCTAGCAGGCATTAAATCCCAGAACTGCGACAGGAGAGTCTGGCACCGAGAGGCGTCCTCCAGCCAACTCTCAACCTTGGGAGCCGGCCTGCGACCCCAGCACATGGCCACCCTTCTGAGGTAAATCGAATTTTATATGACCAGGTATGTCCCCTATCGTGTACCCCAACGTCCCATGTACATGCATGACCTCCGTGCATTTTCCCTCCATGGCCGAAAATGAAGACGCAAATGCATTTGCGTCCAACGTTAACATGTTATCTACCAAGTTCTCCAAGAAAGCAACATTAATCTGGTTTCTAAACCTATGTTGCCAACGTCTTTACATGGTGCACTTTTAACGCGAAGCCATGTTTTTCCTGGCTCTGCCGAGATAGGCCCTGAATTGAGGCTCCGAAGTCTCTTCTGTTTCTGAAAGCTGCCGTTCTGGTATGCATCCCTGACCTCTGCCTTACTTCCTGCCCAGCGAAGCGGTGCCCGGCTCGGCCTGGCCTGCCTGCCTGCCAAGACCGTATTTTGCCTACAAGTTATCTGCTCAGCCTCCTTGAAAACACATTCCAGTCTAGTGAAATAGGTAAACATATTCCCGGCTGCAGAGTAAAGGGCCCTGCCTTCCTGTCTCCATGCAAGTAATTTACAGCACCCGTTACCATGGTAGGCCCATGGCCCCCGCGCATTGTACCAAGACACGTATGCACTCCCTAGCATTCAGTAATGTATGGCCCATGCCCGAGAGACCTTTCACTCCAGACACTACATCCTCCAAACATAAGATATCAGATAGGTTATAGGTATAGGTCGTCCTGACATCCCAGACATCGAGACTCTTCTACTAGAACTAAAGTCAAAGCCCCCAGCTCTCCCCAGTTACACGTCATGCCAGCTGCGCGCGCATCCAGGTCATAAGTTTCTGCTGACCCTGCAGAATCCTCCTACACATCCACCCACTTATGACGTTTCTTGTGACGTTTCTCTGACAAGTCAAGTGCACGCCCACGTGTACGCCCTTCTTACACACCTCCTGCTACGCACATGTGTTCTTATCTTTTACTTTTCGCCTATCTCTCTGACTACTTGGGTCTATCTTATACATGTCAGAAACCTGTCTAACCGCTTCACCCGAGGGGGACTTAAACAATTAAACGCTGTCTGACTTAATAGACCTCAGTTTGGAACGGTACTCCTGTTGGGGAGTTTTCTCTAACAGGGGTAGTTTAGAGTCAACGTCTAAAAGGGGGCAGTCCTTAATCGAAGTCTCTGGACTGCACTTTTTTAATATGGCTGGAGTGTAGCCATCCCTTGCGACCTTCTAGCTTTACGGCGGTCCTCGTTGTCATCAACACCAGTTTTGGCTGCTTCCATCTGGGTTCCAGCGGACTTGATCTGTCGAAATTTCGTACATAGACGTACTCTCCTGGAACGACTTGATGCGGTTTTACTTGGGTGTTGTCCGGGAAGGCAGCCGCGACCTGTGAACGACAAGATTGTAGTGCAGACATCAAGGAAGCCAAGTAATCTGTCAGCATAGTACTTTCAACACCAGTGATCTTTCTTGGCATAGGCGTACCCCACATATTTGGGGGACGACCGAAAATGATTTCATAAGGTGACAAACCAGTTCTAGAATGGGCTACCATTCCCATGTAAAAGAGGGCAACCGGCAGGGCTACTATCCAATCTACACCTTTTTCTGCACAGACTTTGGCTAAGCGTGTTTTCAGAGTCTGATTATGTTTCTCAACGAGACCTGCTGCTTCGGGGTGTCGTACACAATGGAATTTCCACTGGTAACCTAACAGGAGTGATACCTGTTTCATAAGCTCGGTAGAGAATGGCTGTCCATTATCAGAGTACACGACACGAGGCAAACCGTATCGTGGGAAAAATTCACGAACCAACTGCTTGGCAGTGGTCGCGGCAGTGTAATCTGGGACTGGATATGCTTATGTCCATCGGGAAAGGGCACATACAACTACGAGGACATACTTGAATCCTCTACATCTGTCCATCTGGATATAATCCATCTGGAGGACTTCAAAAGGGTGGTCAGGAGGATGAAATCCACCTTGTTCCACGGGAATGCCTTTGCCTGGATTGAACTGACAACAGATCATACAGGTACGTACTCTCTGTTTCGCTGCTGCACGTAAATGCTTGTTGAACCAAAGATTCTGAATGCTGTCTAAAATGGCTTTCTCTCCTAAGTGTGCTGGACTATGTGCTGTGTTAATGATAACTTGAACCATGGAGTCGGGGAGGAACCATGTGGCTCTTCCCTTCGTCAACCATCCCTGATCTGTCTGGATCCCTCCTAGTTCAGTCCATTTCTTGATTTCATCTGGAGTAGCATGTGTCTGTATGTCTATTACGTTTCCTGTGTCATCCTTAACTGTCATGCAATGTGTCAGTGAATTTACTTCAGTCTTTGTCGTGTCAGTCGGTATGTCATTTTGGGTCTGAGCTGTGAGTTTAGCTGTTCGATCTGCCAGGTCGTTACCCTGGGAAATAGTGTCAGTAATTTTAGTATGTGCTTTGCACTTCATAATGGCAATGGCTGTAGGCAAATGTATTGCTTCTAACAGAGCTTGAATGAGGGGACCGTGTTGTATCTTGGCACCGTGAGAAGTTAAAAAACCTCTTTCTTGCCAGAGAACACCGAAGTCGTGAACGACTCCAAATGCATACTGTAAGTCTGTGTATATGTTAACTTTCTTGTTCTTGGCTAGTATACAGGCTTGAGTCAGAGCAATGAGCTCTGCTGCTTGAGCAGATAATGTGTCAATACAATGGGTTTCTATGACGTCAGTTTCAGTGGTCACTGCATATGCGGCCACTAACTCTCCTGTGTTTGTTCTCATACACGAACCATCCATGTAAAGTGTCAGGTCTGGGTCGGACAATGCAATGTCTGTCAAGTCTTGTCTGGGCTTTGTCACGGTATTAATGACTTCTACACAGTCATGTGGTGTCGGATCTGTTGTACTTGAGGGTAACAGTGTAGCAGGGTTGAGTATGTTGCAACGTCTGATTTCTATGTGTGGCTGGAACAGTGTCAGTTCGTAACCTGTCAGTCGTGCTATGGTCAAGTGCTGAGTCTGGGTTCGGTTTAGAAGAACTTCCACGGAGTGTGGAACTTGTACTGTCAGGGGATGTCCTAACAGTATCGAGTCGCTTTGTCTGATAGCTAGAGCTGTCGCTGCAACTGATTTTAAGCACGCAGGCAAGGCCTGGGCTACTGGATCCAATGTACTAGAAAAATAAGCACAAGGCTTGTGTTTTCCTGCTTGATCTTGTGTGAGGACAGATAATGCTGTGCCATCACGTTCTGTGACAAAAAGTGTAAAAGGTTTGCTGTAACATGGGGTCGCTAAAACAGGTGCTTGACATAGGGCTTTCTTCAATTCGTCAAAAGCTTGTGTATGTTCCTGAGTCCAAGGGAGGACAGTCGAAGTCGCTGCCTCCTGTGTTGTCAACTGTATGAGTGGTTTGGCAAGATATGCATACTGAGGGATCCATTGTCTACAGTAAGAGGTAAGGCCAATGAAGGCCCGTACTTCCTTTTGTGTCTTGGGCTGTGGCAGATGTGCAATTAACCGGATGCGGTCTGGTGTTAGCTGTCTCCCCCTCTTGGACAGCAAGTGACCTAGGTATACCACTTGCTGGGCACAGAATTGGAGCTTCGAAGGGGATACTTTATGCCCCTTTTCGGCCAGAAAATACAAGACTGTCAGTGAAGCGCGTTCGCACTCACGTTCGGTCCGTGCGGTAATCAACAAGTCATCGACATATTGCAGCAGAGCAGTGTCAGTAGGCATGTGAATATTGTCTAGTTGTCGTTTCAAGGCTTGACTGTAAATACTAGGACTTTCCGTGAACCCTTGAGGTGCACGTGCAAATTTGAAGCTTCGGCCATTTAAACAGAATCCGAAAAGGTACTGGCTTTCCGGATGAATGGGGACACTAAAGAAGGCGTTTTTCAGATCAATTACGGTGAAAAACGCAGCTTCGGAATCAATGGCAGTCAATAGGGAGGAGATATCTGACACTACTGGGTACTGTGGTATGATGCATTTATTGAGTTCTCGAAGGTCGATCACCAGTCTGTAGACTGGAGGTGCATTCGGGTCAGTTCGTTTAAGAATCGGAATGATTGGAGAATTACATACATTGGAGTCAGTTTCTACAACTACTCCTTGAGCAATGAGCTCGTCAATAATTTTCAGTAAGGCTGCTACAGCCTCAGGTGGCAATTTGTATTGTCGGATTCGGGGCAGAATAACACCTTGTTTGAGAGTGACACGATAGGGTGTAATGTGCATACAACCTACATCAGTTGGACCTTGTGCCCATAAATGCTGTGGTACATTCTGCAATCTCGGATCAAAATCTCTCAACACATAATGACCTTTGAAGTCACGCAAAAACAATCTCACTCCTTCCGGAGAACAACATATCACTGCTCCCAGTGCTTTCAATGTTTTAATACCAAGCAGATTTTCTGGACATGCTTTCGTAAGTAACAAGTCTGTAGTACGGGATAACGGACCAACTTCTAGGGAAACTGGCTTTGACACTTCGTTAACAATAGGCTTTCCTGAAAAACCCAGGGAAACATTCTGTGAGCCTGAGAGGGGCACCCCTGGAACCTCGTCATGACTAATGGTAGTTCTGCTCGCCCCTGTATCAATCAAAATTTTTCTGTCTTTCCCTAATACCTGACTATGTACATAGGGACCATCTTGATCTACAGGAACCTCGATAAGAGGCAAGCCAACCTCCCTCTCTAGGCTGTTTCATGTATACTGTTGATAATCGGGGTAATATGACTGTGCATACTGGTACATTTGCTGTGTGACATGTTGCATGGCAGCAATGGGTTGGGGTTGCGGTACAGCTACTGTTTGCTGTGTATTCTGGGGATGTTGCGTATTCTGTGGAATATGCTGTGGAACGTGTTCTTGTCTAGGAGGACGCGGTCTTTCTTTCGTCCTTCCTGTAGCAATATTGTGTTTCAGAACCAGACATTCGTTGATGTAGTGACCTGGCTGTTTACAGTAGTTGCAATTCCCTTTAACAGGAGCTGCAGAAGGACTAGTCTGTGTCGTACCCCTATTCTGGCTGTCTGCTGGGACGGACTGGGCAACTAGTACTTTCATTTTCGTATCTTTCATACGTCTCTGTTCATGGTCGTGTTCCTCTCTAATTCGGTTTTGGTGGTACTGTAACATTTGTAACATTTGGGAAGGGGTATTTGCTTGCCATGTACTTTCGACTTTCAATACTCGGTTATTAACTTGTGGTAAGGAATTCTCGACTAATTTAGTCACGAACAGATGTGGATATGATTCGCTACTTGTTTTCAGGCCACTATTAATAATGAAACATTTCTCAAATCTGGAATAAAAATCACTAGTGTCTTCATCTTGTTTCTGTTTGCAGGCTGAGATCGCATCCCAGTCTTCCTTTTTAATTGTCAATAATCTAGGCAAGACTTGTACTAATAATCCTGGTAATGCTTTAGCATGTTCTCCAAGACCAACACCTGGGACTCGTGTGTTTTCTTCGTTTCCTAATACTGTCCAGTCAATCTTTTTATCTCCCACCTCCCATTCCTTCTCTTTAAGTTTTTCGTAAATACCAGCCGGCAACAATACCTTTAACATTTTAAGAATATCGGGATACGTGTAATCTCCCATGAGTAACATGTCTTTTAGCTCCCTGCGTAGCGCTCCGCATTTGCGTAGCCATTTAATCTCATTCATTCATTTCCTACGAGCATCGCGCTGCTGGCTGCCGATTACCATTTCTGGGCTCAAGTATCGCGTTTGTTGACATATGTGATTAGCGCTGCTGCTGGAATCCTCGTTGGTGTTTATTTACTTGTTGCCTGACCTCCCATAGCGTCCTGCTGTTGCATTTGTGCCCTCCATTTTGTTGTGCCTGCAGACCGTCCCTCCCACTTCGCTAACGCCTCCCAGCTACCCCTCCCACGCTCCGCCCCCTCCACCATCCATTTATGGCCAATGCCCCCACGCGCAGCGTCCACGCGCTACGTACACGCCAAAGGTAAGCCCGTCTACGCCCGTCCGCGCCTGGACCGCGCCCAGCGCCAGACCCCATGCCCCTCGCGCTCCCCAGCCCCCCCGCATTACCTATGATGCCGCCTCCCTCCTAGCCCTAAACCCCGGCCGCGCCCCCAACTGCGTCCAAGCTGCTCCTGGACACACCCATGGACCTTTCTCCTGCTACTCCTGCAGATTCAACGGCACCGACAACATCTCCGCCACGACCACACCACGGGCTCTAGAACCCAACCACCTACAATGCATCCTTCTCAACACCCGATCTGTCCACAGGCACGCCATTGACCTATGGAATCTACTAGACACCATTTCTCCAGACATTGCCTTCCTTACAGAAACATGGATGAATGCTTCTTCCGCACCAGACATTACCATTGCCATCCCTGAAGACTACAAAATCACCCGCAAAGACCGTACCAGCCACACAGGAGGAGGAATCGCTATCGTCCATAAGAAATCAATCCGCATCTCAACCAGCTCTGACGCCAACCTCGCCAACTCCGAACACCTTCATTTCCAGATCCACATCGACCCCAAGACCACACTCAGAGGCACCCTCCTCTACAGACCACCAGGACCCCGCGCAAAATTCAGTGAAGACATCGCGGACTTCGTCACTCCACACGCGCTCCCCTCCAAAGACTACATCCTTCTGGGAGACCTCAACTTTCACCTTGAAAAGATTAACGACCGCAACACCATCACCCTCTTGGACAACCTCGCCAACCTAGGACTTAAACAACTAGTCACTTCCCCTACCCACATCGCAGGTCACACACTCGACCCCATCTTCACATCCAGCAATCATGTCTCCTTCAGCCACACTACGGATCTCCTCTGGACCGACCACAGCTGCGTTCACTTCACCTACAACAAGCCGATACCCATCAACCACTCTCAACCTATCCTGCAAAGAAACTGGAAGAAAATCACCACGGACCAAATCTCCGCATCGCTCCTTCGAAACTCCCCAGCCATCTCTTCTAACGCCAACGAAGCCGCCGCCAACCTCACCCTATGGTTATCCAACACCGCCGACACCTTAGCTCCACTGAAAAAACGCCAAAGCAAACCTGGCATCAAGAAGGCCTCATGGTTCAACGACGATCTCAAGAAGTCCAAGAAACTCTGCCGCTCCCTCGAAAAGGCCTGGAAAAAAGACCCAACCACCAGCACCAAGGACGCCTTCAAAAGCGCCACCCGCACTCACCACCAACTGATCCGAAAAGCCAAGAAAACAGCATTCAAGGATCGACTTGACAACAACGCCCACAACAGCAAGGAACTTTTCAACATCGTCAAGGAACTTTCCAATCCCTCAGCCAACTCCAACGACATCACCCCCTCTCAAACCCTCTGCGACTCCCTAGCCTCTTTTTTCCACAAGATTGCAGACATCCACAAGAGCTTTGACAACCAACCCGGAAACCAACCCACCCTACCATCTGCCGACCCTCTTCCCCCCGCGAACACCCTTAACGCTTGGAACCCAATCTCCACTGAGGACACCATCCGCCTGATGAACTCCATCCACTCAGGATCCCCCACAGACCCATGCCCTCACCACATCTTCAACAAAGCAGACTCCGTCATAGCACCGCACCTCCGAAACGTCATCAACTGCTCCTTCAACTCCGCTACCTTCCCTGAAGACTGGAAACACGCTGAACTCACCGCCCTTCTGAAAAAACCAACAGCGGACCCCACCGAACTCAAAACTTACCGCCCCATCTCGCTTCTTCCATTCCCGGCCAAAGTCATCGAGAAAGCCGTCAACAACCAGCTCGCCGCCTTCCTCGAAGCCAACAAATCCCTCGACCCCTCACAATCTGGCTTCCGAGCAAAACACAGCACTGAGACCGCCCTCATCGCAGCAACAGACGACATTCGAACTCTACTGGACAATGGAGACACAGTCGCCCTCATCCTCCTCGATCTCTCGGCAGCTTTCGATACAGTCTGCCACAGCACCCTTCTACAACGCCTCAATAACATCGGAATTCAAGGAAAAGCACTTGAATGGATCACCTCGTTCCTCACCGGAAGAACCCAGAGAGTCCGCCTTCCTCCATTCAAGTCCGAGGCCTCTGAAGTCATTTGCGGCGTACCCCAAGGATCCTCACTCAGTCCCACCCTCTTCAACGTATACATGAGCCCCCTCCCGGCCATCGCACGCCAACACAACCTTAACATCATCTCTTACGCGGACGACACCCAACTGATCCTTTCTCTCACCAATGACCCCAGCACCGCCAAAACTAACCTACACGAAGGAATGAAAGAAGTTGCTGAATGGATGAAACAAAGCCGTCTGAAACTGAATTCAGACAAAACAGAAGTCCTCATCTTAGGTACATCCCCCTCTGCATGGGACGACACTTGGTGGCCGGAAGCCCTTGGAAAAGCACCCATCCCGACAGACCACGCACGGAACCTTGGCGTCATCCTGGATTCTTCACTCTCAATGAACAGACAAGTCAGCGCCGTATCCTCTTCCTGCTTCAACATTCTTCGCATGCTCAGAAAAACATTTCGCTGGATCCCCTCAGAAACAAGGAAAACAGTCACCCACGCTCTGGTCACGAGCCGACTGGACTACGGAAACACCCTCTACGCAGGCACCACCGCTAAACTCCAGAAGAAACTCCAACGAATCCAAAACGCCTCAGCCAGGCTCATATTAGACATCCCACGCAACGAACACATCACTGGTCACCTTAAAGACCTCCACTGGCTACCCGTCAATAAGAGGATCACTTTCCGTTTGCTTAACCACGCACACAAATCACTCTACGACATCGGACCAGATTGCCTCAACTCTCGACTGTCCTTCTACACCCCTTCCCGCCAACTACGTTCTTCCGGCCAAGCCCTCGCCACGGTACCTCGCATTAACAAGACCACCATGGGAGGCAGATCCTTTTCATACCTGGCTGCTAAGACATGGAACTCACTCCCCGCTCACCTTCGCCTCACCCAGAACCACCTAGCGTTCAGAAAGCAGCTTAAAACGTGGATATTTGACAAATAATCCTCCTCCCCTCCTAAGCGCCTTGAAACCCTCTGTGTATGTAGTGCGCTATACAAATTTTATGACTTGACTTGGGTCTTTATCATGACAGGGCACTAATTTCTTCATTTCCAATAATTCCATTTTGGTCAGGGGGGTGTATACGAATACTCGTTGGAGCTCACCTCCTGTGTTCAGGACGGGATGTACTTCTCGCAAGGGATTCTGTCTGTCTATATAAAATGGTTTCCTTACTGGGGGTGGGACAGAAACAAAATGTGGAGTTAGGAAAGTTCTGTATTTGTGACGGTGTTCTAGAATGATATTAATTAAATCGGTACCTAGGCCTCTCCATCTTTTTAGGAGTAATTCTTCCAGTATATTATATAGGGGACCTGGATCAGAATGTTGACTTTTAAATAGTGTAATGAGATGCTGGATCATGTACATACCCGCCAAACGCTGTTCGTCTGGGGTAAGACTCAAAAACATCTGCGCTACTGAATCATCTTTATATATATCATCATTTCCAGCCCATTGGACTGCTGATCGTGCTAGTTCCTGATCATGCATAGTACTAAGTTCACTGTAACCTATTCTTTCTTTCAGTATTTTATCGGTGCCTTGGAATACATGTTCAAGAGAACATTGTTCTGGTATGGGAGAAAGGAAACATTTCTTGCTTTCTAGACGAATGGGTCTGTCAAAAGGTCTGTCAAAAGAATACGGTTTAGGGAGTCTTGCTCTACCTACGTACGCTATTCTATCTGTGACTTCTACAGTATCGTCATCATCCTCCTCTGAGGTTTCATTCTTGTCTGTCTCGGCTCCTCTAGCCGCCTTTTCTCTTCCACGTATTGTCATTATTTCTTTACGGATCTTTCTGTACATGGCTTCAATGCAATTTTGTTTATCATGTTTACCATCAGCTATATTGTTACTCCAATTTATCAGTACGTCCATCTCCTCTTTGCTTGTACTTGGCCGATCTCGTTCCCTTATCAAACAATTTATCAGGAACCGTAAGATCATACTTTGTGTCTCAACCTTTTGATGTGCCATGGCCTCGCGAATGCATTCTGGTCTCTCTCCTGTTCTAATAAAATGATATATATTGTCTAGATGGTTAGTCATTTCTGGTAAAAGACTCAAATAGTTCGTAACACGTCGTAGACGTAACGAATATAACATCATGTCTTCTTCGCCAGGTACTGAATCATATCTACAATCTGTAATGTACTGTCTGAGGGATTGGAAAGTCGCTGCTTTGGGCGTACGCTGTAATGCTATTTCTCTGAGTGTCAATCGTTTTACTTGAGGCGGGGTGATAGGCTGACCTCCTACGGCGCCTCCTGAAGCGGAAGCGTAACCATCAACTAGATGTGTTGATACTACGGGTGTCATAGCATGAAAAGTAGGTGCAGGTAATGTAGGCAGACCCTGAGTTGCAAGTGTAGAAAAAGGATTAGTAGGAGCGATAGCAGGAGGAACAGTAGCAGTAGTAGTGACAGTAGTGACAGGATGGGAAGTGACAATGGGTGGAGAAGTCGAGCCTTGAGGAAGTGGTAACGTATCTTGAACAGGCTGATGTACGTTCTGAACAGGCTGAATAGGCTGCTGTACATTATTAGCAGGTGGTACGCGTACATTGGTATATGCTGGAGCTACATCATCTAAATAGGAAGAAAGGAAAATATCCGCTGCGGTCTGTTTGTGACGGAGTTTAGTCGGGACCAATGGTGGCGGTAAATTACAGGGTACTTCCGGGGTCGCCCTGGGCAGGCCCTCGGCAAGAACAGGATACATGCCTGTAATAAGGGCATTTCTTTGACGGTCTAATTGTTCTAATCTGACTCGTTCTCCTTCTTCTAGTAACTCTCTTTCTTTGGCTTTTTCAGATTCTTCTCTACTCTTTTCCGCTTTTCTGATTTCTTTCTCTGTTCTCCTATGCGCTTCTTTACGCCATAATTCTATGGCATCTTTCTGGGATTGTCTGGCTTTCTTTTTCCATAGTGCTTCTTCTACTCTCATGATGCAATCAGCATCCCATGTCCCTGAGACAGGCCATCTATACTTTTCTTCCAGATCCTTAGTATAGTCCACCCACAAATCTAGGTACAGTATGGCATCTAAGCCATGCTTATGGTACATAAAATGTCCAGGAGTGTACCTAGGCGGGACGGGAACTGCTTCTTCGAGTATCCCTTTCCTAGTTCCTATCTGACTTGAACGCGAACACAATGAACACAGTAATGAATAGCAAACAATCATTCATACTACGACATTAAACACATTTAAAACATTTCAGACTGATATTACCTGGAACATAGAAAACACAAATCCCGAGAAACGATACTGGAATACTGGATCACTAGATTACTAGATGCACTGCTAAAACAGTACAGACAGTACCGGTCCCATTAAGAGACACGTCATACCGCGCTCACCTAAGTGAACACGTCCGGACCAGGTCTGTGTACCCAGACCTGTCTTGACCGGGCACCAAATTAATGAACCCGCCTAGATGCGTTCCCAGCAATGGTACTCACCGGGAAGCAGAAACTGAAGGCCTCGGAAACTGGACTGGACTGGACCGCGTCAGACTGCGACTTCCTACGCATGCGATTCGGAACAGGTGGGCCTCTGGATACCTCGGACCTTGCTCTCTCGACTTGGGGCTCTGGTCGGGATCCTCCGCATTCCTCACCGCCTCGTCTGGATGCCGGACTGCAGTCTCCGTCTCCTCCGTGGGCCCGAGGGAGATAGCAGGAAATCCTGCGGATGCGCGCAGTGTCCGTCGCGGCTGTAGAAGGGGTCAAGGCCTGCGTAACATCGCCGGCGAGTGGGGAAGGGGGGGTCCCTATTCGGGCGCCAGATTATGTGGTAAATAAAATATACCGGACCATTTTTCATGCATTAAATAAACAAGAGGGATAGCTCAATCAAATGAGAGGCAGAGTCCGTGGTATCTGAGTCATACAGGCTTTAATGGGATACCTCGAGGCAGGGGACATCGGGTTCCATCACCACTAAGGTTCAGGAAGGGACAATCTCATAGTTTATTAACATCACACAATATATATAGTAAAACAGTATAATTGCATTGAATACAGTAGGCGTGACAAGTGACATGCATGACCTCCGTGCATTTTCCCTCCATGGCCGAAAATGAAGACGCAAATGCATTTGCGTCCAACGTTAACATGTTATCTACCAAGTTCTCCAAGAAAGCAACATTAATCTGGTTTCTAAACCTATGTTGCCAACGTCTTTACATGGTGCACTTTTAACGCGAAGCCATGTTTTTCCTGGCTCTGCCGAGATAGGCCCTGAATTGAGGCTCCGAAGTCTCTTCTG
This sequence comes from Lissotriton vulgaris, assembly GCF_964263255.1. Taxonomy (NCBI): domain Eukaryota; kingdom Metazoa; phylum Chordata; class Amphibia; order Caudata; family Salamandridae; genus Lissotriton; species Lissotriton vulgaris. The sequence continues at coordinate 187,046,694 of NC_141690.1, read as the reverse complement.
TTTCTGAAAGCTGCCGTTCTGGTATGCATCCCTGACCTCTGCCTTACTTCCTGCCCAGCGAAGCGGTGCCCGGCTCGGCCTGGCCTGCCTGCCTGCCAAGACCGTATTTTGCCTACAAGTTATCTGCTCAGCCTCCTCGAAAACACATTCCAGTCTAGTGAAATAGGTAAACATATTCCCGGCTGCAGAGTAAAGGGCCCTGCCTTCCTGTCTCCATGCAAGTAATTTACAGCACCCGTTACCATGGTAGGCCCATGGCCCCCGCGCATTGTACCAAGACACGTATGCACTCCCTAGCATTCAGTAATGTATGGCCCATGCCCGAGAGACCTTTCACTCCAGACACTACATCCTCCAAACATAAGATATCAGATAGGTTATAGGTATAGGTCGTCCTGACATCCCAGACATCGAGACTCTTCTACTAGAACTAAAGTCAAAGCCCCCAGCTCTCCCCAGTTACACGTCATGCCAGCTGCGCGCGCATCCAGGTCATAAGTTTCTGCTGACCCTGCAGAATCCTCCTACACATCCACCCACTTATGACGTTTCTTGTGACGTTTCTCTGACAAGTCAAGTGCACGCCCACGTGTACGCCCTTCTTACACGCCTCCTGCTACGCACATGTGTTCTTATCTTTTACTTTTCACTTGTCACGCCTACTGTATTCAATGCAATTATACTGTTTTACTATATATATGGTGTGATGTTAATAAACTATGAGATTGTCCCTTCCTGAACCTTAGTGGTGATGGAACCCGATGTCCCCTGCCTCGAGGTATCCCATTAAAGCCCGTATGACTCAGATACCACGGACTCTGCCTCTCATTTGATTGAGCTATCCCTCTTGTTTATTTAATGCATGAAAAATGGTCCGGTAAATTTTATTTACCACACTTCGCCTAGCAAGGACCAGCAACATCGCGATAAGGCGGTGGGAGGCGTCAGGGCAGAACTTGACAAACCTGAGAAGGCAGAGGTGGATAGGGGTGCACTATCATGCCGGTAATGTCAGAAATGGCAGAACACACCGCCCTCCAGAACTCAGAGACCCTAGGGCAAAGCCAAGCAAGATGAGCAAAATCCACCACAGGAGCACAATTGTCTCTGGGAGTGAGCCCGAGCCTATGGAGCTGCACCGAGGTACGGTAAAGCCTATGCAAGTACTTGAAATGGATCAAACGAAGTCGGTAGTTTGGTGACAGCTTCTTCGTCTGATTACAGCAATAGATCCAGTCAGCTGGCGAGATGTCGGTGCCAAGATCATCACCTGATGCCTCCAGAGCACGATCAGAGGAGATGGGGGAAAACACTAGAGTGAGGGCGTATAGTTTGGTGACTAATTTGTGTGGGGACGAGGAGGTATAGATGAGATCCAGAGCCGTCATGTTGGCTGGGGGTTGAGGGAAAGTGGAATGCAGCTTCCGGCACGTGGCCCGCAGCTGGTAAAATCGGAGCGTGTCCTGTGGCCCCGATGCATCAGGGAGCGTAAAGAAGGTGTTCTCAGGATAGAGGTCCGCCAACGTCCTCAGGCCCAAGCGCGCCACATGCCTGGACATGCTGGAGGCCTGAAGTGAAGGAAAATCCGAGTGGTTAACTATGGGCACGGAGTTAGCAAAGAGCAAGGGGATGCCAGACAGTCGACGCAGGCCTGACCAGGCCCATCGAAGCGTCTCGACCGTGTCAACCTCGGCCCGGGGGCGCACCGCGGGCGCAAACAAACATGTGAACAAAGTCCAGGGAGAAGCTACATCCGTCTCAACGGCGACGTGAGGCTGATAAGGGGAGGGGTGGATCCAAAAATGCAGGAAACTGGCCTGGGTGCACAGGGCATAAAGCTTGAAGTCAGGCACGCCCATTCCACCGGCAGACATGGGTAGAGTAAGGATATCGTAGGCAACTCTTGGTTGTTGACCCGCCTAGACCAATGAGATAATTAGGGAACATAATTTGCAGAAAAAAAGAGAGGTGAGGGGGATGGGGATGTTTAAAAACAAGTTCTAGATAAGGTGCAGGGCTGGTTACAGGATTGCCACGTTTTAGCCCATTTATGGGCGGGATTTAGAGTTGAAGCTAGTACCATAGATCAGGTTCTCCTTTTTTTATGTTGATCTAAAAAAGAAGTATGTTTGAAGCAGGGTCATCTTTATATAGTTTTTGTTGACTTGAGAGCAGTCTTTGATCTAGTTCCCCAAGGAAAATTGTGGGAGGTGCTCAGGTAAATTATGGGTTGTGCTCAGAGACATGGGTATGCTGATCAAACTTCTTAATATATTATTTAGACTACCCAATGGAAATCACACTCAGGTACAATGGGGGGAGGAATGGCAAATTGACTGAACCAATTAAAATAGAAGGAGGAGTCCATCAGGGCTGTGTACTTGCTGCAACGTTACTTACTCTCTTAATGGTGTGATAGGCTTTCTTCATGATTGCCAAAATGATTCCACTAATAACACAAAAGAAAAAGTCCCCCCTTACTCTTTGCTGATGACACTTCGATAATTTCTATGAGCCCCATGGGGATTCAAAATTTGCTTGATCATTTAGCCAGATTTTTTAAAAATACGTTGGTTGGAAATTAACTCTAAGACAAAAGTTATGATCTTTAAAATGCATAGATGCTTTAGGAGGATACAAACATACAGAGAAGACGGTTGACTATATGGTTCTGCACCTCGTGCCTGTTCTGAAATCCAGTATCCCACGCAAACAGCCCCGGCATCAACCGTCTATTGTTGCCACTGTGTTCCAGATCCTTCAAACTATGATTGTATGGGCATGCGCGAAGAAAAGAAGTCCAAGGATCACCGAGTAGATTTAATAAAGTTCCTTTATTTCATGTTCAAAACAAATTCTTTACAGTCCAACCAAAATGGGAAAGATATCCGTCACACTTTGATGTCCCCGTCTTTAGACACTTTTGAATTTAAGGAGATCGAATACTCATTCCCCTGCTGTGCTGAGCGTTCCATGGGAGCCTGTGCACCTGTGACGAGCTCAGCTCGTCATGAGCACAGGAGCGCCGTGCCTCATGACGAGGTGAGCTCGTCATGAGCATGCGGGCGCTGTGCGCGCCACCCTCCCCCCCAGCACAGCGGGGGTATTACCCCCGCAGCGAAGGGGCTAAGCCCTGATGAAGTTCTCAGATGGAGAACGAAACGCGTTGGTTGGACTGTACATTCATGCTTTAGGAGGATATTGAGATGTATTGAGCAAAGTCATAGGGGCAGCACCATATGGCGCTGAGATTTGGGGTTATTGTAACTTGACCAATTTAGAAAAAGTTGAAAATAAAATTGCTAGGCCTTTTTCTGGAATGGCCCATAATGCTCCAACAGGTCCTCTGAGACTGAACTGTGGTTTGAGAAATACTGTTTACGTTGCCAACCTCAAACCTCTTCAGCATTGGGTAAGACTGTGGTCTTGTACCCAATTGGAACCTTACAGGATCTCTCTTCAGAAGATAAGTGTAGTGTACTCAAATTGTAGATTACCATGGCTCAGATACATCAAGTCTTGGTTTTATTTACTTGGGCTACCCCGAACTAAGGGAAAAGACAGATTCTATATCTAAGCTTGTGATACCCATAGTTAAGAAGAAATATTGGCAGGTTGTCTCCAGGATATTCCGGGAGAGAAATATGGAAAGTTTGGTTGAGAAGTTCTTGGATATCAAACCAACTTGGGAGTTTGAACCCAACCTTGATAGAATGGAGGCACCAGATGCCAGATCCATATATATGAAATTTACAATAGCAATTTTCCAGTTAATTGCTACTGTTGTAATGTATGGAGATCGATTTGGCTGACGGAAGAAACTGCTTTCAATAGAAGTATTATTAATGATTGCCTTCACCTGGACAATTGTTTAAAGATCCCATGGCTTAAATATGTAGTATCAACATTTAAGGATATTTTAAAAATTAATATCATGGCAAACCCCACCAGTGCAAGTGAAATCACCAAGAGGGAACTCAAATATACTTACTTGAGGAAGAAAAACTGTGATCGCCTAACTAATAATGGGCAGTTAACACCCTATAAGTTTTATTCAACACATATGGATACGGAAGACTTCCAACAATACCTAACAACGGTTACCAGAACCTCACACCGTCATGTTCTCACTAGAATGAGATTAGGTATTGTACATCATCTGGTCGCATTTCCATGTATCAAAAAAGTATCCTACTGCCCCATGCCCCTGTGATGGCGTCACAAAACAGAGCACCCTGCATTTCCTCCTCACATGCGAATTATATTTGCACCTCTGTATCGCTTTCCTTAAACCCCTGTTTAAAAAGCACGGTACTTTATCTGTTAATATTGCTATGAGTTTGCTGTTTTTATTACATGAACCGGACATATGTTTTTTACTGAAACTTATATCTTAAAATCAATTGCTGCTAGAAAGAGTATACTTTTTTAAATATTTTTTAAAAAAAAGATTTTAGTTATGATACTGTTATCCACTTGTAATGAATTGTATTTAACTTCACTGTTTTATGTGCTTTTATGATTGTTTTGCAATAATCTAATAAAGCTTACTGAATCGATTGAATCGTAATAATTTCGTATAAATATTCCCTTTCTGAGACACATTGAAAAACAGACGCCCATTTGCTGTTTTTATGCCCTGCCTAACACTGGCTTAACTGAATTAAATGACACCTTTTAAAATATTTTCTTTATTCTTTTATTTTTGTTCAACTATAATGACTTTTGTTTATTTTCCCATTTTTATGCAAGCCTGTTCATAAAAATACTAGCGATGTCATTCAATTACAGGGCAGGTGGCCATCTGAAACATGATAATAAATCACAGTTAAAATAACTAATAAAAATCACGCTAACGTGTAGGTTAATTATCACCCAACCCGAATCACTGCTCTCGTAGTTCATTTTCATAAACACCGGTGACGTAGCTAGTCTTCAAACACAGAGTGTGTCTGGAGCCGCCCCTTCTCGCGAAAGCACAGCCTCATACTTTGACAGCCCCAGTGTTTAGCATCACTGCTTTATTTACCAGCTGACAAAACAAAAAGTTCGACAGTTTCTTGTGTAAAAGTACCAAAACAAAACTACAACCCCCAGCATCGCCAGCAAACAGACTGCAGGGCAGTTCAAGTAAATATGCTTAAAGATGCACGACGGGAAGCGTAGTGTCTTCTCAGTCTGTCATGACAAGGGCGTGAAAGAAGCTGCCGGGAGGCCTGCGGCATTCCCGGAATTTCAAACACAGAAGTAGGACATAGATTGTGGCGCTCCTGGTGTCACGCATTTGAACGTAAGCCTTTCAGGCAGCCATTTCCTAATGTCACTTACAGGGTAAATATTGAATTCCAGCTAAAGAGAACCTATAATGTAGTTTAAAAACTTTTAAAAATACGAAAACGTTTTCTGTATAATACAAAAATAGTGTTGCGAAATTTAATGAAAATAGTTAACCAAAAATGTAAAGACATCTTAGACATTCGGCTAACCTAAATGTAAGCATAGAATTTAAAAAAAATATAAAAATAAAAATAAAAAGAACACCAGTTATAAAAATATATGTGCATATATTTTGCTTTGAAGCAATGTGCTCTTTCTCTGTATCAAGACAGTACCATAGACATTTCAAGATGGAGGTCATACTGACGTTCTTTGAAGTAGGCGTCAGATCAGTTACATTGGCTCAAGTTGCTTTTGTGTCTATGAGTGTAGGAAAGCGTAATGACGTTCCTGAGGTGAACGTCCAGACGTCAGCTGGTCTCACTTTTTCCCCCTTGTGTCCGCCATATTGAAGTCCAACTCTGCTTCTGGCGTTGAGGCTGGAAGTTCCTGTCGTGAACCCTTGGGCGCTGACAGCTTCTTCTGTCCGGTCTCCTCCAGCCGGCTGAATCCCAGCCTCCCCGCCCGCCCCGCCATTGATCATGAGCCCTGCAGACGCTAAGCGAGGAGCCAAGCGCAGGAAGAACAAGAGGGGCGGCGGCAGCGCAGGCACTGGAACCAGTAGCAAGGCCGGGGCTGTCGTCCGCAGCCAGCAGCACAGTAGTCCCAGCGCTGCCGGTATGCATCCTGGAGAGGTAAGCCTTCATTAGGGAAAGGGGCAGGGGAGGGAGAGACGGGACAACTGAATGGTTTCTGTAGAGGGAGCGGAGACTTGGAAGCGCATACCCACAGGAGACTGAAAGAAGGACGTACAGAGGCTGAAGGAGGCACTTCGGGTGAGATGGCAATAGACTGGGTGAACCTGGAGGGTCAGGAAGGCAGAAAAGAGCAGATCTGATCAGACTGGGAACTGCTTTCTGGAGGCCAGTTTATCTGGTTTTGTATTGGACCTTGGTGCCTTAGTTTAAGTGCACCCCTGCCTTGGAGAGGCGTTGTCCGGTGTGCTTTTGTGTGAGAAGTACCACCTAGGAGGGATGTCGTGAGAGGTGAGGTGCTGTCATCTCAACTGGTCTGCAGAAATGCTCCTTCTTCGGTCATCTTTTGTTTGTGTAGTGCCGTGAGTTCTGGATGGAGAAGCATTTTTTGGGTGTGTTGTTGAGGGAGTAGTGGGAGTTTGAGGAAGTTGCTGTCCTAGGTCCTGTGGAGGACGGGGTGCTTGCTTTCGGTGGAGTTGTTGGAAGCAAAACCGTTATTACAAGTGTTGTAGTAGGTGCTCCCTTTTTTGTGCAGTTATTCGTCCAACTTGAACCGTCCATTAACGTGAAGTAGATTATGTAACCATCGACATGGTTCTCATCAGGAAACGTGTCATTATTTTCATTTACAGCGATATGCCTGCAAGTCGAATTTTCAAACGATAAATTCTAGCGAACTCTGATTCCGTTGTAAGTGTTGGGGGCTCACTTGGATACTGCACAAGTGAGGGATCATTTTGGGGTTGGGGGTTGACAACAAATGCTGCAGGCAGAGGGAATGTGTCTTAAATTGGTGCGGTGGACATGGGGCTAAGTTCTGCAATTGTACTTCAGAAAATGGCTGTGACGTCACTTGGTGCAGCAAGAGGGCTAAACACTTAAACGAGTTGTCAACCTGGATAGGTTTTTACATCGAGTCTGTGACTGGTGTTTTTAAGTGTAATGGAGATGGCGTTAAGAAGGATGGTGTCTGAACGTGATGGTGGTTTCAGTAAGTGCTGTAAACTGCATGCATCTAACGGGGCACAATTCTTTTTGGATTATTAGATACTAGCATTACCATTCCTACCATTCGTTCCTTGGGTACAGAGCCCGATGCCTTTTTTGATGAGCCTTAACCAGTATAATGATACATCTGTCAAAGAACTGCACCCAGTTCCTGCATTATGAGCCTGGGAGGGCTTAGAAGAACAACAAGTGGACCATGAAGTTATACTGGGTAATGGGCAGAAATCACCAAGGGGGACCCGAGATCTGCTGTTTTAGTTAGTCATTTTTGGCATGTCCAAGAAGCAAAGGCTACACTTGCTTAGTAGTGTTGTGTTTAATGGGTAAGGACATTGAATCTGCCCTGTGGCCAATGTGTTAGGTAAGCCGGGGGTAGTGAGTACAAGGCATGGATACAGATCGTGCCATGCCTAGTTCCCACTCGACGCAGATAGTCGCTGGCCCCAGTGGGTACTCAGAGCAAAGTACAGAGCATGGGCACCTGCCTTGCGACTGCTGACCATACCATCCCCAGATATTACCGTAAGCATAGGCATTTTGACTACAGGACATTTCTTAAGTACACTAGCTGTGAACTCAGGGGTGCTGCAGTATTATAGCTCGCAGTAAATGGAGAAAATCAGTGTTTTTATTATATTTTTGGAACATGATTTTCTTTCCAGCAGTGATTTAAACAACCATTTTAGTTAGAAAAGATACTAGTATCAATTATTTCCCATAATTCACAGAAATTACATTAGCCCTTGAAATAACCTATTTTAACCAATGAGAAAGTCACAAGGCTGTTTTGTATATTGCCGCATGTAGTAGTAATATTTTTTTGTGAGCATTTAATGTTTCAAAGTAAGTGTTAAACAGTACATTATAGATAACACATTATGAAGTACTGATAATATTTATAAACAACTCTGCTGAACAGTGCATTCACAATATACGTTAAACCCATATTTACATTACAGATCTTGGGGCATGAGACTTATACATTTGTCCCAGATAGTTTTGTATTATCCCCACTGTATTCCCTGAGGTTGAAAGGCCATCTGGAAAACTGGCTGACGGAACTTGTATTCTTGACTGTCATTTAGGCTACCAACCCTCAATGATTGCAGGGAACTCAATAGTTGCCTCATGACAATCTGCATACATTCCTTTCTCTGCTGCTGGCTGCCCTAGCCAACGTTGGCACTTCACACCACATGGCTTGCACCTTGCAATTGGATTCTATTGTGAAGCTTATTCTTACGCCCGACTACCAGCACTAAGCTGGGCTGGCCTCCCAGAACCAATCATGATCTTTTCCCCCCTCGTGTCAAAAACATATTGTACTGGGCGCTAACCATCCACGTAGGACTACTCTGCGGTTCATCACATGATCGCTTCTACTTTTACTTAGCAATCCAGGTTGACATTTCGCTAAGTCTAAGAACCTCGGTTGACAGGCAATTGCCTCAGGCACTCATTGCTCTGTCCTGAAGAAGATCCCGGCATCTAACTTAAGGGATCAAAACGTCGCCGACTTTATGCACTCTTACACAAATGTATATCCTTTATTACGGTGTGCTGGAGTGCTCTCAAATAATTGATGGTGGCCTAATAATCACAATCTTTTCTGGCCAAACCCTCTTGTATTGCCTGAGCTTTTTGCTTTTTTCTGTTTTTGTGATACATATGTCCCCATTTATGTTTTTTTTTCTTTTACTTTTTCATTAATAAATAATGTCCTGTTGGACAATCAGTGTATAGACATCATTTTGTGTATATGTATATGTATATGTGTATAGATAGATGGCGTTTATCCACAACTGTTCTTCTTTTTTAAATTTTTTTTTTTTTTTAAGAGACCCTAATTCCTTGACACAACGCTGGAACTTCCAGCTTCAGAGCATGTTAACAAGTGTGTTTGTGGATCTGTGCTATAGTGCAACTGTACCCGTTGCTACAGGCTCAACACTTAGTGAAGCTGTGAAATTTAAAAAATAAATTAAAATAAAACGAATCTTTGAACAATATATGTAGGTGCCTGCCTTTAATTTTGCATATACACACACACACACTTGCAAACCAGAATCTAGATTGGTGTTTCCCAAACTGTGGTTCAACGCAAGTCAATTTCTTGGTAGGTGGTTATGAAAGGCCAAGCAAGAAATAGATACCTTGAATTCTGTATTTATCTTGTCACATTTGCTATGCTTCAGGGATCGATGTTGTCAGACTGTCTTCTGATAAATTGCTGCTTATTTGTTAACACGAGGATTGGTGTTTACAAACTCTTCTTACTTTGCAGTTAGAGAAATAAGTGTAAAGTAAATTATGTGACAATTTTACTGGCGTACAGAGAGTGTGAAAGGCGAGGTTGTAGGATGTAATTTTTTGTAACAAACAAGAAAATGTAAATACCTAGAAATGAACTGTACAGAATCATCAGTTAGGAACACTAAAATGAAGCTCATTCTTTTTTAATTCTGAAGTTTAAAAGAACCAAAGATTTTAATAGTATCAAAATAAATTAAGACACTCTACTTGGTGATGCAGAAATGGCAAATATTCACTGAAGCACAATTTCCACTCATTGTCATTTGTGTGCAAAATAGTATTATCAGTGAAACTGAATACCTGTGCAAATTGAGTTGCCATTCCAATGGAAAATGTGCTGTCTGTAAATGGCACTGTCATAAATTTAAAAAATCGACCGTCTCATGTCCATTAAAGCTAGGTGAGTCGAGGAAGCTTGTGGTTCTGAAAAGTTTGGAAAGCACTGATCTAGAAAATATAGTATTTCAACAGTGCCATAATTCTACTGTAGCAGAGTATACATTCCCCTTTCCTTGGAGAATCCAAAATCCCTTTTTGGCTAAACTATTGAAATTTGATTAAAGTTGACCAACTTTCGTATAGCCCCTTGCATGTATATTGGGTTGCATATGATGTTTGGTGAACATTTCATATTTCACAATTTACTTAGGACCTCGCCGGAGAAATACAGTAAACCCACATATTCACTTTAATCCACTCTCATTAAACTTGTAATGGGATGCTATATGCTGCCTTTTGTTGTTGTGGGACTTTTTGTAGACCCGCCCCGCCCCCCAACACCCTCTGCTTCTTTTGCCGATGATAGAGTAAATGAAATAACCAGCATTTGTAAAGCGCACAGCTACCTCTGGCGAGATGTCTCGGCGCTGGGGGCCATCTGAAAGATGTAGCATGCCCAGAGTCACATGCTGCTGGGCTAACCTGCCGCTGGTGCCGGGGATCGAACCGTTAGCCCCGTAGCCGGAGTCTGGCACCCTAGCCGCTGCACCACACATCATTTACCATCCCCGCTTACTTCACACCTATCCACTTTGATATTGTAAAGAGATAGTCATTGCTGGCTATTACATAGTCTAAGTGATTGTGTGCCCCACAGACCTCCTATCATTGAAATAAATGTAAGAAGAGCCTTCACTAATTGTGGATTGCCGTGGGTGGGCTTGTGGCCTACCCAGGGGAGAGCGTTGCTGGCTTGCCTACCCACCCCTTGTAGAACTAGGCCTGGATACATAATGGGTACAATGGATGGAAGGGGGAAAGGAATGGTCTATCAGTTGGGGTTTTTAGAAAATTTGGAACATTTCTTTTTTAAATTCTGAAACATAAACATTTTCTTAGAAAATCAGGCAATTCTTTTACATTTCCATCCCTCGAATGCCTAATATTTTGTTTACAAACAAGTAACTATTGCTTCTTTAAACACATGGAATAATGGATCTGTTAAGATTCTTTTTAAACCAGTAGTTTATAACATTGGGGCTTGTACTAACTGTACGTTTACTGCTTGTTATAAAGATCTGGTAAGGCCATGCTCATGATGTTTTTGATATCCTCATACAGTCCCCATTAAACTAAACCCATGAAGTTTGGCACATGCATGGCTAATTTTGATTGGACTAATAAAACAGTACTGTGCCGGTTTCCAGCCGAATCCTGATTCTGCTATTGAGTTGTAGTGCAATACTATTCTTTCAGGAAAAGGAGTGCTGTGGTGCAGTCTTCTAAGTTGATTGGCAAATTGGGATCATCTGTATTCTACAACACCGAGAGGTTTGCTTCTGCACAACACTCAGCATAGATTTCTGTGCCATGGGTTCTGGTTGCTATCATCTGGCATGGCTGAGTCCCTTACAGCACAACTGCTTGCATTGTAGCTCAGTATCTGCCCTGGGGAGAGAAGGGCTCAGGTGAGATGCATTGGTTGTTTAGCAGTCGTGGGGATTGACAAAGCTCTTATGTGTAGAGAAGTATCCCCTGACACACTACATCTCTGATATGTATAGTCCAGGCTAACACAAGGTGGATGTCTTACAATTTTACATATTTAAACATATATATAATTCCATAAGATTTTAAGTCTACTTTATTTTTTCACATGGATGCTTCTAAAGGCGAACTGATACATTTTGAAAAAAAGTTTGTTCCCTATCTCCAGTTTACATATATCTTATTCCACTACCTTGGTTAGAGGCATTTGAAAAATCCACACTTTTTTTTTTTATATTCACTCAGTTTTTATTGTCATCATTGATCTAAGTGAAAGTGACAAGAGGGTATACCTTTTCCATGAATTGCTTCAGCATTGTTTAGACCCCTTCCTTTTGTTCCCATGTCTCATTTTCTCTTTCCTTCATCCCTCTTCAAAAGAATTTTACTTACTCAGTATTTTATCTCATTTTCTTTAATTTCTTTTCCTGAAATCATTGATGGCGTTCTTATTTTAATTTACTTTTGTATGCATTTTTGTTGTTGCATATTTCACTGTGATTAATATTGGTACATAAAAAATTGAGAACCAAATATTTTTGCCCCTAGTAAGTGCTTTGCTCATATTGTACAAATCCAATTACTTGTTTACCTTTTTGGTTTTTTTTCAGAGGAAATACAAGACTGCAATTAGTGTCACATGCAGACACGTGATAACACTAAAGACAACAGTGTTTATTTGTTTTATCTAAAGTTGCAGTCGGATGCATCCCTAACAAGTAGACATCTGGTGTGCTTAGTCCGTTCTCATACTAAAGTTTGACGGTAATAAGATGTTTTGAGGAGGGATCTGTTGTGTTGGACTGTGTTTACGTGCTAGCTGGTGTTGGTTTGAAGAGGCTTGTTGTAAACTGTTTCCAAATACGTGAACCACCTCTTGGTCACCCTCTCCCTGTCACCTTTCTCTGATCTGGGAGCCAATTCCTAAATGACACTAGCTACAAGGCCTTCTGCTATTACTATACTCGTTGTGTAGCTCTTTGCAAACCACATACATTCCAATAATTTCCACTACCACCATCATTCCACAAACCATGTTTACATAGTGGTTAGCTTCCACTTTGTTTGTTGATGTCTGCAAAACTAGATATATCTGATGTATATTTGGGTCAAGTGATTTTAGTTCATTGCATGTCAAGAACATAACTCGATCGCCTCTTGCCTGCGGACCTTAAAATGTACATGGCAGTAGATTGATCTATCACATGCTTTTCACATTGACAGTTGGAAAGTTTTATCATTCACAATTATAATAGAAGTATATCTAAGCCTGTCTATCCCATATTAAATGCGTTGGTTTCTTTCATGCCAATTACGGTAACCGACTGTACTTGACCTTAAAAAAAAAAAAAAATACAAAGGAGAGCTAAAAGGAAGTGGTAAAGCATCAGCTTAGTAATAGTGAAAGTTTCATTTGCGAGAAGCAATTTAGATTATTTAACAAACATACGCAAAGTCTTGTATCATCTACATAAGTAACTAAATGAAAAACAATAGGAGCACATCGGGTTAGCTAAAGGAAGAACATACAAATTACAGTTTTTAGCTTAAAGAAGATCCTGTGTGGCTCCCTGTTTGACCACTTTTATAGATTGAACGAAAAGGAGGCAGAGGAATAACTTGAATATGACCTGAGAGAAAAGATGCATGCCAGCTATAGGCAATGTTACCAATACCTATGTCGGAGAGACGGGAATGAGGAAGAGTAAGAGATACAGTATTGAACAATGTTGAGAGAATGAGTAGGATGAGAGCAGTGGAGCTGCCCTCAGCCTCATTCAGAAAAATGTAAACTCTTGAGTATTGACAGTGCGATTTCAGTACTGTGTAGTTGCTGAAAGACAGGGTGAACAGAATCAAGACTGGCTTTTTTGTTTCTCAGGAAAATTGATGATGAATGTCTTTCGTCTAGGCATTCATTAGGAAATTATGAGAGAAATGGGTCTGAAATTGCTCAAGATCGTGGGGTCCGCTCAGGGTTGTGTGTGTTAGTGGGTTTGCAATTGTTTTTATTTTTTTAAGCAAGGTTTCCACTAGAGTTTCCTTCCAGCTGTTTGGAACTAGGCCTGTTCGAAGTGTTGTAAATAACAAATACTTATTCATAGTTTATTAGCCCTTGCTTGACCAGGCCTCATAAATAAACATACAGTAAATACATCTAAATATGTAAATACATTTAAATATACAATACACTATGTCCAGATAAAAAAAAAACCTTTTACACCACTAAAAACATCAAATTCAATAATTACATGAAGATAATAAGGCCGTTTTAAAGATGGCATTAAAAAATAAATCCGCTATTAACGCTACCCCAATCTGGTTGTAAAGTTAATAAGTCATTAATTGCTGAGCTAACATCCCGCAGACCTGCCTCCCCGACTATCTGTTTTACATGTGCTTTTCTCTCAGCAAGCGTGGAGGGGTATAGTAATATTATGTGTACTAAATTGTGTGGTGGATAGTGCGAGCACTAGCAGAACTTGATGCTATTATTAACAAGCATTTACAATGCAATGGTTTCGCCTTCGGAAAAGTTAGAGCTATTGGCATTGTAAATTACAAAATTTGTATTTATGTGTTGGTTTTGAAAACAGATAAATACATGGCATTGTCATTTACATTGCCATTAGCCTCTGCAGTCACTCTGCAGTCCCTAGCACTCCATAGCACTCCCTAGTCACTCTGCACTCCCTAGCACTCCCTTGTCACTCTGCAATCCCTAGTCACTCTGCACTCCCTAGCACTCCCTAGTCACTCTGCACTCCCTAGCACTCCCTAGTCACTCTGCACTCCCTAGTCACTCTGCCCTCCCTAGTCAATCAATCAATCAGGAGTTTGTTAAAGCGCGACTACTCACCCGTAAGGGTCTCAAGGCGCCAGGGGTGGGGGGGTGGGGGGCTGGGGGGGTGCAGGTTCCATTCCATCAAGGAGTGGGTCTGTCGAAGAGCCAGGTTTTGAGGTTTCTTGCGAAGATGGGGAGCGATGTTGTCTGTCTGAGGTGGAGCGGAAGGGCGTTCCATGCTTTAGCCGCGAGGAAGGAGAAGGAGCGGCCTCCTGATCTGGTCTTTCTGGTGCGGGGGACCACGGCGTAGGAAAGCTGGGCTGATCGTAGGGTTCTTTGGGGTGCGTGGAATTTGAGTCGGCTGTTCAGGTATGCTGGTCCGGTGCCGTGGAGGGCCTTGTGTGCGTGGGTGAGCATCTTAAAGGTGATTCTCGCCTCGACGGGGAGCCAGTGGAGTGTGCGCAGGTTCTGGGAGATGTGGCAGTGTTTTGGCAGGTTCAGGACCAGTCTTGCGGCGGCGTTCTGGATGTTCTGTAGCTTGCGGATGAGGTTTTTGTTTATTCCGGCGTAGAGTGCGTTGCCGTAGTCGAGTCTGCTGGTGACCAGGGCGTGAGTGACTGTCTTTCGGTGTTCGAGGGGGATCCATTTGAAGGTCTTACGAAGGAGGCGGAGGGTGTGGAAGCAGGAAGATGAGACAGAGTTGATCTGGCGGTCCATTTTGAGCTCTGAGTCCAGGATGATTCCCAGGTTGCGTGCGTGGTCTGTGGGGGTTGGCGGGTTTCCGAGGGCGGTGAGCCACCAGGTGTCGCTCCAGGCGTCGGGGTTTGGGCCCATGATGAGTACTTCTGTTTTGTTGGTGTTTAGTTGAAGGCAGCTGTTTTTCATCCATTTGGCGACGGCTTCCATGCCTTCTCGAAAGTTGCGTCTGGCGGTGTTGGGCTCGTTGGATAGGGAGAGGATGAGCTGGGTGTCGTCTGCATATGACACGATGTTGAGTCCATAGGTTCTGACGATGGGGGCAAGTGGAGCCATGTAGACGTTGAAGAGCATCGGGCTGAGGGAGGAGCCCTGGGGGACTCCGCAGGTGATCGGTGTGGGGTCCGAGAGGAAAGGGGGGAGTCTGACCCGCTGCGTCCTGCCGGAGAGGAAGGAGCAGATCCAGTCGAGGGCCTTGTCCTGGATTCCTGCATCGTAGAGTCTGCGTATTAGGGTGCGGGGGGAGACTGTGTCGAACGCCGCTGATAGGTCGAGGAGGATGAGGGCTACTGTTTCTCCTTTGTCCAGTAAGGTGCGGATGTCGTCTGTTGCGGCGAGGAGGGCGGTTTCCGTACTGTGGTTTTTTCTGAAGCCGGATTGGGAGGAGTCGAGGATGTTGTGTTCTTCAATGAATGTGGCGAGTTGGCTGTTGATGGCTTTCTCGATGACTTTCGCTGGGAACGGGAGCAGGGAGATGGGTCTGTAGTTTTTGAGGTTGGTGGGGTCTGCTGAGGGTTTCTTTAGGAGGGGGTTGACCTCGGCGTGTTTCCAGTCGTCGGGGAACGAGGCGGTCGCCAGGGAGCGGTGGATGGTTTGGCGGAGCATGGGTGCGATGGTGTTGGCGGCTCTGTTGAAGATGTGGTGGGGGCAGGGGTCCGTGGGGGGCCCCTGAGTGGATTGACTTCATTGTCTTCAGTGTGTCTTCGGTGGTGAGGGCTGTCCAGTCATCAATCGCTGGTTTCCGGGTGTCGGGGGTGGTTGGTGAGGGTTCAGTGTGTTGGTTGTCTTCGTCGAAGTTGTCGTAGATGCTCTTGATTTTGTGGTGGAAAAAGATGCTGAGTTTGTCGCAGAGGTCTTGTGAGGGAGGGATGTCGGTAGACTCGCTGGTGGGTTGGGCGAACTCCTTGATGATGCTGAAGAGTTCCTTGCTGTTGTGTGCGTGGGTGGAGATTCTGTCTTCAATCGCTTTTTTCCTCGTTTCTCTGATGAGTTGATGGTGGGCGTTGGTGGCGGCTCTGAAGTTGTTGTGGGCTTCTGTGGATTTGGTGTTTCTCCAGGCCTTTTCAAGGCGGCGGCATGTGCGCCTGGACTCTCGAAGTTCGGTGGTAAACCATCTGGCTTTCTTGGCACGGGTATTGTTTTTCTTGAGTGGGGCTATGGTGTTGGTGCTGTCCGAGATCCATCTATGCAGGGTTCGGGCTGCGGTGTTGGGGTCGTCGTTTTCCGCGATGGTTGGGGTGGAGTTGTTGAGTGAGGAGGTGAGCTGGTCATCAGTGATTTTGGTCCAGTTTCTTTGTGGAAGCAGGTGCTGGTGTCTGTGGATGGTGGGTGTTCTGAAGGTGAAGTGGACGCAACGATGGTCGGTCCATGGGAGTTTGGTGGTGTGGCTGAAGGTGATGGAGTTTCCTGTAGTGAAGAGGGGGTCGAGGGTGTGTCCTGCTGAGTGCGTGGGCTCGGTCACGATCTGGCGGAGTCCAATGTTGTGAAGGTTGTCCAGGAGGGATGTGGTGTTGAGGTCCAGTTGATTGTCGAGGTGGAAGTTGAGGTCTCCCAGCAGGGTGTAGTTGGTGGATGCGATGGCCTGCGGGGAGATAATGTCCGTGATGGAGTTGGCGAAGGGTCCGCGGGGTCGGTAGATGAGGGTTCCTCGGAGGGCGGCGGTGGGGCTGGCCAGTATCTTGAAGTGAAGGTGTTCCATCAGTTCTGTGGACTCGTCAGGGAGTGTGCTCAGGCGGAGGCTGGATTTGTGGACGATGGCGATTCCTCCTCCTGGGTGGATGGGGCGCTCCTTCCTGGAGATCTTGTATCCTTGGGGGATGGCGATGGCGATGTCCGGTCCCGAGGTGGTGTTGGTCCAGGTTTCGGTGAAGAATGCTACGTCTGGGGTGGTGCTGTCGATGAGGTCCCAGATTTCTGTTGCGTGTTTGTGGAGGGATCGGACGTTGAGGAGGATGCATTGCAGGGTCTTCGGTTCGGTTGTGTTCTTGTGGGCGGGTTGTGCTGGATCCGTGTTCTTGGCGGTTCTGCAGGTGTGCCGGCAGCGGTGACAGCTGAAGGGTCCATGGGTGTCGGCTGGTGATGCTAGCTTGCAGTTGTTGTTGCATCCTGGGTGGAGTGCGTGGAGTGCTGCTGGGTCGTAGCGTTGGCGGGGCGGAGGTCCGGGGTTCCTAGTGCTGGTTGCGGACGAGTCGCAGACGGGCGCAGACGTGCTTGCCTTTGACGCGCCTTCGGTGCACCAGCGGCGCGCCCGCAGCCCGCGGCCGCCATTAAGTAGGGGTCGGGGAGGGCTGGACAGCTGGGAGGCGGGGAGGGGAGCTGGATTGGGCCGGTCGTGCTTGGGGGGGGGGGGAGGGGCCGCGGGGGCAGCAGCGGTGGGGAAAGGTAAAGGGAGGAAAGAAGGGATAAAGAAAAAAGGGAAAATAAGCAGAAATAAGGCACAAAAGAGCAGAGATGCAGAAAGGTGAAAGATAGAAAGGGTAAAAAAACTAGTGAAAACGAGTGAAGGAGCAGAGGGAGAGAAAGGGAAAATGGGCAGAAATAAGGCACAAAAGAGCAGAGGTGCAGAAAGGTGAAAGATAGAAAGGGGAAAAAAACGAGTGAAGGAGCAGAAAGAAAGAAAGGAGACAGAGGTCCACTGGACCACCAGGGATGAGGCGCAGGGAAACCTGCGGGTGGAGGAGGGCCTCGATCACCAACACTGAAGAGTGCAGGGGCAGGGGCACCTCACTTAATGGTGGAGCTGCGAGGGTGGGAGAGCAATTTCACTGACAATGACAATGAGTCAGTGGTCTTGCTCACTAGTCACTCTGCACTCCCTTGTCACTCTGCACTCCCTAGTCACTCTGCACTCCCTAGTCACTCTGCACTCCCTAGTCATGCCTCCCGTGTCACAGTTGGTGACAGTGGGCGCCATGCCTCCTGTGTCACAGCTGGTCATCCTTTTTAATGACACTCTGGTTGCAAAAGCTTAATAAATGGAAACCTGGGGCGAGAAACACGGCCCTTTTATCAGTTATTTATAGTGCCTGGTAAAAATACTGAGGTTGCAAGCGCTATAGTAACACAATTTATGTTTAGAATACTTAGTATACATTTTTTTTTTATTACAATCTTTATTGTCTGTATTAGTTGTAATCCTGGCTCACGTCTATTGGCCTGACTGGGCAGAAGCATCAGAACACACGGTTTGTAAGGGGAAAGCTCAGGAGTGGATGGGTACGTGGGATCTTGGAGGGCGGGGGGAGGGGCAAAGGATTCCGCTGGTAATCAAAGCCCTAGGGTTTCAATAGAAGCCGCTCCAGTCCAGTCCATACGACGAGAGATGGAGGCCTGGGGAGGAGAGAGGGGCAGATAAACAAAGAGGCCAAACAGTGAATGTGCATAAGTTGACGGGCACACGGACAGCGGGAGGGGGGACGGGCACACGGACAGCGGGAGGGGGGGCGGGAACGGGCTCCTTCAAAACTGACACACCACAAAGCCAGCTCGAGAGGCTCGTGGAAACCTCATTAACATAGGAAACTAAACACAGACCTCCCTCACGTGCGAAGGAAAACATGTCACTTGTGGAAGAAAGGCAAACTGTGGAGCGAGACATGGTTATTTACACTCGCAGGCTGCCACACACGTGCACCGACCCAGCCCTCATCACTGGGCTCACGGACATGTACATACATGTCCCGTTATGAGGTGAACCTGGTGCGCAAACCCCGCCCACTACTTTCAGCTTCTATGGAACTTAATAAATGCAACACCATCTAGGAGTGTAACATACCTGTGCGGCAGGCTATGTTAGCAACCAAGTTGTCTAAGTGACAAATCCATGTAAACAGATTTGTTTATTGTATTTTTAACACTGCACTTCTCCCGCAGCTCATCGCGGGAACACACATTATTTATTCCTCCTGAAGAACACCACCCAGTGGGTTTATTCGTTGTGCACGGACAGCGGGAGGGGGGCGGGCAGGCACAGGGACAGCAGGAGGGGGCGGGCAGGCACAGGGACAGCGGGAGGGTGGCGGGCAGGCACAGGGACAGCGGGAGGGGGGGCGGGCAGGCACACGGACAGCGGGAGGGTGGCGGCCAGGCACACGGACAGCGGGAGGGGGGAGGAAACGGCAAGAAAGGCACTCACCTGGACTTCCTCCTGCGGCGGTCGGCTGCGGAATGACCAAATGAAACCTCGACGTCGGAAAAAATAAACCCCGCCCACCGCCGCACTGACGTGGGCAAAAGGGAAAAATTCTATGGAACGCCCAAGAGTCTCCTCAAAGAATGACGGACGCCTCTCTCTGCCAATGGCTAGCCTCCATTTATGGAGCTAGCCAATTGAGACAGAGGCGGGACTAAGCCAACATACTGTAAACAAAAGATTTTGCCTGCGTCGAAAGATTTCACCTGCGCCGATACGCTGCACTGCAGCTTTCGACGAGGCGAAACCTAAAAAGGTAATATTATTGTACACACCTACTTGTAATAATAGGTAATGATTGCATGGTGTGGAGTTATAAATGAAAGACAAATAGTCCGCAGATCCCAGCTGCAACTTCATCTTAAAACAAGCTTTAAAAATGCAATAGGTCTCGCAATTGTTTCAGTTAGAGCTATTGCCATTGTAAATGACAATGTCTTTTACTCATGTTTAGCAGGAACATTTTGAGAAACTGAGTGGATACTTAGATGTACATTTGCCAGAGAAATTTACAAGATGCTTCCTTAGAAACTAAAGTAAGAAAAAAAGCTTTGGTACAATCATCAAAATTATGTATTCTGAACTCTGCTATAATTCATGACCCGGCACAATGATTGCACTGAAATATACCTAGCCTCATCCTGATAAGAATGCGCCTAGAAAGAGCATGAGCATATTTTTTTTTAAAATGACATCAATAGAACCCTTGCATGCTCAAAATCTTGCACAATGATAAGTGTAAGGAGTCTTTAGTGCTGTCAGGTTAAAAAAAACTCGGTGGTAATTATTTGTAAATATATAAGGAAACAGAGTGTGGAACAGCTGCAATATTCAACTATATGGAGAATATTTGTGTGCCTTTCCTATGAAGTTTACTTACACTTTACAACAATTGTCTTCTATATTAATTCCAGAGCATTAAATATCAATTGCTTATAATGAACTGATCTCTCATGTTTGGGACTTATACCTGTCCGTTCAGGCTTGCAAAATGCTGTAATTATGTCACAAGACTGAGAAACAACACTTGCTTTCCACTGCTCTGCAGGAGCATTTCTCAACTCCAGGGCTGGCGCCTGCTCCCTGTAGTACACATTTATATCATTGTTTAGCCTCTTAAGTGCTGCGTCGGGGCGTTGGCCGACGGCAGCACTACCTCCCCAGTGCTGCGCACGTCCATTGGACGTCCATTCAGCACTAGTTCCAATGGACAGCGCAGCACTGGGGAGGGATATTTGCGCCGTATCTAAGGTGTTAAAATACCACAATTCAAAAAGGCCCATTCACAACAGTGGTCCTCTTTGTATGCATAAGGCGTAGGCTGGAGTTTGTGCTTTACGAAGTGGACATTGGATGTTTAGGGGAGAAGGCTCTCTGCTATTGGAGGAATGTTACATTAATTTTGAAAGCGGGTGTTGGCAGCAACCATGCATCTTTCGGGCCACTGTGCTTTATTATGAGTGCAGGAGGGTGCATAGGATAATGACAGTAGTGGGTTTTCTGTAGTGCTTCATTCCACAGAATGCTAACTTCACGGCACTGTAAAGAGCTGGGACCCTTGTTGCACTGTGTGGGACCTGGAGTTCTGGCGGCAGCAGGGGCGGACTGGTTCTCAGGATGGGTCTCTAAGTGGCATTCCTGGGTGGCACAAGGGGTGGGTTCAGTAGAGCCAGCGGGGTGTGTCAACTGGAGGGACTGCCAGGGCGGAGAGCTGCTGGATGGCAGACCAGTCTGGAATGACGGAGCCTATAAAGTATCTCCTCATCATACTCTCACGTATTCCAGCCTACAACGGTGCCCTCACCCACAAAACCACCAGACAACACTAGGACAAAATATAAACAAAACTATTTTTACAGCATCTTTTAAAAAAATCGGGTATTGATGCAGCTTATCTCCCAAGGACTGTTTTTAGATGTTCTTCTCCTGCAGGACCCTGTCCTTGCCACCATAAAAAATAAGCATTTGCATTTTTAAATGTTCATTCGACACAAAACATGTTGTTCCTTCACGTATCTACAGTGTTCACAATTTCATATTGAATGCTAATTTGGCATAATTCTTCAGATTGTGAAAGTCTGGTCCACCATCGAAATTCTTTGTTGGTGGGGCGGGAGGAGGGGGTAGAGTGTGCTGTGAACGGGTGGATAGCATGGTTTGCAGTTTTCTTTAACTAAATGATTGTACGTTTTTAAAAGATGAAAGTAGCTAAAAAGTCCTTCTTGGCGGAGGGTACTGAGGAGTTATAAAAAAAAAAGACCTGTTTAATGTGTCCCTGGAAAATAACATATGCAAGAAATATGAGATGGGGCACAATTAAAATTAGTTCACCCGCCACCCTAAAAAAACAAACAAAAAAAAAAATAGGATTAGCCGCTATGGTGTGAAACCTAATTAATGCTGTTCCGAATTTGTTATTTTAGTGTGCGAGGCCTTTCTGCAATGTTTTATTAGAGTTTACAACCTGGAGCACAAACTACTAGAACCCTGGACCTATAAGTCCATCCTCGGGTATCACTGTGATGTTCAGGCTCCTCAGGAGGGAAGGTGAAAAAGGGGGGAGATTTACCGCGGGGCCCTTCGGTGAATTCCAATCCCTGCCCCCTCCTTCTCGCCCCCTTCAATCCCCCTGCACTCCCCGCCCCCCCCTCCCCCACTCAATGTGTGAGGGGCCCTTACCTGGGACAGGAAAGCAGTCCAGTTGGCCTCCATGGCGAGTTGCTGTAGTTAGACAAAATAAATAAAAAATCTTCCCCCGTCAGAGTGTACCGGAGCCTACAACAAAGCACCCAACTGCTGCAACAGGGGTGCCTGGCCTGCAAGGGCACGATGTTCCTTCCTTGAGAGCCAATAAAAACACAGTTAGGACTCTGGATCACACAATGTTTGTGTATCGAATGAGAGAAAGCGTGTCTTTGCAGCAAAACAAATCCCACGAAGGAGGGGAATGGGGAGGTTAAGAGAAGATGGCCACTGTTTGTCTAGTTATAATGAGCAGAATTACCTCACAAGCCAAATTAACTTAGGAACCTTTGAGAAAAAAGCAACTGCTTTTTTTTATTCTAGCACACATTCCTCATTGTTTTTAATCAGGAGGTTTAGGGGTATAACGGAGTGACAAACAGATTCTATGAGGTACGGTGCTTAATAAAGTCATGGAAAGCCAGATTTTATCTACCTGAAAAATGTAATTCCTTTACCGAAGCATCGCAACCTACTTTTATCACAGAATTGAAATAAATATACACACTACACTACAATGTGAGAATAGGTCTTTCATTTCAAACTAATGGAAAGGAATAGAGCCCAGAATGTTATTTCTCGAGCACGAACCGCCATGTTCGGGAAAGCCGAGCGTTAAACGGCCGCAATGCTAAACTGCCATTACGCAAATGGTAAAAAAATAGTGCTTACCTAGTAATTAAAAGACACGCTGCAAGTAAACTATCCTGTCCGGGTGGGCGGGGCCAAAAGTAGACCGGGCAGGGAACAAGGAGGGACTAAAGCCTCACAACCTGAGGCCGGCGTTTAACATGTATAATGACTCACGCCAATGAAAAGAAGGGGCGGAGCCTACACTCCACTTCTAAAAGTGAATCGATTACAAGAAGCCTTGCAGAGAGAGCAGCGCATTCGCGCTGCAACACTAGGCAACACCTTAAAATGAGTTAGGCAGCTTGTTGAACTAAGAGTACACTATCAGCATTACATTAACATTTTCTTTTTTGTTTGCAGTTCATTTTTTACAGACTAATAATTCTTAAACCGTGATCTGTATATCATAGCTTTTGAATAAGGTAGAAAATGCACTTCTCATATTGTGGACATACTGGTCTACACAAGTGCATGAGTACCTAAAATTATGTTTTGGAATGTCCGATGCAAGACGATCAATACATGGACTTCTGCTTTTAAAATGGAACTTGCGCTACCCAAGTTTAAGATAGATCCCTTTAAGCCTGACCCATGATGGTGAGATTATAGTTTTAAGAAGCACATTTTATTCAGTTTTTCTGAAATAAAAAAAATCTCATATTAGTCACCAGGCCATGCCATTATTCACAATTGACTCAGTCACAGGTTGAGACTTTGAAAATGGTTCAACCACCTGCCTGCCTTAGTACATATAAGGCTTTAGAGCATAATCTGCTGTGAGCTAAGGTGTACTCTACAGGCGGTCTAAAGTGTAATTTTCTTTATTAAATATCACTACTAGATATTATAGGTGTCTACAAGCTCAAGCCGTACTTTAATTAGGGCCCAATTAATTGAAATTCTTTTGCCCCCAATCTGTAAGATTTGTGTTTTTGTTGTACTGATTATGAGCATGTTATGTTTGTATTTAACCTCATCAGAGCGTCGAACGTTCAGCGCCCAGTGCTGAACGTCCGAAGAACAAATGCTGGCCCGTCGGCCAACGGTCGTGCGCAGCACTGGGGAGGTAGTGCTCGTGACGACCGTTGGCCGACGGCAGCAGTTAAGGGGTTAAGTTTCAAGAGACGAGTGCCTCTAAAGGGCAGTAATAGTACTGTCTAAAATTCGCAAATCATCTGTGTGAAGTAAAAAATGGACTTGAAAAGGGGTATTACCCAGATCAGTGAATCAATCAACAGAGGCATCAGTTAAAATGAAACAGCAAAAGGACGGCCATCAGCTCCTTGTTGTTGGAACAACAAGACAAGACTGACTGAGGCCAAACCCCCTGAGTCGACGAATCCCCCAGAGTAGCACCCTACCCCAGCAGGCTGGCATCTGTAGTGAGAACTCGGTGGGGACAATCAGAAAGGGGCGGCCCCTGGACAGATGACCTTTGTCCAACCACCAACCCAGGACCACTCTAACATCCTCCGACATAGGAATCAAAACACCCATATCGAGGGAACAGGGGTCCCAATGCGACAAAATGGGGGACACCACCGGATACATGTGGAGGCGAGCCCATGGCACAGTCAACAAAGACGCCGACATCAGACCCTGAACCCTCAACCACAGGCTCACAGGATGCGAAGGCCCCAACAACAGGGAACGAACTGCAGACATCAAGGACAGAATCCAGGGAGGGGGCAGGAACACCATCCCCAATCGAGTCTTGAACAGAGCCCCAATGAAAGTCAATTCCTGCACCGGAACCAGGGAGGACTTCGGCACATTCACGAGGAAACCGTGATGCTCCAGGACATGGCACACTCTCTGGATATGCAACTCCGCCTTAGAAAGAGAAGAAGCAGAAATCAAAATGTCGTCCAGATAAGGAAAAACACTAATGCCCTCCCCATGGAAATGTCCAATAAGAGGAGCCAGAATCTTAGTAAAGATCCTGGGAGAAGAGCTGAGCCCAAAAGGTAATACCTGGAACTGGTAATGACTACCCAGGACGCAAAATCTGAGAAACCGCTGAGAGTCGGGATGAACAGGCACATGCAGATAAGCATCCCTCAAGTCTATCGATGCCAGGAAATCGCCTTGAGACAACAGAGGAAGGATCAACTGAAGTGAAACCATTTTGAATTTCTGGTGAGGGATGAGTATTGACCCATTTCAGGTCCATCACAGGCCAAAGATCCCCGGTGCGTTTGGACGCCAGAAATATGATGGAATACACGCCCAACCCCAACTGATCGCTGGGTACAGGAATCAATGAATTTTTGACCACCAGGGAATCGATGCCTTCCAAAAGCGCCAACCGCCTAAGAGGGTCTCCGGGACAAGGCGTGGATCTGAAAACGTCTGGGGGGGGGTCTGGGCAAACCCAAGATGCAAACCTTCCGAAACCACTTGAAGAACCCACTGGTCTGACACAGTCTCTCAACAGTTACCAACAAGGAGCTTAGAGGGAAAACTGGTCATAGGTCGCCCTCCACTCAATTATACATTCACAAAACAAGACCTAGACCGAATAGGCATATAACATTCAATCAATTACTGGTGTACCATCAAGTGCAAACCTTTTTGCCCAATACTCCTCTCTTTTAATTGCTGAGGTAGGAGGTACATCCAAATTATGCCATAGTTTAAAGAAAATATGCCCAAACCCTTGAAAAACATAAACCAGTTGTGAGACAACAAAAAACACACACCCAAGTGCCTAGATAGGTAAATGGAGAGAGTTTAGAAAAAAGTGTGTGAGAGCGAGATGGCACCTCACGGGCGAACCACCAACGGGAACCTGGCAGGTACTCACCAGGATTGCCCTGATCTCATCATTGGCGCCATCAAGCTCAAAAGAAAGATGGGTGTCCACCAAACAAACAGAAACGGTGTTTGTGAGGGAATGCAGTGTGTGGGAGTAACAGACAACACAATACGTGTCACACAACAAATACGTAAAAGACCACGAGCAAAGTGGCAAGTGGAGTATGGCTAGATAGGTATTAGCCACTCGCACTTTTTTAACACCCCGCGACTAACACGAAAGTGACCCTTGACATCAACATCAGACGGAACGCCCTCAACCTACGCCTTCTTGTTAGGAGGAACAGGAACTCTATCTTGCAAGACAGCTGCCAACGCAGAATTAATCATTTTCTGCAATAATTCCATAGAAGGAACAGACATCCCAGAACCAGAAGCCTCCAAGGAGTCCGGATCAGACAAAGTCGAAGAACCACCCTCCATGTCACCAGCCACGAGTGAAATAACACTAGCAAGGGCCAGAAACAACTGAGTGAGTAAAATAGCCTGAAGGTTGCTAAGCAACCACAGCCAACACCCATTGATACGCCCCCAACGGAAGTACAAAAAAGCAGGAAGAAAATCGCCCAACCGCTAATGAGGCCCCAGACTGAGAGAAGAAAGAACACCAAAGCGGGAAACAAGGATGCTCCCTGCCGCCGTCAACAAAAAGAACAGCCCCAAGGTAAGCGCCTGAAAACCGGCATGAAAAGAAAATACCCGATCGCGCAAAGTCCGTGAATCAGGACGCGCGGTCGGCAAGGGGTGCACACCAGTAACAACTCCCCGCTAAGCAGGCAGCGCAGCCGGGGCTCTGACGGAGCGGGAACACAGAGCGAACCCGCATCAAAAGGCACCTTAAGTCCCTTATAGCAGGACAAGGAGCCTGGCAAAAGGAGGGAAAATACAATTTTAAAAAAAACGAAGTAACACTAACTTCCCCCCCTACTAAATACCCAAGGCAATATGGGGTTTTCTCAAGCAAGACTCCAGCCCCACTCACCTGATTTAGCAGGGAACACAGCACTCGGAGTAGTGCAGAAAAAAAGAACGGGTCGAATTGGTGTATCTGTATCCCTTTATGGGATTGGCTGGAGCCACTGGGGGCCATCTTGGAGGAGGGAGAAGGAGACTAGAGCGTTTTTTTTGTTTATACTTGGAGTTCTGTTTGGAGCTGGAGGCTCATGAGAGAATACCGTGGCGAGGAAGACGGACGAGGAGGTAATGGGAATATTAGTAGCAAAGCATGGGAAGTTTGTGATGGTCTGTCCAAAAGTATTAAACCTGATTGAAGGGTAGTCCGGATAATTTGTATGGAGCAGATTGATCCAAAGTAAAGCCTTGCAAGTATAACAAACTTTACTAACCTGTGATTGACAGCCAAAATAAGCATTCTGGCTGGCAGTGGTTGTTGTCATGTGCTGAATGGCTTGCCATTGGCATGCTGCATGCCTTCTTGGACTCATAAGTGATAGTTTATATAGTGGAGAGAGGAAATGCATATGACCTCTCATACTAAACCATCCATCCCCAAAACTGAAAAGATGACAGCAAAGTTAATATACACTGCTGAAGAGAGTGCTGAGCACGAACCAGACCTGTAGCCACTTGCCCTTCACAACTACAGAAGTACAGAGTAGAAAAACAGATAAAACAATTAAACACTATCAGTAAGAACATTAAAAATATAAGTGCTATCCGGTCTATTATAATTGAAGTCCAGTACAGCCTACCTTCTAATTTCTGTGGCAGTGTACTAGCATGGGCTGGGCTGTGAGTCATAGTTTAAAATGTGTGGATTGAAACCTGTTCCTGTTTATTACCCCCTGTTTTGAGTCACCTGTTTTAGAATAAAGCTATAGCGAGGCAGTGACCTAGAAACTTCTACGATCACTTCACGGTTCCAGCCACTTAGCCAATACATTTGTGAAATTTTAAAAAAAATCAGTGTTGTAGATTTCAAAAACCACTGTGGTTTTTACCGGACGTGTGTATGTTTTGATATTCTGCGAAGGAGTCCGAGACATTTTCCTTGCAAATAAAATTATTCTAATGGCGTCAGTGGTCCTACCATAAGGATAGCAAATGTTTTTGCAGAAGGCCTACAGAATCCTTGCTGTGTTGATTTTAAGCAACTTGATTGCTTCCAATGCTAAGCTGTCATTTGCCTGCCTTTTCAACTCCGTAAGTGTCTGATTAAAGTCATTCTAAGAATTGAACTTTTTCTCCTGTAGGTGTGCGTGTTCGTGTTTTTCTGACCTATACATTTTTGCTCATTAAAGTCTGAGCAGATTATGAATTTTGTGGTTCCACTGCCAACTCTAATAACATGGGGAAACGGGCATCCATTCTAGTGCTTTATGCTCTTTTTATTACGCTGGAGATAAAGCCATTTGTGTGGACTTTCACTGGTGGGGCTAATTAAGACTGTCTTTATTAGGTCAATGAAGTGGTTGGCATTCCAATTTTGCGAAGTAAGTTGAAAGTAAGTTCCATTTTGAAGAATCTAATGCCTTGGCTGTATCTTATCGTACAGTTACCGTCTTCAAGTCCGGTTCAGTTAATTTAAGCCAAGATTGTGCACAGGATGTTTGAGGTGGATCTGATGGGCACAGCATTTGACTAATCAGGCTGTACCAAGTCTGGTACCATCAAGCGTAGCCTGTTGGCAAGGACTTTAACCACAATTTTGGCATCCGAGTTGATAAGAGATTGTGATTTGCAAGAGTCATATTGGTGTGCTGTCTAGCGAGATTTAATAGTCTAGGTTTCTCTTGCCAATGGAGGTGAATTCCATTCACACAAGCCTCTTAAAATACCCGTAGCAAATGTGGCGCTGATATGGAGATGTAGGCTTTCTAAAACTCACATGGTAGTCTGTCAGAACCTGGTGCTGGGCTGCCAGACTGTATTAGGAGTTCACAATGTCAATCACTTAGCCATGTTATTGTTATCAAGACATTCAATTAGTTGCGTGTGCTGATATGACTTTGTAATGTTTTCAGGCTCTCGCTGTGTTTCACAATGCAGACACCCCTGGCCCCAACCTAAAGGCTTCCCTTTATGTGCTCACACTGTCTACTGGTCCATCATTGGCATTTAGTTGAACATTTTCAGCTTTAAGTTTCTCGCAGAATACTGTGCCTAATCGCACCTCCAGGTTAAGCTTCCACACATATAGAAATCAAGGCATATCAGGGAATTCTTTACATAGTAGAACAGGTGACTG
Source organism: Lissotriton vulgaris (assembly GCF_964263255.1). Classification (NCBI taxonomy): domain Eukaryota; kingdom Metazoa; phylum Chordata; class Amphibia; order Caudata; family Salamandridae; genus Lissotriton; species Lissotriton vulgaris. The sequence goes on along the minus strand of NC_141690.1, from coordinate 187,017,904 downwards.
ATTGAGAATCTTCTATTAAGGTATTTAATAGACTGCACATGAGTGCTAACATCTAGCCAAAAGTCGATCCTGGACCATGGATTGTGCATAGATTAAGAGACGTGCTTAATTGAGACTGAGGCTTTTCCTTTTTGGAAGCATATGTTAACAAGATAAGTTAATAAGGAGGCAGAACTTGAATGCTCCTATTTAACTTAATGGGCTTTATCAACTTGGCCTTTGCCTTCTTTTCATAAACGTTTCTTTGCTGGGTGACTAAACTATTTTTTTTAATTCCATGTGGAATGATGGCTGGTAAGCAGTAATTAACTGAGCTAGTGTTGTGTGTATTAAGCTATTCAGGGTATTGTGAGTACTCAAATTTGGTATATTTTGCGTCTTTATAACTCTGTGGGGCAGGAATATGGCAGTATATATTTTGAAAACATAAACATTTGGATAAATATGCTGGTGCTTACATTTAGCACAAATGTTATACTCAGTACGTTTACAGTATTAAGTTCATTGTTAAGGAAATGTGGGATGCTTAATAGAAACAACCCTCCTGAAATGAGTTTCATGACCTAGATGTTATCGTTTTTTGCTTCATAGTGCAACCTACTTTCTAATTTGACCAATAACGTGTAAAAACCTAAAACTGTAGGATGGGGGAAGAAAGCATAATGCAGTGGATTCCTGAAACTATCTGATGTCTGGCTCTATAAAAAATGGGGTAGGTGTGATCAGTTTGTTGTAGGTATTCTTGTGTGAGGTTCTGTAGGTTGTGGCAGATGACACCGGCTGATCAATGACTTGAATGCTTGAGGTTGGATAAATATTTACACTATGTCTAATATATGCACTCTTTTCTGGGCAAGCAAGGTATATCAAAGCTGCAATAGCAGACGTGATTAACTTTCCTGAGGGAGACCTAATGATGGAGGTGAGGCCTTACTGTATTAATAGACCGGATAAAAAACTGATCTTCGAGGACGGGACAGCAAAGTTCTCAGTCTATAGACTGAGACTATGTGAAAAGAGCTGTGCCCATAGTAAATGGAAAACCAGGTAAAGACCTTAGTCTTGCGCCAGAACACTCTAGTGCGCTCGAATAAATACCTTATTTCATTTAATTTCTTTGTACAGACCAATCTCTGTACTTAACTTGGCACTATAATCTTTACAAGTATTCTAGCAGCAAGACTAGTACCTACCATGCTGGAACTGATGCACCCAAATGAACCTGGATTTAAGTTTTGGATAAGGAGTAGGGGCAATTAAAAAATATATATATATATATATATTTTGCACATGATAAAACAATACATCTAACAAACCAAGACCACATTCTGCTGTCACTAAATGCTGAAAAAATGTGTACTTCCTGAGTAAAACCTTCCACACCTTTGGGACTCTTCCCAAAATTAGTAAATAATACCAAGGTAGAAGATGAGCACTGCTTTGGTGATGGTTAATAGTGGCTTTTTCTCACCTTTTCCAATACATATAGGTAATAGACAGGGATGTCTGCTTTCTTCCTTACTATATTTGGTCTTAGTCAAGAAGATCCTTATTAGGTTAAAAAAACATAAAAGAACACATACAAATGCATTATAAAGTGATTAATTGAAATCACAGTGTAAAATCACAACATAAAATCTCCATCATAGTCAACAGTACTGTTGTAAAGAACTCATCATTATATCATATGCTAAGTCCAACTGTAGTTAGCAGCATCCAATAATCAACACTGAGTCAAATCATCAGTAGGACGTGTGAAACACATCAACTGGCACTAGTATTTTAGACAATCTCATTTCCTAATGTACCTTATATTATGTAAGCAATGCGAACACACACCAGGTCCTCACATTACAAACAAAGCAGCAGTGACCCATTTGCAGTAAAACCATGTGAGTGCAAAAAAAGTCTCACTAGCAGTTCATGAAAAAGAGAAAGAAGAAAAAAAAATTCGAGAGGTGGCGAATTTTATCAGTTGGAGATAATGTAGAGCCGTTTTACACACTCTGATATTAAGATTTCTCAGCAGGGGCAGGAAAATATTTTAAGACCAAGTGCAATTGAGATTGACAGGATTCAATAGCTTGGAATAAGATCACTATCCTGGTAAGCCTCAGAAGGGTAAGATACCAGTAAGTGGGCCACTTTGAATCGAAAACGTACCAAATAGTACCTCTGATTTCTTGGTACATAATACAAATTTGGTTTTATACTATTGGTCGTGATTAGAGAGATGTATGCTTCCAATATCTTCTTACTGAGCTTGGCTGCCGCTCTTTACCTTACCAGGAGATCCACTAATTCAGCCTTAATTGCAGCTCCAGTAAAAGGATTACGATTCTGTGTCTTATCAAATAGATCTGGCCTTCCATTGAATACAATTGGGCTTTAACATTGGACAGCCGTTTGATGTTAAAAACTTTGTCTACGTTCAAACAATTGATTATCACCATTTGACTAAGTTCAGCCTGGACCAGACCAAGATCCATAACCGGGTCAGAGCTGCCTTTATGGAATCTCCTAGATATTAAAGGCCATTTTCTGCATGACATATTGAGGCCAGTGCGCACCTATGTAGTAAAAGCAGTCTACACAAACAATTATTTTCACCGATCTGCAGATGTGCAGAACCCCAAAGCCCCCAAATACCTTCCCGGTTGGAGGAGCTCAAATTACATCTAATTATTACCTCCAAAGGTGATGACTCCAGTTTGGTTGCAAATTTAAACAGTGATGCAGTAGTCTGCTCTAGCAATACAGATCTCAACCTCAGCAGATGTTTCCAAGTACTCATACTGTCAAATGGAATCCTCAAGTAAGTGAAGGCAGAAACACACTGTAATTGTATTGTATGTATTGTATTGGTATATTTGTATAGCGCAATGACTGTCACCCAACGGGTATCCTGGCGCTTAGAATTGGATGATACATACACGGTGTTTAGGCAGTTGCACAGCTTACAAAGTTTTTGGAAAAAGATACGTTTTCAGGTCCTTCTTGAAGGAAGTAAGATCTCTCATGCTTCGTAAGCATAGTGGTAAGGAGTTCCACAGTCTCACTGCGGTGAACCTAAAAGATCGACCTCCCATCCGGGTCCTCAGAATCCTGGGAACTACCACCAGACAAGCTGAGGCCGAACGGAGAGGTCTGGGCGGTGCATACCAGGAAAACAAGTCCTGCAAAGAAGGGCCCTGTCCATGAAGGGCCTTATGTACCAGACAAATGGCTTTGAAGTCAATCCGCTGAGGGATTGGCAGCCAATGAACATCCCTGAGTGCTTTGGTAGATGAATCCGAGCGTCGGCGCGAAAGGGCCAATTTGGCGGCAAAGTTTTGTAAACGTTGCAGTTTTCCCACCAGGGTCATTGGTGCCCCCAGAAGTAGTGAGTTACAATAGTCGAGCCTACTTAAGATGATGCTCCGCACTACCTCTGGCCTGGTCTGTACAGGGAGCAAGGGTAATAACTTCCGCAGCAGTGTCATGCAAGTGGCCACAGTTTTATTTACTGACACATCTAACTGCAGGCTGGGGTCGAACATCACCCCCAAATTACGAACTGATTCGGCCGGCAGGCTGGTACCCTGAAAGGACGGAGGCCAAAAGTTCAATGGAAGAGGCCTAGGGGTGCGATCCGTTGAACAGTGTAATACCTCTGTTTTGGAACTATTAAATTGTAAGGAATTGTGGCTCAACCATTCCGCCGTGGTGGACATACAGCGGTGGAAAGTCTCCTGTGACACAGCCTCCTTACCCTCAAACGAGAAGACAAGTTGGGTGTCGTCAGCGTAATTGGTGACTGCTATACCTAAAGATTTTATCAGCTTGTTCAGGGGACGGAGGTAGAGATTGAATGGGATCGGACTGATGGCCGATCCTTGGGGCACGCCCTGCCCAACCCTTCTGGTGTTGGATTTAAAAGGAGGCAGGGCCACCATTTGGTGTCTGTTGTAATATAGTGCCATTGACAGAAAAGGAACTAGGCTTATTTTGCGGATGACCACAAAGCATAGAAAAAAGATTTTGTTTTGTTGGTGTACAGTCCCAAATCATCCATAAACGCAACAAATCTCTAGACTGACCTTTTGAAGGCCCACCCCAGTTCTTATAACCCACAAACACCTGCGTCTTTAACAAGAAGAAAGAAACTAAAGAGAATTAACTTTAATGGGATATTACTTTTTAAAGATTATTTCCCTCACCCGCCAAAGGTTGCATGCTTCATCATCGGAAATCTCCTTGCACCGTGACAGCTGTTTACAGTGCGGGGTACAACTCCCTCACCATGAAGGAGGCGCTCTGTGCATGTTTTTTGAGAAATGGCAGATACCCTAAGGTGAGCTGAAACGTAGTGAGGAAAGCGGAGCCTGCGACAAGAGATACAACAATTTAAAGGGGATGTGTATACCTTTATTCCTGCGTACCTGGGTGAGGATTAAAACAAAGGACAGGACTGGATTAAACCTGCTTGGATGTGTCATCAAAGTCCACATGTTTCTGCCATATCACCCTAAGGTGAGATGTTTTGGCATTCGTCAGGACCTATAAAGGAAAAATGCTTCTGCTCCAGAAAATTTGCTCAAACTAGAATGATACAAAACAGCGCAGTGGTGCACTGGCACATTCAGAGGGGATTCACTGTCGGTCAACCTGTAAAGGAATTCAAAGAGCTAGGTTACAGTTTTAAGCAGTAAATTAGTGCCACCAAACCCCCACATAATTGTGATGAAGAGGAATCAAATTTATTGTTAACATACATTTCACCTAGATTGGAGTAAAATCCCTACACCTACTGCAGTAGTCTGGTGGGGTGCCTCAACTCAGGAAGGAACCTTGGCATGGGGCTCAGGGTGCTCTCTGTCCTATTGTGGAGATGCAGGACAGAGTAGGAAATAGTGGATGATGCTCTATGGTACTCCAACATTAAGAAAGAAGGAAAGGAAAAGCTGTCTTGCAGGCTGTATCATATCAGCATGTCAGAGGTCAACATGAGACTGTGTACTGCATAAAAAAGGGCCATGCATGTTACTGAAATACTGGCCTGTACGGGATGTAAAGATCAACGTTTACATTTCAAGCATGACCCAATCAAAATCGGAGCAAAAGACAATCTGCTAAGGCAGCAGAAAAGACAGGCTGATTATTCCCAAGAAGTGCTTACCTAGAGGGAGTCTGAAGAGAACTGCATCCATCGCCAGGTTCGAGAACATGGGCATTGGGCCTGGGCCTCACTTGAATGTAAGTCTGCAAGTTCTGGAGGGCGCATAGCCACTATGTACAGTTGAGAGCATTTTGGGAAATGTAGTCTGGCACCACATGTGAAAATGTCCATGAGGCATTGTTGGACCTAGGGTATCCTAGTCTACATATGGTAGCCTGGCACAGTAGTGGATACAGCTAAACTCAAGGCGTTGGTTAAATGCTTACAAGTCTCACTCACAGTAACCCAGTGATTAACCACTAAAATAAAAGACACAACACCAGTCTTGGGAAAATACCAGTACCTTTTATAAAAATATTATACTTTCTTCTGGTTTTAAATAGGAGTACATAAATACTTTATACAGTTCTCATAAATCTCAAATCACATTCAATACTTTTCCCAGTCAGAATATAAGAATCAAGGGTACATTACATTTGTGATAAATTGCTGTCCATGTTACAATACACTACTCCACTATGTGGTTACAGAAAGGAAATTGCACTCTACAGTTTCAATATGTTATTTAACCACTCTTAGGCAGGTACATTACCCCTCAGCTCTTAGCCTTCTGCTCAACTCAACAGACCTCTACCACAGGTGTGGATCTTCTCAGCATAAACCACCAGTTATGTGGCTAAAAGGAAGACAAAGTAGAATTAACAAGGCTCCCCCCTGGTCAATTCACAGGCTACACCTTACTGGTGGAGGATCTGCTTCCTCAATTAGTAATAGGCTGTAAGGGTTTCTACTAGTGAGCCTTGTTTTTCCCTGCACACCGCTCTCCCCTCTCCTCTTATCTAATTAGGAGTTAGACTTAAGTGGTCTGGGCGGTTCTGAAACTCAGTTCCTCGTATTTAGCTTTTTGGCGGCTTTACAGTTAATTGCCTTGTTCTGAGTTCCGCCGCTTTAGTGTCTTTAGACACCCGATGCTGCCGCCTCCCGCTCCCTCTCTACCCGGCTTACTTTTAGATTGAAGGTGAGTTAGCGGGTGTTGCCCTCTTCACGCGGTGTCGATCGAGTCTCCTAGCAGTCGGCGTGGGCGGGAGAAGACAGGGAAGGCTACTCCAGTCCGAGGCTCTCCACCAAGACGTCCGTTGCGGCGCTTCTGCCTCCTTCGGGGTTCCTGCTGACTGGGGCTCCGCCGCGGCGCTCCTCCGGTGACGCGGCCGGCCCTCCCTGACTCCGCCTTACGCCCGCCTCCTCAGCCGCGCTGGGACCTCCTTGCCGGTTCCGGCTCGGCGCACCTCTTCTGACGCGACGGCGTCCTTCTCCGCTTCCCAGGCGAACAGCTGGGCTCTCCACACACGCCTCGCGAGGGATCAGCTGGGCTCTCCACACACGCCTCGCGAGGGATCAGCTGGGCTCTCCACACACGCCTCGCGAGGGATCAGCTGGGCTCTCCACACACGCCTCGCGAGGGATCAGCTGGGCTCTCCACACACGCCTCGCGAGGGATCAGCTGGGCTCTCCACACACGCCTCGCGAGGGATCAGCTGGGCTCTCCACACACGCCTCGCGAGGGATCAGCTGGGCTCTCCACACACGCCTCGCGAGGGATCAGCTGGGCTCTCCACACACGCCTCGCGAGGGATCAGCTGGGCTCTCCACACACGCCTCGCGAGGGATCAGCTGGGCTCTCCACACACGCCTCGCGAGGGATCAGCTGGGCTCTCCACACACGCCTCGCGAGGGATCAGCTGGGCTCTCCACACACGCCTCGCGAGAGATCAGCTGGGCTCTCCACACACGCCTCGCGAGGGATCAGCTGGGCTCTCCACACACGCCTCGCGAGGGATCAGCTGGGCTCTCCACACACGCCTCGCGAGGGATCAGCTGGGCTCTCCGCTCGTGTGCTGTCGGCGCTCTCACAGGTAGGAGCGCCTGCTGATTTCACCGCTGGTCACCACAGGTGTTAGGCTACCGCGTAGGTTGTAACAGGGTTGATCCTGGCTCCTCAGGCAACCGGCAGGACCCTGAGTTACCCACAGCCTTCAGGACAGTAGCGCAGGTCACTCACAGGGGTCGCTTGGCTGCAGTTAATAAGGGTCTCCTCATATCACGACCCGGTTCGCAATTTGGTCATCAAGTCTCTGGTCACGCTTTATGGCTGACGTGACAGTGGGGTTTGGTCAGATTGAAAGGGGGCACTTCCCAATAACGCGACCGCCGGCCCACAGGTCGATCTGGTCACCTCTGGTGCGCAATCCTCCTTCGCAAGTCGCCTCTCTCCTCACCGGTCACTCCTGAGACTACTACAAAATGGCTGCTGGTCACTGGCCTTTTATAGGGTGGCCTGAGACCTGCAGAAGTCACTGGATGCTTCTAGAAAGTTCCTTATGTTAGCCTATGGCCTGTTTTCCAGTAGTGTCCGTTATGGCAGTTGGTAGACACCATTTTAGGTTTCTGGTTGTTCCTAGATTTTCAAGGGCTGACTAGGCCTCATAGGTTATGAGGGAAAACTGGCGTCATAGCCAAGGAACACCTAGCCCCCTGACAGCACTGAAAAATCCTGGTGGACATATATAAAAAAATAAAAATAGGAACTCTGGGAGGCTAAGGGGGACAAAAGTAAATAATAATGGTTAGAAAATCCCCAGAAGCAGACAGGTCTAACACGCATGCAAACATTTTAGCTGAAAATCGAAAAGCAAACCATGCAGGCAGCGCCGAATTAAAATTTGAATTCAAAACATGCCAACATCGCTAATGGGCTCACATACAAATATATAATGTTACAGTATGTGTCACACTAGCCCAATTAATGTACAGTATGTGTAAATCTGCCCTGAATTGCATATGTATCCAACAGTGGAAGACAAATATGTACACATTTTTTAAAAGACCATTTGACGTTTATGCAAAAAAATGTATTGAATTCCATTTTGAGTGACAGTTCTCACCAGATGCTGTAGGTGCAAGTGGATTGTCATGATTCATGGAATCTATGACCATGGAGTTTCATCGTTTAGCCCGTTAATGTGTCTACAAAACATGAAAATTCATTTTTGTTTTGTGACAGAAAGGTTTATTGTGTGATGTTTGAGACTGATGCAGACAGTGGAGAGTGGAGAGTGGAGAGTGGAGAGTGGAGAGTGGAGAGTGGAGAGTGGAGAGTGGAGAGTGGAGTGGCTCACTAGTTAGAGGTGGCAGACCCGGAAGCAGAGAACGGCCCGGGACCAGGGTTCAATTCCCGACGCGGCAGGGCCGTGGACCAGGGTCAACGGACTCAATAATTCTCGCCTTGGTGCCTACTCTAACCAGGGATCACACTCGGCAACTCTGGGCATTAGCTTGCCTCATCTCTACAACGGCCCCCCACATTTGCCGGGGATGCCTGGTTTCACCTTGTAGATACCCAGTAAGGGACCATCTCACAGGGATAGCCAGGACGGGTTCCCCAGCGGTCTACAGCGCCATGACGCCTCAGGGCAGCAGTGCGCTTTACAAGACACATACATTACATTGCAGTGTAGGTTTTTCCAAGCACTGTCCAGTGTAATTAATTTGTTTTGTTCTTATACAGTCCCAGATCATCCATAAACAGTACAAGTCTGTCCAACAGCCTTTGAAGGCCCACCCCTGTTCTTGACATAAGAACATGTTGTCAGCGAACATCAGAACTGGAAGTCTCCTAGCTCTCGCCCTAGGTGGTTTGGTCTGTGTTCCCAGCAGATATGTGTCAAGTTTGTCTATGTATTGGCTGAATAGGAAGGAGGGCAGAACAAAGTCTTGTTTAATACCCCTCCTTATCTTGATTGAAGGTGTACATTTACCATTTGGGCCCAACCTAACGCATCTCTCTAGATCATCCTGGAGTTGGGGGAAGAAGGTAAACTATCTTAGAATTGGCTCCTTACCCAACACCATCCTTCTCAGCTTGCCTCTTTCGACATTCTCAAATTCTGCACTGAGGTCCATAAAGGCACCCTTCGCTAACAGACACAAATTGACTTTAGGAGGTGGAGTTTCAAGCACTGGTCTATTATTCCCAGAACTTGCCTAAACCCAAACTGCACTGCTGTCGAGATTCCCTTCCAAGTGTCCCTGTTCTCCAACCGATCTAACCATATTCTGCCCAATACGTCAGCTGTTGAGTTGATGAGGGAAACCAGGCGATAACAGAGTATCTCCATGATCCCCCTTCTTAAATATAAAAACAATGATTGTATTCGTCCACGACTTGAAAGGGTTACAGATTGCACTACGCAGAACATGTACTAGTAATGGGACCCAGAGATCAACATTGCTCTTAAATAGGTCAACAGGAACCCCATGGAGCTTTGTTGCTTGGACACTGTCCCAACACTGATATTATATCTTTCAGAGTGATCGATGAATAACCATAATCTCTAAGACAAACCAGAATTTTCCCTGTGTTGTTAATTGTCCATCATTGGATGGGAGTTGTAATTCTTGGTCAAATGTGTCACCCAAGCATGCGATGAAATTGTTGCATCACTGTTGGCTTGTCACTGATGGTGCTCAGGCTATTCTCAAATAATAGGGAATTAACTATTTGCCAACAGTGCTGTGTGCTTGCTAGAATGCCTATTAAACCACTTCTTAGGTTTAAACTCACCCTGTCCATGGCTATGTTGTTGTCAGCAACTCTACTGCATATTTGCCAATTTTCCTGTGTGCCCCCTGTACATCTAGTGGGTTTGATTCTATAGCCTAAACAGACACTAAAGTGCTCAATTTTTTTTCCCCAACTAGGGATGATATTAGTTCCTTGGCGTCCATATTCTGCCATTTTCAACTAATACCTGTGCCTGGTATACTCATTTAGGGGTGCTACATGATTATGTTGTGCTACTGGCAGTGACAAAAATAGATTAAGCGCTTGTGGTTTATGATCACTAATACAACATTAGACAATTCAGAAATTTTGAACCTTTCTGCCCCATACGTTCGATAAGGCAATGTCAGTCATACGGCTGGTACCCCCTCCCCATGAATGGCATCTGCCTAGTGCCCTCCTGCTATACTAGGTCCCAGCTAAGGACAAGATTGAGTCATGATTACTCTATTTCAGTGGTCTGCAAACTTTTTAATGCCGTGTCCCCTTTGGAAAAAATCGGGGGCTGCCCTCTAAATTTATCACAATTATTCTATTAAATTGGCAGTGTTTAAATATGTCTAGACTAATTTAAATATTGCAGTTAACTTCTGTTACTGTTCTAAAAATGCAATCAAATACATGATGCCAAACATGCTATTCTGATCAGGCAGGCCTTGGTAATGTGTAAAAGTATCCTCAGTTTGATTATTGGGGGCTGATGTGGTGCTGATGTGGATGTTTGAAGAGTATTTGGAGTTCCTTCCCTTTTGATACACACTCCCAGCCTGGGTATAAATGACAAAACATGTTAGTGATGGCCCATTACAGAGCGGGTTACTGCTGCTCATTTGTTTCAGCTTCAAACCGAGCTAGCTTATTATCAGTATAATGCTTCTTTTGCGCAGAGTCTGTCTCTCAACCTGGGATCATTTGCCAATTTGAAGAGCCCTGCCTTATTTAGTACATCTTCTCATAGATTATGTTGAAAATGATAGTGATACTCAAACTTCTTATCCTCTATGCAACACACAACGTCATTAGAGATGGAGCACAATTGGGAGTTAGTCTTCTACCAACACTACAACATATTCCCCATTTAGTCTGTCTAGTACTCTGGTAAATGCTTGATCAATGCACTCCACTGTTGAGACATTTCTGCTATTAAAAGTATTGTGATTAAAAATTGATAAGTACTATAAGCAGGGTATGACCAGTGATTGGAAGATTATCTGAAAGTAGGCTGAATTTTAAAAAGTTCTAATTATCTTGCCCCCCATACCCACGTTTAATAAGGTTAACATTTATCTACTATGATGCCCAGATGCTGATGGGGTGGCTAGTGTAGTCGGTTAGTACCCATTAACATAGTTTACTCGAAGACCACGTCACCTGTAAATAAACAATCTGGTAGTCACAAATCCTATTAACCCAGTTGGCATCATTCAGCTTCTTAGAAATAGCAGCTATGTTCCAGAAAAGTAGATTCAAATGTGAAACTGCCGAAGTGATGCATACTCCATTGCTCACAACTTCTCATAGTTTTGGCGATTGAGTAGAGTGTTCAGATCTGCACTATTTAAAATACTAGGGGCTCTCGATCCATCAGCATTGGCGTTAGTCAGCACTGTACAGCTGGGTAATAGGATCCGACAATTGAGCCATGGTGCTATCCAGAAGATGGGGGCAACTAATCTGATAAATGGGATCTCTATCAATATGGCTTGTTTTGATCTTACTCGATTTCAGCTACCTAGAGCCCTTACTTCTATTTTGGGCTTTGGTTTCAAACTCTGCTAAGATGGAAAATCAATTTTGTGTCGCAATGATAAATGGCCTAGGTCCTAACGAACTCGGGGTTAATCGACTTGTCTGGTGTTGGGCTTTAGACAAAGCCCAATGGAACAACCTATATTTTGTACTTGGGGTGTTCAAGGACAGACAGTCTATGTAGTATATGACCCACTAGTTGTGTATCTCAAACTGATGACAATGCAATCCCTTCCTCCTTTTTAGGTCTATTGCCTATCCAAAACACCCTTAGATCACCAATAATAGCTCTATTAAGAACATCACAGCTAAGATTTGTAAAAGAGGTACTAAGCTAGTGTATGACTTAGTTCTTCATTTAGGCTCAGATTCAAGTTGGTTTGGGTTTTAAAGATTTTTTAGCACAGCCACTAAGGAGCTACATGCCAGAGGGAATTGCAAGGTCATAAGTCTTGGAATTTCTTGAGCTTGGACTAGCTTGGGATTGTTCATTAATTTATAGCCAGAAACAGCAGGAGGGGAAGACCACATTTCCTTCTGTTGCACAATTCTACTTTAGTGTAGTTCCTATATTCTCAATAGGCTCTGCGCATTGGAATAGTATATCCTATAGATTAGACGTAGGACTGAGGTCGACTAGGTCTCTATCGAATGTACTAGACTTAATTGTGTGTGCCAGCTACCTCAGAGGTCACTAGAAACTATCTCAAATTCACAAGAAGAGATTAGTCTCTGACAGCCGCATAAACATGACAACTTTGTTTCCCCCAAAAAAAACGTATCTTCAGAGTCGTGGAAACAATAGATAGATATTTCACTCAGTCAATCGTGCATGCTTCGTTTCACTAGAGGTGCAAAGAAAGTAGAAAGACTGGCGTTTTCAATAAAAGGATTTATTTAACTGTCTTTTTTTCTCAAGCATAAGAAATTAACTGCTACAATCTTAAAACTGGTTGTAAAATATAATGCATACAGTATAAATAGTAGAATAAAATACTGTCAGAGCATTGTATGGTTCCTAAACCATATATAAATACATAAATAACAAAGGCTAAAAGTACTCAACTGGTGCTTCTAAAATACGCCTACCCCGGTGTACCTAACCTAAGCCTAGTACGAGGGAAGGAGTAAGTGAGGTGTAGCATAAAAGTAGTATTCTTTTGCCAAGAATCTGCCCAAGATTTCTCTAAGGGTCTAATCAGCTCCGTACCTTAGTTTAGAATGAAGAAGGTCGGTCTCTGGACTCGATTTCCCAACAACCCGCAAGGGTAGCTTGGAAACACTGGAGTTGGATTTCTCGGCAGGAGAAAAGACAGAGTCTTCATCCGTGCGTCTGCTGGGGGGTCGGCTTCCTTCGGCACTTGCTGTAGCAGGGCGCTTCGGGCAAGTAGATAGTCGAACTGCTCCAAACCACTGTGTTTGCTTGGGCGAGTGTGGGTATATTTATACCGTGAAGGTGCAGAGTTTGACGTACAGTTGGACATAATGTCATCAAAGAGTCTCAGTTCTTTGAACACTCCATGGGATCTTTGACAAATCAATATTCAAGCAAGGGGAAGTCCCTAGTTGCTGAAGCTGAGTTTTCCAAGAAATCGTTGTGGATTTTCGGAACTAGTGGAAGTAGCCCTGCTGTATTTGGACTGCATGAGCTATGCCTAAATATGGTTGATTTCTATGCCTAGATAAGGATAAGGTGATTTATACCTATATAAGGGCATGAATCGGGAAACTTGCAATAGAGTCCTAAAATAATACATAACACCCACTCCACGTTATCATGTTCATCTAAGGTCAAGCACTAAAACATATCATCTAGAGCATGTTTACAACCCCCAAAAAATCATATAATGCATTTGAAATGGTTGTACACTAACAATTGAGCATTTTGTACTGTAGACATTTAAAGGCAATGATTTCGTTGTAAGCATATGATATGATATTAGCAATGCTAACTAAATGAATCACGAAAATTACATTTATGAAATGGCTCTTAGTTACAGAAGAAAAAGGTAGAGACCATTCCATAGCAGAATATACAAACTGTTTTGGTTTGTGGATTAGGCTAATATTGTTTTTAGGAAGTGTTCAAGGAATTCTTGTTATATAAGAATAGTTCTACTTTAAGCAGATTACTTATTTTTTTGTGCCAAAGTTTGGTTTGTTTTTTGGAAAAAATCAAATTAAATTGTAGTGAAAATAGAGTTCCAAACATGGAAGCTTTGATCTTGAAAAAAGTGAAGGTCGAATATCGGAGTTCTGAAAGAATGCTGTGTGATACTTTCAAAAGTTATTCTCGGTGTCAGGAGAAAACATTAAGTCGTCAAGTTTGGCAAAAAAATAGTCTACCACAGTAGGTGAAAGTTCGACTACTTCATTAAGAAGGTCAATTGTGCACAGATGCGAAGCATCGCCGCCAGCGTCAGCCGTGTTAGCAATGTTCATAGTAGATGGTACTTGTGTGCCTGATGGTCTGCGTATCTCCCCTCCAGTTGGATTTGCCAGTGAGATCTCAATGAATACCGTCATCAGGATTGGTAGCCGCTAGGGGCAACACAACGCATGAGCCGTTACCGGACCCAGTAGTGCGTCAGCATCCGTTGGCATAACCGAAGGTAGTGTTAGACAGACATCTAACACGCATTCCTCTCCACAAAGCAGGCATCGTAGAACAGGTAAGATGCAGTTTTACCAGATTGGTCTGAATGACAGGAACCATGTGGTATTCAGATCTTTCAAACGAGCCAAGCCAATGATCTGTGTTATTCTGTCACGGTACCTCATAGCCTGCAGCGCATTTTCCATGCTGGCTTGGGTATCGCTGGTGGCTGGATGTGCCATAACGGAGCAGGAAGAATAAAAATAAGATCCCTGCTACGAGTCCCAAAATGAGAGGCAGGCCGCCGAACACAGAGTGTACGAAGTTAGGAAAAATGCCCAGGACTGCTTCAAAGGGTGCTAACCGTCCTGAAAAAATTGTCTTAAATTCATGCGCAATACCGCTGGTATCAGACATGTTAAAGATACGACCTAATATTTCTGCGAAATGTATTGTGCAGTTTGTTGATGATAATGCGTGTATTTCTGCAGAGGACCTTGCAACTTGTAGATCATAAGTCTCTCTGGACGAGGTCAGTGGCACAGAATGGCTTTCATTCTGCTTAAAGTATCAATTCGTATAGAAGAGATGTTCAGTGAAGGCCATAGTGGCGACTACCCGTCTGTCTTGCTTTTAGGAAACAATACTTGCATACAGCAAGTGACCCTGGCTGACACAGTAACGAGATAGCTTATTCCTGGCATCATTCCACTACTGCTGCGATCATTTAACATAATGTAGCTACCTTTGGAAAGCTGCCTGAAAATTGGATCTACCACCGCTGTGGGCGAACCCTTCAGGTGGCAAGAAAGGTTATTGGAAGAACCTTTGCAGGCTCCGTGTAAATTAATACTTTGACACAACAGTGTACTGCTTAGTGAGTTCGCACAATTTTTACTACTAAGAAATACTTCCTTTCCTCCACTCCAACATTTGTGTGTGTATGGTAAATCCCAGGTCGACTTAATGTATTCTTTACCCAACCTTTCATACAGGCCTGCTGGTATGTGTTTTAAGCAATACTGAAACTGGAAAGTCGTCACTGGTATCGTGATGTTGCCATGTATTATCCATTCTACTGATGGTTTCTCAGAAACGGTCAACGGTAATCTCTCCAGTTTTTCTATGCTCAGCACCGTATAGTCTGCTCCCCTCTGTGCCAACGAGAATTGTTTATCTGTAAGGTTAAATACAGTAAACAGTGACGTAGTGTTGATTAGACGCTAAGGCACATAGCCTGAACGAAGGTTTTGCAACGTCCAGCCTAATAGCATTATAGAACGTAATTGAGACTGGCCATGTTGTAGCTTTAGCAAGTCCTGTTCCATTATGTGTATGGCAGACAATACAATGCTGTACAAAGAATATATTCTGGACGACACAGTTGTTAACCCATTGTCAACGACAGAGCGTGATTTCTCTAAAGTAATAAGATCAATTTCTCGTATTCTTTGAGCTGTTTCAATTTGCGTGACTTTCCATGCTTCATTGTATGTAGCGTATATATCGGCGTATATGAAACGTTTATGACGAGGATTACGAGGTCCCAGTAAGAATTCTCGTGAATCAACGCCATCTTTAAGCAAAGATAAGTGTTGTTTTATTTCTGGAAGTGTGTATCTCTGTAGCCACTCAAGGCATAGTTTTCCTTCACTATGTTATTATCCCTGGATGTTGTCTTTGGATATATCTTGGATCTGGCCTAGTTACCGTAAAGCCTTGTGTCTTGTTCAGGAATCTATCTTTTGCAAAACAAGAAAAACAGCGGTTGGCAGTGTGGAGCGTTACCGCCATATCTACATCATATCATTCAGATAATTCATGGCAGCAAAGTAATATGGCCTATTTAGGGAAAGGTACCTGATTAGACACAATGCATGTTCAACAGGGGTGGCTTCCAGAGGACATTTTACAACACATAGGTATCATAGTTTGGTTCATAGCCGAAAAATTACAGTGTTCATTAATCAAGATTTTGTGCAGATTAACAATAATTGGTAACATAGGGCACAAGATATACAGCTATGCAGTCGCACATACAGTAAGTTTCCAACAGTATACCCAGTCCATAGATAGCATCATGTCATGGGCAGGGTACTAGCCACACGTGTATCATCATCAGCCTGCATATCCCCCCCAGGTACGTCATCGTCCCCATGTTTCTGGGTAAGTAAATATGTGGTCAAAGGGCCCCAAACATCCCTAGGTTTACTAGAGAATGGAAGTGTCTCAGCAAAAATAGTGAACTGTTCTGACAGTAGGTGTGATCTGCGAGCCATTCCTTCAACTTCGGTGCCCTGCCACGACCCCATCTACACGTCACGCGGCGTTTTGCAAGGAGGAGAGCAATGTCCAAGAATTTTCTACAGGTCCTAGGGATGTGCGGTGTATACCCCAGTAACATTAATAGAGGGTCAGGGTTTATTGGTGCTTTAATCATGGATTCAAGGGCAACATGTATCTGCTGCCAATAAGCATGGATCAAGGGGCATTCCCAGGACAAATGTAGGAATCCAGCATGCTGCGCGTGGCAGCGCTCACATCTGTCTTCATTGGACAAGCGGAACTTATGCTTCTTGACCTGTGTGTAGTATAGGCGCTGAAGGAACTTAAAGTGTATCATCCTGAGCCTACAGCTAGCAGAAATCCGAGCTGTGAGGTCGCTGCAGTAGGACCATTGGTCCTCCGTGTTCTCCACCGCTAGGTCGGCAGCCCAGTGTGACCGGGCTGAGCTCTCATGTTCTATTCTAGACATTCTAACATGTCGGTACATACCCGACACTAAGGGCAGACCGTCTTGCGAGCACAACATAAAGTGTAAGGGGGCAGGACCACCGGCTCATTAGGAAAGTCAGGCAAAAATCTTTCTCATCCCTTGACGCTGCCGCAGGTAATAGAATGACTCAAGAGGAGTGGGGTTATGGGTTTTAAAAAACAAGTCCACTGCATTAAACTGGCCATCAGTAAAAAGATCTCCCCAGCAGGTGATCTTCAAGCGTTGGCAAAGTGCCTGAAAGCCGCGCTCTTGAAGGAGTTCCAGCGTAGGGTGGTATGTTAATGGCAGGCGAGGGGAGTATGGCATAGCACAGCCCAACATCTTAGTCAGTCGACGCCAAGCATCAACAGTGCACGTAACCGTAGTAAACGGCGTTTCTATGGCCGCCGCTGGGCAGTGAATGAGCCCACTCAGAGGAAGGGCGTTCGCGATCCAGTCTTCGACTGCTAGTTAAGGCATAAAAGGTGTAGGGTTCATCCAATGATAGGCGTAATGCGCCTGCGCGCATGCGTAGTAAGCCTCGAAATCAGGTATATCGAAGCCTCCCTTATTATATGGGGGGTTCAATATCGACCAGCGAAGCCGTGGGTGCTTACCGCCCCAGAACAGCCTGCTCAGCTCCATCTGTAATGTTTTGAAGAAGAAAGCGCCCGGGTAGTAAGGAATATTAAGAAAAAGATATAGAAAGCGGGGCAACACCACCATTTTAATAAGCGATGCCCTCCCCGCCATGGATAAGGGAAGAGAAATCCAGCGATCAACCTATGCAGTGAGTTTTGTGATCGCAACTCCATAGTTGAGCCGCATTGTTTCATCCCTATCGCGCGTGATTTGAATACCCAGGTAGCGCAAGTCTGTTCGGCATCATTCTAAAGGAAAGTCCAGTGGAAAGTCGGTGACTGCATAGGTGAGGGGGTAGAATTGCGATTTAGCCCAATTGATGCACACACCAGATAGGCAGACTAAGACAACAAATTCCCTCAGCAAGGGCTTAAGATTCTGCGATGGGTCTTTAACGTAAAGCGTCATGTCGTCAGCATATAATGACACATCAATCTGGCGTTGAAGGTAGCGAAATGCACCCTCCAGATGCAACTGTCGCAGCCTACAAGCCAGGGGCTCAACGGCAATCGCAAAGAGAAGAGGGGACAACGGGCACCCCTGTCTGGTGATCGCAATTGAGGGGGAAAGGTAGACATTGATCAACACTCTCGCCGTGGGTTGCGTATAGAGTAACTGAATAAATTAGGGAATCCCATACGTGTCAGGACAGTAAATAGATACGGCCATTCGACCAAGTCGAAGGCCTTAGTGGCGTCCAATAAGACTGCTGCGACTGGGAGATCTGGTTTGCACCGTTCGAATTAGTGAAAACAACATGCGTAAATTGTGGGAAGTGGAGCGACCAGGGACAAATCCCGATTGGTCAGGTAGTATGATTTGGGTCATAAGGAGGGACCGCCTGGTGGCCAGTACCTTAGCCAGTATTTTAACGTCTCAGTTTAATAGAGACAGTGGGCGGTAAGAATCGCATCTTACCCGGCTTAAGGAGCGACGTGATAACGACTTCTCGCATTGAGCGGAGGAGGATTTCGTCTGCCAAAGATTCCTCCAAGACCTCTCGAAGGACAGGAGCCATTATATCTATGTATGTCCTATAAAATTCTACCGGTAGCCCATCTAAGCCAGGGGCTTTACCATTTTGGAGTGACATGATGGCTTCTCTGATTTCGTCCAGCTCAAAGGGAGCAGCGAGAAAGGACCTGTCAGCGTCACCGAGCCAGCAAAAGGCTACTTCTTCAAGGAAGTCGTCGTATAGCACGTCCTCGGTTGTGGCGGTGGTGTACAGCGCGTGATAATGAGACAAGAACACAGATAGTATACTATCCGCGTCTCAAATAGTTTGGCCCTGGTCATCTATAATTTCGAGGATTACGTTGGCTGTATTGGAAGAACGGGTCAGTACTGCCAGTGCCTTGCCAGGTCTATCCCCCTCACAATATTTCCTCGCTTGCCAATGTTTCCCTTTAAATTTTGCTTCTCTAGCCGCTTCTTCCTCATATTTCGTTAATTTGGCCCTAAATTCTGCATGTATTTCAGCTGTGTCACCCAGTACCATCCTAGCCTCTAGGCTTTTCAGGTCTCTATCCAGGGTACGTATTGTGTGTTGTATATCAGGCAGCACTCCAAAGCTTTTTGATATACAGTATCCCCGAACCGTAACCTTGAACGCCTCCCAGATGGTTTCAACCGAGTCCACTGATCCTTTGTTGCGCGGGAAAAATGCAGCGATCTCATCGCCCAGTTCCTCGCGAAACTCCATGTCCAGCAGTGCCGCAGGTTGTAACCGCCAATGCGGCCGGGGGTTGTCCCATCCGGGTACCTGCAGGCGTATCAGAACCAGGCTATGACTGGAGTACGTCCTAGGTAAGTGTTCTGCCCTGGTCATACCAACACTCATAGTCTTAGACGGCAATAGATAGTCCAGACGTGCCCATGTACCAGTCAGTGATGTGAAAAGCATACCCTCTTTGTGGGTTGGGTGTAGGGGTCTCCAGCTATCCACCAAGTCTCCCACCTCAATCACACCTTCAAGTGCTTCCCTGGACCTGGGCTTGTAAAGGCCCACACCATCAGCTCTATCTAAACAGGGTACTAGCCCCACATGAAAGTCCCCCCCCCCCCCCCCCCCCCCCTCCCAGATGATATGTTGAGAACCTATGTCAAGGATTTTGCCCCACAGTGTGGTGTAGAATTCGGGCTGATCCACATTAAGGGCCTAGCAGTTCACCAGTGTAGTAGTGCTGCGACCAAGGCGCCCCCACACAATAGTAAAGCGCCCCTCTGTATCCGAGACCTCACCTAGCACCTGAAAGGGGAAGTTGCGTTTAATCAGGATAGTCACCCCCCTTGCGTATGAGGAGTAAGACGAGAGAGCGTGTATTGGCCCATCTACTTGCAAATGTGGTGCGAGTCTGTGGTGATATGTGCGTCTCTTGTAGCATGGCAACTTGAACCTGGTGACGATCCAAATATGCAATAACATCACAGCATTTCCTAGCATTATTAAGCCCCCTGACATTCCACGACATACAACTCAATTGCGCATCAAGTCCCATCCCCGCCATAGTTTAAAGAATATTCTGTAATATTGCAATATGCCATGTAGTATTCCAGAAAGTACATCTCTGTTCAGATGGGATATGCAATGACCCGCTCCACACATCAGCCCCCCCCCCCCCCTGTAAGGAAAAAACCTCCGTAAACATGAGACCTCCCCCCTCCCACTACTGCATCCCAATCATGCCAGCAGCCACTCATACCCTCCCCATCCCTCCCCTCGATTCTCCTCAGCAGCCCCAACTCGCCGGGAAGGCTCTCTGTATCCTCACCCCTTTTCCCTCCCTCCCAATCTGAACAAACCTTAGAAAGTCAAAACCCAAGTATGGGGTATACCCTCAGGGGGAACAGCATCAAAGGGCACACAACCACAACTCCCCCCTCTAGCCTCTTAGTTCGTACCACCCTCGAGTAAGGCCAAGGGGGGGTGGAGGGGGTAGTGGACCCTGGAGTACATTACCACTGGTAGCAGGTCCCTTTCCCTTGTCTTAGACTCAGCACTTGTCCGTAGTGCATAGGAAGTATTGTCACAGCAGTGCAAGGTCGCCACCCAAAGACCGGTGGCCGTCCCGACTATACTGGCTCAGGCGTCTCCATCCGATTCTGGTAAGCAGTCTCCCCTCGCCGCATCATGTTTTCGCGACCCTTTCAACGCCCTTCTGATTGCCTTCAAGTAGTCCTCCTTTCAGCCCGGCTCACCTCTCTTCGTGGCTCCGGCATCGGGGGTAACTGTCGCAACCCGCCGCTCGGATTCGCCCCAAACTCGGACCGAGTCTGGAGAATCGGTCCTGTGACCAAACAAGCAGGTTTTGGGACCGTTCATCTTCCAGTAAGTGAGGATAATTGAAGGATATATGCTCCAGGGTACAGGAGCCTCCCTGTTAGGCGGCCATTCTGTATGCGCGCCCTCTAGCGCCCCCCTGTTCAGGAATCTATCTTGACAGTTATTCGTGTCTGTGGGCCAGATTAACCATTTTTTCCATTCAGGATTTGTTCTGTTCTGTTGTAAAATATAATTTACGTCTACCTCCTCATCTGAAGTTATATTACTATCAGGTGTGGGCTTAGGTATGGACGG
This sequence comes from Lissotriton vulgaris, assembly GCF_964263255.1. Lineage (NCBI taxonomy): Eukaryota > Metazoa > Chordata > Amphibia > Caudata > Salamandridae > Lissotriton > Lissotriton vulgaris. The sequence goes on along the minus strand of NC_141690.1, from coordinate 186,996,806 downwards.
TTTGTTTAAATCTTTTATCTTAGCAATGCCAAGACAAGATGTCTGAACAGTGTCATTTAGGAACATCATTTGTTCTGGGATGATGCAGGCTCTGAAAAATGCTTCTAAACCTTGTACCTGCCAGTCTTTCGTGCCCTAAACTGTTTTTGTCTTAATGTTGTCTTTCCAAAATTCAAAACCTAAGGTGGACAATTGAGCATAAAAGGTCACAGAATAAATTAGTTTAGTGTTTGTCAACATACTTTTCATGCCTGCCTTATTCATATTTTTAAAGTAAAAACTTTCTGGGTTTGTAACATTAAAACCTTTAAAATATGGAAATTTTCTTAGAAACGTTTTAGAGCTGCCTTTTGGAGGAGTTGGGCTATGTTCCCATGGATTATAAGTTTAAACATTTCTAGGGTTTGCAGATTTATGCAAGTAATGATGGCCAAAACGATTAAAACAATAAATTTCTTCATAATTTGCTGAACCTTCTAAGTGTTCATGTTTTGTAAATTTTACTGACATTTCTAAGTCTGCCACCATGTTATTAACAGTCTCAAAGTCCCAAACATCAGAAAATGTGCTGGGTGAAACGAAATCACTCAGGGAAACCTTAAATTTGTGTGGAATTTTCAGCAGCTCGGCAGGGCCATAAATGTCATAATCAGTTGTATCCCAAGCTATTCCACCAGGCAGAGGAACAGCTGTGATGTTCACTGATGACAGGTCTCGTTGTTCACGATGAGATGATTTGTGTGGCTTCAGAAGCAAGTTGATCTTACTTGCTGTGTCCATTTTAATGTGCTTTCCATCTATCAGTCCCAAACTTAACACAAGAATGAGCCATAGCAGGAGATAAAGTACACCTAACACAACCCAAAGTTCAACCCAAGGCGAACCAGATATGTATTTGTGAGCTCTTGACCAAGTTCCTTTACTTTTTCCTTGAAAGTGTTATTTGCTGCCGTAGTTTCAGGTTCACTGGGATCCTCAGAGAAGTTATCAAAGTTGATAAAATAGCCAGAGGCCGTTCAGTCAATAGTTGGTATTGCGTCCAGATTCTTTGAAATCGCTGGAATTGCTTGTTCCCTATACATGTTTGTATAGTCAGATGCTACATCATTGTAGACAGGAGTTTCTTGACGAACTGTTATTTGGGTATCAAGAGGCACACGTTCCATGGCTTTGTTGCACAGTCCTTCTTTTCTCACTGCAGGTTTATCAAAGGCGATAAGTCTTTCAGTTTGAACCTCTTGGATTGTAGCAAGATTTGGTTGTCTGCTACATCTTGGGGGTCCACTGGGCCTACTACTTATTATCGGCCACATGGTGTGGTTTTACCAGGTCAATTGACACAGACCGGTTCTCCTTTTTCCAGCAAGGGACGGCAGTAGTACTGTTCTTGATCTGTGGATTGCAAGAACTGGTACTGGTTTTCTGTAAGAAGGCCCAAATTCCTTCTTGTCCGCTTTTTTCTCCCTGACCAGATCCCCAATCTCTGGAATCTAGACAGGTCTTGCTGGGACAGGTGGTTTTTTTTCAGTGGTCGTTGGCTTTTCGCTGGAGGTCCTGTAAAACAGCCAAACTATCTTTGATATCAAAGGGTTTTTGTTCCACCACTCAAGTGTGACAATCGAGGTCTTTAACTAACTTTCTAGTACCAAAAAGGATTTCATATGGAGTGATTCCACCCAGAGGATTTCTTGGCAGGTTATTAAGACTACGTTGGCCATTTATTATTTATGTTCGACCCACCCATCACCCGATCCTAATACCCTAGCTGTTATAGATTGCTTTATGTCACAGTTTTTTCTCTCCACACCCGAATTTCCCTCAGGATGGAATGGACTCGAAATTCGCAATGCAACGCCCAAGCTGGCCATGGCCTCCTCGTAAGCTCTAGAGCTAAACGCAGGACCCTGGTCAGAATGTAGGGTGCCGATTGCGTATGTGCCGATAAAGACTCGCAAATCTTTTATAACAGTTCGGGCATCAGCCGAGCGCTGAGGCCACATCTAAATGAATCTTGTCCTATTATTTGTGGGACCGCTTTTGTCCTTTGGGACGTTTGAGCGTGGATAGTCTAATGCTATCTAATAATGGCGTCTTTACTGGGCTGGCTACACTGTAGTCCGGAATCTGGTGGTGTTTAAAGCTGTGGTATTTGAAATAGTCATCGCAATTTAATTACAAATTCGTATACATGAGCTTTCATCCCTGGCCACCCGTACATCTCTTCTAATTCTAATAGAGATATAGCGATCCCTTGATGTATCAGACCCTCTCCCATATGTGCTTCATGAATCAGAGCACCTCTCCGGTTCCTGTTTGGAATTACCCTATCCCCCACTCCAGGGATTCGAGCAAAAGGAACAGAGTTTGCATCAATTATGTATGTATATTTGAGTGGATAATTTAGAGGTAACGTGGCTCCGCTGCCTTTGCTCGTGGCATTGACAGCGAGCATGGTTTCACTGTCTATTGTTTTTTCGAACAAGTGATTGCAGCTACGGAAGCAGTTTGTACAGCTGCCTTTGCGGCTTAATCAGCTAATGAATTCCCTTCAACATGAACGCCATTACGCTGATGACTCAGTGTATGGATCACGTGAGTCTTTTGTAGTTCTTTCTGCAAAAGAACTACTTGTTCCCAAAGCATTTTATGCTTGATTGTGCCACCTTTTGCATCTTTAAAACCCTTTTGAACCCAGTTCTGCAGATATTCATTGTAAGACTGGACGCAATAATACGAATCGCACACTATAAGTGTGGGGAATCCGCATTCGGTATTTTCAAGTGCCATCTTGAAAGCTTGGAGATCAGCTCGCTGAGCTGAACAGTCTCCTAGAGATTGAGTTTTTGTGACCATTGGTCGGAATTTACCATCGCGCCAGCGACCTTTAACAATAGCGCACGCTGCACAATAAGCTTGTTTACCCCCAATCGCGGGCTGTGCTGATCAGTCTGTATAAATTATACAGCCGTAATGTTCTAGAGGTAGGATTTCAGTAGGCAGAGGACATTCTTGTTCGTATTGGAGAAATTCTTGTGTCTTCAAGCAAGGGTCATAAACATATTCAACGTCTGTTGCAGCAGTAGAATTAACCCATTGTATCCATCTTGGATGTAGAGCTTTTGCATTTGAAATGCTTGCCTTCGTCACTGCCTCTAAGGCAGGTACAGGTGTAACGACTTTAATGCGTTTACCCTGTGCAAGGGCTCTCTCCTTTGCTACAGCAGTCTGAACCGCTGTCAACATTTTTTCTGTTGAATTTAATTTCATTTCAGCTTGTGTGCACAAGTGTGATTTGTAAGCTATTGGTACCTTTTCACCTTCGTTAAAGGTTAGGTATGTGAATCTGCATCTCCCTGGGATGATTCGGATAACAAATGTGCGTACATTGTCGCGTGTTTGTAAGTATGTTGTTGCCAACATGTCTGTTTGTACTAAACACAAAATTTCTGTGTGTTTTTGAGTCCAATTAGTTGTTTTGAAATCAGGTTTGATTAGTTCGTAGAGAGGTGTAATTCAGATTGTTAGTTCATCAGAAGTTTAGGAATCCTAGAATTGACTGTAAATTTTTCAGCGTTTTTGGAGTTTGGAGCAGCGCACATTTTCCTAAAAAGTTTGCTGCCAGGCTTTTGCCTTCACTTGAAAGGTGGTATCCTAAGTAAGCATGGGCGGAAAATCTGTTCCGTTCGCGGATTTTGCGGTAAATTCGCAATCCGCGAACTCTCGCGAATTTACCGAAAATCCGCAAATTCGCACGCAGTGAATTTTTTGCTTGGTGATACAATATTGCGGCGTGCGGCGTTCACTTACCGTCATTCAGCGTTTGCCGAGTTGTTTTTCTCGATATTTTGCGAGTGCTGCGCCATTTTGGATCTTGCCACAGGAGTTTGGCGACGCATCGCGAGAGTTCGCAATTGCGAACATGTAGATGCGGCGGGCGAGCAACAATCTCGCACTCGCGAAATTACAAAATTTGCAATTCTGCACAAGAAATCCACCAGCAAGCAGCATAAATGATGATTTTTATCAGAATAACTCCTCAGGTTGACATTTGCCTGCACTTTTTGGGATTTGAGGCCTTTTTGACTTTCTTTGGATCACTTTTGGATTAGAAATCAACTTTCACAAGTAAGTTTGTTTGGGGCATTACAGTTGCTGTTCTGCAGAAAAACAAGTTTTGCAAAACTGAAAGCACTCAGCAGGTGCAAAAGTTCACTCATCATTAGTAACCATTCCCTGTAGTGCTTCCCGAGGGGCCCCTCCAGAGTTCAGTTGCCTACTTGCAACTATTCTATGACCCTGCTCTGACCCTCAAAGCAGGCTCATAGAATAGCTACAAGTAGGCCACAAAGGTCCTGGGGAAAAAAAATTGCACTGCAACAGAAAGCAAATTACAGATAAGGAAGCAGGTGCCAGACAGGAAGTTTAAATTCAGTGACACATTAATCAACCCCAAATTAATTCATGTCAGTTGAAGCAGGGCAGGTGTGCTTGCTTCCCCCCCCATAATCTACAGTGATGAATCTGAGGGTGGCAGTGATGTACCAGAGGGTGGCATGAGTGAATCAGAGGGTGGCAGTGGTGAAACAGAGGGTGCTGTGAACCTGTGATGATGAACCAGACTTAGAAACCACAAAGTCGCGACCGTTGCGAGCCGACAAGTAAGTTCGCAATTGCGAACTGGTACACAACCCTCGCGAGCTGGTAGAAACCCTTGCGAACACTAAAAAAAAAAAAATACGCGAGAATTCGCGGATTGCGAGTTTGCAAATACGCAAATTTGCGAACGCCAGATTCGCAAAATTCGCCCATGCTTAATCCTAAGAATAGGACGTTGAGGTGGGCAATTCTTGATTTTTTTTTTTAAGTTGAATTTATACCCTTCAGAGGCGAATCCAAGTATTATGGTGTTCACCCTGTTCAAGTACCTGTCCAAATAATCATCTGCAAGGTAGATGTCATCTACATAAGATAATGCCTCATCATCATACATTTATAGTAACTCTGTTACTCTGGCTGAAAATAATCCTGGACTAATCTTGAATCCTTGGGGGAGACAGCAAAATTGACGCTGTGTCCCCATTATTGAGAAAGCGGTCAAGTACCTGCTTTCTGGTGCAATGTTTTGACAGAAGAAACCGTTTGAAATATCTAATGTTTTGTATTTTTTGCGAACAATGTTATTCATCAGTGCTGCACTGTGAATTTTGTACTGCAAAAGTTTTGCAACAAGAGTTTAAATGTCTGTAATCCAAAACTAGACGATCTGATTTGTCTGGTTTGGAGACAGGAAACAAAGGATTGTTCATGGACGAGGTGCATGTTTCAGTCACCCCTTGCTATTCAAGTTGATCTAAGATCTCCCTGACTTGCTTTTTAGCTTCCTGCTTAACTGGATACTGCCTCTGAGCAGTTGGTTGATTTTTTTAACTGAATTTTATGGTGAGGAGAGTCCTCATCCCTTCCCACATGATTTTTATATAAAGCTGGAGCCTGGGCAACAGCCCATTTTCTGACATAGGTGTGTCTTTTATGAATAGGAATATGATTAGAGAAGGCTGGCATAATGATCTCTTCGCCATGTGGGCACTGCCTGACAAATTCAGGTGGCCAGTCTTTTTCAGCTAGAAGGATGTTATAACCTTTAGATAATTTTTCCCAAAAGAGTGCTTTTATCTTCCTAGTTATATCCCCCTCTATTCAGAGTGTTACTTAATATAACTTATGGGGTACACTAACCCTGGTGTTGGCACTGTCTCCAGATGATCTTTCAGGATCCTGCGAGCTATGGTGACCTCTGCTGTGCTGTCCAGCATTGTCTGGGCCCACTCCCCGTTCTTGAGTTGTGTCCTCAAGATCCTCGGCATGTCTGATTTTAATACTTGCTACCTTCTTTTTGGAGAATTGAGTTTTCTTATTTTTGGAACGTGTTGATCGTCTTTGGACTTCACTAGTTCTTCTTTGTGTTCTGATCGTCCTCTTCTTTCAGATTTCTGCGAGGAAGTCTGAAAGGTACGAGAGGATCGTGTATCAGTATCTTGATATGTCAGGTTTTCTTAAATTATCCCTATTTCTAAGGTTATACCTCTTTTCAGAGGGCTCCTTTTGAGGAACTCTACCTCTGGACTGAGAGCGCTTCTCTTTAGGAAGTGGCTGTCTACTATTTTCCCATTTCTTTTTAGGAGTAGTTACATTGTTTTTGATAAAAACTTTTTCAGGATTTTCTGTTAGTTCAGGCTTTACAGGTTTCCCTCCCAAACTATCTCTTCCTAGTTCTTCATAGGATTTTTCAACAATTCTGGCAAGTTAATACAGTTGCTCAGAAATATCAAGTTCTTTTAATTTTTGGCGTATTGCCACTGATACTGCTTCACCTTTTAATATTAGCTAAAAAAAAAAGCTGAGACCTGTTTGAAATCTTTCAGTAATTTCATACCAAGATTCAAGGCTGGTTCTGGACCATATTCATTTTGAATCTGTCTCAGAACGTCTGGTATCACCGCCATAGACGGGACCACATGTGTTTTTGTGTAGATTGAAGCAAAGACTGTACCCCAAGTGTCACAGTTCTCCACATGTGGTGCAATCCCCATTGATAAACAGATTGTTAGTACGCCTCATGAGAAACACAGGATTCTATCGGGAAATACTGCCTCTATTTGAGTAATTTTCTGGGCTAACTAGGATGGAATTTGTTCCCTTTTTGCGGGCAACTTACCGATTACTGACTATATAGTCTGTGGTGTGATTTTGTTTGTGTTCCCCTGATGAGGGTTGTGCTGAGGTATTCTATGTCCGGACCAGAGGCTTCAGATTATGCTATTCTCTCTTCGCTTTTATTATTATGCGAACAACCAGCAGCCAGAGAGATAAAACGGTGCATACTCAGAACAACAAAAAACTACAACTCCCTACAACCAGGGAGGTATGACCATGTCCATAGTCCTTCTATAGTGTCCATTCCTCTGGCACATAATCCCTTGCCATCCTTTGTCCCTCCTCTTTCTTCGCTGCTTCGCAGCCAGTTAAGTGCTCCTTTTTTTTGTCTTTATGTTTTGCGCCTCCTGTGGGGGGTTTTGTGGGTAATACTGCGCGTTGTGATATTCGCGCTTGTGGGTTTCTGTGTGGATTACTAGCGCTGTGTGCGCATTGTGGTCGAGGCGGCCCCTCCACCTGCTAAGAAGCAATGCCCTGAAGGGGTGGATGAGGCTGCGTTTGCGCGATTTAAACCTATGATGACGCTCAAGGGGACACGGATGACGACGCAGGGTCGACTCAGCTATGGGGCGCGACGGCAACACCATCTACCTCTGCGGCTTCGGAGGACGCGGACATGCTGAACCCGGACGAGATCATGCACCCGCGTTCCGCGGCCTTGGCACCGGGGGAGGACAAGATTGCTTGTACCCCGGAGTTGGATCCAAAGATGGCCACGCTCTTGGCAAAAAATATATGAAGAATCCCCGGAAAGGTATCGATAGATCCTGGTGGCCAAGACAAGCTCCTAGAAGTGATTGGGCCCACAACCAAGATTCTGGACATGGCGGAGGAGGCCAAGGTATCAGGTTCACAAATATCACCATTTTCAAAATTCTGGGCATCAAGATAAATGCTTATCTATGCAGGAACAGATTAACCTGATTTTGTCCTCATCCGTTTATCAATTGAGGACCTTTAAGAAAATTAGTACATTTTTCTCCAGGGAGGCAAGCATAGCTATTAGGCTCTCCCTGATAATGTCCCGACTGGACTAAGCCAATGCCATTTATTTGGGTCTCCCTGCTAACCAAACTCGCATGCTACAGCTTATCCAAAATCAAGCGGCTAGGCTAGTCTTTCAGCAACCGAGACACTGCTACACGAAGCAGCTACATTGGCTTCCTGTGACGTGACGCAGCGGTCCATGTTTAATACCGGATGCATGGTCTTTAACGCACTTCATGCAACAGGCTCCAAATTCATATCCACTAAGATCTCTAGATATTTACCCAAACGGAATCTCCGATCAGCCACTATGAATATGTTGACTATTCCGAGATTAAAGCATAAGAGGATGGGGGGCTCTCGTTTTTTAGGTCTCGCCTGTCGGTGCGCATGCGCATCGAGCAAGGCGAGAGTATTGGCACTTATCCGCTCTTTATCCACACTGCAAGGAATCGTGGCGATTCCTTGCAGTGCACGATAAATTTAAGCTCAATGCGCATGCGCATTGAGCTTAAATGCGCGTGCACATGCCCCCAGCCGCCTACTCTCTCTCTCAGCCTTCCCACAACTCCGCCCCCTCACTACTTGATTGCACGGCCGCTAGGCCGTGCCTCCCCTACTCTCCTCCCCCCTCCTCCTCTCCTCCCATGCCTGCCTGCCTGCCTCAACTCTCCGCCTCCTCGATCTTCTGTAAAGAATAATTGAAGTATACTCATTAAACCAAACAAGGAACTTACACGTCTATCAGAGCTAAATTAACCCGTAAGAATAAAACACAGCGTGTCATTCGTATATTACCAATCCTTACCGAACAATGGGACCGTCTGATTTAAAGCGTCCCGAGTCGATCACATTTTTTCAATGGGCTCTACACAGTCAGCGCAACTCAAGTCACTGCTGGGTAGAAGATTAAATCCAACGGGGAAGGATCACACGGTAAGATGATTCCCTCCCGTCAACAATCCAGAGTAAAAGTTTGCGTTTAGGCGTTTGTCTCTCGCGCCATATCAGGGCTTAGAAATAGAGGGCGGACCAACTAGACTTAAACCGGGGCACACAATCCCAACTTTAGAGCGGAAACTAAAAAAGGACTAGCGCCGCGAATACCTCTAAACTCACTCATCATGGCAGTGCTCTAAGTAAAGTAATATATCCAAGTTTATAACACGCAAATACTCGAATATGCCTCAGTTTACCCAGAATGAATTTAAAAAATCTGAATTATACCAAATATAAACACATAAAAATAAAATGTTTGTCCTAGTATCTTATTTATATACTTTCAACACAGCGAAGTGTAAATAATAGTCACCCCTTTATAACCCAGTGTGTTGCCTCAACCCCTTACATTCTGCAGATTTTGTAATACATTTGTCAATTGATCAATACATAAAACGATTGATTTCAAGTACAGCAGTAGTGCAAAATATACACACAAACAGGTATATCTATATTAATATTCAAGACCCTCAACCCCTCACCCTCACCCACCTTCACTCACCCTCACCCTCACTCACCCTCACTCACACTCACCCTCACCCACCCTCAACCCCTCATCCTCACTCACCCTCAACTCCTCACCCTCACCCACCCTCAACCCCTCACCCACCCCCACTCACCCTCAACCCCTCACCCTCAACCCCTCACCCTCAACCCCTCACCCTCAACCCCTCACCCTCACTCACCCTCACCCTCACTCACCCTCACCCTCACCCACCCTCAACCCCTCACCCACCCTCAACCCCTCACCCTCAACCCCTCACCCTCAACCCCTCACCCTCAACCCCTCACCCTCAACCCCTCACCCTCAACCCCTCACCCTCAACCCCTCACCCTCAACCCCTCACCCTCAACCCCTCACCCTCAACCCCTCACCCTCAACCCCTCACCCTCAACCCCTCACCCTCAACCCCTCACCCTCAACCCCTCACCCTCAACCCCTCACCCTCAACCCCTCACCCTCAACCCCTCACCCTCAACCCCTCACCCTCAACCCCTCACCCTCAACCCCTCACCCTCAACCCCTCACCCTCAACCCCTCACCCTCACTCACCCACACTCACCCACACTCACCCACACTCACCCACTCACCCACACTCACCCACACTCACCCACACTCACCCACACTCACCCACTCACCCACACTCACCCTCAACCCCTCACCCTCAACCCCTCACCCTCAACCCCTCACCCTCAACCCCTCACCCTCACTCACCCTCACCCTCACTCACCCTCACCCTCACTCACCCTCACCCTCACTCACCCTCACCCTCACCCTCACCCTCACCCTCACCCTCACCCTCACCCTCACCCTCACCCTCAACCCCTCACCCACACTCACCCACACTCACCCACACTCACCCACACTCACCCACACTCACCCACACTCACCCACACTCACCCACACTCACCCACACTCACCCACACTCACCCACACTCACCCACACTCACCCACACTCACCCACACTCACCCTCACCCTCACTCACCTTCAACCCCTCACCCTCACTCACCCCCACTCACCCTCAACCCCTCAACCCTCACCCTCCCTCACCCTCACTCACCCTCAACCCCTCACCCTCACTCACCCTCAACCCCTCACCCTCACTCACCCTCAACCCCTCACCCACCCTCAACCCCTCACCCTCAATCCCTCACCCTCACCCTCAATCCCTCACCCTCACCCACACTCACACTCACCCCCACTCACCCCCACTCACCCCCACTCACCCCCACTCACCCCCACTCACCCCCACTCACCCCCACTCACCCCCACTCACCCCCACTCACCCACCCTCACCCACCCTCACTCACCCTCACCCTCATGCTAAAGATTTACAAAAAAAAACATTAACAATTCTAAAAGCACTAACTCTAATGCTGCGAGACCTATTGCATTTCTAATGCTTGTCAGTACTTGGCCCCCCACACTGCAATTCCTTGCCAATAGAAATCAGATTAACATCTGAGTATCCCAGTTTTAGGAAAAAAATTAAAACTTGGTTATTCACTCTAGCCTACTGATAGAGCCCCGGAAGACATCTCTCCCTCCCCTCATAGCGCCAAGAACCCGTTGGTATACGTGCGCTTAATACATTCCCTAAACATAACCATATCACAGAATTTATGCAGAATACTCTTGGCATACAAAGAGCAGGTTCTTTGGTAGCAGTACTGTCTAGATAGCCAAAAAAGAGATCTAAATTGTTGAACTCTAGTACTAAAAAATATAGTTAGCAACACAACATGCTTTTAGCATATTTTTGTTTCAGAAACAGTCATTTAAAACCAAACTTTTAAATGTTTTCATAATTCAAAGGTGGCAGGCCGTCTCTACTGTCATGCCAGTTCCAGGCCAGGGAGTTCTAAAATGCTGCAATCAAAGTCTACAGTCATCCCTCTGCTACAACTCTCTGCAGCGCCTTGACCATCACTTGTTTCATGTGGGGAAATCACTCATTGCAGAAGCCTTAAATGCAAGATTATGGATGGATGTCTGGGAGCGAGTAGGAGACTTGTCTACTATCTTGGTTCCTCCTAAGTTCTACTCATTTCTGTATTTTTTTTTATTATAAGCACATTTTCTTGGTTTTACTTTTTCTACCTGCTTCCTTGTTTCCTCAATTCTTTTTTTTATTTTTTTATTGTGTTGTCACAGACTTGTGTGAGGAGCTAGCAAGTGCATGCATTCATTGTATAAATAGCATATAGAGCTTCCAGGAAGTCTACTCGTCAGATTAGAAGCAGAGTAAATTTAGTTATGTTCCTCATTCAAAAAATGATTTCCTTCTGAAAAGCCTATGCTCTTTCATTTCTATCAGATGTGTAACATGGCTAAGATAATTGAAACGTCTCCAACACATGGGGGAAATTTTAATTTGGTCTGGATGCCGCAAGATATCTTCAGTAAAACATTTCATGGGAGTGTTCCTTGTTTTGATATCATGTGGATGAATTGTGTGCCCTCCACTAAATAGGATTGAGTTTCTTATGTAGCATTTGTTTTTAACTCTTGCGCTTTCAAATTGTGTAAACAGACCATTGTTTGTTGTCTGCTTCATAGTATAGTGCTGCAGTAACTAATTACGTCCGATCTTTTATGATGCGCTGAAGCAGACCTCTTCTGAAACCTGTTAATTTTTTTCCTGCATAGGTTTCAATAAATGGTACACAGTTTATGGATAGATCCATTGGCTCTGATTTCACCAGTGTTTCTCAGGTAAGAAACCTTCTGGTTTTGCCTTCTGGAATAATAAAAACAATTGAAGCATAGCACTGTACTTGGTAGAAGGTTGTATTCAAAAGCTTAAGATTTTTAACCACTATTCAAATTCTCGGTTACAAAAAAAGTGAAATTCCTCAGTAAATAGACTATTGACCAATATGAGTCCTAATGAGCATGTTAGGATTATTGAAAGAGGGGCTTAACAACCAAACAGTATGCAAATTCTAATCGCGACCTGAATTGAGAAGTAGAGAAGTGTGGCTCAATGGTTATAGCGGCAGACCCTGATGCAGTAGTCTGGCCGGAACCAGGGTTCAATTCCCGCCTCGTCGGGTCTCGGGCTCAATTTCCTCGGACCTGATAATTCTCGCTTCGGTGCCTATTCTAATCATGAGTCCCACTCTGTACCTCTGGGCAATAGCATGCTTAATCTCTACAACAGCCCTAACAACGCTGAGGATGCCTGACTTGACCTTGGGGGTGCCCAGGAGTGGGCTCCTCACAGGGAAAGGCCAGGCAGGGTTCCTCAGCGGTATTCGTACAAGCGCCGAGATGCCTACGGGTAGTCGTGCGCTATACAAGTGCGTAATCATCATCATCAATTGACTATGGACAAGGAGTTTATCTTTCGAAGTTACCGCCAAATCCTTAATTATCCCTTCATCTGATAACATGGTAGCCGCTTATTGGCTTACATAATTCATTTATGCCACCACAAATGTCTTGGGTTCTTCGCTATTAGGGCACCTGTCATTGCAAGAATGACTAAGCATCATTACAGAACACTGGGCCTTAACTGGTCATGCACAAAATTGGGTAGAGAGTGGATTGAGCAGGTTGTGTGTGTCCGCAATATATGTTAGTAATAAATGTACAAGAGCTTACTGCTGTTTTCATTGGAATCTCTGCCCGTGATGTACTAAGGCAAGTAATTTTGAGTAGTAGGAGCTGGCCGGAATTACAGATACCACACCAGTTGATGGGGATGCCCCCACACTTTCCATTATGAAACTGAAACCTCTATCCGAAACCTCTATCCATATGGTAGTTAACACAACTCCAAATTGGCAGATTGGGACATACAGCAATTGGGATCTAATATGCTTACCCTTAATAGATCCAAAGAAAGTCAGCGTGCCTCTTGCTGCGTGAGATGGCTGTGAGCATCCATAATAGTGTGGGGATTAGTCCTATATTCAAGTATTTCATTGCAGCAGCTCAGCGGTCAGATACTTGAGAAGTTTAGGAACCACCAACCCATACCTAGTCAAACTACCTTCTACAGTGGTTTACATATAGATTTGATGTTTTTGAAGCAAGAAACAAAACATTGATGACGTTAGAGCTTTAGAATTGTAACTATTTCAGGGAGAGCAACCCTTTCTCTGTTGATGAGATTGGAAATTGTATCAGTTAAACATTTTATTTTGTTATAACTTCTTCTTATTGATAGTTTACCTTTCACAAAAATACCCATCAACTCATGTAGGAAAGTGCCCCTTTTTGCATGGTTGCCCCTTAAATCTAGGTAGTTTTGCTGGATACCTGATGCCAACTTTGACTGAATGGGTGCTGCAACCCTGCTAACCAGGCCCTGGCACCTATGCTCTTTCCTAAAACTGTACCTTTGTAGCTACAATTGGCACACCTTTGGGCTACTTGTAGATCCCTGGTAGAAGGTACCCCTGGTGACCAGAGAGGGCCTCTGAGGGCTGCAGCATATATTAAACCACCCTCCGAGACCCCTGACCTTAACACCCCCACCCTGCCAATGGAGACTGGGTGTTTTGGGGCAGATCAAACTAAAGAGTCAACATGGCACACGTCCCTGTTTGCCATGCACACCAACACTGCCTATAGCATGGGTAGGTTACCCCTCCAGCAGCCCTAAAAAAAGGGTGCACCATACCTAGGTGAGGGCATAGCTGTAAGAGCACTATGCCCCTATAGTGTCTGTGCCTTTCACAGACATTGCAAGTGCAGTGAAGCCAATTTTAATGCAGGGGCTGGGATTTTGCGAACTCCACAGCTCCATGATGGCTTTACTGAAGTGTGTTATAAAACTTCCCAACACATTAAACCCACACTGATTCCTGTGTGGAATGTAATGAAAAATATACTCGGAGGGCATCTTAGAGATCCCTTCTGAAAAACGACCAGCCCTAGTGTGGTTCTTGACTGGCTCCCAGCTGTCTGCCACCACCAGACATGTTTATGGATCCCTGGGTAGAGAGCCTCCGCTCTCTGGAGTCTGGAAACTAAGTACATCCTGGGCAGACGTGTCATGCCTCCTCCCCCAGGAAGGGCAGGGTCCTCGAAGAGGAAGCTTCAAAGAACTGCCACCTTTGTTAGCTACCCACAGCCTTTTGATGCTATCAGCAACTGGCTCCTATTGGTTCTGACCCCCAGTTTGGGTGTGAGAACGGGCGGGAAAACCTAGCCACGAAGGGAGGTGTGCCCAACCTTTGCCAATCCCACCTCTATGGTGGGGGAGGGGGGTGAAGTGAAAGCCACTTTTAGTCCTCGCCATCCTGGAGATGGAGGGACCCCTCTAATCAGGATGAGGCATGTGCCCCCTCATACTGGAGGGTGGCATACTAGGGGGTGTAAATACCCAGGGAAGGGACCCATTTGTCCCCTTGTAAAACCCCTAAATCTAGATATGTGCTGCGGAAGAGGAAAACTACAACTAATTTGTGCCCCAGTCCTACCGGCCTGTCTCCTGCTCTGAACCTCTGCTAGCTAAAGCCTGCGTGTCCTGCAACGTCCAAGAAATCTGGGGACCCTGAGGCCCCCCACCCACTTGTATCTCACCCCATTGGTCTTTAAAGTCTCAGAATTGGTTCTCGATATATTTAACCAAGCTGTTAGGTTCCCACCGCTCCTAGTCTCTTTTCAGTACTCCCGCACCTTAGAGGTTAGCCTGTGTTTCTGCATTCTTGCCATGGGCCCCATGGTGACTCAAATTTCTTTGGGTATCCTCTGGATTTGTAAACTGATTTCTCTCCCAACATACACCAGTCTCTGTTGGTCGCCCAATGTTCCACAATTGGGGCATTTCCACTACACTAGGTCCCTTCTGGCCACCATGAGGACTATGTTGCATCACAGCAGAGTGTATTAGGGCAGTGTCTGCTCTCCCATATTCCAAGGGTTGCTAAAGCCAGGTACACCATTCTGTCTCCCGCGGTAGACTCCTCGAGCCAGTCGCCTTCCCACTGACAGCCCATCAGCATATGTAGTAGTGTCCCTGATTGTCTACAGCCTCTCAGGCATTTGTCTTCCCCATATGGGGCAACGCAGTTCGCGTGTAGGATGCCTTATGGAGGATTTTCAACTGTACCAGGCTCATCTTGCTCGGATTGCCACTTCCTGTGGATGTCGACATGCCTCACCCCAATCCTTGTTCTCTTATTTACCTACGTCTGTTTCCCACCAGTCTTTCAGTGACGTTGGGGAGGAGTAGCTGTTGGTCAGCAGGATTCTTTAAATCTGGGACACCGCACGTCTATGCAGTGGGGCTGCTAGTATTCGATATTCATGGGGATTTTCGTACAACACCTTACAGACTTTCTCTGTATAGCCTGCTAGATGTTGCAGATATCTGTAGTGTTGGGTGTTAGCCAACTCCTATTGGTTCTGGAGTTCCTCAAACAGGAGGAGCCCCTTGCACCCCCACTCCTCCCACAGCTTGTTGATCCCTATTCTATCACATTGAGTCCACCCCTCTAGTTGTTGCAGGTCTGTGAGCATCCCAGAATCCAAAAGAGGCATCTCTAATGTTATCGTCCCCTCCTATCCTAGTTTCTTGGTAGCCTTCTTCCTGTGTTGGGTTGGCTGCCAGGGGTAGGCGGGGGCCTTCCTGCACTGTATGGGTGTCTCAGGTAACCCACCCGGCCCATATGATATGTTTGTCTGCCTGGCTGGTTCCCTCTGGGACTCAAATGAAATGAAATGAAAAATTATATTTATATAGCGCGTAACTACCCGGAGGCCTCGCAGCGCTTTAACTGATTACTAAGGCGAGGTACTGGGTAGGTTAACACGCTTTTCCAAACAAGTGAGTTTTTAAAGCTTTCCTGAATGCCATCCAGTTGTTGCTCTCTCTGAGATCCAGAGGAAGGGAATTCCAAATTCTCGCAGCAGTGTGCGAAAATGAGCGGCCGCCCCATCGGGCTTTGTTGAGTTAGGTTGTGGTGGCTAAATGCAGTGCACTGGAGCGAAGGGCTCTGGAGGGAAGGTAGGGCACAATTAGGGGGAACATCATGGCAGGGGCTGTTTGATGAAGGGATTTATGCACAATGCACATGGCCTTGAATTGTACCCTTGCAGCCACAGGGAGCCAGTGTAGTTCTTTTAAGGCCTTCTTGGCCGACTGCCAACGAGCAATTTTAAATAGTAGTCCAGCCGCGCAGTTTTGAGTGACCTGAAGTCTATTGATCACTGCTGCCGGGGCTCCTAGATATAAGGCATTTCCGTAATCCAGGCGGGAGAGTATCAGGGCCTGACCATGATTCTCCTCGCCTGGAATGGAAGCAGAGGGAGCACCTTCCGGAGCATTCTCATTAGCCCGACACACGTGGATGCCGTTCTAGTGGCCTGGTCAGAGAAGTCTAGCGCTTTATCGAGCCAGACTCCAAGGCTCTTTATCTGGGGTTTGGGAGGGGGAGGAGAATCTAGACATGTGGGCCAGATGGAAGCCAGAGTGGTCGATGCAGGGTTGCCCAGTAGCATAATCTCAGTCTTCTCCCCGTTTAGTCTGAGACAGGAGGATGTCATCCACTTGGCTACTGCCTCTAGACAGGGGCCCAGTGTATTGGACGACCCCTCAGTGTGGTCTAAAGAGACCACCAATTGGGTGTCGTCCTCGTAGGTGACAATACGCACACCGAAGGGATGGACTATCTCTGCCAGCGGTCTCATAAAGACATTAAAAAGTGTGGGGCTCAGGGCAGAGCCCTGGGGTACCCCACAACTGAGTGGTTGCTTGGAGGAGACTACCTTACCCTCAAACACCTGGAAGAAGCGCTCATCCAGGAAGGAAGTCAGCCATGCCAGGGCCGCGCCCGACACGCCCATGCCCTTTAGACGATGTAATAGAGTGACATGGTTAACCGTGTCGAACGCGGCGCTGAGATCTAATAATATGATGGCTGCTTTCCCTCCCCGGTCCAGCACAGATCTTGTTTCTTCCGTCACTGCCAGCAGAGCTGTTTCAGTTCCGTGTTGAGGGCGGAATCCCGTCTGAGAGGCACATAGCAAATTGTTAGATTCTAAATAATCTACTAAGATATTATTAATGTGCCTTTCAAGCAACTTGCTCATCCAGGGAAGAAGGGAAATTGGATGAAAGTTGGCCAGGTTGTTTTGATCTAAGGTAGGTTTTTTCAAAAGGGCTTTAACCATTGCACATTTCCACGGGAGTGGAACGGTGCTCGAGGTGATAGAGGAGTTAAGGACATCCAGGATGACCGGGCGAATGGCATCAATGACCTTGGTAAGAACCTGTGGGGGTGCTGGATCATTGGGAGATCCCGAGGTGACTTTAGGGATCATTCTATCTAACGAGATGGAGTCTAGGAGAGGGAATTCATCCAGCAAACAGGGGACTGAAAGGTCAGGACTTGTACCGGCAGCAGTCTCCGAGTCACTTCTACCTGTGGCGAAGGAGGAGTAAATGGTTTGGATCTTCTGGGAGAAAAAGATGGCTAGATTGTTACATCGGGCTAGCGCGCCTTCCGATGACAAATGCTCGGGGGAGGGGGAAATCAATGACTTGGCAATTTAAAAAATCTCTTTGGGGGAGTTTGCAGCTCAGTTGATTTTAGATTAATAAAATTGGGCTTGTGCTGACTTCAATTCATTTTTATATAGCTTAATTGCAGCTCTATACTCTGATTTCTTAGGCTGTGAGTGATCCTGCCTCCAGGCTCTCTCCAGTTTACGACAGGATTGTTTCATAGTTCTCAAGGCGGGGGAGTACCAGGGGGCTACTTTAGATCTTTTTATCGAATGCAGAGATTTCTTCGGGAGAACTAGATCAAGGGATTTAAGAATCCAATTGTCAAAATTGGCAGTAGCTGTGTTGGGGTTTGTAACCTTCGGAGGTTTAAGTTCGGCAAGAGCCAATTCCCACTTGGGAGAGGGGAGCGAGACCCATTTCCTCCCCCAATGTTTTTTATGGTCTTGTGTAATGGGGGGAGTGCTCGTGGACCATATAAAAGGGTATTAAGTAGTGGTCGGTCCAAGGCAGTGGTATAGGTGACTCAACACTTAGGCTATCAAGATTACTGTAGATATGATCTAGGAGATGCCCCTTTGTATGTGTCGAGAGAAATCCTTTTTGGAGCAGATCAATGGCTTGGAGATTCAGTCGAAAACTGTTAGCTGCAGAATCAAGCGGATCGTCCAGATGCAAATTTAGGTCGCCTAACATAGTAAAATTTGCCGAGGTGAGCACTAGGTTAGCCGCTACATCCGTCATATTCGTGACGAATGGACCAGGGGTACCAGGCAGTAGATAGACTAAGATGCCTGAAAAGGTGGTAGTGGGGGGGAATTCGAGAGTAAAGTGTAAGCCCTCACAGACTAGCGTAGTAGAGGGAGTAATACGGCATCTATAGTTGTCTCTATAGATGATAGCCAGCCCTCCGCCTCTGCCGGTCTTGCGATCCAGCCGCTTTAAGGTGTAACCCTGAGGGGTGGCCCATACTGTAGCAGGATCAGCTTCCAGCTGGAGCCACGTCTCTGTTGAAAAGAGGACGTCGGGGTTGAACTCTTCTATCAACAGGGCCAGTTCTGCACAATGTTTCGACATCGATCGACAATTAAGAAGGAACAGCCTCCAATTGTGATCAATGTGATGTCTCCCTGTGGTTGGAGGGGATAATCCCCAATTACACGTTTTACAACGGG
Organism: Lissotriton vulgaris; assembly: GCF_964263255.1. Lineage (NCBI taxonomy): Eukaryota > Metazoa > Chordata > Amphibia > Caudata > Salamandridae > Lissotriton > Lissotriton vulgaris. The sequence goes on along the minus strand of NC_141690.1, from coordinate 186,977,967 downwards.
CCTTAATGTTAGTAGGAAGGACCGAGTGCAAACATAGAGGGTTATAGGTAGATCTTAAGACGTGCAGGGAAGAAGAGCTATATATGAGTCGATTTCCTACCATAATGCTCGGGAGGTACTGGGATCTGGGAGCGTTTGGACGCGGACTGGCGCAGACTGGCTTCTCTGACCACCCATTAACTACTAGCAGTTGAGTTGCCCAGTAGTACAGTTTTATGTCAGGCAGGGTGATTCGCCCTACGAAGGGGCCCCTGGTCAGCATTGTCAGGGCAATGTGTTGTGGCCTCCCCATCCCAAAGAAGTAGTTTAGTTGTTGTGGCCACCTCTTGGAAAAAGTATCCAGCACCTCGTATAGTGTGTTCTGGTACATATACAGGAACTTAGGTAGTGTGATCATTTTATAGAGGGCAGCTGTGCCCATCGGAGAAAGCAGAAGTTTTGCCAGTGTCCCTAGTCTGCCCTATAGTCCTGAAGGACACCTCTCAAGTTGTGTTCGTAAAAGCCAACCCGGTCTAACGTTCTATAAATTCCCAAGTATTTGAACCCCTTTGGTGACCAGCACAGCATGCACCTGCAGCCCAGGAGGAGCTGCCATGGAGCAGGTGGGAATGCCATTGACTTGGGCCAATTTATGCGCACCCCGGAGTTGTTTCTTGAACATATACGATATGTCAGGGAGATGGCTTTTTTAGTCATATAGTCTGTCAACAGTCTGTCCTCCAGTGGTGAGGACTCGGGGAGACCGGTGCCTGGTGGAATAGCTTTTGTGTGCGCATGTTTGATCTGTAGGTATCAGTATTGTTCCGTCGATGCCATCTCGTATGTCTCCTGAAGTTGGGAGAATGACATTACCCACCTTTTCTCCACAGGTCCCCTATCTTTTCTCCACAGGTCCCCTATCTTTTCTCCACAGGTCCCCTATCTTTTCTCTACAGGTCCCCTATCTTTTCTCCATGGGTCCCCTGCCTTTTCTCTGCAGGTCACCTACCTTTTCTCCACAGGTCCCCTACCTTTGATATACCTATGAGGTCCCATTGGTTGAAGCCTTTGCTATTACGGAGTCTACCTAGTCGTTGGGTGTACCAAAGTGGTGTATGTTGTGTTAAGACCCCTTCCCAGCCGAGCGCACGTAGTGCAGTGAACCGAATGTGTATGGTGTGTGCAGTGGGTCCCAATAGTATATTTTTACGTGATTTATTATATAGTGCTCCCAGAACACCTTCAGCACAGAGAGTGCCAGTTCGTCTTGTGGGGCATGCAGCCACTGGTTTACCACAATGAGCTGCGAGGCCCATTAGTATGTTTTGGGTAGGGCAATTCCACTTCATACCAGCCCCGTACTAATTTGTGAATGGCTATACGGGCAGGTTTGTGAATTTGTAGCCGTCCTATGAATTATAGGGCAGTCTCCTCGGGCACTGGTTCTCTGCTGTTCCCAATCAGCTTAACTTTAACCCTGAATGAATTTACTCCACTCATTATTTTGTTGGTTCAATCTTAATTTTAATTATTTATTTTAATGATGTTTCAATCGCATCCATATATTCTTTTGTTTTCTTTCCACTTTATACATTAGCATTATCCTTTTTTGAAAAATTCAACTCCAATGCATTTCGGCGAGTTCGCCTTCATCGGGGATAAGCTCTACAAAAATAAAATATGAACAACCCTTAGTAACTCATGGTGCCCATGGAAATTTTATACTATTATACAATTATGTTGCTGTTTAAGCATAGTGCTTATTTACATACCTATTCTAGTTTGCTTGTGTCCCCTGTTTCTATTTCGCCACTCTTTGCCCCTTATGACTAGCTGCTGTGCTGTTTTCTCTCTGGTCTGTGTGTTGGCGTTTTACATGAACTCACCTCTTGTTAGACATTGATGCTCCCGTTAATGCTGACCATTATAAAACGTCCTCAGTTCTCACACCGCTTAATGCGTGTGATATAACTATAAATGTAACCCTTTCTAAGCTTGTATGGTTTTAAATCTGAGTTTAGAGACGCTAATCATTCGCGCTTACCTCTCTTGTTGCATATCGCGTTTCATTTGCCTCGTTCTGGTAACCGCTCGGTGTTCGTGCTAACGACTATGTCTCTTCGCATGCGCGCTTTGCTTGTAGCTTCTTAAAGGGGCTGTTGCCTATTTTGAAAAAAACGTTATTGTGCCCGCGAGTCGCACATCTCCTATATTATCAACCCCTCTGTTATTGCTGCTACGCTGTTATACATGCTATAGGTGATGTATTGGCTAACTCCTCGTCTCCTATGTGCTTGGATGATTTTATCCCCTTCTAATGTGATCTATCACTCAATATTGATCACGATGGAGCTCAATATTACAAAGAGTTCAAGCATTAATGTTCATTTGCAGCCCTGTTTTTCCTACGTGTCATTTAAGGGTGTATCATTATGGTGATTACTATTGAAGAGTAGCTAGTATTGGATTAGATTTGCTGGTGATAGCTAGCATTATAAGATCCTAATATCACATTTAGGTTACATATCATATCATGTATACTATTAGGTTCTCTTTCTGCCGTGATGTTGATGTCATCAACTCTTCTCTGGTTTTGTTGGTGCACCTTTGTATGGCATGTTTGACTATTTGTTCTGGATATCCTCTGTCCTGGAAACGTTGTATCATGTTGATTGTATTGATTGGGTTCCAAGACCACTCGTTTAACCCTTAGCAACTGAGAATAAGGGAGATGTCTTTTTAATGATGGCGGGTGATGACTATCAAATCTTAGCAAATTGTTTCTATCGGTTGCTTTTCTGTATAGGTTGGTCGTGAACCCTTCACTGGTCTGTGTAATTTCAACATCTAGGAAATTAATCCAATCTTCCTTTATCTCCCAGGTGAATTGTATCCTGTCATCGATTGTGTTCAATCTTTCAACTTGATTTTGCATTGTTTCTCTGGTACCACTCCACATTACAAAAATGTTGTCTATGAACCGGACATACATCCTCATGTTTGTGCTCCATTCTTCTCCATTATAAATATGTTCCTCTTCAAATGCTGTCATGTATAAATTCGCATATGCTGGTGCTGTACAGTTTCCCATAGAGGTTCCACTCTTTTGGATATTCCATTTGTTGCCATAGGAAAAATAACTGTGCATAAGCGTGAACTCCATTAGCTCCATTAGGAAGATTTGTAAGTCCTCTGTGTATTCACTGTGCAATAACGCCTTTTCTATTGCTTCCAGACCTTGTCTATCAGGGATTGACTTGTATAATGCTTTAACATCAATGGTTGCTAATACTAGTGTTTGTTGGTTAGTTGTTATGGTTTTCAATTTGTTAAGGAAATTGGTTGTATCCCTTATGTAGGATTTGGTCTTGATTACCAGTGGCTGTAAATATTTATATAGGAATTTTCCAACTGGTTCATGCACACTTCTTCTAGTGGATACTATGGGACGACATGGGACGACATGGTGGTTTGTGTAGGTCTTTGTGTACCTTGTTTATAACTAAATTCTTATGATCTTATGATCTTCTATAGTGGTTGTTTCTTGGTTTTGTCTTTCTTGGCCGTAACATTTCTGGTTTGCGGCTGTCCCTTCTCTTTTTCTTTTACCGTGTCCCCTCCTGGGTCTTCGTTTTCTCCAGTGCCTCTCTCTATACTTGCAGGTTTCCCATCACAGAGAAGATGACTTACTTCTCCATCGATTGCTTTGAAGTAGGAGTAAGGAACCAGAAATGGAGTGTTTTGCGGGGCGTATAGAGACCCAAGAGCGTCAGTGGCAGGGAGTGCCAATATTTAACGTCGTGGCGGAGTCTTTTTAGTGGCTCTAAAAGGTTTTTCTTGATGAAATGTGTGGGTTGGGAAGTAATATATATTCAGAGAATTTGAGCCACCCTGTCTGCGACCTGTATCGTGCAGCCCGGCCGCAGTCTGGGAGGTGGGCCACTAAGCACATAAAGAACCAATTTGGCCCAGTTGAAAGTCTAGGTGGAGACTCAACCATATAACACGCATATATCTAACATCCCAATCCCTCCTTATCCAGGCCGCCAACGGCTCCAGCACCAGAGCAGACAGAAGGGGAGACAATGGACAGCCTTGTCTTGTCCGCGACCTAGAGGAGTCGGCAGCGACTTGTGCGTTTACCACCACATGTGCCAGAGGCTATGTGTAGAGGAGTTGGATCCAGGCTCAATATTTGGGGCCAAAGCCACAGTGTCATAGTACTGTGAAAAGGAAAGGCCATTCAACTAGATCGAAAGCCATACGTGCATCCAAGGAGAGTATGACCGCCTCTTCCTGGATAGTGGGTATGCGGGCCATTACACTATTAAGTTGTCTCCGATTAAGTGCCGTATTTCGGCCCAACATAAAACCTGATTGGTCTGGGTGTACCAGGGTTGTAAAGTACGGTTGGAGCCTAGCGGCCAGTGCCTTTGCTAGTATTTTGGCTTCTGCATTCAGCAGGAGATTGGTCGATAAGATGAGCATTCCTGTGGGGGTTTACCGGGTTTTGGAATTGATAAGCTTGTCGCTGTGCGCTGATCTCTGGGAAGTGTTCCCGCTTCAAGACTGGCTTCATACATTTTGAGCAAGTGTGGCATGAGTTTGCACCCTGCTTTTTTGTAGAGTTCGATGGGAATGCCATTTGGACCTATAGCTTTCCCCGATTGGTGCCCACTTATGGCTAGTGTTAGTTTGTCAGGTATCAAGTCTGCCTCCAAGGCCTGAACTTCGTGAGGTGCAAGTCTGGACATCTGTAGGTCTTTAAGAAATGCAAAATGTTCCTCTAGCGTGGTCACGACTTGTATATTGTCTCATAATGAAGTGCAAATGTGTTTACTATCTTTTGTGGGTCTGTGATTGCTACCCCTGTGTCTGAATTCAGTTGTGCCACCCAGCGACTAACTTGCTCCCTTTCGTCCAGAAGCTTGCCAGCCTTATCGCCAACTTCATAAATAGTGTGCTGTATTTTGGTGACTCTGGTTTTAGCCTCCTCCCACATGTAGTACCTGTATTCCTGCTTTGCTAGGCTCCGCTTATGAGTTGTGGTATCGTTGGGATCTAAGGAGTGTTCAACTTTCGGCTTCGCTCACTGCCTTTTCAGGAGTCTGCACCTGTGGTTTTGTGTAGGCCTGTTAGATTTAGGGGTCTCTAGTTGGCAGAGGTAGGTACCTTTGTCCAAATAGGGACCCTTACATCTAGTCAGGGTAAGGGGGGGTACACTCCTAAAATAACCCCTGCTCACCCCCTTTGTAGCTTGGCACGAGCAGACCGGTTTATCTCAGAGGCAGTGTGTAAAGAATTTATGAACACATACAGTAACCCAATGACAACACTACAGATGCACACCACACAAGTTGTAGTATACAAATAAGTATTTTTATATAGACTTAACACAAGACCCCAAATGACCAAACTCCACAATACTGTACCTTTAAAAATTGTAGAAATAGTTTAGTTCTCTTTGTATGTAAAATGCGACACTTTGAGTTCAATGTACCTTAGGATGCATAACACTATACAACGAAAGTGTTGCATGGAAGGTGATGCGTCGGTTCCTTACACACAAGAACAGTGATTTTTTCGGGTCCCTACTGAGGCGTAGGGGATGAGTTGGTTCTTCTCTGCGAGGGGAGGTGATGCGTCTGTTTCTTACTGCGCTTCCTTGGCGATGCGGCCCGCAACGCCGTGATGCGATGAAGATCCGGTGCAATGAAATAAATATGGCGTCTTCTTGATGCGACACAATGCATGACCGCCGTGCTGCGACTCAACAATGCTTTGATGCCGCGACAGACCCTGCGACCCGCTTCCTGGTGATGCTGCGGTGTCTGATTCAACGTCGATCCTCTTCTCCGGCCATGCGAGGCGCTTCGGCAACGATGCAACATCTGCAGCGGTGACGCACTTTCCCAGCGATGCTGCGACGCGCTTCTCCGATGATGCGTTGGCGTCTGGTGCGAAGTTGATCCTCTTCTCCGGTGATGCAAGGCACTTTTGTGTTGTGAAACGGCAGCAGCAGTTCGGCGACACTCTTCTTCTTTGTGCGTCGCGCTTCCAGCTCCTTTAGACACGCAGTCCCTCAGAAAGCCCAACACAACTGCAGGCACTTCCAAAGAACTCTTGGGGAGCTCGTGGGTGAAGTCTGTTGTCCCTGAGACTTCAGCAGGAGGCAGGCTCTTTCGCAAGCCTTTGGAGATCCTTCAGAAGTTGAATACAAGTAACACAACGTCTTTTCTTCTCTCTTTGGCAGTCGGGCAACCACTGCAGGCCAATCCCTCACGCTTAGGGATAGTCTCTCCTCAGTCACTCTGGTTCCTCTACTCAGCAAACATTTCGTCTTGTTTCCCAAAAGTGATCTAAAATTCTGGAGTCTGAGTCCCCCTTTTTATACACAGTTTCTCTTTTTTCTCTGAAGGCAGAGAGGCCTTTGTCTAGTCCAAATGAGTTCTCGTCAGTCCTGGAGCACTTTGTTGACAAGACTCCTCCTTTCCTTTCACAGTGCAGGGCAGGGACATCAGACTCACCACAGGAGGTGGAGCCAGTATTGTGGAGGAAAGGCATAGGCCTATTCAGGTCCCAGGTAAAACTCCTCTCACCCATCTAAATGCAGATCTCTCTATACAGCCCTGTGCTTACTCACTCCGTCACTTGGAATCCCCCAGCCCCTATCACTCAAACTCCAGACAAGGAATACACAACCTAGCAGAGGCAGGCTTGGATGGTTAGACAAGAAAATACTTACTTTCTAAAAGTGGTATTTTCAAACACAATGTTAAAACCAATTTCACTAAAAGATGCACTTTATCATTCTGAGTACAGGCATACTAAACTCGAATTTCTACCTAGCCCGAAGTAAGAGCTGTGAGCCTTGTCACCCCCTTCCATAACAAACAAATGCAAGCTAAATTAAAAGATCAAGTACAAAAAAGAAAAAATACTGCTGCCTCAGAGGCATATGCTCGCATTAAAATGTTTTAAAAAAAATTAAACTTAGAAGCTGGCCATATGCAGTCATATATATATATATATATATATATATATATATCACCACAACTTCTCCATTTTACCGGGGCCCCCGGACCTGCAGGGCGGACTCTCAAACCAGGAATGGAGATCCTGGCAATACGGAACTCTCTCCAGCAACAAACAGAGTCCAACACCGACTGATGGACAGGCAGACTTTTATTACGTCATGGAAGGCGGAGGTAACACACAATCCTTACGCGTTTCAGCCGTGAGGCCTTGGTCACAGGTGAGTGTGGTTAAAAACAGTAGTTCCCAGTGGTCACGTGGCTTGTAACTTCACTGCAAGCCCCAAAATGCAATGTTTTTGTAGGGTGAGACAAAGCTTGTTTTTAGCATAGTTTGCGTGCATTTAACCAAGTCCCACTCATTGCACAAATTAAATTAGCCAGTGCAGGTTGCTCCGCTCTCCACAAAAATGTTCGCGTGTCCTGCGGTGCCGTCAGAGAAAGAAAACTTTCACTTCTCCCTTTCTCAAAAGGATAGCTGCCAACTCGCATATATATATATATCTCTCCTCCAGTGCCGGTAGATGCGTGGGGTTGTCCCGGCGCGGTCCTGGTTAGGCCACCGACAGGCCTCAAATATACACCAATCCCCTCCAAATACTGAAGGAAGCCAGGACGCTCAGAGTTCGTTGTAGAATATTTTAATGGCAGTAGAATACGGTGCGACGCGTTTCGCCGATAAGGCTTGCTCACGCTATATATACACACACACACACAATGACATGTAGATGCCAGAGCAACATTTACTAACATCGTCATACATGCAACTTATTCTTGCACACATGCATCGATTTATCCACCCACTAACTCATTCTTGCATGCACCCTCTCAACAATCTACGAAAACAAGCATTTGCAATGCAATAGGTCTCGCATTAACGAGAGTTTAAGCTACTGGCATTGTAAATGACAATGCCTTTTATTTAGGTTTTAAAAACGAAATCAAAAATAAAAGGCATTGTCACTTGCAATGTCAGTAGCTCAAACTCGCGTAAATGCAAGACCTATTGCATTCCAAATGCTTGTTTTTGTTTGTTTGGGAGTCCTAGACCAAGCCACTTAACATGTATTTATTCCTAAAGATTCTCTTGCTTGTCCTAAACCTCCACAGACGCTTGGAGACCCAACAATTTATCTGATATGCATAAAATGTCAAAGGCTAAACGAACTGGGTGGAGGAGATACAGCTTTGTACAGTTTACATAAAATAACCCCCAGAGCAAAACCATGCTCTGCCATCAACACCAGATCACATGCCCTCTGAAACAGTAAACATGCCTGAGCAAATTTACCCAAAGAAGACCCCTCGAGTTTACAAAATTCTAGCATAACAAAAGCTCCTCCTCCTCCTCCTGGAGCAAATACAAATTTTCAGTATGAAACAAAATCCCCTACAATAGTTCTCATTAGGAAGCAAACTAACCTAAACATAGTGCCTGAACTTAAACCCAACAAACAACCGATCAGACATGAACCGAGCTTCAAAGACTACGCACACAACATGGCCTTATTGAGCATAAATGCTCTTGAGACAACACCTGCACCTCATCAGCTACAGAACCCAAGCCCATTAAGTTGCCTCCAAACAAGCTCCTCGCCGTAGGTTCTGGCTCTATAGCGGCTGCAGTGAATTTTACAGAAGGAAGGTAAAGGACTACAAACAATCCATGTGACCCACAATGAAGCAAAGCCACATCCTGCAGAGGAGTGCAGAAATTTGCTACAAAGAGGCAAAAAACCCAGCAATATGGCGTTTATCTAAAAGTACATTGAAATGCATACATTGGAATGCAGAGCATTTTGTCAGCCATAAACTGATCACATAAAACCTAGCTTTTACAAAAAAAAAACTATAGATTGCAACCCGATTTCTGCCCATCTTAAAATACATAACGATATGTAGAACAGTTTAGCATGAGCTCCATAAAAACATACAGAAAAGAACGGCTACATGAGAGAGAAACAAGACCTAAACGTGCCTTACTCTGTTCCGTGGGGCGCTGATAACACTATCGTAGCTGCCCCACCTCCTTCTAACTTCATGCACAGTGAGGTAAAAATAAAGAACTAACCTTTGAGGCAAAAGGAGAGACCAATGGATACCCTTTTGGTGGCTGTTTTCTACTAGGTAAAACCAGAAAACCTGCATTTATTGCGACTTTTTGCTAAACCAAATTGTGTGACAAATATTTTGTTTTACCGAACCTCTTTTTTTTAGTATCCAATATGAAAGCAACTTCATATACGGGCAGGTTCAGAATACAAGCTGTACAAAACCTATTGTTGCCCTGTGTTTGAGAATCTGTTCCATATACAAGGTTTTGCAGCGTGAATCTTTCTGGATTCACTATGCTGTGCATATTCCGCGGTCTTGTGGTTGGGTCCGGATTCGTAGTCTTCTTTTTTTAAATTTTTTTTTGTAGCCCTTGTGGGCGTCGGCGTCACACCTCCTCGGGTGCATTTCCGGTGACGTCGGCATGCTTCCTGCGGAAGCTCCCACTCTTGGGCGCCATCTTCAGATTCTTTTTTCCGCGGTCGGGTCTGGATCGTTCCCGTTGGGCTCCAGACATTTTTGCGGAAAGTACTGAAAAGAGTGGAAGTTGGAGAAGATATTGGAAGAAGAAGACTAAAGAAGACTTCACAGAACATTGACGAAGAGAAAAGAAGGTGAAAACCTCGAACTTCGACTATCGTCGACGTCCACACGGTCAGGGAGGCCTGAACGCACGAGGATGGACATTACGCTGTTCGAGTTCTGCCCGAACTGCAGACACAAGTACGCGCAGAAAGACCAGCACCCGGTTTGCAACCTTTGCCTGCCGGTAGAACACAGAAGCGAGGACTGCAACGCCTGCGCCGTCTTCGCCCAGAAGACCCTTCGTGTGAGGAAGAGACAAAGGGTAGCACACACCACCCTCGAAGGAAAATCCCCGACGCCATCGCTGTACGAGCTGGGGATGTCCTCGGAGGAAGAGGACCACGCTGCCGCCGAAGACGACAGCTACACGGTCGTAGAGACCGATTACAAGAAGACACCTTATAAGGTAGGAGACTCGACGTCCCACAAGAACACGAGAGACTCTGAGTCTCGAAAGTACGAGGCCAAGAGCCCGAAGGCGCCGACGCAGCGACATCTGCCGTCCGCGACCACAAGCAGGCCCAGTGGATCCTCGGAGAAGGAGTCCCTGGCGCCGAAAGCTGTTGACCAGCAGAAAGCGTCGAAGATCGTCGCCGAAAGGGACCGATCGACGTCGAGGGAGAAAGACCCTAAAGCCTCAGCGCCGTCCAAGGACCCGAAAGCCAGTTCGACGTCCAAGCCGTCGACGCCGAAAATCTCGCAGCCGAACCAGGCGACGAAGAGAGGGGCCGAACGTTCCGAAGCCGAAAACGCAGCCGAGATGGAAAGGAAAAGACGTTGGCTAGAAGCCGAAATGGCAAGCCTCTTGCAGTGGAGAAAAGATTTCGCCGCCGAGATGAGTGCCTTCACGATTCCACACAAGACCAAGCACACCGTGCTAGATCTGGTCGAAGAGGAAGAAGAACATGTCGACGACCATGTGCCTAGCGACGAGATGGTCGACGACCAGGAAGGTGAAGAGAATCCCAGCTATGAGGAGGATGAGGGCAGTAGGTTGGACGCCGAGTCGGCCACCTCTGACCCACGCGAGGAGGATTACCTAGACGTCGACACCGAGAGCCCGGAAGAGGCGGTCGACTCATACCCCTAGAGACCCTCGCCGCCGGACGACATCGGGGCATACAACTCGGCGATACAATCTGCCGCAGCTGCATTCAAGCTAAAGCTCGACGAGGAAAAGCAGAAAGCAGACTTCCTGCTAGAGACATTGCTCCCAACACAAACAAAAGGCCAGTTCCTTCCAATGCTCGAGAGCGTCTTGGCTCAGGGAAAGGAAGCGTTCAAAGAGCGCGCAACATGCAAGGCGGTAACTCCCAGAACAGAGAAAAAGTACAAACACTCCTCGAAGGACCCGGCCTACATTCGGGGCGAGGTCTCCGCTGACTGCATTATCACGGCCACAGCTAGGAAGAGGGCGAGCGTATCCACTACCTCGGGCCCACCACCGGATAAGGAGAGCAAGAGGATGGATCTGGTGGGGAGAAGGAACGAGCGAAATGCCGCAACCCACTGGCGCATGGCTAATTCCAACGCCCTGTTAAACAGGCACATGTACCAGATCATGGAGGGGCTGGGGCAGTTGTTGAAGGACCTACCCCAGGATGCTAGGCAGAAGGCCGAAAAATTGATCGAAGAAGGGAAAACGCTGCAAATTCTTGCCTTAAGACGGCCCTGGACGGAGCAGACACCGCCAGCAGGCTCATGATGATAGGTGTCACGGAAAGGAGACACGCCTGGCTCAGGATCTCAGGGTTCAAACCCGAGGTACAACACAGTATCCTGAACACACCGTTCAACGGCGAAACGCTTTTCGGAGCAACAGTTGACGAGAAACTATGCCAACTCAAAAAAGATAACGAGACGGCAAGATCCATGGGGGCATTGCAGTTCAGAGGCAACTGAAGAGGTACCCCGGCACGGAGGCCCGGCGGGAGAGGTGGAAACCAGCCAGGTACATCGCACCAGGCCTTCCAGCAGACGCACCAGGCAGACTCGCAGGCTCAGCAAGGTCACCAGAAGCAGTCCTGGCAGTACCAGCCAAGAGGTCAGTCCTTTCGAGGGAGAAATGGACGTGGCCAGAATAGAAGAGGGGGGCAGCAGCCCACCTCGAAGTGACTTCAGACACCTCCGGGTGCCCGACCACAGAAAAGATCCCAGGGGGCACCACGTACGAAGGGGTCAGGACAATCTAAAGACCTACGACCACATGACACCAGTGGGAGGAAGATTAAAGTTCTATCTCCAAGAATGGAGAGAAATAACATCAGACAAATGGATCCTAAACATCATCCAATTCGGATACTGCTTGGAGTTGGAGAGAAAGCCAACAAACAGAAAACCAAGGGGGAAGCCACCAGCAAGAGAACAGCTGGCGAGGCTTCAGGAAGAAGTGCAAGAACTTCTACAAAAACAGGCCATAGAAAGAGTTCCCTTCAGGGAAAGGAACAAGGGAATATACTCAACGTACTTCCTAGTACCAAAGGTCGACGACAAGATGAGACCCATCCTAGACCTAAGGTTCCTCAAAAAATTCATAAGAACACAAAAGTTCAAAATGACCTCCCTGCAGGAGGTGCTGCCGCAATTGCAGGTCGGAGACTTCATGGTCACGATAGACCTCAAGGACGCCTACTTACACATACCGATGAACGAGAAGCACAAGCATATGCTCAGGTTCGCAATCGGAGGAGGCCACTACCAGTTCACAACGCTGGCCTTCGGACTGAAATCAGCAGGGGATACACGTATACCCTTACCTGGACGACTGGCTGGTGAAAGCAAACTCGTACCAGAAGTGCAAGCAGCATGCACATACAGTGACGAGCACGCTCATAAACCTGGGGTTCTCCGCCCATTGGAAGAAATCATCAATGGAGCCGGAGCAAGTGAAGATCTTCCTGGGGGCAGAGATCAACACCTTACAGGGCAAAGTGTTCCCCAGCGAGAAGAGAGCAAGGGCACTGGTCAAGGAAACTCGCCTCTACCGGAAGGGACAAGCTCGGACAGTGAGGACGGCGAGCAAGATCATGGGGATGATGGCATCGTGCATCCACCTAGTGCCGAATGTGCGGCTCCACATGAGACCCATGCAAGAATGGCTCCAGGAACAATGGTCACAGGCTTCGGGCAGTTGGGAGGATCTTGTGGTGGTGACGCACGCAGTGCAGAAGGAGATGACATGGTGGACCTTGGAGAACTTAACAAGGGGACAGCCTCTAACACTCCCGACTCCGACAGTGACCATCACCACAGACGCATCCCTGAAGGGATGGGGCGCTCACATGAAGGAACTCAAAGTGAGGGGTCTTTGGACGCCAGCAGATGTGACAAAGCACATCAATTACCTTAAATTGAAGACAATCTTCCTTGCACTGAAAGCCTTCCAGACAAGACTGTACAGGCAAAGGGTATTGCTACAGACAGACAACACCACGGTGATGTTCTACATCAACAAACAGGGTGGAACACAGTCAACAACGCTTTCAACGCTGGCGCAGGAGATATGGAGGTGGGCCATCCCTCTCCAGATAGACCTGCTAGCCATACACCTACCAGGAAAGGAGAACATTCAGGCAGACTGGCTGAGCAGACAGACCTCGGCATCCCACGAGTGGGAGCTCAATGCTCAGGAGACAAGGAGGCTGTTCAACAGGTGGGGAACGCCATCAGTGGACATGTTTGCAACACGCCAGAATGCGAAATGCCGAAACTTTGCATCCAGACAACACGAAGAAGGGTCCCTTGGGAATGCCCTATGGATAGATTGGTCCGGGACATTTGCTTACGCTTTTCCCCCGATACCACTGATACACAGAGTACTGAGCAAGTGCAGAGCGAGCACCATGACCCTGATACTGGTCGCGCCACAGTGGGCGAGGAAGACATGGTACTCGCAGATCATGGAGATGGCGCAGTGTGCACCCCACAGATTCGGCAGAAGAAAAGACCTGCTCTCAATGCAGAACGGAGAGGTGCTGCACCCAGAACCAGAGAGCATGAGCCTAGTAGCATGGCTCCTGAGGACAAAGAGTTCGCACATTTGAGACTGCCAGAGAGCACCCTCAGGGTCCTTCGGGAGGCACGAAGGCCCAGCACAAGGAAGTGCTATGTCGCAAAGTGGAAAAGATTCACGATGTGGTGCAGGAGGGAAAGACTCCACAATAAAATGAAAAAGGACTCCACGGTACTGAAGTACCTGACACACTTACTGGAGAAAAACCTCAGCTCGTCCTCCTTGAGAGTTCACCTGGCGGCTATAGTGGCATACACAAGGGGTGAGATGGGCAGAAGCTTCTTCACATCACAAGTTGTAAAGAGGTTCCTGGAAGGAGCAAAAAGGATTGCACCACCCAAGCGGGTGCCACCACCGGCATGGAACTTAAATGTGGTCCTGACGGAACTCATGAAGGAGCCCTTCGAGCCGCTTCACAAGGCCTCCTTGAAGATGCTAACTATGAAAACTGCTTTCCTGGTTGCAATTACGTCCTTACGCAGAGTGAGCGAGCTGCAAGCGCTAACGCTACAGGAGCCCTACTTACAAATACACAATGACAGGGTGGTGATGAGGACCGACCCACACTTCATGCCGAAGGTGATGTCCAAGTTCCACATGAACCAGTCCATACAGATACCGAGTTTTTTCCAAAAACCAACCACTAGCGCAGAGCGAGCTCTGCACACCCTAGACGCCAGAAGGGCGGTCATGCATTACATTGAAAGGACAAAAGGACACAGGAAAACGAAACGGTTCTTTGTGTCGTTCGCCAACAGTTACATGGGCAAGGCAGTGACTAAGACCACTATTGCACGCTGGATCGCGCAAACAATCCAACTCTGCCACAAAAGGGCAGGAGAAGAACTGGCAGAGGGGGCACGCGCCCACTCCACTAGGAAAAAGGGGGCCACAATAGCCTTCCTGGCCAATACACCCATACAAGACATATGCCTGGCGGCAACATGGGCTTCGTTGCACACATTCACGAAGCACTATTGCGTGGATGTTCAGATGAACAAAGAAGCCCAAGTCGGACAAAGGGTGCTCCAGCATATATTCAGAAACCAGAGCTCATCTTCCACCCAGCCGCCACGGAAATGAGAAACCGCTACGAAATCTATGCACAGCATAGTGAATCCAGAAAGATTCACGCTGCAAAACGAATAGTTTCTTACCTGTCGGTGTAGTTTTGCAGCTTGAAGATCTTTCTGGATTCACTAGCGAACCCACCCACCTCCGCCAGAAAGATGAGGCTGGAGAGAGAAGAGGTGGTCAAAAAAAAGAAAAAAGGAAAATACAGGGAGAAGAAGTAAGAGAATATAAGGACAAGCGGTAAAGAAATTATCACCTGAATAGAACATTGCCATTGCTTCGGAAAAGAAGGAAACACGGAAAAAAGAATCCGAAGATGGCGCCCAAGAGTGGGAGCTTCCGCAGGAAGCATGCCGACGTCACCGGAAATGCACCCGAGGAGGTGTGACGCCGACGCCCACAAGGGCTACAAAAAAAAAAAAAAAACAAAGAAAAGACTACGAATCCGGACCCAACCACAAGACCGCGGAATATGCACAGCATAGTGAATCCAAAAAGATCTTCAAGCTGCAAAACTACACCGACAGGTAAGAAACTATTCGTTAATGTGCTTTCTAGTTCACTAATGGTGCTGTCGCCCAGGATGCGGGTGAGACCACAATGGTTCTATGTTTATGTATAACAAGTCCTAAAGAGCGCGCACGCTGCCCCGGAGGGGCTCGGCCCGCCAGGGCCCTCCTACCTGCAGTGTCCCCTCCCCGTAGAACACCTTGTAACTTGCACACATGCTACGTTTTCCTCCTATAATGCACCGTTGGCTACCTCTTGTATTTTGTTTGCTCACAATTGTCACCTTTGCCTCATGTAACATAACGTGTGCTTTTGTAATTTGTTCACTTGTAATTTTCCCATTTAACATTACTGTTCCTATTGTGAAGCGCTCTGACACCTTCGGGTAAAAGTCCGCGCTATATAAAAACGCATACAATAAATAAAATAAATTTAAAAACCTACAACTCCGCACTCGGTGCACGCCGACACTACATCGTGTCCTTAGCCGGGATCGTGTCACTCCTGAAGAGCAGCATGGAGGAAGTTATTCACCTGCAGGGCCAGGCTGTTGTGTAGAGAGTTGCTATGTGTATATAGGCTGGGTGCAGGGAGGGGCGCGTCCTGTTCACAGCTGTGCCAGAACACACTACACCCCACGCGCTTGCTTCCCAAGGCAGAAAGGGGGTCTACTAAAGCGCAACATCGCATACTTAAAAAAGAAATGCTAAACAGAAAACTTCTGGGCCGGGAGGAGACCTGGGAGGGCGAGGACTGCCCACGCATGCGCTGTACGTGGATCTTTCGTGTGTTCTGCTGCGCGGCTCGTGCCCAGTGGCTGCGCTTACGGACATGAAAAGCTAGTAAGTACGGCGCGGACCATGCGGCTGAGGGAGGGGGCTGCCAAAGCGCCCCAGGAAAAACATATAGCAGAAGTCCTGCAGGAGCCTACCCCGCCTTCGTGAATGCTGCTGCCAAAGTAGGATTTATTTCGGGGCTCCTGTGATCAAGACGGAGCCTCGCGCGGTGGTGCAGTAAGCCCCTGAAGACACGAGACCAACGCACAGTCACCACATGAGCTAGTAAGTAGGTTGTGATGTACATTTAGAGCACGCGTGTGCATTTTGAAAACAAATTTGTGAGCCTGGTGAGGACGGAAGGGGGACAGGAGATGGGCACATCGTGCTACGTGCGTGTTCACGCACGCGTCCACATTCCCAGTCCAGCCTGCGTGTGCCCATCTCCTGTCTCCCTTAAAGCCCTTGAAAGCATAGTCGTCGACTAGGTCTCGCTGGCGACAGCGCTTTGCGCTGCCTCGCCAGGTGCGAGACCTAAAAAGAGACACTGGAAAGGTTAAGATATTTATTTTAACCACATGCTCTAAGATGCAGTATTTTTGCTAACATAAGTAGGCATATGATTAGGAATAATATGATCAGCATTGTTACAACTCAATAAAACACAAAATGAGAAATCCTATTACAATGATGGTGAAAACCGGTATTATAGCACCTCGTAAATCACTCTTCGTTACTAGGATCTATGTTTTATAATATATAGAAGGTCTCTTAGGCTTTGTGTGGGGACCCCATACCTCTAAGATCAGCAGGAGTGAATCACATCAGGATCTGCCAAAAGCTCTTTCTCTCTGGAAACTGAATTCTTCCAAGTGCCTAAAATCATGCTTACAGTCCAATATTAAAGGCGCCAGAATCGCGTTGGCTGCAGCTGCATGTATGTTCTGGCTAAAACGTGAGCCAATCAGCCCGAGCAACAGCTACTTTGTTATGATAACCTTGGGAGGCTTTAGCACTCACTATGCAGACCAGGGTCGCAATGTAAGTCTAGGGTTGCCGAAAACAAGCTTTTCTCATGTGAAGCAATTCATGCAGCCTAACTTACAACAAAAGTTATATGCAGTGTTATGTACAAAAGCAGCAAAAGGTAAAAATGGCGTTTAAACTTCTAATAAGCCTATGCTTACATCTCAATGTGCGCAAACAGGCTCAGCCCTCACTACAGCACCCTGCCCGTTAGCCTACCATAGGAGTGACTAATATGCAGAAAAGGGAAGGTTTAGGGACTGGCAAGTGTGGGCACTTGCCCAGTCAACATGGCAGTACCAGACTGCACACAGGCAATAGCAGACCCGAGACACCCTTTTACAGGCTGCTTCTGTGCTGCATGCCCACCAGCAGTATTTGGTTTACAAGCCCTGGGCACACTCAGTGCACTGTACTAGGGTCTGACAAATAAACCAAACCAACCAATCATGGAAGCACTAATCCATACATCAATTTGCCATAGGGAGCACCTGCACTGTGGCACTGCATAGCAGTGGTACGGTGCCCAAAGCATCTATAACCAGCAAAAACACGAGATAACAGCAAAAAATTAAAGGGAGATCCACACCAAGGTGTTGTGTCTAACACTGCCTTTCCGAATAGTGGGGTCCTTCAGAAAGCCAGGTTATATGGGATATATGCAATGCTTCCCCAGGAAGTGAGATGTGTATTTTATCATAACAGGGGAGTGATCGGAGATACCTCTGGGGAGGTGTGAGATCTGACACTCTCTCCAAACCAGTTGACAAAGTAAGGATATCATCTATCCTGGAAAGGCTATTGTTTACGCCAGAGTGGAAGGTATATTGTTATTCCTGAGGGAAGCGTGAGTGCCAAACGTCTATAAGACCAAAGGCGTCAAGGAATCAGCCAGGCGAAGGCGAGTCCTGCTTTGTTCCTGTTTGGAGGTTGTCTGTCAAGCGTAGTGTCGAGTGTGGCATTAAAATCACCCCCTATGATCAGTTCACCCTGCAGGAGTGGGAGCAGGAATTTACCAAAGGGCCGGAAGGGCTGGATTTTGCAGAGCAGGCGGAATATATGCAGAAACTAAATTGTATGCTCGCCCTTCCCAATGACATGAGATAGCTGCAAATCATCCCTGATTGTCCATCCAGGACAAATTTATGACAGTGGGATGTTTTTGCTAACCAGAATCCCCAAACCCCCGAGAACCTGAAGTGAATTCAGAGAGTGTCGCCATTTTAAATCCCATCCTTTTCAGGGCCTTACAGGCAGAACCCATTAAGTGTGATTCTTGGATGAGGGCTATTGCTGGAGCTTGTCGTTTAAGGTATTGCAATACCAACCCCCTCTTTATCTTGTCACATAAGCCGTTTACATTCCATGATATGATTGAGAAAGGAGGGCCCAACGTTTTAGAGGTCTTGGGCTGTTCTTTGGTGAGGTCGGTCAAGTTGTCCCCTCGTGTCAATGAATATATACTTAATGCTGGAGCATGGAGAGCAATGAAATACGGTTAGCATGCACAAACTATGTATAAAAATCCGCATTTGGTGTACCTGTGTGAACAAAGTGAACATAAACTTAAACTGGTCCCCATCCTCCACCCCCCTTCCTGCCTCTCTGCAAGATGGACATACAATTATCTGCCACCTCAACTTTGCAGAGTGCTTATTCCCCATAACTTGTACTTGCGTGAAGGGGTAGAGTAGTCCGTCAATGACCCCGATCCATCCCCTCGTTCAATAACATATCTGTTCAATTAGTTCAGTCTCATCATAGATAGCAATGCGTCTGTGCTAAGACGCCCTGAAGGGCAGAAATTCAAGGTGAACCTGCCCAAGAACGGTAGTCCAGTACATTAGTGTCAATGGTGCTTTATCTCTATTCATTCTCCTTGGTGGCCTCTATCCTTGTTTCAGACCTGTAGTACCGGTGCCCAGGGTATCCTAATTTTTCGGTCTCTGCCGGCGTTAAGTCCTCCGTGGAGCCGATGTCTCTCCAGCCCTGCGATGCCGCATCCAGCAGTTGTTGTTTCTTGCATGTTCTTGATGGCCCTGGGGCCTGCCGCCATCCCTCCAGCCAGTCGTGGGCCTCCTCAGGCGTCCTGAAGAACCATTATTATTATAATTAAATTAAATTTATAGGGCGCACAGCTACCCGGAGGTTTTCCGGCGCCAAACCATGTTTTACCGTACGCTTCTACCCGCAACTTTGCTGTGAAGAGCATTGAGTAATTGAGTTCCTGTCGTCTGAGTTCTTTCTTCACCTCCAGAAAACTCTGTTTAGTAACAGCTGCCATGTAGTCCGGGAAGAATGGAATTACAGAGTTCTCTAGGCACAACAGAGGAGCTACTCGTGCCTTTTTCAGTATAGCGTTACGGTCATGGCATTTAAAGATGCGGGCTAACATTGGTCAGGGGGGGGGGGGGGTCTATGTCTGCCTCCTGGTACTCGACGAGCTCTTTCCACCGAGAAGAAACTGGACAGTCCTCGAGGCTGGAGCTGGGTCTTGATAAAATCTTCAACAAATAAATCCTGTGTAGGGCCCCCTTTACCCTCCGGTATGCCAAAAATGTGAACATTCTTGCGTCTGGAGCGACCTTCCTGATCGTCCAGCTTAGCCGCTATTAGCTTGTTTTCTGTTTGTAGTAAGCGCATTTGTCGTTGTAATAGTTTCGACCTCTGTCACTCTCGCTGGCATTTTCTTTTTTTGTATTCAAATCGTTTTTATTGAAAATACAAATACAAAGAAAAATACATACATGAAATAACGGAAATAAAGGAATTGAAACGAAAAGAAATGGGTCAGACTCAAATAATACATATACGACCATTATTGCAAACATGTTGGCGTAGTCAAGTGTGTGTAGATTACGCCCAGTGTCTACATAAAGCCTCATGATGAGAAAACCGCAGCGAACGAAGATAACTGTTACAGGTGATCATATCAAAAAGCAGTGTGGTTACATACAATACAATGAAGTTACAATAAAGTTCCATATATTACCACAATAGGATGGATTCACGGAGGGTCAAATGAAAATGATGAGGCATCTAAGGACTTCCAGAGTTTCCGGTTAGTCTTACGCCACGGGGAGGTATGGAGAGCCGTGTTGTCCGCACCGCTTAAGGACAGCCACTCTTGCCAAATTCTAAAGGATACATCCCTAGAATTCTTCCATTTGCATAATATGACTTTACAGGCTAAGTTGAGCAAGAGATCCATCAGGTGTCGGTCATTATCGTTGACTAATGTTTGACCAAGAACGCCTAGTAAGACATATGGAAATTCTCTAGGGGGTTGATGTTGAATATGTGTTCTATACATTTATAAATTTTATCCCAATAAAGCTGTAAGGTGGGGCAGGTGAAGAGCATATGAGCGAGGTCTCCAACAGCGGATTTACAGTTCCAGCATGTCTGATTCTTTTAAGCGCAGTTTAAAAAGTTTTTCAGGAGTCCAGTATGACCTATTGAGGAGCATATACTTAGTCTGAGACCGAATAGGAGATATTTTATTCAAGAAGGCCGTACTATATATTTTATCCCATTCAAACGAAATATTGGTGGATTTGGGTTCTGATTCGCATTTAGCCTCATTACGTTTACGCGTTTTCCTAGAGCTAGGTAGAAGTTTGTACATTTTGGATACAGTATGACCTGCTTTCAAGAATCGTGAAAGTTGAGAAGTGAGCGGTGGGTCACAAGGTTTAATGGAGCGTGTTGAGAGGAGAGCGTTAAATTTTAGAAACTCTAAGATATCCATGGGAGTTAAATTGTGTTGGCTCTGAAGGGTTGAGAAGGGTAACGGGTGGGGGCCCGCATAAAGGTCTTTTACTAAGTTTATTCCTTTCTGAGACTAGAGCTCCCAACGGAGCATATTGCCTTCAACCCTTAGAGAGGGGTTTCGCCATAAGGAGGCTATATTAGACTTATGTACTCTCAATTTATGTGGGAGGTCCAATCTCCGGAGGGCTCGTCTGTTGTTGAGGAGAACATATCGAGAGTGAGTAAGATGGGAGAGATCCGTGGTGAGGAGGGCAGATAAAGGCATTTTGTCGGTGAGTGACTTCTCTATATCTAGCCAAACCGGTGTATAGTCCGGTTGTACGGTCAACCAGTTGGCTTCTTGTTTGCATAGAAATACTGTTTGGTAGTTGTTACTTAGTCAGTGATATTCTGGGTTTCTTCCCTTGCCAGAGGAATGTATTGACTAGCTTATCAATCTTGTTCAAAAAGTCAACGGAGAAAGTCATCGGTAGCATGCTATCCAGACAATTCATCAAAGGAGTCACCATCATTTTCAGCGTTTCAGCTCTGCCACACCATGAAAGATATTTAGAAGACCACCATTCCAGTAATGTGGAGATCTTTTTAAGGATTATATTTTCGTTGATGTGAAGGGTAGAGATCAAGTCTTTGTCTAAGTCTAGGCCCAGGAACTTAAAACATTTTGGTTGCCATGCTTGGCCGGAGTCCCCCATAATCTTTGTTGCCTCGGTTATTCAGGAGTTTTACTTCAGTTTTATCTTTGTTTAGCTTATACTCTGACACACTAGAGAAGCTTTCAATAGAAGACATGGGAGCAGGAATGGCCTCATCAGCCTTTTCCGAGACCACTAAAACGGCAGCGGCGTAAGCGGTAATCTTGACCGTGTAGTCGTTAAAGTGGACCCCTGATATACGATCATTGTTCCTAATGTGATACAAGAATGGTTCAATGGCGAGTAAAAACAGTGAGGGAGAATGGGGGCAACCCCGTCTGGTTCCTTGTTGTAACTGGAAGGGTGGCGAGATCGAGCCTCCTGCCCGGACCCTAGCCGAGGGGCTGAAATATAGCAACATTACCATCCGCGTGAAATTTCCTCCAAGCCCAAACTTCTTTAGAGCCGCTTCTAGGTACGTCCAATCAACTTTATCAAAAGCCTTTTCGGCATCGAGCGAGATGGCTACTGTAGGTGATTTAGTAAGTTTTGCCCTCTCCTATACATGGGGTAAGATCCTGGTGTCGCTAGAAAGTCTATTCTTTAACAAACCAACCTGTGAAGGGCGAATACGTTTGGGCAGGAATTTCTGTAGACGGTTAGCTAGAATCATTGCAAAAAACGTACAATCTATGTTGATGAGGGAAATCTGTCTGTAATTTTTAGGAAGTGTTGGGTCTTTCCCTTCCTTAGGTAGGACTGCAATGATGACTTCAGCCAGTGTACCTGTGACTTTACCTGCTTCACTGAATTCGTGGAACAAATGTAAGAGTGATTGGGATAAAAGCGAGGGGAAACACTTATAGAATTTTGAGCTAAACCCAATCAGGGCCAGGTGCCTTCCCACATTCAAGTGATTTAATTGATTTTTCAATTTCTAGTGCGGTTATTGGGCTATTGAGTTCTGATTGCTCCGATTCTGAGAGAGTTGGCAGGTCGCATTCGTTTAGATAATCCTGGCATTTAGCATTATCAACATCTTTGTTTTTCGAATATAAGGAGTTATAAATGTATTTGAAGATTTCCGCAGTCTTTTCTGGGTCAGAATATGTTACACTGTTGTGATCTTTTATACTATTAATCATGTGTTTCTGTATCTTACATTTTAAGTATGCAGCTAGGCTCTTGCCCGCTTTATTTGATTCACAGTCTGAATCTCTTTTGCCTGTTTATCCAGACTCCAGCTCTATTGTTTATTATTTTATTATATTCATATTTTTTGTTTACCAGTTCGTTCATTATTAATTCATCTCTGGATGCAATGTGTTTACATTCTATGGCTGAGATCTCCTTTTCTAGCTCGTCGAGGGCCTTGTTGTAATCCTTATTTATGGCTGACCTGATTTTGATAATTTCACCCCTAATAGTACTTTTCAGGGCCTCCCAGCGGTTCAGGTCAGAAGTGTCCTTCCTTTTATTGTGCAAAAGGTAAGACTGGATTGCATTTTCTATGAGTTTCCTATGTTGTTCCTTTTTCAACAGTTCACCATTCAGTCTCCAAATGAACCGACGACAGGACGGTTTTACATTGGATAGGGAGAGCGAGATAGAATGATCTGATACCAGCCTGGGTTCTATCGACGTCTCCACGATTCTAGAGGTGGAATCATGTGTGATAGATAGTCAATACGTGTGTATGAGTTGTGAGGTGGTGAATAAAAAGTGTACTCCCTCCCTGTGGGATTTTATAGTCTCCAAGAGTCCAGCAACTTAAAATGTGAGCAGAGGTTAGTAAAGGCTTTAGATTTGTTGCTGCGATAAGCACACCTTGAGTCTCTTTCTAACGCCGGGTCTAACGGTAGATTAAAGTCTCCCGCTAGGATATGCATGGCCGAATCAGGGATAGTTTCAATCTGTTTAGTTAGGTCGTTCCAGACATCGAATTCGTTAGTGTTGGGAGCGTAGATATTGGTAATAAAGAACTCTGTGTTGTTCTTAATCAATTTGGTTGTGACCCACCGCCCATTAGTGTCAGCTGTATGTGATCCTATTTCAATATTTGATTTTTTCGGTATGTTATGTTATGTTACCTGAATTTGTACTGCGCACAGCTGCCCCAGCTAAGGGGCGTCCTGGCGCTTGGCAAGGTAACACGCAACAGCCCCAGGAAACACAACAGCTAAAGAAAAGGAACCAAGTTACAATAAGAAGGTTTTAATAGCCTTACGGAAGGAGAAAAGATCCTCCAACAGCCGAATCTCCACCGGGAGGGAGTTCCACAGTTCGGCTGCTTTGACCCGGAAGGAACGACCACCAACACAGCACAACTTATATCGAGGGGTGATAGTAAGAGCTTGGCCCAAAGATCTCAAAGGCCGAGTGGGGACGTACCAGGACAGGAGGTCCGTAAGAATTTGAGGGGCCGTACCCTTTAGAATCTTAAAGGCCAGGCACAGTACCTTGAATTGAATTCTGGCCCTGACTGGCAGCCAGTGCAATGCTTTCAAAGTACTGGAAACTGGGCAGGATCTAGGAAGACCAACGATTGCTCTAGCGGCAGCATTCTGCACGCGTTGGAGGCGGGTGACTTCAGCCAGGTTAGCCCCCACCAGGAGAGAGCTGGCATAATCCAGGCGCGATATAACAGTCGCCTGTATTACCAACTGCCGGGTGCGGGGGTCGAAGAACTTCAGGACTGGTGGCAGAGCCCGGAGGATTCCAAAACAACAGGCAGCCGTTTTCTTCGTGTGCCCCACAAAACTGAGAGTGGGATCCATCCACACTCCCAGGTTTTTTAATTCCGTCACCGGAAGAGGGGCCGATCCAAGCTCCGAAGGCCACCACCTGTCCCCCCAGAGATCCGCCCTTCTACCGACAATCATGATCTCAGTCTTCTTCGCGTTGAGCTGGAGACAGTGGGCCTTCATCCAGCTTGCCGCCGCCCTAAGTCCACTCTGAAACCTGGGGGCATCCTGGTCCGCATCCCCGCAGATCGTAACCGCTAGCTGGGTGTCATCGGCATATGACACCATGGTAATGCCCCACTGCCTGACCACCTCAGCCAACGGTCTCACGTATAGATTGAACAACGTGGGACTCAGCGAGGATCCTTGCGGCACTCCCTGTTTCAGAGGATGGAACTTGGACTGGAACGGTGGCACCGCAACGCTGAAGAAGCGACCATCGAGGAAGGACCGGAACCACTGGAGGGCAGACCCACCCACCCCAATCTCCTCCAGGCGATGCAACAGGATGGGATGAGAGACAGTATCAAAGGCGGCGCTTAGATCTAATAATACAAGCGCCGCCGTCTGTCCTGCATCCATCACTGTGCGAAGGTGTTCAGCCATGGTGAGAAGGGCGGTCTCCGTGCTGTGACCAGCACGGAACCCGTTCTGGGTGGGGTCTAAGATGTTAGCTCGAATGAGATGGTCGGAAAGAACCTTGTTCACATGGGCCTCCACGACTTTAGTTGGCCAGGGGAGCAGGGAAATAGGCCGATAATATTCCGGCTTTTCCGGGTCCAGGGAGGGTTTCTTCAAAATAGGAGAAACCACAGCCCGCTTCCAACTGGCTGGAACCGTACCCGAAGCCAGCGAGATGTTAATCAGGGAGAGTACCGAGGTACGACCCACAAACAGCTGGTCTCTAAAAAGGGCTGGCTTAAGCGGATCAGTGGGCGACCCGGATTTCACCTGCTGAGCCAAGATGTCAAATCCCTCAGATGTCAACGGGGGCAACACATGAAGCAGAGAATCTCCATAGATGTTACATAGAGTACCTGCCGGTGGCCTAGTGACAGGGAATGTTAAGTAGATGTTCTGAACTTTTTCTAAGAAGTACAGGGCAAGAGCCTCACAATGCGCCGTGGAGCTCGTTGTTATAGCCGAGGCCCGCTTTGCCACAAGGTCCTTCACCACTTTGAAGATGGTTTTTGATGGATTTGGGCTATTGCCGAACTCCGCAGCGTAAAAAGCTGCCCGGGCCCGGCATATAGCACGATGGTAAATTTTAACGGCAGCGAGGTAAACAACCTTCTTCCCGCTGTCGTACATCTTCCGCCACTCCCTCTCTGCTCGCCTACAACTGCCCTTGAGTGCGCGTAAAGCACTGTCATACCAAGGGCTTGACTCACTGGAGCTGATTTTCCTAGCCGAGATGGGAATCAGGGAATCAAGTGCCTTAGTAACCCAAGAGCAGAACCGATCGTAACCTGCATCTACGTCCTCAAAAGGTCCCAACGGCTCTGCCGCGAGGACTCGATGAAGGTCCTCAAGTCTCAATTTACTCCAGTGCCGTGTGGAGACCATCCTTACGGGAGCAGAAGAAGAAATTCCCGGCAAGGGGACATAGATGGCCACCGAAGAATGGTCCGTCCAGCCGAGCGGAGTAACGGCCTTAACTGTGGCCTCTGTCAAGTTCGTAAAAAACGGATCTAACGTATGGCCGCCTACGTGTGTGGGGTGCAGCACTATTTGTTGGAGTTGAAGAGCCTCCAGATCGGCTAGAAAACTGCACACCGTAGGGATATTCTGATTCTCAAAGTGCAAATTGAGGTCCCCCAAGATAGAAAAGTTAGCACACCCCAACGCCAGAGAACTTACAGCGTCAGGAAAGGCAGCCCTAAATGCCACATCGCTTCCCGGAGGGCGAGAACACCGTTTTTCTTACCTATTGCCTCAGAACCTACGACTTCATTGTAAAATCTATTTGTAAGTGTGTTGAATTGTTTGGCATCCATCTTTGTTTCCTGTAAAAGAACAACATCCCCCTTCCGTCTCTGAAGGTAATCCAAAATCTTTCTCAGCTTAACCGGGTGGGTAAGCCCTTTAACGTTAAGCGAGAGTATTTTCAGGTTATCCAGTATAGAGGTCCCTAAGGGGGTTTTGATCATGGTGTGTGACATTATAGTTTTGTCATAAGAGTGATCCAGGCTAGATCAGTGTCACTGCTGCTGTTGAGGTCACTAAGCTCTCGTCTCATGTGAGCTGACAGCGTGTACAGGACGTATGTAGGGGTATAGGATCTTAGAGAATCAACTACGCATCTGGTGTGAGCACTGTTAGAGAGGATAACCTAATGTAGCTATTGAAACACATGTGCCATACGTACTGCATGTGCCAACGAGGCCCGTACATTTGACCCAAACAGATATGTTGTGTTAGACCTTGGTCCATATTGGTAGACGAATGAATGTTGGGGCACCTTTTCGGTTTAAGACATGGGGCCATAGTTATAAAATGGAACTTGGCACTTGAGCAAAGAAAATAATAACATAAGGACAAAAATAAGCAATATATAATAATACATACATGCTCTGAAAGTCGGCTCGCATGAGCGAGATCTCCGCGGAGATTTCCAGCGCCCCACAATTAAGAGCTTTGTTGGCCAGTCTCTGCTTGGTCCTGGTGCCACTCGAGGTCCCGGCTTTAATAGATGGTGTAGGCTGCTTCCCAAAGGCACGACGTAGGGTCTTCGTCCTACACGTCTCGGCTCTCATAGAGGGATCAAAGGGCGCCCGTTGCTTCTGACACCTGGATCATTGCATTTTGTTGCGGTTTGTAGACAGTTTATTTGTTGGATCGCTGGGGATGTCACGCTGATTTCGGAGCCTCTCTAGGTGGCTGCCACTTTTGTTTTGCTGCTAGCCACGCCTCCAGGAAGTTAATTATATTGAGGAAGTCCCATTTTGAATGTGATGGAATGTCATAATAGATTATTGTAATATCTAATCTCTGCATTGAAATTAGTGTTGTATGTCATGAGAGTGATGGAAGGACTGGGGCTGTTCAGTCCCACAAACCATCTAGCTTCTGTCAAAGACATTAATCGCTGACTCCTCCCTAAGGACGCACTATATTATCTCCTAAGGGCAGTTGTTTGAATTTACCAGTACAAATGTAGATGCCACTTATATGCGCTGCTCTTTGACATTTATCAAACAAGACGATGCATAGTTTTACCTAAATTGGATCCCTATCTTTTATATAAGGATAGTGCAAATTTAGCAATTCAGATCCCAGTCATCAAGGTCTGAAGCTTCTCTAAATCTAAAATGATTAAGATGCCTTTCTACTTAAGAAATAAAAAAAATTATGTTTAATAATGTATTGTCACTATATGAAGTGAAGAAACAAACTTCCTTTACCAGAGGGTATATTGGTTGGTCCCAGGAGGTGAACATCGGAACCCTTTAGAATAAAATCTACACAGGCTAACGATTGGAGTTTGTTTTATAGATTACCTGCTCTTCATTAACTAGCGTTTTCTTATGAAATGTATTGAACTAATTTGGATTTTCACAACTGCTATCCAAATCGACATTGCGCTGCAGAATACAGTTTTGTAGCTGTGGATTTTGCATATTTTAAATGCACAATTCGGGCAGTAAGTTTGAGGCATGCACATTCAGCAAATAAAGTGCAACATAACAGTTGCATACAGGTGGTGCTCACTCAGAAAATCTGAAGAAGGTTTTGTGCAGTGGGGTAGAAGGGACGGTGTGAGGAGAGAAGTTTTCAAGGAGTAGTGGGCTATGCTGCTCAGTTATATGATCTTGGCCAAGTCCTTTTTTTATTCAAGGTTGACTGACACCTGTGCTATCTAAACTTGATGCATTTATTGGTCTTCAGCAAATAGGGTACCATATTTTTTGTAAGTTTGGTGGTGCTTTTGAGGCTAAAGGACATAGTGTTTAAGAAAACTCAATCTGCGATTCAGTTGCAAACAATTTAGGTTTCGACTGCTGTTTTTTTAAAAAGAAACATTTTTATTGGCTATTAAAATATACAGTACATGTACCGGAAGGCAGCTATATATACTGAAAACAATAAGAGAATGTGAGCATATTTGCCGCATGTAAAGAAAAGCACAGACCTTTGGTACATTTGATGTACAGCGTTCTCTTGCGCAAAGAATAATAAATAACATGACTATCTTCCCACAGTTTCAGCACTACTTATTTTCGAATGGCACCAGGAAATCATGTAAGATACTTCTTTCGACAGTCGTTCTCTCATCTGTATTTATGATTTAGCCACCCTTGTCAGTCACTTAGGTGCAGGGATGCCTTTGCTACCCCCTCCAGGTCATATTTTTACTCATTGTGACATTCAGGGGTATCATTAAGGGAATTTGTAGAGTCCGGTAAATTTAAATTTGTGATACAAACAAAAGGGCAATCCAAACTGTCTCTGGGTCAGTTCACAAATCTGACATAGCGGCATCAGAGCTTTCCAAAATGAGAAAATCTGCGGCCATGAGTAACCTGAGGTGGGTGAGAAGGGGACGGACTCCACTGTTGTGTCAATTAAGAGTAGATTATCGGGGGCAGAGGAGACCTCCAGTGTTCCTCGGTTCAGCATCCCTGGGAAGAGGTAGATTTGCCTTAAGCGGTGCAGCCACTCATCACTTCTAACGTGCATCATCTTCCTCATCTGTCATCTCTGGCTCTCTCAGATGGCACGTCATGTCCCTCCATATCTTCCGGTGCATCCTTCTCTGGGTGTTCCCAGAACTCTAGCACCTCTGCACACAGCCCCTCAGCTGGACGTCGTTGCACACCACAGGCATCTTCCCTAATAAGGGCTCTCTTCTGCTCTAGCCCAAACAGTGACATCGAACCTCCACCCAAGTCAGAGCTGCTGGTTCCACCCCAGATTTCCACGTCATTGCTATGCGTCTCTTGCCCAGAGCCAGGTGCCCACTTTCTGTGCCCGAGGTCTAGGTCCAACCCCAGTAGGCAGGTTTCCAAAGAGCAGGAAAACAAGTATGTCCCAGGGTTGTATTAGGTGTACATGTCATAGTCTCCCGGAAGGGCCACAGCTGGGGAGAGCTCCAGGTCATGTGACAAAAATCTGCATCTATGAATGTACATCTGGGGCAGCTTTGTGACTCCATTCCATATATGACCTACAGTCTGTGGGTCGGCAAATGGGTCATGTGGACATAATTAAATTGGTTTTATTTCAGCCTTGTATTCTTGGAGACTTTCTTGGGGTATGCCAGGATTTTACATGACTCTGAGTCTGTGAGTTCTCACCTTCCCCAACAGTGCCTCCATCTCTCACCGATTGCCACTAGCAGTTTCCGAACCATTCCCAATAGCGTCTTATAGAACCATGTCACCAGGTGTTGTGCAGTTCCCATTGGCTGTAGCGCTGCATGTGTCTCAGGTTAATTAGGCCCGACCACAAGTCTCCAGCAGTTTGTGTCAATGCTTTGTATGTTAAAAATTGTCCGGGGGTGTGTGGGGGGTGGGGGAGGGGGGGGGGGGGGGTTTAGTCACCAAATCTTCCAGTAGGATCAGAGTTCACTGCTAAGTCACCCACTTTCACTAGTCCAGCTTCCATCCAGGTGGCCAATTGTACAGCTGTAAAAAAAAAAGAGGAGTGGATCACCAATGGCAACGCTGGTGCATAAAGTGGAATCCCGAAATCCTGTTTTTTTTATTTGTATTTGTTTGTATTGATTTTACAAAGCAGTGAGCCAAACATCAGCAGTGAGCCCCAACACTCAGATGTTACAGCCTGCCATGTCTCCAACTTGCCGCTCCAGAATGTTCACCCTTTCCAATAGGTCCTCTACTCTGCGGGTCAATGCAGTGTGCTCCTATGTATTTCTTCTTGAAGTCTCCACTCCGTTAACCCGGTTGGCCAACTCACAATGCTCAGCTTGTAGTATGCCCAGGCCCACCAACACCGCATTAATGTCTTGCTGGAAGGGTGATGTTTGTGCCCTCTATTACAGCAATTATTTTGCCAAGATGTAAGTGTATTGAGGTAGCTGGAAGGTACAAGGTTTAATCTGAGCCCGGAATAGGAAGTGGTCTGGGTACCTAAGGTCTCGATTGATGTGTAAGGACCCAGTCAAAGGAATAGGCACCCTGGCAAGTCCACATGCTGTGCAGGATCTTGGCCTTGCTCTGTCTTTGGACACTCCCTCCTACGCTGCTATGCTGGGTGTCAGTCCGCATTCACCACAGGCCGCAGATGTTACAGAATAATTGCTGGACTGAAGCTGAGCAGCTGTCTCACGTTTCCAGCATTTTCGGCTCTCAAGCCACACCCTTTTGTGTTTGCTTGTTTGTGAGAAATATGCCAGGGTGAGCAAGGTGTAATTGTAAGTCTGTCTTATAATAACTGTATCCGTTTTTGAAGGGAAGTGCTAGTGTAAATAAATATAGATTTTCCTTTGAGAACCCACCAGAGCAGGCAAAAAGAAATGGCTTCCTTTCATTGGATGGCCTGAACCCTTCCAAATTAGTTTTTCCTCCCTCCTTGAATGCCATCTTATTAAAGTTTCCCGTCTCCTTTTTTATTTGTTCCTTTTTATAAAAACCTTTTGCACTTCATCAGCTTAAGAACAACAACATGTAATATTGCAGCAACGTTATGAAGAATAACAGTACAATAGCGGCGGCGTTAGGTAAACTTCACATCTTGAAGTGGATTACTGTAACAGAACATAGCTAGGGGGACCCAATGTTATATGTTAAATCGGAACAATAACAATACAGTGGCCAAAATTACATGTCCAGCCCGCCAACTCATTTTTACACAAAAGCTACTCTTCGCTATCCGTGGATTCATCCTTTGAGTCGTCTTTCCCCCCCCCCCCCCCCCCGGATCCTGAAATTTAGTACATGGATGTTAAATTGGATGTGGACTTGGAATCTTGGGGAGCACTGAGTGGGTGCATTGCATCAGAGTTGCCTCTGCACCGACCACTCAAACTCCTTTATCCCACGATGCCTCTGTGGGAGCCTGAATCTCGATCCATATGAAATGCATTCACCACTTCTCCATCACCAGGACAGTGCTGACCAAGAATATCCACAATGCTATCCCAGAAGTCTCTCCTGCAGGCAACCCCACACCATATGCATAAAATCAGCATCCATGGCTCCGCAACGAGAACATGCAGACGAGTGCTCCGAATACATTCTGTACATTCATCCGTCGGAAAGGCGGGTGGGGCTCTTCAAAGTACCATGCACATAATTGAAAGGTATTAATTTAAACCGGGCATGGCTGGACACAGTCCTCAATAACGCACATATCCTGGCACCGCCCACATCTGAGAAGTGTCCCAAGGTCTACCTCCCATTGCCGAAGCTCTTCTAGTGGCCCATTAACCATATCAGCCAGCTGTGCTTCGTAAAACTTTGAGGCAATGTGGCACCCATGGGAAACATCCTTTACAACGCAACTTTTACCTTGCAGTGCTATTACAACGAAAACCATTACAACGCATTGCGCTGGGGGGCGCTCTAGGATAGGGAATACATTTAATTTACTATCCAACACCTTCCCTAGTGACCTCGGGGACTGGAGTTGGAATAGTAAATTAAACTACTCACTATCCAGCACCCCAAAGCGCTATGCATTGTAATGGTATGCGTAGTAAAACCTGCGTTGTAACAGCATGCCTGGTAAAAGCATGCGTTGTAACGTCATACATCTGGCACCCATCCCCCCCACCCCCCCGCCCGCAACAACAATGCCCCTAGTATGACCGAAGCCTGATGTGCCACAGTGAACTACTACCAAACTGTTCTGGCCACATCTGTCATTCCCCCATAATAGAGAAACTGTCCAATCCGAACAGGGTCCTCATCAAAGGATATAAATACATAATTTGGATAAATGTCTCCAACCAGCTAGCACCCCGCCTCTTGCCAGATTTGGAATAACATCTGTGAGAATGTAGCCAAAACCTACAGCGGTAACACCTTGTAAAAGGTGGGACTTCTGATTAACAACGTCACCAACCAAGGTGACCTAGTTTAGGACACCCCCGCGCCGCACGGCCACCAGCTGCTGCGTGTGCTTCCCGCCTGCCTGCCTCGTTGCCCCGGCCGCCGCCGGGTGACCACGCCCCCTACCACCGAGCGGCGTGGTCTCGCTGTGCTCGCCTAACCTGCTACCGTTCCTGACCCAAGACCACCTCTCCTTCAGGAAGAAGCTGAAGACCTGGCTCTTCGAGCAGTAGCAGCACTCCCCCCCCCCCCCCCCCCCCCCCCCCCAGCGCCTTGAGACCCTCCGGGTAAGTAGTGCGCTCTATAAATATCTTTGATTGATTGATTGACCAGCCTCTTCCATACTGTGGCACCTGATGCACTACATAAGGAACTGCAGAGGACATCCTCGATCCTGCCATTAAGAGCACCGGTAGCCCATACCGCTCCACCAAACCCGCTATTGGTCTTCTCCCAGTTAATCCCTGCCTCCATCCCTCTTGCTGCATGTTGCATGTGAGAAGCAAAGTAGTAATATTCCTTATTCAGAACCCCTAGTCAATCCTTCTCATAGCCCCTTATTTACATCCGACAGGCCTCCCTGCTTCCTTTACCTGCTCGTATAAGTGAGGTGAGGAGTGTATTTAACTTGCAGAAAACACCTGCTCTCTCGGGACACAAGGAATTCTGAATGGAATGACATAAAGACAGCGCGGCTGAAACACCGTTTTGGAAATCCCAGTTCTTCTATTCAGTGACAGAAACACCATTTCCATAATTGCACTGAGTCCCATAAGGAAATCCCCCACTCCTCCCCTCAGTATTATACTGGAATTGCTTTTTGTATGCGTGAATCACCATTATGCCCAGGCAACTGAAGTGATCAGTCTCCCATCACATCACTAAATCCGGCAGCCCCACCACAGGTACCCCAGCCAACCCTGCCAGTTGTAACAATAAGGCTTTCCTTATATTGATTTTGAGGCCAGATACCGCCCCAACCGCCTTCATAGCCCCAACAGGAGTGCCTCCGATGACCTAGGGCGCCCTGAGATAAAAGAATGCACATCTGCATAGAGCGCTATGGGTGTCTTGTGTGACCTACCTTTATCCCCCATGACCATGCACATGTTCTTGCCAATAACTCCATTGCCACAGCAAACATCAGGGGGACACTTGGCATCCCAGTCTCGTAGCACGCTCTATGTACCACCTATACTGTCCCACTTTCACTTGTACTCCTGGGCTGCTGTATAACAATTGAACCCAGGCCCTAAAGTGGGGCCCAATCTCCATGGTCTTCATCATCTCTGATAGATGCCCCCAATCGACCATACCAAATGCCTTTTTGATGCCGATTGAGGCCAACACCATTTCTTCCTGCCTGTCCTCAACCTCATGGAGCACGTGTTCCCTGCTTTTGTTCTTAATATTCTTTCTATGCTTAAGATTTAGTTGCCCTCCATATAGTGAAAAGTACTAGTAAGCTCCAAAGCGTTTACCCCAAGTGATGCATTCAGATCATCTTCGTCATTCTGTAAGGTTCTTCCCCCTCACTTTTCCCCTTTATCCTGCTGTGTAGTTGGTGATGTTCGCAAGTGTTATATATAGCTTGCTTTGAACTGAACCCGTTTTTAGGGCTCGGACTCCTCCCCACTGAAAGTGGGAGGAGTTTCGAGAACTAATGTTAAAGAAGAAAAAAAGAAGTATCTCCTAGGGCTTTGGCCGAGACAAATTCCACACATTCCTTTGCGTGTTCTGTCATCTGGCCAGTGATTCGTGTTCGTTGTGTTGTCGTTTTAATAGGCTTGAAGTGATAGGGTAAATGTAGTTTTGTTCCGCCATTTTGGGCATATTTCGTTCGTGCTCGCGCAAAGAAGTACATTAATTATAATTAGGAGCTGTCAGGGTGCCTCCGTAAGTGAATCCAGATGGCCGGGCGCGTTCATCATTCAGCAGCGCTCAGCGCGCAGCTGCTCCAGTCCCGGGCTGCCGCTAATTATCCTCGTAGTCAGGGAACTCCTCGTATTTCGATAACTCGACAAGCTCACAGGGTCCCAGCGTCCGTGGCAGGGAAAAAGCAGAGGGTTTGTAACAGCGCCAATGAAGAAAAGAAAACGCCAATGTTCAGTGTTGTACTGCGAGCGGCCATCCGAAATAATTGTTCACTTTCTTGTACCGTGCAAAGAGTAGCTGATTCACCCCTCGTTGTAGCATAGTTTGGTGGAGCTTTTCTGTACCCTGTGTTCGGCTGAAGAGAGGTGCGAATAGGGAGCGATTACGAAGCTGTTTTCCTTGCCATTACTGGAGAAGGCGAGGCAGAGAGGGCCTCACAGTGATCATGGAAAGGGCGCCCTGCAGCAGCCGCCAGGGAATGGGCATTCACGCTTGGGGGGAAGAGATAGGAGCAGCCTTGTTCAGTCACACTGTCCTGATAAGCGGGTTTGCTGACAGGAGGCCTGATTAAACTGCCAAACTTGCTTCAAAGAGTCAGATCACAGTATGAAGGGGCCGAAAAAATGTCGAATGAGTGTGCCTCGGGAAAAATGAGAGGCCAGCGGGTGTAGTTGAAATGTCCAGCCTGCACACACCCAGCCCACCTTTACCACACTGCAGCATCCACGGCGCAAACCTTTCTTTTTAGTGGTCGCTGGTTGTTACTAGGTGCGAGGTACAAGTTGCCAGTGGTAAGCCATGTTTTTGTTTTCTTGAAAATGGCTATTTTGCATGCGTTTCTCTGTTATCCTGGTTTGGTACCGACTGGTAACTTTTGTAGAGTTAAAGGATGATGTCTGTTGTCGGCTGCTAAAGGGGAGGCGTGTGGGTGTTTTAACACGTGTGCCTAGTTGCCCTCAGTTAATGCAGCCGTGTAGCCATTTGCTGCTGCCCAGGCGTGGTATTGATGCAGACAGCAATGAATCAGCTAAACATATTAAGGAGTTGCAGACCTACATAGATGTCTGGCGACCTTCCCCGACTAAGCCCCTGACCCTTGTTTGATTATATTTGAAATCGCTTCGAGAGAAGGAACACACACAGTAGGGGAATTGAAACATGTACACGACATGATGACGTTTCAGCAGATTTACATTCTTGCCATGTTGTAGTGTTATTACAAATATCGTAATGTTCGCTTTGCATGTGATGAGAAAAATACCCTTTATTTGTAAGCCCTAGAAAGCTATGGTAAACGAGTCCTCTGGTACAAGTAAAAGTGCAGTTTGAGAGTGCAGTTTGAGAGTGCAGTTTGAGAGTGCAGTTTGAGAGTGCAGTTTGAGAGTGCAGTTTGAGAGTGCAGTTTGAGAGTGCAGTTTGAGAGTGCAGTTTGAGAGTGCAGTTTGAGAGTGCAGTTTGAGAGTGCAGTTTGAGAGTGCAGTTTGAGAGTGCAGTTTGAGAGTGCAGTTTGAGAGTGCAGTTTGAGAGTGCAGTTTGAGAGTGCAGTTTGAGAGTGCTGTTTGAGAGTGCAGATTGCAGATTGAGAGTTGAGAGTGCACGTTGAGAGTGCACATTGAGAGTTGAGAGTGCAGTTTGAGAGTTGAGAGTGCAGTTTGAGAGTTGAGAGTGCAGTTTGAGAGTTGAGAGTGCAGTTTGAGAGTTGAGAGTGCAGTTTGAGAGTTGAGAGTGCAGTTTGAGAGTTGAGAGTGCAGTTTGAGAGTTGAGAGTGCAGTTTGAGAGTTGAGAGTGCAGTTTGAGAGTTGAGAGTGCAGTTTGAGAGTTGAGAGTGCAGTTTGAGAGTTGAGTGCAGTTACAGAGTGCAGCATGAGAGTTGTGAGTGCAGCATGAGAGTTGTGAGTGCAGCATGAGAGTTGTGAGTGCAGCATGAGAGTTGTGAGTGCAGCATGAGAGTTGTGAGTGCAGCATGAGAGTTGTGAGTGCAGCATGAGAGTTGTGAGTGCAGCATGAGAGTTGTGAGTGCAGCATGAGAGTTGTGAGTGCAGCATGAGAGTTGTGAGTGCAGCATGAGAGTTGTGAGTGCAGCATGAGAGTTGTGAGTGCAGCATGAGAGTTGTGAGTGCAGCATGAGAGTTGTGAGTGCAGCATGAGAGTTGTGAGTGCAGCATGAGAGTTGTGAGTGCAGCATGAGAGTGCAGTTTGAGAGTGCAGTTTGAGAGTGCAGTTTGAGAGTGCAGTTTGAGAGTGCAGTTTGAGAGTGCAGTTTGAGAGTGCAGTTTGAGAGTGCAGTTTGAGAGTGCAGTTTGAGAGTGCAGTTTGAGAGTGCAGTTTGAGAGTGCAGTTTGAGAGTGCAGTTTGAGAGTGCAGTTTGAGAGTGCAGTTTGAGAGTGCAGTTTGAGAGTGCAGTTTGAGAGTGCAGTTTGAGAGTGCAGTTTGAGAGTGCAGTTTGAGAGTGCAGTTTGAGAGTGCAGTTTGAGAGTGCAGTTTGAGAGTGCAGTTTGAGAGTGCAGTTTGAGAGTGCAGTTTGAGAGTGCAGTTTGAGAGTGCAGTTTGAGAGTGCAGTTTGAGAGTGCAGTTTGAGAGTGCAGTTTGAGAGTGCAGTTTGAGAGTGCAGTTTGAGAGTGCAGTTTGAGAGTGCAGTTTGAGAGTGCAGTTTGAGAGTGCAGTTTGAGAGTGCAGTTTGAGAGTGCAGTTTGAGAGTGCAGTTTGAGAGTGCAGTTTGAGAGTGCAGTTTGAGAGTGCAGTTTGAGAGTGCAGTTTGAGAGTGCAGTTTGAGAGTGCAGATTGAGAGTGCAGATTGAGAGTGCAGATTGAGAGTGCAGATTGAGAGTGCAGATTGAGAGTGCAGATTGAGAGTGCAGATTGAGAGTGCAGATTGAGAGTGCAGATTGAGAGTGCAGATTGAGAGTGCAGATTGAGAGTGCAGATTGAGAGTGCAGATTGAGAGTGCAGATTGAGAGTGCAGATTGAGAGTGCAGATTGAGAGTGCAGATTGAGAGTGCAGATTGAGAGTGCAGATTGAGAGTGCAGATTGAGAGTGCAGATTGAGAGTGCAGATTGAGAGTGCAGATTGAGAGTGCAGATTGAGAGTGCAGATTGAGAGTGCAGATTGAGAGTGCAGATTGAGAGTGCAGATTGAGAGTGCAGATTGAGAGTGCAGATTGAGAGTGCAGATTGAGAGTGCAGATTGAGAGTGCAGATTGAGAGTGCAGATTGAGAGTGCAGATTGAGAGTGCAGATTGAGAGTTGAGAGTGCAGAGTGGCAGTGAGTGCAGAGTGACTGTAGAGTGAGTGCAGAGTGACTGTAGAGTGAGTGCAGAGTGACTGTAGAGTGAGTGCAGAGTGACTGTAGAGTGAGTGCAGAGTGAGTGCAGAGTGGCAGTGAGTGCAGAGTGACTGTAGAGTGAGTGCAGAGTGGCAGTGAGTGCAGAGTGACTGTAGAGTGAGTGCAGAGTGGCAGTGAGTGCAGAGTGACTGTAGAGTGAGTGCAGAGTGGCAGTGAGTGCAGAGTGGCAGTGAGTGCAGAGTCAGTGTGTCAGGGTGGGCAGTGTGTGAGTGTGTAGGGGCAGTGTGTGAGTGTGTAGGGGCAGTGTGTGAGTGTGTAGGGGCAGTGTGTGAGTGTGTAGGGGCAGTGTGTGAGTGTGTAGGGGCAGTGTGTGAGTGTGTAGGGGCAGTGTGTGAGTGTGTAGGGGCAGTGTGTGAGTGTGTAGGGGCAGTGTGTGAGTGTGCAGAAAACACCCCACACACATACACCACACACACATACACCACACACACATACACCACACACAAACCATACACCTCAGTCTCTCAACACCACACACTTGTCACCACTCAACACAACACACTCACCACCACACTCACTCCCCAGGCTCACCCCCACAGACTCACCACCACACACTCACCAGCACACACTCACCAGCACACAGAAAACAACACACACAACAACACACCCCCAGCCGTCAATGAATGCTTTCACCATGCACAAACACCAACAACCATCATCCATCTGTGCACGCTTTTACCAAGCACACACCCACCAGCCGTCAGTGCACCCTTCCACCAGGCACACACACCTCCAGCCGGCAGTGCACTTTTCCACCAAGCAATCGCAGTATGGTACACTTTACTTTTAAACATATTCATATAAAGCACAGCATGCCACCATTGGTAAAATTACAATTCAACCAAGATACTTCCACTACACACCACATGCACACACTCCATAACACATGGCAAAAAGACATTGGCATTTACAATGCCATTCGCTCAAACTCAAATAAATCCGAGCCCGATTGCATTTCTAATGCTTGTTCATACTAGCACCATCCATGGGAATCTTAAGCTCTGTCTTCCATGTTTTATTCACCATACAAAGTAAATTCTAGTTTCTTTTGGGCTGATAAATGCATGAGGTGCATTTCACCTGAGCCTTCTTTCAG
Organism: Lissotriton vulgaris; assembly: GCF_964263255.1. Classification (NCBI taxonomy): domain Eukaryota; kingdom Metazoa; phylum Chordata; class Amphibia; order Caudata; family Salamandridae; genus Lissotriton; species Lissotriton vulgaris. Next base: position 186,939,437 of record NC_141690.1, on the reverse strand, counting down.
ATTCATGATGCTTCATGTTCCTGCATTGCTTTTGCATCTTATTTGTAGGAGATGCTTTGTCTAAGTAAGCTGATTCGTTGTAAGGGTCTCTTTATAGCGATTGGGTTCAAAGGCCTTAGTGCATGCAGCATCGTGGCATTTTCAGTACGGTAAACTGTCCCTTACTGCCGTGTTCCAATTTCTGTTCTTGCCACAACCACTCCGCATATGGACCACACGCTAAAGAACTTTTTAAAATAGTATTCCTAGTTCTGCTTGATTTTGCAAAGAAGTGTTAACTTTGTACCTTCAGAATATACTGCAGTTATAGATTTTACTTCTCTAATTTATGCAGTGTAACTACACAAACCATCTATTGCGTTATGTAAGAAAAAAGATAGTGTCATTTTGTTTCAACTGTTGAAGATAGCTCCTAGGGGGTTTTAGCTTTTATGAACATTGTTTTGTGAATAAAGTAAACAGCCATATATGCAGAACGACGGTTAAAGTGTTTTAAGATCTAGAAATATTTTAACAAATGGTATGCACTTAAAGAAACTGATGTTTATTTAAAAAAAATGTTTGACATTATTATTATTGTTATAATCATGTATTGTATTCAAATTACACCAAGTTCTCACATGACCAAGATAGAAAAGAATACCATTACATGCAGTGTTCTTTGCAACAACAAAAAAAGGTTCTTTTTAAGACTGGCTGGAATCTTCCAACAGAGTCTTGCAGAACAGAAAAGATGGGCCAAGTTTTGAATATTGTTGTTCATGGTTTCAAAGCCATTCTTATAACGAACAGCCTTTCTCCGCTTTTAGTCCATTTTTATTAATCCTCCAGCTTCATTGTAAATGCTTTTACTCTGGACTGTAGCTTTGTTACAATGTGTATGCTTTTTATTAAAAAAATGGTAGTATATTTTATTTTATTTTTTACAGGCTCCCTTTACCTTTGGTTTGGGTCAAAGGGCACCGTACACCACAGGAGAGCACTGCCTACTTTGTAGAAGCGAGCGTAAAGATATTTCATTTTTAGAGAGTGGGATTAAAAACTCTAGCAAAACTGCACTTTCAACTTCTCCAAAAACAAACAGTATGCTTCATCTTCCATTGTGGGTATGTCCAGACTGTCGACGGACAGTTGAAAAAGAGGAAACGCATGCAACATTAGAGCAGTCTCTAGTGGTAAGTTGAAACCATGGAAAAAACTTTGCATATTCCCTTTTATTGCATTGTAGTGGGTTTACATATATAATTAGCAGTTTATTGGGCGGGTAAATGCGAACACTGAGCCAATAACCACATTCCTATATTTTAATAGCCCTTCACAGGCAGTGCATTCTTGTTACTTGCAATTTGGAGAGATGAATGTTGCTTTATATTTAGGGTTGGATTTGTGGGATAGCACTAGATGTTAGCCTACGTGTGAGTCAATGGTGATGCTAACGTTACTCCTGAGTGAGGGTAGCTTATTTTGTGTGTTCTGGTGCTTCTGGTAATAACTGTGATTGTGCACTTGAGTAGAGAGTAGGTGCCAAAAGTATTTTGGGGGCATCTAGTCCTATAAAGGAGCAGCAGCAGGTAAAGGTTAAGTGCCCATCCGAATGCTGTATAGAGGAGGACTGCCTTTGGCACCGTAAACCCTGCAAGCATTTATCACATGTTTCCATCTCAGTCGAAATCCCAAGTATCTGAGTTTCAGTGCATCAGTCTTTGTTCCATGGAAGGAACCCATTTGTCTCAAAGAGAAACTTCTGAACATTCCCTAAGCTATTATTTATCTTTAAGTCCTTAGTTTATGACTCCTTGTTTGGAAATTACTGTTTGCTGACTTGTAGTTGGTGAGGAATTCATCACATCTTCCGATGCAACTAGATTCTTATTTATTTTATGCAAACAAGCCACCTATGCTCCACTTCAGAGAGCTATGCAGATATTTGTCTGTCTAGATGCTGTGCAATATATTATGGAATAGCTTTGTTGAGTGTAGGGAGGTGCCATGACTCTGGTGAGGCAAAGCAGTGGGTTATAATGTCCTCCCCTCCCTCAACAATAACCATATATAGCATATTATGTTCTGCACATCTGCATATAGTGTTATGGCATGATATTTTTTCATGCTTATTTTAATTAAAAAATATATATTCAACAAACAAAATCATCCAGTATATGAAATGTTTTGCGGTAAGGTAAAATCCCAGTTCAGGGACCTCCTCACCGTTATGAAAGTGCTCTACTGTAGTAATAAACTGACGTTTGACCTTTGCACTGTTATAATGTGTGTTTATTAGTACATTTGCTCTAATTGTGTTATTGGGACACATTTATTTTCCCTACCACAGCCCATAACATTTTATATATATATATATAAGTTTAAGCAGGGCTCGAAAAATCATAAAAATGTCACTAGTCCTCCAAGTCTAGTAACTCTAATAACCTACTCGACCTAACTGTAAGGTACCTGAGCCATGAAAGTGTCTCAAATTGTGTTTTGTTAGAATAATATTCTGTCTTAAGGAGCTGCCTTTTTCTTCGTTATCACATGAGAGCACCTTCAAATATGCAGGTTCCCCATTTCTGCTGTACAAAAAACTCTTAAATTGCTAAACTAAATGTTTGCTCCATGTAGAATAAGAATGAAGCCCACATATAGGGTGCACGTGATCCCTGACTTGCCTCTTAGTTCCCTAATAGCATTGCCATCTGGGCATGAGCTGAGTATTTCCGAGTGTTGGACCAGGCCTTGTGGCGTGGTTCCCCCCGTTCCTCAGCTCCCCGTTAGCCCAGCCCCGTACTCAGAAACCCCTGGCTGCCCTGCCCAGGTCCGACCAAACGCCCGCATCGGCCTGTCCCCGGCCACCTTCCCAGCCCGCGCGCCCCAAACCCGCAAGGCCCCATAGGCCTACCGGCAGCCATTTTCCCTTCCCGAGATACCTGACTCCATGGGCTTAGCATGACCCCAGCCCCAGCGAAGCTTAGGCTCCAGACGTGCCAGCCCCCATTGGGAGGGTGAGGGCTACCCTAGTGAGAGAAGACAGGGAGGTTCGATTGCACCTCCGGCCTCCCCTGAGAGACTGGTTTCTGTCACACCTCTGGTCTTCCCCTGGGGGCCGGTTTCGATTGCACCTCTGGCCTCCCCGAGTGCTGGCTCCAGACCTGCTGGGCGTCTGGGAATTCCCGGACGCATCCTCAAAGGGATCAAAGGACCAACCGCCGGACCTCACCAACGGGCCGCCCCCAAAGCCTCGGAGCTCTGCCTGCGAGGGTCCGGACATCAAAGGGCCCCTGGACTATATCAAGGCCCGCCCTGAACTAGCGGGCAGTTGTATCCTGGACAAGAAAGCCCTGCTGATCTGATCGCGGCTGAAACTGAACTTCGTAACACTTCGAGCCCTGCTGACACTGTCGCGGCTCATTCTCGGATCTGGAACATCGGAGCCCTGCTGACCTCGTTGTGGCTCAAGCTTGAACCCTGAAGATCTGCAACGAACATTCTGAGCCCTGCTGACATGGTTGTGGCTCCTCACAAACTATCCTCCGGATCGAGCCCGGCTGACTCCGTCGCGGCTCGAGGAGTACTCTAGTCCGGCTGGACTATCGACGCTACCAACACGAATTGAGTCCTCCTCAAGTGAGTAGGACCACCAGTGCGACTACCATCTTCCGTAACCCCCCGGCTCGAGGATTGAGAGCTGTGCGCAGGGTACGCTACGTACTGTCCTAAGAGACTGAGACTGTCCCGCTACCCCTTCCCTGAAGCTTTGAGACTTTTGTGATCCCTCGATCGTGTGTACATAAGAGTGCTAATTCTTTTACCTGATTATAAAGAAATTGATATCGGAAACCCACGGTGTGGTGTCTGTTCATAAGTGTGGTGTGGTCCTCGTGTGTACGATTCAATACTTGAGGTCTTCCCCGGTGGGGATCTATCGTTAAGGCTCGGCATTATTGGTGGTAGAGGCGGGTCACGGAGGAGTCGGTTAGACATAACCTGGCCTCTGGGACTGCCCCTTCTAACATTGGTGGCAGTGGTGGGATAAGAGCCTACGTATAAGAATCGTACAGTAAAGCGACTGACACACCACCCAAACAAGAACAACCATGAGTCTCACCGGAACCAGCGAAAAGACCGCATTTCAGAAAGACCGCCTAGAAGATTATACCCACAAGGAATTAAAACAATTCTGTAAAGATTTCCACATCGCTACCACTGGGTTGAGTACCAAAGATGACTTCCAGAAAGCCCTGGCGGCCTAGGTCGAAGCCGGGGCCCTACCTCCCCACGACAGAAAGAAATGGTGATGAGGAGGAGCCGCCGACCGAAACTGACAACCTGAGAGAAGAGGGATCCGACTCCCTACCACGGAATGCCAGCACGGAGAGAGGTCTGTCGATAAAAGAAATGACAGACCGAGAGCGCAACCGAAGCCACAAGCTAGAACTGGTCCGACTTAAAATCGAAGGAGAAATAAAGCTGGTGTAACAGAAACTAGCCGTAGAGCAATTACGGCTGCAAGGAGAATTGGAAGAAAAGAAGCTCCAGCTGGAGCACGAAGGAAAGAAACTCCAACTCTAACATGAGCGCAGCTTGAAAGAACTCGAAATTAAAGCCAGAAACGAAGAAACCCGACCCCTGGGGAACAGAGACCCTGATCCCCCGGTCAAACCAAAAGTACACATCCCCAAGGATGTGGTGAAGGAATATTATAAAAATGACAAAATCCAGCAGTGGTTCAAAGCGTACGAGGTCGCCATGACCGCCCACCGAGTACCTGAGAAGGATTGGGGGGCCGGATTATGGGGCTGCTTCCTCAGCGAGGGAAGAGACACCATGCTGGACCTGCCCTCTTTCGTCATGTCCTCCTACCCCCATATGAAGGACGCCCTCATGGCTCGATATGGGCTCACCCCGGAAATGTACCAGCAACGATTTAGAGACTGCAAAAAGATCCTCGGCACCACATGGGTAGAATGTGAATTTCTACAGCCGGGCCTTGGAAGGTTGGATCAAGGGCAGCAAGGTGACCACCTTCGATTGACTTGTGGACCTCATCGCATACGAGCACCTATCCAACAATGCCTTTGTAGAACTAAGACAGCACCTTCTGGATAGCAAGTTGGCCGACCCCCGGAAGCTGGCTGTCGAGGCTGATCGATGGGTGAACACGAGTCCCACGAGGTCCCGTGGGAGACTATGGCCAAAACGAGCAAGGATCTCCACGTCAGAGGGGCGCAGGGAGTCAGAGTAGACAGAGGGGTCCTCAGGCAGGGCCTCCCCGCAGCCCCCCTAGAACACAGTCAGGGAACCCCCCGCCAGACGCAAGAGCCGGATTCCCTCCCGTTAGACAAGGACCCAGAATAAGCACCGCCTGCTACCGATGTCAACAGACAGGGCACTGTGCCAATGACCCCAACTGCCCCCTGCTCAAGAAAACCCCTGCTACAAGTCCCCCTGCGCGCCATCTCGCCAACGTAGCCCTAGAAGAGGAAGAGATAGAGGAACCGGAGGGGTGGGAACCAGCAGCCATGACCTTAGTCTCCCTGGGGGATAGAGAAATGGTCCCCGGAACCTTCCTGCCAGATAACACAGAGAAATACCGACAGCAAGTGACTGTCAACGGGCACCGCATAGGGGCTCTCAGAGATACAGGGGCCAGTATCACTGCTGTAAAAGAGCATCTAGTCACTCCGGACCAGATAGTACCCCACGCCTCCTGCAGAGTGATCTCCGCTGACAACTCCATCCGCACCTGCAGAATAGCTCAGGTCCCATTCGAGTGGGAGGGCGTCTCCGGAGAGTTACGAGTAGCAGTCCGCACCGACATGCCCATGGACTGTCTCCTCGGTAACGATCTAGAGAGCTCCCCGTGGAAGCAAGTAGAGCGAAAGACTCACCTGGAGATGGTGGGCCTACCCGAGTGGGCCTGCGTGACCACCCGATCCATGACAGCCCGGGTGTCCGCCCCCGAGTAGGTGGTACCCGAAAACCCTCGCCCCGTCTCCGCCGAGCCGGAGGGCAGCGGGCAGACAGAAGGCCTCGACCTTTTTCCCGGCGAAAGCAGCGACCCTGACCCAGGTCCCCTGGACCAAGCTGGTGAGCCAGCCCTGAGCACGGACGATCTCCCCGAGTTAGCCCAGTGGCGCCAGGAGGGAGGCCCTCCCGAGAGGAGTTCTGCCTGGAACAGACTTCCTGTCCCTCTCTAGTGGGGCTGCGGCAGCAGGCTGCCGCCCAGGCCGCTGGTGAAAAGTCCGGCTCCCACCACGTCTATTGGGAAAATGGCCTGTTATATAGCGAGCAAAAGTCAGCCGAACTAGGGTCAGCCCGAGTGCTGGTGGTACCCCTACGTTTCCGCAGCTTCTGAACCTGGTCCATGATGTGCCCTTGGCGGGACACTTGGGTCAAGACAAAACGTACCACAGTTTGGTCACCCATTTCTATTGTCCCCACATGCGCGCTGATGTGGAGGTCCACTGCAGATCCTGCCCCACGTGTCAGGCCAGCGGAAAGAGCGGAGGGAGGCGCAAGGCTCCCCTCCAACCCTTCCCCGTGGTCAGTACCCCCTTTGAAGGGGTGGGAATCGATATTGTGGGGCCTCTTGACCCCCAAACGTCCTTAAGACACCGGTTCATCCTTGTCCTGGTGGACCACGGCACCCGATATCCCGAGGCCATTCCCCTCCGAATGGTGACGGCCCCCGTAGTGGGGCGGTCCCTCATGGGGATCTTCTCCCGGGTGGGATTCCCGCGAGAAGTAGTGAGCGACAGAGGAACTTGGCGCAAACCTACAAAAAGACTGGATCCAAGTAAAACTGGGGGCCGGCAACTGTCTGTCAAAAAAAATACCAACTACAAAAGGGTTGAAACAGGGGTGCGTTCTCGCACCGACCCTGTTCAACCTTTTTATGTCCGACCTCTCCAAAGATCTGGATAACTGTAACCACCATGCCCCAAAGTTAGGGGGTTTTACGCTGTCCAACCTACTATATGCAGACGATCTGCTACTAATCAGTCAAACACCAGTCGGCCTGCAACACCTCATTAACACCACAACCAAATTTGCCGAAAAGAATGGGTTAAGCGTAAACAATGATAAATCGAAGGTGATGGTACTAAATCAAAAATCAAAAAGGCATGTTCTCCAATGGTCTCTCCAAGACAAAAAAATGGAAACAGTTCAAGAATACAAATATCTGGGCGTACATTTTGATTCAAAAGGATCCTTCAAGCAACAACTAACATCAATAAGGAACAGAGGGATCTCATTGGCCATAACATTAAAAAACATCAAAAATAAAATAACTGGCCCAAATTTAATCCCCTTGCTTGACATATTTCGTGCGAAATTGCTGCCGTCAATTACATATGGCAGTGAATGTATGAGAGGGAAGGATGAGACCATCTTAGACAACGTGGTCAGTAAAACATTGCGAATATTATTTGCGCTTCCTCCATACACTTCGCCAGCACAGCTAAGGCTCGAGTTTGGCCTACAGAAGCAGCAAATCGCACGTAAAGGTGCATATGCAAAATGCTGGCACAAAGTAAAGAATGCGGAAACAGACTCTCTGAATGCCCATCTTTGGAAAGAATTGGAAACAAACAAGGACTCCCCTGCAATGGTTTACCTCCAAGCAGCCATAAACTCCCTTGCGCTAAGAGATCTTTGGGACTCGAGTTGCACAGACAAGTGTTTTAAGCGTCTGGTCAATAAATGTGTGAAAATAACTTCCTTGGAGGAGGACAAAACAGCACTAACCAAGAGGTCTCATGGGTGGTTTGTGATTCAAGGCTACACCAGCGCCTCACCACAGCCATACCTTAGCACCGGCTTTTCAAGGAAGGTGAAGGAAGACTTTTTGCGGTTGAGGATGGGGGTAATACCATCCCAGCCACATCTTGCCCCCTGGAAGCGCGTGGACTGCAACCCCAAGTGTAGGCTTTGCGAAAATGCTAAGGACGACGTTCTGCATCTGCTGTGTAGTTGCAAAGCTCTAGAGAGTATCCGAAAGAGCTTACTAACAAGGCCTTGGAATCAGAGACGTGCGCGAACCCGTAGACAAGCTCTGTTGATGAGCTTTAAGGGAGAAAACATCCAACTAGCATGCAGGCTAGTGCGCTTTATGAAATCAGTCAACACGGCCCTAAACTCAGCAGTTAGTAATTAAATTTGTCGTATTGTGAATGGCTTCTGCTCTCAAGACTATTTTCCTTTGATAATCAAAGTCACAATTGATCGTGAAAGACCTTTTTTCCTAACGTAAAGTACTGTACTTCCCGCAGGGTTTTTCTCTCACTTTTTAACTTTTCTAAATGTTTGCTTTTTAAAGGCTTTTTTCATGTACTTTTCTTTTTCTTGTTTTTACTGCCTAATTGCAAAGATTTTAATTAATCATGCAATAAAGATTATTATTATTACAAAAAGAATTTCCGAATGTTGCTGACGCAGGGGGATATTCACAAGGTGAGGAATCCACAGACAGATACTGTATCCACAAGAAAAAACGTTACCGAAGGTATGTAACTTGTTCGTTCTGCCAAAATGTAAGAATCCCAAGATTGATTGTGTATTTTAACGATTTTTGATTTTGGAGCAGCACACATACTTTAAAAACATTAGCTGCCAGGCTTTCCCCTTCACTTGAAAGCTCATATCCTAGAAAGAGGACGTTTAGGTGGACTATTTTCGATTTTTCTTTATTTTTTTTATTTTTTTATTTATTTTATTTAAAGTTGAATTTATAACCCTTAGAGGTGAATCCCAAAATTATGGTATTTACTCTTTTCAAGTGTTCCTCCAGATCGTCGTCTGTTAGATAAATATCATCCACATAGGACAATGCCTCTTCATTCAAATTTTGAAGTAATTCAGTTAAAAACAGTAAACAACCCCGGGCTGTTCTTATACCCCTAGGGAAGTCGACAAAATTGCACTGCGACCCTAGCGCTGAGAATGCAGTTAAATATCTGCTCTCAGGCGCTATATTTTGGCAAAAGAATCCATTTGAGATATATATTGTTTTGTATTTTTTTTGCACAATGTTCATTAATGCGATCCTGTGTGCATTTTGAACTGCAAACGACTTAGTGCACGTTTATCAAATTTCTTTAATCTAAAACGAAACCATGTTAATTGTCTGGTTTTGATACAGGAAACATAGGGTTATTAATTTAATAGGAGCAAGTTTCAGTCACCCTTTGATATTCAAGTTGATCTAAGATCCCCCCGACTTGTTTTTTTAGCTTCTTGCTTTATAGGATACTGCCTTTGTGCAGTTGGAGTATTTTTCAGTGGAAAGATATGGTGGGCTGAATCTTCATCCAATCCAACATGGTTTTTAGGTCTCGCTATGAAAGCAGCGCAGCTGCATCGCTAGCGAAGACTCTATTGCTGTGGCTTTGGTGCTGGAAGGGAGACAGGAGGGGGCACGCGCGGACAGAAGATGTGCACTCTGTACGCATGCACATCTCCTGTCCCTGGAGGCTGGCGCAAGCATTGTGCGCTTTCACTTTCATGGTTTCTCTCCCCCCGTGAGCTCCACTGAGACGAAAACAAAGCATTGTTCTGCCTCCCGCGCCCTCCCCCGTTAAAGGTTCCCACATCCCTGCACTTGGCTTCCTTACAAGTGTTTATAGACTGCATCCTCCTGCCCCCAGTGCTGGCGGGAAACGCGCAGATTTCCTGCCTGCCTCGCCGAGATTCGGGACTTTGCTACTTCTTGTCACGGCCGGCAAGTGTGAGGCACAGCCGGGAATGGAGAGCAGGCTCCCGCGGGGGTCAGGCGTGGAGGCTGCGACCCTTGACCTCTGGTAGCCCAGCGCTGTTGACTTGCACTGGCAGCAGAGCGCAGAGCCGCGGACTGCAGATCCAGGCTGATAACAGCGAAGTGTTGCTCTGGGAGGGTTTCAGTAGAATTGTTTGCTGCAACATTGATACAAGACCGGAATCTAAATGTTTCACGTTGTACCGCCATGTGGAATCGATGAGCAAATGCAAAAGTGCTCCACTACATAACATTCTGAACATAAATACAACTACTCCTTTTTTATGTAATAATATTAATCATTTCTATCTCCATTATCATTAAAAGCAAACACAATAGCAACACTAATATCAAGTGTCGCCATTATGATTATTATATTTACTTGTATTAATAGTATTATTACAACCATCTATGGTCACAAACACATTGCTCAACATGGTGTTTGTATTGGGATGCCCAAACCTAACACCCACTGCAACCTGATGAATGTTTTATGAAATGCTGCTTGCCACTTTTCAAAGTGATCTGAAATTTCCAGGCCAAGGCTCGTTTTTAATCGCCTTTTCAATGCCTGGACACAAAGGCCTCCAGGCTCCGCTATTGTCTGGGCGGGGGGGGGGGGGGAGTGCTGTCACATGATCTCCGGGCTTAAAAGGGGATCAGAGGGTGTCTGCGGCTCCGTGGCCGCCCTGGGTCACAGCTGCTGTCTTTGCTACCAGTCCGCAATGGAAAGGGAGCGGGTGTGAGGGTGGAACACGCGTAGGGGTTATTGAGAGAGTGCAAGGGTGTCTGTGGTGGAAGAGAGCCTTGGGTGTGAGGCTTGGTGAGTGAAAGAGTGAGGGTAAGCTTGAGGGATGAGGGAGGTTGGGCGTGAGGGGAGAGCACTGGTTGATTTGCAGGTAGGGATGTATGATGTGAGGGAGGGTGTGGCACACGTAGATTGGTGGTTGTGTGCGAGGGTGTGTGTATGTGGTGAAAGTGAAAGGTGAATGGATGTGAAACGGGGTGAAGGAGAGAGGAAGGGTGATCTTGAGGGGCGAGGTGGGGTTTGAGTGGCGGGGTTGAGCACACATAAATTAGTAAGTGGGTGTGTGATGCATGTGGTGGAAGCGAGAGGTGGATGAGGTAGTTTGTGCGGTGCCGTTTTGTAGGTTCATGTTATGGCCGAGGTAGGTTGTTTATGAGGGAAACAGTGGGTGAACCTGGGGGACACAGCAATTGGGAGTACTTAATTTGAGCCGTGGGGGCCAGCTGCACTCCATTTTGGAAACAAGTACTTGTTTTTCTGCATCAAACATTTACAAGAGCAATTGAGGAAAAAATAAAGCAGAAAGATGGAGGAAGAACAGGACGGGAAAAACGTCATAAATGCTGAAAGAAGTAAGTTACAAGAGTGAGATAATGGGGCATGGGAGAGCCTTGTGGTGCATTAAAAAGGCTTACGGTGTATTTAAGACAATCAGCCTTGGGTTTGAGTGTGACAACATTTAATTGCACTGGCTGCACGCTTCTGAACAAAGCTTGGGGCATCATTGCTCAGTCTTTTCAATATTAACCACTGTCTGTGGGAGGTAGGTGGTGGGAGGTAGGTGGTGTGTGAGCTTAGGGTCAGTGGGATAGTTTGGGTGTTTGACTCAAAGGTGGTCACATGGAAGGGTTGTGTGAATGTGGGGTTCGTGAGATAGTTTTGGTGTTTGACTCAAAGGTGGTCACATGGAAGGGTTGTGTGAGCTTGGGGTTTGTGAGATAGTTTGGGTGTTTGACTCAAAGGTGGTCACATTTTAGGGTTGTGTTTGAGGCCTCGTGTTGAGGTGACTGTAAAGTATGGGTGTGGTAGTTCCGGAATTGGTTTGGGTTTTGGAGTTGGGCTGGACATCGGAATGATGAAGGTAAGATGAGTGGTAAGGGCTTTGGTGGAGATGGGTCAGTGGGGTGGTAGATCCTTGGGCTGCAGGTTTGAAGGGGCATCTAGAGGGAGTGTGGAAAGTTTACCTGGAGTGGGTGTCAGTGAGGTGGGTCATGAGACAAATTTGGTTGGTGTATTGAGACGGGACAGGGTGCGTGGGGAGAGAAATAACAGAAATTACTCGTCTTTCACCTAAAATAAACAGGCATTTGCAATGCAATAGGTCTCACATTTGCAAGAGTTTGAGCTATTGGCATTGTAAATGACTATGCCTTTTATATATGTGTTATGAAAACCTGCAAGCGGTGCGTAAACACGCACTTTGTACAGATAGTTTTTTCTTACGAGAAGCAAGGCTGCCATTTTAAGAGGCGCAGTTATTAAATAATAATAATAATAATAATAAACCATTTTTAAAGCGCCTGGCTACACAGAAAACAGTGTGTCCCCGCGCTGAATGCTGCTAATTCACGAGAGGCAGATGTAACAGAGAGCCATAGAAGGTAGGAAAGGCATGAAGGTTACACAAGCCTTGCTTCTCGTAAGCAAAGGCTATATGTACAGAGTGCAAGTTTACGCACCTCTTGCAAGTTTTCAAAACACATAAATAAAAGGCATTGTCATTTACAATGCGAATAGCTCAAATTCTCGCAGAAGCGAGACCTATTGCATTGCAAATGCTTGTTGTATAATGCTGGAGCCTGGGCTACTGCCCACTCCTGCGCATATGTAGATTTCAAATATTTTGGAACGTGGTCCGAAAATGCTGGCAAAATTCCAGTTTCTACTCTAGGGCAATCCATGACGAATGCTAGCATCCAATCTTGTTCAGCTAACAAAATGTCATAGCCAAATGTCAAGTTCTCCCAAAAGAGACCTCTAACTGTCCTAAATTTGTTCCCCTCCATTTGCAGTGTTATTTCATACAACATATGTGGGACACTTACCCTATTATCAGGTGTTTCCACCGTGATATAATCATTCAAGTCTGCTGTCACCAGAAATTCCATCAGGTTCTGGCTAACTATTGTTACTTCTGTCGTGCTGTCTAGATCGTCAGAGCTCATTCCCTGTTCAGTAGTCGAGTCCTCAGAATTCTGGGCATGTCTGATCTTTAGACCTGCAACCTTCTTTTTGACCTGAGGTTTTGGTTTGGCTTTTTTTTAAAGTACAGTCTTGAGCGTTCTGCGTATCTCTGGACTTTGTACGCTCTTCTTATCTGTCTCACCGTCCTTCCCGCTTGAAGTTTTTCGATGAACCCTGAAAGGATTGAGAGTAACGTGTATCCGTATCCTGATACCTGTCAGGTTTCCTAATGTTATCCCTATTCCTAAGGTTATACCTCCTTTCGGAGGACTCCTGTGGAGGAGATCTACCTCCTGGATTGAGATGTTTTCTTTAACATTTTGTTTTTTTGTTATTTTCCCACTTTTTTTTTAGAAGGAGCAGGTATCTGCTTGAATGTCTCCTTCTCAGGACTACCCATCAGTTGCTGTTTTAACGCTTTTCCACCCACACTGTCCCTGCCTAACTCTGCATACACAGTTTCAATTATCTTGGGTAGTTCGTGCTCCTATTGTACAGGACTGAACTCCCTTAGGTGTTGGAGGATGGCCACTAATGCTGCCTCCCCTTTAAAATTTGCTAATATTATGGCTGATACCTGGGCATAGTTACCTAGTAACTACATCCCCAATTTCAGAGCAGGCTCTGCTCCGTACTCATTTTGTATTTGTCTTAATACGTCTGTTATTACTGCTAGTGACCGGATACCATGAGTTCTGATATACAGTGAAAACTGTACCCCATGAGGTACAATCCTCTATCCGTGGTGTTATTCCCACATTGTGAGCATTCTGTGCTTTTCATAAGCACTATTTTCTAAGCTATCCAGAATGGCATTTGTCCACATTTTGTGGGCATTTTACCCATTACTACGTGTAACGTTTGTGTTGTAATTTTAGTCGCTGTATTTTGGACTTGAGCTGTATCTGTTGTTGCCATTGCTGGCTGGAATGTAAATGTCCTCGAGACATACTGCGTCATGTTTCTGTAAAGGTTTATTAATTCTTTGTGAAGTATGAGTAAGTTTGGTCCTTGCATTGTTTCAATGCCAGGATGTGGTGTGTAGGCTGATAATATTGGCTAAGTTGCTCCTTCTCTTCCGAGTGGACCAAGTCTTACTCTTCTTCTTATATGGGGTAGGGCTCCTTCAAACCTGTATAAGTGTTCTGGTATGTGAGCAGAACCTCAATGTCCTCAAACGGACAATATTCCGCTGGTGCATCTCCTTCTGTGTAGGAGTGAAATGGTCTTGTTCTTGCATTAGCTGCTGGGAATGTAACCCATTAATATAATACCTCTGTTCTGTATGATTCGTGAGCCTCAATCACGAAAGCTACTTTGCCACCACTAGGTGTTATACCATGCGCAAGCAGTTTCAGGGTGGCTGCTTTTCTAATATTTGCTGCAATCTGTATAGCATTTGCATCTTCTTCGTCTGTCCTGGTTAGTCATTGTGTTAAGAATTCTAAATAACTTTTCAAGGAAACTGAGATAAGGTGTTTTGCACAATTTTAGGAACTCTGTGTCCTTCTAGCTTGATTAATCAACCGCTAATAAACAGGATTTTTCGCCTACTCAGCTGTGGCGGAGTTTTAGCCTACCCACTACAGATGTCCATGGTGTTTTGTGAATAGAGATTTCTGAGAATAGCACGACTGAACTACTCCGATTCTACTGTTAAGTAAGTGCCCAACCAACGTTGGTGGCTCACTGTTGTGAAGTTTCTATAAAAAGTATACAAAATCTGGATGTTTAGGCAACCTACACTGTAGGATTGGTGTCAGACGATCTCTGGTCACCCTCACCGGGTAGTTGTCCTTCTTGTATCACTTAGCTCACTGTGCTACTATACTCTCCTCTTACCAGGGAGGGATTAGTTCTTAGCAACCATCGAGCATGACAACACTGATCCCTCAGGACCGTGGAACCAATATACTACCTTTCAATCAGTCACTCGTGCTTACTTAGTCTGTTTCAGAGAGATACACCGAATAAAACAAGCTTGGCGTTTTCAATAATCATTTATTGAACAGTTGTTATTCTCGTGTAGAATAGATGAATGAATGAATGTTGGATTTCTAGAGCGCGTGGTTACCCTGGAGCGTCCCAGCGCTGTACCACTGGGGAACCCGTCCTGGCTTGCCCTGTGAGAATGTCCCTTTACTGGGCATCCCCAAGGTGCAGCCAGGCATCCCCGGCTGTGATGGGGCTGGAGTGGAGACTAAGCAAGCTATTGTCCAGAGTTGCAGCGTGGGACCCCATGGTTAGAGTGGCACCGAGGCGAGATTTATCGGGCCCGCTGACATTGGTCCTGCACCCGGCCGGTTCGGGAATCGAACCCTGGTCCCGGGCCGACCTCTGCCTCTGGGTCTGCCGCCTCTAACCGTTGAGCCACACTTCTCCACTGATGTGGACTGATGTGCTGCAACAATCGTTAGACAGTTTTAAGATATTAATGATTAACAGTACTATAAAGGTAAAAGGATGGTATAGTTTTACCATCTTAATAAAACCATGAATACATTCAAGTATATAACACACATGATAAAAGATGCTTCTCCTACGATGCCTCCCTAACTAGATGTACCCAAGTGTACCTAGCATGGATGAAGGTGTTAAGCCAAGAATTCCTCTAGGAACACCAGCGAGGGATGTTAGATCCCTGCGAGCTGGAGTGTCTGCATGCAGGAACCTCAGCGCCTCTGGTCAGTGTGTTGGCCGGGAAGTCTCGATCTCCTCAAGCTATCTTGGCAAGATGTGATGTATATATACACCCATAGGTCTCCCCAGGGTCCTACCTTGCTGGATTACTGTGTCTGCCTAAGTATGATCTTTGTTCATAGATTTTATACAGGAGATGAGTCATGCTGTGCTTCCATGAACCCTCCCGAAATGTTGGACTTGGGGAAAACCCGCATTCTGAATGCAGTGTAATATTTAGGTAAAAGGTCAGTCCCTGTAAACCGTGACAAGTGTAATGTAGGGGGAGAATATAGGTGAAGAGTAACAAGTTCACCAAGGCCTATATTATAGTACCTATATGGAATATAACACACCATAAGATAGTCCCATTCCAGGAAATCGAAGGCCTTGGTCGCATTGAGAAATATCACCACAGCCGCTAAGTCCGGATCGATGTCTTGTGGGAGGGTGAAAAGCGTGTGTAGGCCTTGGGAGGTAGACCGCCCTCGGATGAAGCCTGATTGGTCAGGTCTCACCAGAAATGATGCGAGCACAGTATGGGAAGCTTTTAAAATTACGGTCACCCTTTTGCCTGGCCAGAAAAGGGGAGAGGGGCTGATGGTATCAGTTGGAGAAGCTAGAATGGACCTTAAAGAATCATTAGTCACAACTGTGGGGAACTCACAACCCAGAACCAATGGCATGAATGAGAGTCACCATGACAGACTTTCAGGAGAAAGCGGAGAGGGGATGCCTATACCGTGGGCATTTATGTATATGCAAGAACCTATGACGAGTGTTAACGGCCAGGACATGCCCTTGCTACAGCGATTAGAAAACCCTACTCTGCCAATGATCTACTTTTTTTAACTTATTTTTATTGCCATTTCTTATATCACAGTTCTTCACACACTGTAAATAAATCTACAGACTGCGCCCTTCTCTGGGTCAACCTGGTCTTACTGGATATATCACCTCAAGTCAGTGGTTTGCATGTTTATTGCAGTACTACAGTCCATTAAATAAGTAATAGCCTCAGGATTTGAGTGCACAATGGTATCGTCCATTACGTACGAGTTTGCATTAGGCTGAGACAGAATAGCACAATATAAAAAGTTAAAATATTTTAAGAAAAAATACAAAAAACTTTGATAACGAACTAAAATCTGTGCAGTGGAGTGGTATAGGTTAGAAATCCACTATTCTTGTCTAGTGTATCTGAGCTTAGGGGGGTATAGCCCACCGGGGTATAGCAAGTGAGAGGGAAAAACCTCCCTCCCCAGCATTGTCCAGCATGGTCCTAGTCACTTGTCACCACAGCAAAGATTTCGATGAAAGCAACATGTACACCCCCTTCTTTGCAGGGATAGGAACAAACCATCACGGCTCAACGTCGTCATTTGGGGGTATCCCGCTCTCCCTCTCCCTCCTCTTCAGTAGTGTGCACCGGTTGTTCCCAAGACATCATTTCTTTCCATAGATAAGCTATGGGGCGTTGCTGCACTCCTTAAGCTTCCTCCTAACTCAATGCTCTACCCACCGTACAATTAATCACATCCCAATTCCAGTGTTCAACCTTAGGTCCATGTGCAGATTTCCAAACCAACACTATTCTGCGCTTAGCAAGACCCAGGGCTAAGTCGATCAATCTGTTCTCAACCTTGCGTTTCAGTGGACGAGGAAAGAGTCCCAACAAATACCCCCAGGCCATAGCTGCCAACTCCCTCCGTAAAACTTCTTTGTGTTTGATAACAATGGCGTCCCAAAAAAGGGCGTATCGTTTGACAATCGCAGAGTATATGTCTAAAATTGGCATGGGGTGGGCACATCTCAGGCATATGGGCATATTCCTTCCCCCCCCCTTCCCCCAATAAGTGATAAGTCGGGGGGGGGGGAGGGGGCTGGAGGGGGGGCTCATATAGGTCATATGGATGACATTAAATCGTATATATTTAAGGCGCATGTTGCGGGAAAGCTTCTTACGGAACTGCAGGACTTTACCCCATTCAACATCGGTGAGTGCACCTCCTAATATCCTTTCCCATCTCCCTTGCAAGTCACCCAGTAGATTTGGGGACGTTGTAAGCAAGGTGGCATAGAACCACTTCACCTGTTGCCCAGCCATACCCAGGGTTATTAATGCATGCAAGAGTGAGTGTGTCCCAGGTTCCTCTCGTCTCTCCCCCCACAATTGTCCAAATGTGTGTACTAAGGCTTCATAGTGTAACAACTGCCCCAGAGGAAGGCCACTACCCTCCACCAGTTCCTCGAAGGGCAGAGGTTTTTATCTCCAAATAACAGTCTCCTACATTACCTGTGCCCAATTTATCTTCAGTAAATAATGATGTGGGAGTACTGTGCTGTAAGCCCACGGGGGGAAGCATAGAGTTATATCTCGAGGTTCTTTTAACTTTATCCAGGGATCTCTTCCAAGCCTTTAATGCAGTGCGCTGTAACACTGAGTGGTACGTTTTGGGGTTAGTCGGAACTAACAATTTAGCCAGCAGCAAGCGGTGATGACCACCCGGCTCCAACAAACAGGTGCCCTCCTTGTTCACCTCCCCCAGCCACTGCACCAACCACTGCAGTTGGGCAGCCAGCATATAAAACTCAGTTTGGCACCCCAAGCCCACCTTGCTCTAACTACCCTACCCAAGTTTCCTCCGATCCGCCAGAGTGGAATACCTGAATGCCCAAGTACTTAAGAGTGGGGGCCCCACTGTATTTCCAACTGTAAAGCCTCCGGCTCGTGCAGCAGTCCCGTTATAGGAAACAAATGCTTCTTAGCCTTAATAACCCAAAGGCCTGATATTTGTCCAAAGCTTATTAAAATCTGCATTGCTGACTTGCTGCCATTCACTGAGTCCCCCAGATAGATCAAGAGATCATCTGCATAAAGTGAAATAGTAGATATCCGAATGCCCACACCAAGGCCCAGTCCAGCTCCCCCCTAACCGGACCTTAAGTGGGAGTGGTTCTCTTGCCAAAGCGAACAGGAGGGGAGAAAGAGCGCACCCTAGTTGCGTCCCTCAGAAGATCGTGTATTGAGCAGAGCTTGTCTTTCCTGTTTTGACCCTTGCAATTGGAGACTCTTAAAGGAGCCGCACCCATTTCACCCACTTGGTCCCAAGGCCCATTCACAGCATGACCTTGAAGAGGTATTCCCAACCAATTGTGTCAAATGCCTTTTCCAGGTCTATTGACAACACTGCTGCCCGCTGGTCCCAGGAAGGTTCCTCCTGGTACGGCACGGAGTAGAGTCTCTGAAGATTGTAGGAGGTACAGTGGGAAGGAATAAAGCCATTCTGGTCTGGGTGAACATGGGTTTTAATGTGGGGAGAGTAACCTACTTGCCATGAATTTACTAAGGATTTTGAAATCCAGGTTTAACATTAAAAGGGGTCTAAAATCCATCCCTCTGGCAGCTAGATCTTTAGTTTTAGGGAGTGGGATCACAAGTGCATCCCATGTTGTGCTGGATAATTCACCCCTATCGAGTGAATCAGCATAGAGAACCTCCATCCGGGGCACCAGACTAGTGGCGAACCGCTTGTAGAATTCCGCCGGGAGACCATCAGGTCCCATCCTTTTACCCATTGCCATGTCTCCAATGGCCGCCTGAATTTGGTGCGCTGTCACCGGGCCTCCCAACTCTTCCTGTGTCTGTCGATCCAGAGCATGAAATGGCAAGGGGGGTCTAAAAAGTCCTTAATAAGGGATGGTTCAGGTATTGCCGCAGCAGTGTACAACCTCTCATAGTAACTGTGGAAAGCACTGTTAATATCGTCTGGACTATAAAGGAGTTCGCCCGTGTCCTGCCGCAGCTGGGTAACAGGTGACCCACGGGTTACCGGTTGGATCAGCCATGCCAGGAGCCTTCTGGCCCTCCCCTCTTCATCTTATCCAGGTAGTCCCTGAAACGATGGCACCGAACTCGGTTTAGTACCTCCTGGTAGGTCTCCCTCGTCTCCAGCAACTCGAGCAGAGAGGCGAGATCAGCACCCGGAGCATTGTCCAATCGGCGTAGTTTCCCTTATAGTTTTAGGATCTCACTGCGTATTTCCCGTTGCGCTCCGATCGACTGTCCCATAAATGCCCTTTTACCCCCACCTTGAAGGCCTCCCACTCCACCAAGGTCAAGGACGCCGTATATAAATTTTTGAGGAAGAAGGATTCAATAAGCATTGTCAAAGAGGTCCGATATGGGATGTCTTCCAATGTCCGATATGGGATATCTTCCAATGCCAACAGGTTACGTCTCCAGGAAGGGATTGGGTCTTCCCTCTATAGGTTGATTAAACAACAATATTGGGCAATGATCAGACTGGGTGTGTCCCACATATTCTGTATGTGTAACGGAGGTAGTAAGCGTTGGCGCGCATAGAAAGGTATCTAGTCAGGTGTGCACCTGGTTAATCTGTGAAAAGAAAGGGTATTCTCTGTCTCTCGTGTTGTCATCTCCAGATATTAACTAATCCCCACTGTTGCATCCAATCTTGGAACCCCGCGGCTGTGCTGTGGGATTGGCCCCCGGGAGTGGCAGGTGAGACCGGTCAGTCGCAACGTCTGCAGATCAGCAGCCCCCTCGAAGGTTGTCGCAAAGACCTGACCTCTCCACCGTTTGCAAAGTTTCCCCGCTTTATCCTTGGCCAAGTGAGGCTCCTGAAGAAGGGCAATGTATATATCCCTGCGCTTTAGATAAGAGTCTACGTTGTGCTGCTAAGCCATGGTCTCCATCCCTCTTATATTCCAGGTCAAAAACCTTATATGTGCATGTACCATGATGACCGTGGATCCATCTCCAACCAGCCGGCAAGTGCCTCCCCGCTCCACTTCCATAATCTTGTGTAACCACTCCAATCTGCAAACAACAAAACAAAGAAGAAGAGAAAGTAATGTAGTAACCCTGTTGCTGAACAACTCCCGGACCACAGGGCAGTCTGGCAACGGCCAGCTGCCCGAACCTTGTGGAAAACATCGAACACTAGCTGAGACCCAGTTCTGAAGAGGTAGAAGACTGGGTGGGGTGGGGGGGATGGTAAAGGTAAGGATGTTATCTAAGACGGGTATTTTATCCAAGGCGCACAGGCCCGAATGAGTGAGATCTAAATCTGGCCTCTAGCTGGCATCAGGGGTCCCCCCCTACCCCCCAAGGAGTCACCAGTATTCTCCAGATCATGTCTTCATAAGATGATCTCGTCTGCTGTGTTGGGGGTCACCACTGCTAATTTCATGCTGCTACTATGGGAGGAGTCCGATTCAATCCCCTCAGTTACTCTCGAGGAGCGAGTCTCGGCCTCTGAGGGGAAATCTCTTATTCTGCATGATGCCCGCCACCGCCCGCAGGGCCTCAGCTCTCTCCTTTTCAGTTTGTGAGGACATCGGCCGATTCAGGCCCCCCTTCTGGAACGACGCCTAGATCTTTCTGGGGTCACGTCTCCAAGTCCAACGCTTGTGACTGCGCTGACTGTGGAACTCCGGCTTTGTACGGCTCTAACCTCTCCCAGGCAGACTTGGTCGTCAAAAAAGTGTCTTTTCATCAAGGAGTATAAGTAATCGGGCAGGGAAGATCAAAGAGTACTGGAGCCCTTCCTCTCTGAACGCTTTCTTGACCTTCAGAAAGGAGGTTTGTTTCCTCTGGACATCCAAGGTGTAGTGAGGGAGGATCAAGACTCTGCTATTACCTACAGTATGCAGGCTCTCCGTCTGGGTTTTACGTAGGAGGGCATCTCTATCTCTGAAACGGAGGAGTCTCGCCACCACTGGTCGCAGAGGTCGGTCCGGGGCAGGCGGCCTGGCCGGGACATGGTGCGCTCTTTCCATGGTATAGAAGGTCGATAGGCCCGCGGAGCCACCGCAGTCCGGAGCCACTGTTCTAGGAAAGATAACATATTGTTACCCTCGGTACCTTCAAGGAGACAAAGAAACTGTGTATTGTTCCTCATTTTACGCCCCAGCATCTTTTACTCCCCGCTCTAGGGTCCGGGCCCGGTCTCTGAGGCCTCCCATCTGCGCCACCAGCAAGTGATGGGCTGGTTCAAGGACTGTGATTCTAGATTCAGTGTCTTTTACCCTTTCGGCTAACTTCATATGCTCCTCCCTGAGCAGGCCTAGGCCCACCAACACAGTACTAATGCCCTGATGGAGGGTGCCAGCGATCGCTTCCAAAATGCTAGTCAGTTGCTGCTGTACTGGGTTGACCAGATCAATTTGTGTCTTTTCTTGGGGTGTTTCTTCGGTTTCCTGGGCAATCTCATGTGGTTTCGCTTGTGGTTTCCCCATCGCAGCAGGCTGCCATTAGTTTCTCCACCCCTATAATGGTTACCCTCAGGGGTCTCCTCTCGGGCTCGTCTGAGGTGCCGAGGGGTGTCGTAGCTGCCTTTCCCTTCTCACTGTCACCAGACTCCAGCAGACACTCTCCCAGGCCCTAATTGTTGCGTCCTCTAGTGTTCCCTTATGGCCTTGTGCTTTTCACACAGATTGCAGCCCCATCCACAGCCGCACACTGCTGCTGGCCAACACCTCAGCACAGCCACCAGACAGCACAGCCACCAGACAGCACAGCAAGGCGTTCAGGGATGCGTCTGCACTCCTGATGGCTCAAGTCCATAGGCAGCACCGTCGGCTGTAGGGATCCGACTCGGGCAGCACGAGCTGTGAAGCGGGACGTAGGCTGAACCGCTAATCCAAGGATGTACTATGCAGGCCTTTCACCTCTCAGGGCTCCACACCAGTTCACCAAGATTTGCGGGGGCCCGGAGTCTTCAGTCCAGCCAGCCGATGCCGCGGCAGCGCTCCCAGGAGACCTGAGTTCACCTTGCACACTCACAGCTGTCTAGCCACAGCTAGGATTCCTCACAGGCCCCCTCGGTCATCGGATGAGTCCTAAAAGGGACTACTAGGCTAAGGCTCCCCAAATCGGGTCCTACACAGCTCAGGGGCTCCGCTCCAGTCCACCCGGTCTCCCAGCAGCCCCAAGCCCACTCCAGCAAGCCCCCGAGATCCCAGGGACAGCCGCCAATCCCCTGTGCAAGATCTCGCTGCCCCGCAGTCTCTGCAGCCACCGGGTCTCACCGCTCCTCTGTTGGCACCGGCCCAGACCCTCCGACACGGAGCCTCGTCATCACCGGAGCTCCGGATCTCTCATCAGGGCTCACAAAGGCTCATCGGAGCCCACAGCCAGCATTCAAATGGGCCCCGCTCCACTTCTCCGCTCTGCGGTAGCCCCAAGACATTCCAAGCCCCGTCTCTTGTCTGTCGGCAAAAGCTATGTTGCCATTTTGATATCAGCAGGTCGGCTGCACTGGTGTGCGGTTTCCAAGCACGCTGATGCCCCCAAGCAGCAGAAAGATTCTCAATCCCCTCCTGGGCGTTTCCGATCCACAAATCCGTCCCGGGTTGAGTTTCGGGACCCCGTCTGCCGCCAGGCTGACAGGATGGTTACGGGCCAGTGTGGAGTTACAGGCTCACACAACCGTCCTGTTCAGCTGCCAAGCCACACCCCCACTCTGCCAATGACCTATATTGGAGATGTTCGGTGTTGACAGGGTGCTACAGAGATACTCTTGGCATCTTGCGCACCTTTTCTCTCTTCTACTGCTCCTTCTACACTTCTAGCAGAACCCAATGTTCAATATTGATTCCTATATAGACAGGGTCACATTGGGATGGCTGAATGGCACCCAAAGAGACTTCCATGCAGAGGATATTGAGGAGAATGAAATCAGGGAGGCCATAATGCAACTACAATCCGACTTAATAATATATATGATATACATGGTATTGCACCGTTACAACGCAACTTTTACAACGCACTACCATTACATCGCAACTTTTACAACGCAAATACCATTACAATGCATGCCATTACAACGCATGTCATTACATAGCAGATACTATTACAACGCATGCCATTACATCGTAAGTATAGGTAAGTATATTATTTTTATTTAATTTTATTTTACATTATTTTATTAATTTAATTAATATTAAAAATAAAATAAAATATTAATATATTAAATTAAGTCATTTTGGGGTATTTTTAGGTTTTAGGGCTGGGTTTGGTTTTTGGGATACAGGGGTATTTTTAGGTTTTAGGGCTGGGTTTGGTTTTTGGGTTACAGGGGTATTTTTAGGTTTTAGGGCTGGGTTTTTGGGGTACAGGAGTATTTTTAGGTTTTAGGGCTGGGTTTGGTTTTTGGGGTACAGGGGTATTTTTAGGTTTTAGGGCTGGGTTTGGTTTTTGGGGTACAGGGATATTTTTAGGTTTTAGGGCTGGGTTTGGTTTTTGGGGTACAGGGATATTTTTAGGTTTTAGGGCTGGGTTTGGTTTTTGGGGTACAGGGGTATTTTTAGGTTTTAGGGCTGGGTTTGGTTTTTGGGGTACAGGGGTATTTTTAGGTTTTAGGGCTGGGTTTGGTTTATGAGGTACAGGGGTATTTTGAGGTTTTAGGGCTGGGTTTGGTTTTTGGGGTACAGGGATATTTTTAGGTTTTAGGGCTGGGTTTGGTTTTTGGGGTACAGGGGTATTTTTAGGTTTTAGGGCTGGGTTTGGTTTTTGGGGTACAGGGGTATTTTTAGGTTTTAGGGCTGGGTTTGGTTTATGAGGTACAGGGGTATTTTGAGGTTTTAGGGCTGGGTTTGGTTTTTGGGGTACAGGGGTATTTTTAGGTTTTAGGGCTGGGTTTGGTTTTTGGGGTACAGGGGTATTTTTAGGTTTTAGGGCTAGGTTTGGTTTTAGGGGTATAGGGGTATTTTTAGGTTAGGGCTGGGTTTTTGGGGTACAGGGGTATTTTTAGGTTTTAGGGCTGGGTTTGGTTTTTGGGGTACAGGGGTATTTTTAGGTTTTAGGGCTGGGTTTGGTTTTTGGGGTACAGGGGTTTTACGACTTGAAATTAATTAAATAATTAAATTAATTTAATTTAATTAAATTTAATTAAATTAATTACAATATTTACATTAAAAAAATTAATTGAATTATATTTATTAATTTAAATTAACTTTATTACATTTTTAAAAAAAAGATATACTTACCTATACTTACGATGTAATGGCATGCGTTGTAATAGTATCTGCTATGTAATGACATGCGTTGTAATGGCATGCATTGTAATGGTAACTGCGTTGTAAAAACTGCGTTGTAACGGTCTGCGTTGTAAAATAACGTGTCGTAACGTCATAGATCCATGGTATTGCACCGTTACAACGCAACTTTTACAACGCACTACCATTACATCGCAACTTTTACAACGCAAATACCATTACAATGTATGCCATTACAACGCATGTCATTGCATAGCAGATACTATTACAACGCATGCCATTACATCGTAAGTATAGGTAAGTATATTATTTTTATTTTATTTTACATTATTTTATTAATTTAATTAATATTAAAAATAAAATAAAATATTAATATATTTTAAGTAATTTTGGGGTATTTTTAGGTTTTAGGGCTGGGTTTGGTTTTTGGGGTACAAGGGTATTTTTAGGTTTTAGGGCTGGGTTTGGTTTTTGGGGTACAGGGGTATTTTTAGGTTTTAGGGCTGGGTTTGGTTTTTGGGGTACAGGGGTATTTTTAGGTTGTAGGGCTGGGTTTGGTTTTTGGGGTACAGGGGTAGGGGTACAGGGGTATTTTTAGGTTTTAGGGCTGGGTTTGGTTTTTGAGGTACAGGGGTATTTTTAGGGCTGGGTTTGGTTTTTGGGGTACAGGGGTATTTTTAGGTTTTATGGCTGGGTTTGGTTTTTGGGGTATAGGGGTATTTTTAGGTTTTAGGGCTGGGTTTGGTTTTTGGGGTACAGGGGTATTTTTAGGTTTTAGGGCTGGGTTTGGTTTGGTTTTTGGGGTACAGGGGTATTTTTAGGTTTTAGGGCTGGGTTCGGTTTTTGGGGTACAGGGGTATTAGGTTTTAGGGCTAGGTTTGGTTTTTGGGGTACAGGGGTAGTACGACTTAAAATTAATTAAATTAATTAAATTAATTTAATTACATTTATTACACTATTTACATAAAAAAAATTAATTGAATTATATTTATTAATTTAAATTAATTAAATTAACTTTATTACATTTTTAAAAAAAGATATACTTACGATGTAATGGCATGCGTTGTAATAGTATCTGCTATGTAATGACATGCGTTGTAATGGCATGCATTGTAATGGTACCTGCGTTGTAAAAACTGCGTTGTAACGGTCTGCGTTGTAAAATAACGCGTCGTAACGTCATAGATCCATGGTATTGCACCGTTACAACGCAACTTTTACAACGCACTACCATTACATCGCAACTTTTACAACGCAAATACCATTACAATGCATGCCATTACAACGCATGTCATTACATAGCAGATACTATTACAACTCATGCCATTACATCGTAAGTATAGGTAAGTATATTATTTTTATTTAATTTTATTTTACATTATTTTATTAATTTAATTAATATTAAAAATAAAATAAAATATTAATTAAGTAATTTTGGGTTATTTTTAGGTTTTAGGGCTGGGTTTGGTTTTTGGGGTACAGGGGTATTTTTAGGTTTTAGGGCTGGGTTTGGTTTTTGGGGTACAGGGGTATTTTAAGGTTTTAGGGCTAGGTTTGGTTTTTGGGGTACAGGGGTATTACGACTCTAAATTAATTAAATTAATTTAATTTAATTAAATGAATTACAATATTTACATTAAAAAATTAATTGAATTATATTTATTAATTTAAATTAATTAAATTAACTTTATTACATTTTTAAAAAAAGATGTATTTACCTATACTTACGATGTAATGGCATGCGTTGTAATAGTATCTGCTATGTAATGACATGCGTTGTAATGGCATGCATTGTAATGGTACCTGCGTTGTAAAAACTGCGTTGTAACGGTCTGCTTTGTAAAATAACGCGTTGTAACGTCATAGATCCGATATACATACCTATATGCTTTTGAGTTACCCTCCAAGATGGCCGAAATGCTCACTAGTCAAACAATTAACTTGGTTTTGATTGTCTATTTATGTTTTTGTATGTCTTCACGTAACGCAATGTTTAAATATGTGCCAGGAACATTGCTTTCCTACCCGTATTCAAGGCGTGTTGTACGCCGAAATGCACTGGTTTATTAGGCTATACTGACAATAAATATATCAGTGAATTACTGGTTGTCCTCCTCTGTGGAGGCGGACGCACGTATACAAAACGCTCGGTTTATGGAACTGTATTCTTTCAGGGCTCCTCATACCCTGGCGTGCACCAGTACCTTTCATGGGTTCCGGCTTCTAAATTCGAAAATTGTCACTCTCACCCACCCCCCTGCTCCCCCTTAGAATTAACCTAGAGCCGGTTAGTACAACAATGTATTTCTGATCAGGGATCTCATGATCAATGATGAGCCTGGCTGCGGCCAAGTACTCGCTGTCTTGCTGGACCGATGTCCAGCCACCCGGGGCTCTGCAGACCAGTAAGCAGAGCTGCGCACCCTCTGCTTAAATTGGGTCACCGCACGGACCCGAACAAAGCCTCATTACTATCTCGACCCAGTCCAGGGAGAAAAAGGCTGGGGCGATTACAGTTTTCAGCCTCAGACTGGGTCTGGCCCCCTCAAAGGGGTCCGGGTCGTGTTGCCTGGTGCAGCGGGCCCAGCTCCGCAGTACAGCTCTATGGGGCCCGAGATCCCCAGGAGCAGGGGGAAGGGAGGAGCACAGCTCACTCCCAGCCCACCGTGGGCTGGTATTCCGTCTGATATCCCCCCTTGGGTCGCTACTCCCTACAGGGACTCACTGTGGTATAGAGGCCTTTTCCAGCACTAATTCCCTCAGCAAGCTGCCATTATAGTGTTGTGGCCTGGCTCAGCACCAGTTGGTTATTCTGGATCTGAGTACCCTTCCCGATAAAATTTAAATGGGGGTGTAGCTGCTTCCTTAACAGCGGGATGGACCCACATGAGGGAGGATATTGGTGGATTTGGGTCCCGGACTGCTGGAGCCTTACAGATGTGCAGCCATCTTATGCGTCGGCTCTCTGCCTCCCATACCGCCCCCACTACTCCCATGGTGCTCCTAGTGGGTTGAGGCCTTCAGGGCAGACTGAAGGTGGCACATAGGCTCCTGGTGCAAAATGGCGCTACTGTTTTAACTGGCCCCTCCGTAAAAGACAATGAGCTGTGGAGGTAGAATCTGAATAGCAGCTCAAATGCCTGCAATTCGTGTACTCACAAGAAGCTCCTATAGTAACTGAAGACACAGATTGCCTTGGAGGTGCTAGTAGAAAGTGGACAATAGATGTGCTGAAGAAGAACTGCTTTTTAGTGGAGCCTAAACTAGATGAACAGATTTAGCTGCTTGATACCATGCAGACAGGCAGGGATCCCTGCAGGTTCTGGAACTTTCCCTCAAACATGGGAAAATAATCTGCGATTTTAGGCTAAGTTGGGTTTTGTAGAAAAACATAGTGGGATTTATGAAAGTCATACCTTTTCAGACACCCTGGAGTGTCTGCTTTTCAAATATATCTAGGGCTGTTAGATTTCCGTGGTTGCAGGCTGACCCTATGCCAAAATACTCAACTCATACCCTACTTAAAGTTGACTGCATTTAGATGCAGTGTCAAATCTTTTCCCTTCCATAGATAAAGTACGTTCATACCTAGCAGTGTAGTTGGGAGAAGTACGAGAAAGATGAATGGTGTAACATTCCTCATTTACAGGTAACCTAAGACTTGCCTCACAGATAACTAAATTCCATTTGTGATGTACTTCTGTTTCTCCACTTCATTGTTGTGAGTGGTTTTATTTTCTTGACTATGGTATAAAGGTTGTGTTGGAAGGTAGAACCTCACCCACATAATGTGGCATGCTTTATCTGATCCTCCCATCTGGCATTGGAGAAATTCCTTTTGTGTTTTAACTCATTTGTATAGCACACAAGTGCCATAAGCATCAAATACAGTAATGTGTATCACTCCTACCCTGACTATCTTCCTTCTACCTTCACAAGATTCCTGTGAAAACAAGTTTAGCCTAAACTTTGACTTTCTCTTCATTTCTCTGTCTCAATGTAAGCCCTGAATAATATTGTGAAGTTGGCGACTTGAACATTTACTTACTCTTCGCCATGGCAGCCTGCATAGGTGCAGGAGAACCTTCTTTGTTGCTCCTGAGGCACAGTCGCTGTGCTTGGCAGGAGCTCTGTTTAGGTAGAATGTGGCTCCAGACTAGCTAGGTGACTGCTTAAGATGCAGTCGACTATTGCCAAATACCACTAGGATGTTAGAGGATGTGCTGCTGACTCATGTTTCAGACAGTGTGAGCATATCTGCATTTGAAAACTGTGGTAAAAATCCAGGGACAGACTATTCTAAGTTTCCGAACAGCATTTCCAGAAACATCAATGATCTTGAAATTTGGTGGACCAGGTGCTCCATCAAAATGTATCGGCTGTCTTGTGCAACAGTATGTGCACGGCATTGACTGCCAAATGGATTGGGTGAATAGCTAACTTCTTGTACCATGTGCGTGTTGTATGACTTGCAACAAGGGATTGAAGTAGTTGGGTAGGGTTTATCATAACCTCTGTGAAAATGATTGAGGAAGGACGGAAACTTTTTTTAAATTCCTAATGAGGAAGGTTGACCTGCAGAGTTTATTCTGGAGTCCTTCACTGTGTAGACTCAGACTGTATGCATTATCAAGGGAACTCTTGTACATGTAAAGCTTAATGCTCTACTGAGTTCTCTTGCTTGGTAAATACAGTCTGAACAGCAGCTGCCCTTTGTAAATGGTCAAATAATAACTAACCACTATAGCCTTTCCTGTAGCATACATATGAGGAAACGTGGCTGAA
This sequence comes from Lissotriton vulgaris, assembly GCF_964263255.1. Taxonomy (NCBI): domain Eukaryota; kingdom Metazoa; phylum Chordata; class Amphibia; order Caudata; family Salamandridae; genus Lissotriton; species Lissotriton vulgaris. The sequence continues at coordinate 186,910,206 of NC_141690.1, read as the reverse complement.
AAATGTTTCTCAACAGACTTCATTTTGAACAACCTTCCATGGTCTGCATGGTCCCATGGCAGTGCTGCAGAGTTGACACTGAAATGCAGCATAAGTTACAAAATCGAACAATATCCCTGCGAATGACAGATGGGATGCTGGGTGTTGCCCAAACCGTGAGGTCATTTTCGTAGAATGGAGAGGTATGCATAGTAATGTTATGTCACTGAGAATTGGGGGGGGGGGGTGCTTGTGATTATGTATGTGTGCGTGTGTGTGTGTAATAGGAGCTAAGAGAATGCAGTGCACGTGAGAGCAGAGAACAATGATTTTGGAGGCAGAAAAAAAGCTTCTCATCCTTCCATTAAGAGGATTTAATGTTGCCTGCACATAAGAAAACACATCAAGAACGTTCTTTTTGTTTTGTTTTCTTTTCTTTCAGTGAATATACCGTACATATATGCACACATCCATATATTCCAAAGAATATGTTTTAAAAGGGGCTTTTTACAGTATCTCAGCACTTTCAGTGAGTATGCATACTTGCACTCAAAGCAATGCTTACCATGCTTACCATTTGTTTCCTATACAATATTTATCATTGACCTAGTAAAGGTGGTTGTTAGAAGTCCAGTTTGTTTCCACTAGCTAACCATCTTGTATGTGTATTTATGTTCCCTTATTTTAGAATCAAGATTTCCTCTTGCATATGCCACTTGCTAACAGTGGATCGCAGCAAGAATCTTTAGGAGGTGGGAGAATTACTGTTGGTGCACAGAGTGGCCCATCTTCTTCAGATCTCAATAATTCTACAACACCAGATGTAGCTTGTAACTGCGAAGCATGTAATGAACGAAGGTGAGTCATTTTCCTCAAGAAATATGAGAGTGCAGAAGAAAACATGGTTGTGCAGTGTCAATTCTGATGTGTTTTAAGATAACTTGGCAGTCTAAAAATTGCTTTGTGACTCATCTGGTTTTCATGGTAGCAGTGTTAAGCACAATTATCATTCTCATAGCTCAGGTAGCATTTATTAGTATCATGTCCATGCTTTCTTTATGGTTTACAATGCATTCCCTTGACTGTATTATTTCATGTACCATCTAAAGTATTTATTTATGGAAGACACTTAGCACACCTAACTGTGTGCATTGCTTGTGATTTTTTTTTCATACAATGGTTTACCAAACTGCCCTGAGGGTTAACCACAAACATGTTGTAGACAGTCTTTCTATTCGGGTACAGATGATCTGGTATGACATACACAAGCAATAGCAGTTTTAGCAAAACCCACTGTAAAATGTTGATTTTCTTAGCTGGCTCTGTGATCCCATTACTATATTGACATGAACTTTTGATAATTTTTTATTAATTGGGGCCTCTAAAGGGGGAAGCCTCTGCCAATGTTGCTCCAATGTTTTGTGTGAAATATGATGTAGCTAAGCACTATGGTAAGTTGGAGCCAGACCTGGTTTATCGGTACTGGAGGGGGCAGCAGCAGATATAGATACAGATGAGCTAGTCTTCAACAATGACAGTAGTGGATACTTAACTTTCTGGTCTTTCCTGTGCAAGTACTAAAATAATCCGGTCTCAGTGCCATTATCTAAAGGAGAATTTTTGAACTGGGTGCAACTGATGGTCCTGGATGATAAAGTGATGACGGTCTTCTAAGTACCCTTTGTATTAGCAGAGGTCCGTATTCCTGTCAATGGCCTGGCTGCTTGATACACACCTGTTCTTGATGGGCTCTCCCTTTATTTGTACAAATCATTTGTGAATCTCCAGGTGTGTTGGCGAGGTGTACTCTTAAGGCCTGGTCACAAATAGACTCCTCGGTATGATGCCTCTGGTTTTAAAGCTAAACACATAGGGTCACAGCACTAGAAGCAGACTTTTAGGATGATAGAAATAGGGCGTCCGTGTTTATTTATTTTGTTTTATATTCTTATATAGCGCCTGATTTGACCCCCGAAGGGGTATCTCTGCGCTTGTGCCTCTAGAAGAATATAACTTATGCTGGTCCATGGTCAGAGGAATTATTAGACTCATGATTTGAGTTAATTAAATATTTGTGAATAGATGGGTTTTAAGAGACTTTCGGAAGGTTAAATGGTTGGTGATTTGTCTCGGCATATGAGGCCTCCCTGTCTAGATCTTTTCATTCTGGGTACCTGTATTATCTGCAAATTGCTGGAGCGTAAGGAGCGTCCAGGAACATAGGGTAAGAATTTTTTTGTCAGATACTTAGGGCCAGTACCTGACAGACATTTGTGAATTGTACATAGGATTTTAAATTTAATGCGTTGCCGCACTGGGAGCCAGTGGAGTCTAGTCAACAGAGGGCGGAAGGGAGTCCTAGGTGGGGCATTAAGGACAAGCCTCGCCGCAGTATTTTGGACTATCTGCAATTTGTTAAGAAGTTCTTCATTAGTTGACTAGAGAAGACCCTTGCAATAGTCCAATCTGCTGATGACTAACGCCTGGACTAGTGTCTTCCTATGGCTGTCGGGTAAGTATGGAAAAACCCTTCTCAGCAGTCCAATGACACGAAAACAAGTGCCGGCCACTTGGTTCACATGATCTTTAAGTGTTAGTGCTTGATCTAATAGCACCCCCAAGTTTTTAATGGTCTGTTTAGGGCTGGGGACAGGTCCCAGTTCCAAGGGCCACCACTCTGGGGACCACAATATCGTTGCTTCCCCGAACATAACTTCCGTTTTTCCTACATTACATTGTAGGCAGTTCATAGCTATCCACTCTGATACTGCCCTCATTCCATCTGCAAACGATTTTTTTAGTGCAGGCGTGAAGGTCTTAAAAGGGAACAGAAGTTGGGTGTCGTCAGCATACGACACCGGGGTGAACCCAAAAGATCTTACTAAGTCAGCCAAGGGGGCACATACACATTGAATAATGTGGGGCTTAGGCATGAGCCCTGTGGCACTCCCTTGGTGAGCTTCCTGGAGATGGATATGTGGGAGCCCAACCTGACTTCTTGAGAGCGGCCTGAGAGAGAACTCTCCATCCAGGACAGGGCCACACCCCCCAGTCCCACCTCCCTCAGACGACCGAGAAGCACCTCGTGTGACACCGTATCGAAAGCAGCGGATAGATCCAACAGCACCAGAATCATAGACCCCCCTCCGTCCAGCGTCATCCTGATGTTGTCGGTCACTGTTAGGAGGGCTGATTCGGTGCTGTGATTGGGCCTGAACCCAGATTGTGAATAGTCCAGGCCCCCCGTTGCTTCGATATGTTTGGATAGGTGGGTGTTCACGTGCTTCTCAGTCATCTTACCGATGTATGGCAGGAGGGAGATGGGCCGGAGATTCGAAAGATCTGTCCATGGGAATGCCGCTTTTTTCCTTATTGGGTTCACCACCGCTTTCTTCCATTCCATGGGGACCTGTCCTTCTCTAAGGAAGATGTTTATCACAGACTGAGTAGGAGGTCCTAAGAGGGAGATCAGAGGGGCAACCATTTTAGCAGGAAGGAAGTCATTGGGGGATCCAGATTTTATATGGCTGATAAGAAGGGGGAGATCTATGTCACAGATTGCCGGGAAGGATAATAATTGGTTTTCGTTTCGTGTGGATGAATTAGGTGGGAGCGGGTTCTTGTTCCCAGCACTACTAGAGGCCATTATTTTATCATAGATAAGATTTATTTTGTTTTCAAAGAACACTGAGATCTCATCACAGAGGGTCTCAGAAAATTCATCGGGGCTCTCACAGGCTATAGGTTTTACAAAGCTCTGTAATATTTTAAACAACTCCCTTGGGCAGTTACCCGCCTCCGTGAGTTGTTGGGTGAGACTGTTCTTTCTAGCCTGTTTTATATTTTTATAGTAGGTTAATTGAGTCTCTTGAAATATTTTCTTATTCTCCTCAGTTTTCAGTTTCCTCCATACCTTTTCCGCCCGTCTGCATTTCTGCTTCTCTATTCTAAGTTCCTGTGTATACCAGGTTTCTTGCTTCGAGGGGGGTATTGTTTATGTAATTTTAGTGGGGCCAGAGTGTCAATGGCTTGTTTAAGTGAGTCATTAAATCTAGCTAATGCTGAATCCTCATCTGTGAAGGTCGGTTGTTTCCAAACTTCCAACAGCTTCTCCACCGATACTTTATGCTACTGTCGACGCCAAATTTGCGGGAGTGGCGCTTTCTTTAATGATTTTATCGGGCCTATTAAGGTGAACTCTATCAGAAAGTGATCTGACCATTGGATTTCTCGAACAGGTGAGCATTTTACTTTAGTACAGTTAGAAAAAAGTAAATCTAGGGTGTGGCCACCTATATGGGTAGCACCGCTATTCTGTAATTTTAGCCCCAGAGTGGAGAGATCCGCGAGCAGTGAGACTGTTTCAGGGTGTACAAGATTGTCCATATGAACATTAAAATCGCCTAGGAGGATGGAGTCCTCCTTGGAGTTAAAATAGGGGGCTAGTAACTCTAAAAGAGAGAGGGCAAAGTCCGGATTGGATCCTGGCGGACGGTAAACTAAAGCACCTTTCCAGGAGGTGTGGCCTACAGAAGCAATTTTAAAAACCATTATTTCAAGTTGTGGACTATACATTTGTTCTAGTATTGTGACCTTAAGTACATCTTTATATATAATGGCTAGGCCACCACCTATCTTATTAGCTTGATCTAAATGTAAGAACTTGTAGCCTAATGGGACCCCTAGTGTTATAGCTGTAACCGTGTGGGGTTTCATCCAAGTTTCGGTTAGGAAACCGATATCAGGCTGTATGGTATGGACTAAATCCCATATCTGATGTTGATGCTTTGGTAAAGAACGAACATTTAAGAGAAAGCTCCTCAGTCCATCTAAAGGTATGATTATGGGTAAGATTTCCTTCGTAGTCGCCCTAGCTAGAGATGATTGAAAGCAGCATTTAATGCATGAAAAACAACCCTCAAGACATTGCCAGGGTATTTTTGTACAGCTTTCTCCAAAAGGTTTTAAGTCTAGTAGAGATTGAGAGGAATACTTAATTATGCTGATACCTGTGATAGCGGGGTCCGAAGGGATAGAGCCCATTTCCCCTATGCCCACGTCCTGTCACGGACGGGCGCAGACGGGCAGCTCTTAGGCTGGTCTTTGGCTGCACGCGATCGCTGCACGCTCGGAAAGGGGCGAGAGCTAAATAGCCCCAGAAGTTGGAGCACTAGAGCGCTAACCGCTCCTAGTGCTACCGGATGTGCCTTGCTCACACCTGACCGCCCTCCGCTCAACGGTGCTAGTCACCCTGTCGGGGCGGGCAGGAAGGAAGTAAAGCCTCAGCAAAGTAAAAGTAGACAAAGAAAGCTGCTGCTCACCCTCCTAGTGATCAGGTAGGGAAGCGGCTGTATGGCGATTTAAATGCCAATACTTGTAGTGTAATGTAATTCTCAGCAGGCACAATAAGCAATGAGCAGTTTAAAACACCAAATATATCACAATTTTAAATTTAAAATGTCTTAAATCGCAACTCGCCATGGAGAGCAAAATATAGCCAACCTTCCTCGGCAAGCGGGTCGGGGACACTGCCACCGTCACCTTCCCGCAGCGTCTCTAGGCTGGTGCTCCGCCTAAATAGCCCCAGAAGTTGAAGCACTAGAGCGCTAACCGCTCCTAGTGCTACCGGAAGTGCCTTGCTCACACCTGACTGCCCTCCGCTCAACGGTGCTAGTCACCCTGTCGGACCGGGGCGGGCAGGAAGGAAGTAGAGCCTCAGCCAAGTAAAAGTAGACAAAGAAAGCTGCTGCTCACCCTCCTAGTGATCAGGTAGGGAAGCGGCTGTATGGCGATTTTAAATGCCAATATTGGTAGTGTAATGTAATTCTCCGCAAGCACAATAAGCAATGAGCAGTTTAAAACACCAAATATATCACGATTTAAAATTTAAAATGTCTTAAAGTTTCTGTTTTGCCTGTTTGTATTATTTTTAGTAGATAGGGACAGGGTAGGTTGCCCCGGTAGGCAGAATCTGGACTTTTAGTCCATGCAAATGGGGGTAGGGTTCTCCAGGGAGGGGTTTAAGGGGGTGTGAGGGAGCACGGGGTGGGGATCATAGCAGTTAAAACAAAACAATTCTCATTCACCTTTTAGCTTGGTTTGTGCATGGTTATCGTGCTTGGTTTGATGTCTGCATTTGGGGAGACCTGGCATACTTGAGGTTCCGCTGTTTAAACTGCCATGAGAACTCTTCAGTGCTTATCCTGAAATGTCAAAGTTCTCCGGGTGAAAAGTTGGAGGGCAAAAATGTTACAATATCTCAAAGATTCCCCTGCTCAAATAATCATCTTACAGGAGACACATCTCTTGAAAGAGGAAATAAGTGGGATCTTTAGAAAGGTCAAATGGGTGGAACACTCTGTCGGCTCCAACCAGAGCGCTAACAACAGGGGGTTGCCATCTTGTTAAAAAAGCAAGCAAATGCCCAGCTCTTAAACTCGATGATAGACCCAGGTGGCAGGTGGGTCATCATCAAATTATCTGTTAAAGGTTCTCTATTAACAGTGGTAGGCTATTACGTTCCTAACCAAGATGACCCCTCCATCTTGAAAACTAGTTTTGCAAATATGTTGGAATTTCCAGAACAAATTATTCTTGCTGGCAACTTTAACATAGTCCTGAATCCTCAGTTGGACAAGGCCCCAGCAGCAGGGCAAATGTGTTGTCTACATCTAGGACATATCTTCAAATGACGATGAGGCAGAACAGACTGAGCGACATTTGGGGAGAAAGGTCGGGCTCCCAGTTAAGCGACTCGTTCTCTAACCATAAATATAAACATAAATCAAGGATCAATTATATCCTGGTCAGTCATGATTTGAGGGACAAAACGAAGGATAAAGGTTATCGGACTCCTCATCTATCTAACCATGTGGTGGTATGGATAGATCTACCTTGAGCAAAGAACAACCAAGTGTGATTGTTCACTACTTTTGGACGAATCAGAAACCCCATATACTTATCCCAGGAGACAGAGTCCTTCTTAAACATAAATATCAGGTCGGCTGAGATCTCAGTAGTGTGGGATTACGGGAAGGCCTATCTTAGAGGCCTTGTAACAAGTAGTATGTCTTACAAGAACAGGCAATATTGAGAGGAGGTGGCGTGTGCTGTGTGTGAAATGAAGGCTGTAGAGCTGAGCCTGAATGGGCGATTGACGCAGCAAAACGTCAGGAACATCTGTAGAAACTGGCAACCCTGAAAGATCAGTTGGAGAGTACTATCCAGACGAGGATTTCTAAAAGATGGGAGGCTAGTAAGCTTGCCCATTTTGAATATGGGGAGGGGGAGGGGGGCAACAAACTCCTGGGCATGGAAAGCCAAGAATGACAGGGTACGAAATGTCATAAAGCAAATTGATATTGAACACAATAATACATCGGTAGTCACTGACGAAGAGATTGGAGGAGCCTTTTTTGTTTTTTTCCAAGATCTATATGATGAAGACAATGTGGCGGATAGCAAATGTGCTCGGGAGTGGCTGAGTGGGATTAAGCTCACCTCTTTAAACTCCTCCCTACAAGAAAATCTGGAGCTTGAGATATCCTAGCAGGAGGTCAGGAAAGCTATCTCCGCTTGCAAAGGTGGTAAGGCCGCAGGGTCCGATGGGCGCTCAGCGGAATTATAAAGATTCTTGGGAGAGGCAATAATTCCAACCATGACAACTTTATTCAACAAGATATTAGTTGAAGGTGCTAGATCTCCTGCCTCGTGGGGAGAAGCCACTATAACATGAATTTTAAAGGTAGGGAAGTCTCCGGTGAACTGTGGGTCATATAGACCCATTCCCTCTTAAACACAGACTATAAAGTTTTCACAAGGATTTTGGAAGATAGATTGGGAGGGGGCGGGGTGGATTATTGCATTCAGACCAAAAGGGTTTTTTGAGAGGCAGGAATCTTTTGGATCTTACTTATGATTTTATTGGAGCCTTTGATCTCGCTTTCCACTTCTCATTACCCCTGGCAGCATTGACACTAGATGCCACTAAGGCCTTCGATAGGGTAAACTGGATTTATCGCTCAGCAGTGTTGGAAAAGTTAAACTTTGGGGCGAAGTTCTGCCGAGTTATCCAGCTCATATATAGTGACCCATCAGCAAGACTTTTAGTCAATGGTAAATTGACTAACCCTTTTAAGATCACTATGGGAACCAGACAGGGCTGCCACCTCTCCTCTCTCTTATTCGAGGTGTCCATCGAGCCCTTTGCTCAGCGTCTCAGGGAGGAGATGGATATCACACCATTTTAGTTTTGAGCATGGGAGTGGAAGGTAGCCCTGTATGCGGACGACGTCCTGATTCTTACAACTGATCTAGAGTCGTCTTTTCCTCATGTTATCAGTTAGCACAAGACTTTGGCCAGGTGTCTAGTTACGAGGTAAACCCGCAAAAAAATGACATGCCATGGAATCTGCCAGAGTGTCGACACCAGACCAAAGGCGATATAAGATATTTGGGGATTAGGATTGACCACAACATAGACAACATTTCGGGGACTAATCTTGCAAACGTTTTCAGGGAGTGTCAGAAACTCATGAAATCGTGGACCCGTCTCCCATTGACTATTCTGGGCATAATCAACCTAATTAAAATGGCAATTCTGCCAAAAATCACTTTTCTTTTTAATTCTATTCCTATATATTTTGACAAGCAGGCCGTTGATAAACTGCAGCAATCAATCCATTTATTTGTCTGGGCTTACAAAGCCACGAGAATATCCTGAGAGGTTGTTAAGATGCAGGGGGGAGAAAGTGAGCCTTACACTCCTGGATCTCCAGTACTATGCCTAGGCCTTCCAGTTAACACACTCAAGAATGCTGCTGAAATCCCCAGACCTATCAGAGAGGGGGTTGGTCATGTTTACGGCCATGCTGGAAGGAGTGGGGTTGTCACGAGAGGGGTTTCTTTTTAAATATGGAGACAAGAAGTTTTTTTAGGTCAGGCTGAAAGTCCTATTGGGCCAGAATTAAGCAATGCATTGGCTTAAATTATTTTTCAAGCTTGGCTCCTTTGTGGGACTTTCCGGGGCCGGGGGCTCCGGACTGCCTGAAAGATAAATTGGCAGCCCTGCTTAAAACAGCTGGTCTTGCGTGTGGGGTGATTTAGCTGCTGAGGGTTCACTTTTGTCCTGGGGTCAGATGCTTAATAAATCAAAGTACTCCAACATCTTCTTGTCATTTCATTTATTCATTCATTCGTTACATCACACAAGAGAAATTCGAATCTTGAATTGCTTCTTGTGCCTCAGATATGCTAATCCAAGCCTTTTTCTGGGCATGAATGATTAAATATAATGACAAGAAGATGTTGGAGTACTTTGATTTATTAAGCATCTGAAAACATGGAAATCAATAATAACTACTAACCCAAAGCTGTGCGCCTGAGCAAATCGTAAACACGTTCCGATTGTTCGTTGGTCTGTATGCATGCGTGAAACAGGGCGGAACATGTACCCGGGCTGCTCCCGAAAACATTGGATGTAGCAATAACGTTTGACAAATATAAGGAGTACAATGGTGTGCACACAGCGCTCGACAAATCTGAAAAATGGTACTAGTCCTGCAGGTCTAGTACTTTAAAAAAACTCCTCGACCTAACAGTAACCTACTTGTTGTGATATACGAAGACTATTATGTCTTAATTCTAATATGATTGTAGGAAGAGTTCTCCAGGATTAAAACTATTATTTTTCTAAAACTATTGTACCTACTCTTGGCCCAGTAGATTGTGTTTCTGACCGCCTTCCTTGTCAGAAGGCAATCATATCTGTTTTTTTTTTTGTGCGGCATGGGAACAGTGCCTATGCCAGTTTTGACATAAGGATCAGACAGTCAGTGGGACCTCTGCGACAATGACCGGCTGTATTACTCAACCTCATAAACCCAGTATTTCAGGTACTTGTTGAATTTCAGCATGTCACAGAGATGAACAGTCAGCTGCTGACTTGTCTAAAGACCTCCCCTGTGGAAAATTGCTTTTGGTGGTAATTGGTTAAGTTCCAAGGATCATAATCCTTATGTTACTAGTCCCTCTTAACTGATTGAGACATTCGTTAATATTTATTAATACCGCTCTTTAGTTGATTGTGCATGACTAGCTAAGTGATTGCTCAGTGAGTTAACTACCTGCTGCTAGGATATGCTGTGATTGGCTGATCACAAGATCTTCCATTATTTTGAGGTAAGAAAATAACCATTACATTTGGAAATCGTAATACAATATACTCTTATTAATGTCGGAACTGCATTATGAAGCTCTGTGGAAAAATGTAGTCTCACAAAGGTGTAGTAAACTTGAGCAATGTCTAATGTTTACTATGAGTACTGGGAAATAAAGTACAAGCTGCACCAAAATAAAAAGGTGATTAGGCTAGATTTCTTCAGTGGCTGGAAATGTCTGTACCCCCTATTAAGTCAAGGTTACTCGCCATAAAATGTACCAGAGACTCTAAATTTGGTCACTGTAGATGGACCATGAAACTGTGAAAAATATCTCCTTTAATAGATTTATATTTCTGAAGGATATGGCCTTCCTTCTTAACCATTTAATAGGTTGCTAATGACTTCCGATTGTTTATTTGTACGAAGCTTATAGTTCGAGAAGGAATGGACCATGGTTACTTCACTAATTCTCCGTCAGAATGACTAGGTTAATTATATTTTTTGGATCACGTTTTTCTTTACCTATGCTATCTAGTTCTGTGGATATATCCTTACAAGTGAGTAGTATTCTTGTGACTTAAATATTAAGGTGTGCTCTAACTTAACTGAGAAAGACCTGTTCTGGAAGTGTTACAGTGGCCTTTTTTTTGTTGATACGAGGCCCTATTTCATCACAGTTGTTTGATAGATTTATTATAATATTCTTCAATTAGTTCTTTGCATTCCATTAATAAGAATTTCCTCTAAGTGGGAAAATATAGCACCACCGAGCAGCTTTTTCTGGTATATTGTACTGCATTAAAAGATTTACTTCACATCTTGTAAACTTCTAGTGTTATTTGTATCTCTACCATTTTTACTTTTGAAATGTACATTTCTATTTCATGTTTTTTTTCCAGAGAAATTTCAGCAGAGACTGAACGAGAATCTCATCAGCTTCAGAATTACTGGTCCGAAGTAAGATACATGGTCCGCTGTATATATCGACAAGCTGGCACTCCACTTGCAGATGACCAGGACCAATCCTTGGTGCCAGATAAAGACGGAATGAAAGATTTGGTTGATAGGTGCATGTTTACTCATTGGTTTTGTGTGCAGGATTTTCCCATGTCCTTATTTTATGTATCATCCTTTAATGTTATGGAATTTCTATCTTCAATAATCATAGGTTTTTCGATATGAAGTGCCCATTAAAAATATATAATGACATCTTGTAGTATGAAATTGATCAAAACTGTGATGTGCTGTTTGCTCATAAGTAATTTAATTGTTGAAATATCATGTAGCTTATTAGCCATCTACCTATTTAAGAATTGTAGAGTTTCATCAGTTGTTTATTTCTGTAGTATGAGCCTATACTAGAACTGTTATTTATCATCTAACCCACTACAAAAACATTCTGTTTAAATGTCTTTTTTAAATGTTGACAGTAGATGGTATTGGTGCAATTCCGGAGAACTTTGACCGTACAGTAAATGCCATCTTCACATATTTTGTTGTGCTTCCGGAAAGATACTCTTCATCGTAAACAATTTGATATTGTTTTGTAACATGAAGCTTTTCTGGATTGACATGTCCATAATTCCGCCATCTAGTAGTTGGAAATTTCAACTTTGAAACGTGTTTTATCTGGTTGCATACTTTGACTAATATTGTTACCATTTTATTGCTCCCTTCCGTCTTTTCCAAGTCTAAAGTGGAAAGATTTGTCTGAAGAGTCTTTCATTGACCCTGGGTACATCTGTCTAAATTGGATATTTTTTCCAATGAAGTCTTTCTTTTATTGATTTTTATGATGCTAATTAGTGGATATATATAAATAGATTAACAACATGGCATAACAAGTTTGCAGAAAATATAGTGCAAAGTACAGTTTTGCGATGTACATCATAACGGGTCTGTTTCTACCGCTATACGAATTGTATCAAATAAGATCGGGAAAAATATGAAAGCTGAAACCTCTCTCTTCTCCTCACTTCTGCTGACCTTTTATCTTAGGCTCGTGTTTACAATCTCAATCCGCACGTTACCTTTTCCAGTGCCTTCAGGACCTCTAGTAGAGATCTGCAAAACTTTCCGCATAGTTCTCGGCATCTACCTCTCTCTCAGGTGTAACTGCCTTAAACAGTGTTGCTTGCACCTCTTGCTTCAAGTCATCCATTCTCTTAAGGATATGGAAAAGAAACACCTTATCCTCATAAGCATTACTACTTTTGACTTTAGATTAAAGATGGAAACGACCAGGCACTACCCACATTTCTGTCATCTCTGGGTTGTCTTCAGCTTGGGCACATGAAGCAGTTTTCTTCTGGCTCATACAAAGTTCTAAGGGTCCTACTTTGTGTTGCGTCTCGGTCTTGCAGCCTGCCATTTCCTCAGATGCCCCTTCAAGTACAATAATGCTCGTATTCATTTGATGCATGGAATTTTTTACATAAAACTGAATCTGCCGTTTTTGGTAAGGTTCGTAAGCTTACCCTCTCCCCACCCTGCCGCCCCACCTCCTCTCCCCGCCCCTTTCTGACTCTTCACCACCGTAGGGAAGAAACCTCTAAACAAAAAAACTTGTCTTCCTTTGCCTCCTTTCTATATTTCTTGGGGGCATTGAAACATTGAAACTAAGACAGCTGCAGCCCTCTCAGGAACTCAGTGGGGATGCCTCAGAGCAGTCTCATACAGATACCCATCTGTTACCTTCAGTAAGCATGCCTCACCTCACACCCGCTGCTGATGCCTGCTTCTCATCAACCCCATCAATCCCATCGATTCCTTAAATGGCTTTTATGCCCATTCACTGAGGTCCATGGTGGTCTAGTATTTTGTTGAAACTTGCAAGCATGTTAACTGTTATTTTTTAATTATTTTTATGTGCAGGCTTTGCGAGAGAGATCCTTACCAGCTGTACCAGCGGTTGGAGCAGCAAGCAAGGGAGTATGTCTTGGAAATGAAGGTTCGTTTGCTCAGGCATCTGTCTTTTGGAACAAAAGTAACTTCATCCGTGCCAGGACCACCACAAGCACATCAGTTCATCTCATTGCTTCTTGAAGAATATACAGCACTTTGTCAAGCAGCACGCACAATCAGCACTTTCCTTTTCACTCTGGTGAGTCCACATAACGAATAGATAATAAATAGAAACCATTATGTAAGAAAGTTTCTCCTTTTTGCATGGTTGCCCCCACTTTTTGCCAACCTGTTGATGTACTTTGAGTGTGCCCTGGGTTCTTTCCAACCAGGTACCCAGGGCCTATATTCTTTCTCTAAAACTACATTGATACAAAACCCAATTGGCACTCTTTGGGCCCCATGTATGTCCCTTGTAACTGGTACCAAGGGCATGGGTACCAAGGGCACTGTGGCCAGGGAAGGCCCCTAAAGGCTGCATCACTTATCGTGAAACCCTTAGGGGCCCTGTACTCTTACACACCCACACTGCCATTAAAGGCTGCGTGTTTTGGTGCAGAACAAATTAGTGTCGACAAAGCACACATCCCTGTGTGCCATGTCTACAACACACTGCCCGGGCATAGATATGCCACCCTTCTAGCTGGGTGCACTATACGAGTGGTGATATTACAGGTACCCCTAAAGGGTCTAAGCCAATTCTTAGACATTGTAAGTGCAGTAATGCAATGAAGAGTATATGGTACTAGGAGTTTATCATTACAAACTCCACAAACCATATTGGCTTTACTGACATTGGGAAGTTTGGTATCAATCTTCTCAGCACATTAAACCCATACTGATGCCAGTGTGGGATTTAATGAAAAATTGTATTGTAATTACATTTACATAGCGCTAAGTACCCCATACGAGGCGTCAAAACACTTTTTCGGCGAGTAGCATGCTACTCCGGAACCCATAAAAAATTAGTGTTGAGTTAGTATAGGGAAATATGACAGCAATTTGAGTGGTGGATATTAATCCGTTATCTGGATTGAGAAGGATAGAAGAGGGACAAAGGTTTGATATATCTATCAATATCACGTGTTACCCCTTCACAGAGTAGCACACTGCTCCGGAACCCATAAAGGATTAGTGGTGAATTAGTATAGTGATATATGAAATTTGAGAAGTTGACATGTTAGTTTGTTATTACGATTGAAAAGTATAGTAGGCAGATAGAGTGAAGGCTTTAGACTTTTTTGTTTTGTTTTCTTTTTTTTTTGGAGGTCAAAGCAGTAGTGGGAGGGTTGAGATGAGTAGAAAGGGATGTGGAGGGGAAGAGTCGGAGGGAAGAGTTTAGAAAGACCTGTTTTAGGGGTCAGTATAGTAAACGAGGTGTCAGGTGGTGCAGTGTGGAGGAGAGTCTAGAAATGGCTATTTTGGGGATCATAGTAGTGGTATGGGGTTTGTGACGAAAGAGTGGAGGTAGTGGATATAGTGATAGAGGTATAGGGTGAGAAATAAGCCAGTGCATTGGAACGAGTAGTAGAAAGAGATCTGAGATGAGTCTGAGAGTTGAGGTAGAAGATATATTGAGATAGGTATAGGGTGAAAATAGGGTAGTGCATTCGATATGCTGAATTAGAAAAAAAAGTAATAAATATATAGATCCGTAAGTACATGGAAAGTTTATAGATGCATAAAGGAAGTAAGTATATGTAGATTAAAGACATTGATAGAGGTATAGGATGAGAAATAGGGTAGTGCATATAATATATATATTTGTTTTGTAAGAATGTAATAAATATATAGATCCAAGCACATGCAAAGTATATAGATGCATAAAGGAAGTATGTATAATTAGATTAAAGATGCATTCGATAAACTCTGTTTTTTTGTGAACATTTTTCTATTCGATTTTGCGTGTTAACACTATGCAAACATTTCAAGCCCAAACACAGAGTCAAGCATTTTATCATTATATCATAGACACATTCTATTACGCCAAAATCAGTATACAGTTGTATCACCTTCGGGAGGGGACTTTGTGTAATGAGTTGAGAGTTCCTAGTCTTCTTCTGAATCCTTACTGCTATCATCTTGGTCTGGTGTTGGCTCACAAGTATTCCCCCTATACATGTTCCACGCCCCCCACAGCTTGGTCCATTTTATGGGGCCCCCCCTGCCACTGAGCACCGCTCTTTCTGCTATTATGGCAGCGTCCATGTCCCTTCACCATGCTGTTAGAGTAGGTTTTTCTGCTCTGCCCCACCTCTGTGCTATATTCCTCTTGGCTACCATCATTCCCATTGTAGCCCGGCTCTGCCCTGCACACATGAGGTCATTTGGTTCCCAGATATTTAGCAGGCAGCGTCTGGGCTCAGGTAGCATTGTGACTCCCTCAGATTGCGACATCGTCCTTAGCACTTGTGTCCAGTATTCTGCTATTTTGGGACTGTCCCATATGGTGTGTAAATGTTCCTTCCTCCCCGCACCCTCTCAAACAGTAGGGGTGAGCTATATGTCCTATTTTATGTAGGGTGTGCCTCGTATAGTAGGAGGGGTGGAGGATGCGTAATTGTACAAGTCTAAGGCGTGAGGGAATGCCTATCTCCTTCGGGGACGCTAATGCTTCTTGCCATTCCGAGTCATCACTCTCACCAACATCATTAGACCATCTGTCCCTTAGTGTTCCCAGCAGATCGGGCAGATTATTCACTAGTTTACGATAAGTTAGGGAGGTCGCCTTTTTGGGCATGTAGTCTGTTAACAGTCTGTCCTCCAGAGGGGATGCTTCTGGGAGTTCTAAGTCAGGTGGGAGGGCTGTTGTCAGAGCATGTCGAATTTGGTTATACCGAAACGGTTCAGAGGGGGCTAAGTCATATTGCTGTCATAGCAGATCGAAGGGAAGCACTCCCCCTTTTTGCCACAAGTCTCCAATCGTAGAGATCCCTATCTCATCCCAGCGATCGAAACCTTTGCTGTGTCTAAGCTTTCCTAGTTGCTTTGTGTCCCAGAGCTGTGTGAGCACCCCCTGCCATCCCTGCTTTGCCTGAGCTATGTGCCATATCCTAAGTGTATGACGCAGCGGTCCCAATTTTTTCATTGACAGTTTTGTATCATAGAGGGGAGCCAGCAGGTCAGCCATGCCTAACTGTTCTCTGTCTGCCTTTAGTGCCGGGTCCGATTGCGGAAGATGCACCCACTGGTTAATAACTTTCATCTGTGCTGCCCAATAATAAAGCTGCTCATCTGGGAGCGCTATCCCTCGTCGTACCAGCTGCGCACCAGCTTAGCTTGTGCTATACGTGGCGGTTTATTGCCCCATAGCAGATTGGATACTTGTGCTGCAATTACTTTAAAATATGCAGGTTTTACTGGGTAAGGTGTATTTTCCAATATATATAAAAACGAGGCAGAGCCATCATTTTAAAGAGTGCTGCTTTCCCCAGCAAGGTTAGCGGTAGAGTTTGCCAGTGCCGGATATCGCGCCTAAGACGTTCCAGCGGCGGTTGGAGATTCCTATTATAATAGTCTTCTGCATCAGCTGTAATATGAACCCCTAAGTATTTAAACGTACTAGCCGCTATTTTCAACGGGCAATTGTCGAAGATGTGGAGGAGGGCCGTGGAGTACATACATGGTGGATTTAGACCAGTTTAGGGTGTACCATGAAGCCCGCCCATCGGCCGTGCAGACATCCAAAAGACTGATTATGGAACGCCTAGGGGAAGTGAGGTATAACAGGATGTCATCGGCGTAAAGGGAGATCTTATCTTCCCAGGTATCTGACCATCTGAAGCTGTGTATCGTTTGCTCCCATCGTATCCAGGCCACCAAAGGTTCTAGCACTAGAGCGAATAATAGCGGTGACAACGGGCAATCTTGACGTGTGCCTCGTGCCAATGGGAACTCTTCAGAGATGTGGCCATTAACGGTGACATGTGCCATGGGTTTCGTATAAAGCAATCGGACCCAGGCACAAAATTTGGGGCAGATTCCCAAATGTCGCAGCACTGCAAAAAGGAAGGGCCAGTGGACCATATCAAATGCCATGTGTGCATCTAGTGAAAGTATCACTGCCGGTTCTTGTACATATTCCGCCCGAGCAAGGCCTCCATGCAGTCTTCTTAGATTAAGTGCTGTGTTTCTACCAGGCATAAAACCCGACTGGTCTTGATGGATGAGCTTAGATAGGTGTGGCATGAGTCTCGCCGCCAACCACTTGAGGATTTTGACCTCTGCATTTATGAGGGAGATGGGTCGGTATGAGGTGCATTGGTCTGCCGGCTTGCCAGGTTTAAGGATGGCTATTATGGTTGCCGTTTGTCTGGCAGGAGTTCTCCTACTTTTAAGCTTTCTGCAAACATGCATGCACGGCGTTAGCGAGCCTGCCATGTTTTTATAACATTCGATCGGTATGCCATTTGGTCCTACCGCCTTGCCCGATTGTAACGCCCTAATGGCCGTGTGTACCTCTTCCTCCGAGATGTCTTTCTCCAGGTCTTGTGCCTCTTCCAGGGTTAATTTGGGCATGGCTAGATCCCTTACACAAGTCAACGCTTCTTCTTCTGAAATCGTCGAGTTTGAGGAGTAGATTGTGCGGAAGTGTTGTGCCATCAAGTTAACTATCGTGTGTGGGTCCGTCGTGCTGTGCCCTTCTGCTGTGCTAAGCTGCGCTACCCATCTGTCCCCTCTATCCCTTTTATCCAACCATGCCAGCAACTTTCCTGCCTTATCGCCAATGCCATATATTGTGTGTCGCGTGTGTGCTAATTGTTGTCTGGTCAGTTCCGTCAGGTGTTCCTTGTGACGTCTCTGTGCTAGGCGCAAACTGTGGGGGGGGGTCGGGTCATTAGCGTGTCGGGCCTCAGCCACAGCCAGGTCCGCCTCCAGAGTTTGTAATTCTAGCTGTTTCTCACTTTTAGTATTGATTATGGAGGATATGGCATGTCCCCTGAGGACTGTCTTATATGCCTCCCATAAGGTGACATAGGAAGTCACCAACCCCTCATTCTCCTGAAAGTAGTGTTTTGTCATCTTCTTTAGTGCCTTCCTAAACTCAGGGATTTTAAGGTAACCAGGGCTTATTGGAAAAGTCCGGCGCCTTTTGTGTTGATGGTGCGTGTAACTGAGAAGCATCGGGGAATGGTCTGAGATGCCCTGTGGTCTACTCTCTATATTGTAGATATTGGAAAGGCTACCCAGGGAGCCTAGAAAGTAATCTATTCTAGTAAGGCTGTTATGGACGCTAGAGTAATATGTGTATTGTCGCTCTGTAGGGTGGTATTTCCTCCAAACATCGATCAGCCCCATCGCTACAAAGAAGCTCCCGAGGCGGGACGCCCCCGGCACATCCACCCTCGGAGGGATTCTATCCATGGAATTGTCATCCACCGAGTTAAAGTCTCCACCAATGAGTAGCTCCCCTGCCGGAAGCCCAAGTAGGAACGCGCTTAAGTCAGGGAGGGCCACTGCTTGCAATGCTGGTGGTATGTATACGGAAACAATATTTCGATGTTTTCCTTCCCATTGCGTATGTATGGCAGCGAATCTCCCTGCTCCATCATATTTAACTTCTTTTAAAATTAGTGGAAAGGGCGTGGCCAAGATGGCGGTGTGAGCAGACGTGCCTCGTCGAGCTCCCGCCGTCGGCCGCCGATTTATCGCATCTAACGCATCTCTCCTGGCCCCGGGTGCTGCCACGGGGTGCCCAGATCTGGCGTTGTTACACCGGTGTTCCCGAGGGGAGCTGTGACGGCCCTGCGGCGCTTGGATTCGGCCGTCTCAGGTCGGGCTGGACGCGGCCTACGGGCGCAGGGAGAACGAAATCGAGGCCACAAGGGGCGGAGCCAGGCGTCCGACGCTGCAGCGGCCCAGGCGGGCAGGGCAGGTCCGACCCGCGCGGTTGGGCGCGAGGCCTCCCGCGTTTTTTCAGCGGAGGCTTCTGCGGACCTGCCGACTCCTCCTAGAGGGATAGCTGGACCTGCGGCTGGACCAATGGTGAGTGGAGGCCAAGTGTACGGCAACTGCCCTCGTGGTCGACGGGGCCCCACGGGTGGGGAGAATAGAGGGGGGCGGAGGATCCCCTGCATCGCTTCCACGATTGACTGTGGTCAAGGGGCACCTGGGAAGACTCGACCCTCGCATCGGTGGGCACTGCATGGGGCGCCGTTAGCTGAGCCCCCCCGATCCCGGCCTACTTCAGCGGGCCGCCATCTTGTGGGACCGGTGGCGCGCCCCATGCTCCCTGAGCCACCTCTCGGACCTACGCAACACCCCTGCGGCCTCGCTCCTGCTATATAGCGCGCTCCAGACTCGAGGTGTCCCCGGGAGAGTACGGAGAGGCAAAGAGACGGCCCAGCGTTGGGGACATCCGTGCGTGCAGTGCTTTGTCTGGCCGGGGAGTGACTGGCTGCCTCGTGATCTCCGGAGGCTGGCGGGTGAGAGGCCGCCATCTTGTGCATGGTCCGTGGAGGCCTGTTCTGGAGTGCTTGCCTTATCTGGGAGCCCCTGGAGGCCGGAGCGAGGGGCTCGAGCGGACATTGCGGGAGACCGCTGGGACTGATCGCTACACCGATTCTGTCCGGGGCCTAGTGCTGGGAACGGTAACGCATCGTTGCCGCGGTCTGGCCTGCGCCGTCTTGATCTGCTCCTGGGCCCTAGGGCATGGCTGCTGGTAGGGTGCGCAAAGACGGGAGCATTAAAGACTTACTCGCTCCCGCCACTATGGAAAAGAAAACCGACCTTCAAAATGCTGGACCCCAGGCGGTGCCCACTAAGCAGGTGGCTGGCTCGCCAGGCAGCCATTCCCACAGTACAGACGAGCCTGTCACTAGATCTTTCTTGGAGTCTCTGTTCGGCGGATTGAGAGAGGACCTCCAGCTCCTTAAGGCGGAACTAAAGGACGAGATTAGGGAACTGCGGCGAGACACAGACGCCAATGGGGAACGGGTGGCGGACCTCGAAACAAAGAGTGATAGCCGAGACGTTGAAATGGAGGCCCTCCAGCAAGAAATCATCCGCATCCACGACCAACAGGTCGACCTGCAAACGCACGTCGAGGACTTGGAGAACCGTTCTCGGAGACACAATATTCGAATCCGGGGAGTGAAGCATACTCCGGACACAGCGGACCTCTTTAAGTTCACGACGGACCTCTTCAACCATATTCTGGGCCGACCGGCGGACTCAGTTCTCATCCTGGACAGGGCACACCGGACAGGACCACCCAGGGCCGCCGGTGCCCTGCCAGCGGACTTTCGCACCAAGGAGGAGATACTGACCAAGGCGAGACGGCTAGACTGCGAGACACACTGCTGCACCGTAAAGAAGTGCCAGGGAAAATTGTGGAGACGATCCGCGACTACCTGCTGCACAACACTACGGCTGACACCTCTCCGACCACGCACTGGGCGGCCTTAAAGGCGGTCCTCAGGGGGGAATTCATAGCCATAGCGGCAGCAGAGAACAAAGCGCGAGCGGAGAAGAGGGAGGAACTGACACAGAAAGTAAGGGAGTTGGAGGGTATGCACCAGAGGACATGCGCGCCGAGAATATGGAGGCAGTTGACACTAGCCAGGAAGCAGCTGAGTGCGCTAGATCAAGATAGGGCGGAGTTCGCGGCACTGCGGGTGCGCCACATGTACTACACCGGGGGGGATAGGTGCGGGCGCCTTCTGGGACGGGCTCTCGGGGAGCAACGTCAACGCCAGACAGTGCAGGAAATCAGGACAGCGGGGGGAGGCCTGGCCACGGAAGACAGGGAAATTGCAGCCGCATTCGGCGCATTTTACACCTCACTGTATTCGGGGGATACACTGAACTTGGAAGCGAGCGACCCCTTTGTGGACTCTGCACAACTGCCAGCGCTTACCACAGAGCAGGCGACGACCCTAGATAGCGACATAAGGCCCGAGGAGGTTATCTCGGCCATCTCTCGGCTCCGGTTGGGAAAAACCCCGAGGCCGGATGGCTTCATGGCTCTTTTTTATAAGAAATTCTGCACCCAGCTGGTGCCGCTGCTTACCAATCTATTCAACTATCTCTCGGAACCCGGGGCTATCATGGAGGATTTGCTGGATGCCACCATTTCCGTGATCCCTAAACCGGCAGCATATAGACCCATGTCGCTCCTCAATATCGACCTGAAGCTTTATACTAGTATCCTCGCCACAAGACTTGGCCCACTGATGCCGGGACTGGTCGATCCGGACCAGACTGGGTTCATTTCGGAACGCCAGACCATCGATAACACCAAACGGGCGCTACACCTCATAGAAAAAGTTCCGCGCACAGAGGGGGGAGTACATGCTGCTGTCCATCAATGCAGAAAAGGCCTTCGATCGCGTCCATTGGCCGTACCTAGAGCGGGTGCTGATCCGGGCCGGTTTGGGCGAACGCTTCCGAGCCTGGGTGCTCAACTGCTACTCTCGACCCTCAGCGACAGTGCGGGTTAATGGGTACTAGTCACCCCGCTTCCCTATAGAGAGAGGCACGCGGCAGGGTTGTCCCCTATCCCCATTGTTATTTGCCCTGTATATGGAACCCTTGGCGCAGGTGATACGACTTACCCCGGGGATCCGCGGCATCAAGATGGGGGCCTTCACACATATCATCAGCCTGTATGCGGATGATGTCCTGCTCTCCCTCTCCTCCCCCCGAGACTCTCTCCCGGCTTGTGTGGCGGTACTTGACACCATTGCAGGGGTGGCTGGGTTTAAGGTCAATCTCAGCAAATCAGTGGCGCTTGACCTCTCCCTGGAGAAATCCACGAGGACATTTCTAGAGGGCCTCTTCCCCTTCCCATGGGCATCAGAAGCGGTCCAGTACCTGGGCATACAACTGGCGCCGACCTTGCAAGGCACGGTCCGCATGAATTACGCGAAACTGAGAGCCACGATAAGATCGGAGCTGGGCAGGTGGAAACACCTCCCTCTGTCATGGCTAGGCAAGGTGGCAGCGATAAAAATGACAATTTTGCCGCAAATACTGTACTTATTCAGAGCTGTCCCTATGCGGCCGCCGGAGGGATGGATTCGTCAAACACAGGCGGAACTGGCCAACTTCATTTGGAATGGGCGACGTCCACGCATGAAGCTGCGCCTTGCGATGCTGCCTCCTGAACAAGGAGGGTTGGGCGTACCAGATCTGCTCCTATACTTCCGAGCAGCACAGTTACGGACGCTAGTAGAATGGAGCAAATGGGAGTCGGAGAAACACTGGCTCTTCCAAGACCAGGCGGTGGCGGGCCGCACTTTGCAGGAGGTGCCCTTCTTGAGGCGGTGCCACCGACCCCCGAATCTCTATGCCTCCTTCATTACTAGGACGCCTCTGGAAGTCAGGGACCAGGTGAGCACAACGCGTGACCTGACGTCCTTCCCATCCCCGCTGACCCCCCTAGTGTCCAACCCGGAATTTGGTCCCGGCATGGATACGAAGGCTTTTGCGAAGTGGGGCCCTGCGGGTTGCAATGTTTTGTACCACATTTATGCAGAGAAGGGTGCTATCCCCTTTGATGCTCTCCGCCGGGAATTTGGTCTTCCAGAGGAAGAACGTCTTCGCTACTTTCAGGTGAGACACTGGGCGCTCCAGCCCACCATCAGGGCGGGGGCTGCCCGCAGACTCAGCGACTATGAATACTGGTTGCTCTCTCGGACCGTGGCCTTATATCGGATCTTTACCGCATGCTCATGGGCAGATACACACACATTCATAATGCAGGACGGGCGAGGTGGGAAAGCGATTTAGAACGCGCACTGAGTAATAAAGAATGGGAAGGCATCTGTTATAGGGCCCGACACTCCGCGCACCACATGGGGCTGACGGATACCCTCACCAAACTTGCCACGTATTGGTATTACACCCCTGAAAAACTGCATGAGATGGACCACACGAGGGACGCGCTCTGCTGGCGGGGCTGCGGAGAGAAGGGTACGCTGGTACACTTATTGTGGGGCTGTTCCCACTTGCAGGCTTACTGGGCGAAGGTGCTCGATGAAGTAGACTTACACTTGGACACTACCATCCCGAGGTTTCCCGCTTATGTGTTGTTGGGCTCCCCCAATCCCATCACCTACCCCCTGCGCTCCCACAGAGGACGGCTGATAGCGATAGCTCTGGGCTCGGCGACGCAGAATATCCTTACCTACTGGCGTACCACACATATTCCCACTTTCCAGGGCTGGCTGCATCGTCTCTGGCACGTCCTGGGGATGGAGAAACTGTCACTGATTGCTAAGGGGGAGGGCGACAAGTATCCGGAACTGTGGCAGCCTTTCTTCAAGCTTCTGGCCTCCGAATTCAGGGAGGTGACCTGCCCTAGATACCTACGCCTACTGCGGCTGTCTCGGCCGGATGACGCTACCAATGAGGCCTGAGAGAACGTTACCTCGAGCTTGGAACATGGACCTGGAACAGGGGTGGGGGGTGGGTAGGCTGGGGGATGGCGGGCACGGGGGTGTTTTGTTGTGTTTGGATTCCTTTTTCCCGATTTTGACTTTATTAAGCTTGTTGGATGCGGACTCACTTCTGAGAACAGTGATATGGAAAAGATGCCCCATTACTCAAGTTCACTGCTGGTGGTGCATCAGAGACACTCTAATGGCACCGGGGCATTGTGATAGGGTCCACGACACGTACATATCCAAGCTTTTTTCTTCCCCTTTCCCCTGTTTGGACTGTGTCCTAAAAGCTGTATTGACTCTGGCCTGGCTGAATGTTGATGCCGGACCAGCTTGTGTAGCATTATGGTATGATATACTGACTTTACAGCGCAATAAACAAAGTTTATACATAAAATTAGTGGAAATTGTTTTTTGACAAATATCCCAACTCCCCTGGAATTCGATGCAAAGTCTGAGTGCGCCACCATCTTGTAGCCCCATCTATCAATTGCTGTAGTGGACGTGCCTGTAAGATGTGTCTCTTGCAGCAGCACTACCAATGGGTTTGCCCTTTTTATACATTGTAGGACCAATCCACTCTTAATTTTATCGCCTAGTCCTTTCCCATTCCATGTGAGCACGGAGAGGGATGGAGTTGTGGTGGCAGAGGCGTCTCCCGGGCTGGTCAGTGATTCACCCCCCATTACTATTGCGGAAAGAACTAGTGATTTCAGCGATGTGTGTCATGCTTGAGCTTTCGTGGGTGTTTGTGCATGTAAAGATCGTACGTGCAGTTTCATTCTTGAGCCTACAAACTAGTACAAAATAAACAGAACCCAAACTTCCCAACCTCTTGTCCCTCTCTCCCACCCTGCTTAACAGACTTAACGGTGTTTGTGCATGTAAAGATCGTACGTGCAGTTTCATTCTTGAGCCTACAAACTAGTACAAAATAAACATAACCCAAACTTCCCAAACCCCTATCCCTCTCTCCCACCCTGCCTCCCTGCTTAACGGACTTGAAACCGCCCGCCACCCCAACTCAGCAGAGTGCTTATTCCCAACCCAAACCATAGTACTTGCTTGACGGGGTTAAGTAGTCCAGGAGGAGACATAAACCCTCCCTTCTGTCTACGGCCTGCTTCAGTCCAGTGTCCAAAGCTGATGAGATAGTAGCTCTTCATTTATGAGCACTCTCTCCCGGGTGTTCTGTTGCTGGTAATCCTATCCTTGGCCGAGAGTCTTTGTCCGACCGTGGTGAGCATTCCGGGTCCGGGCGTCGTATAGTTTGACTGTCTGTGTCTTCTTCTTCTGCACGGCGGTGTGGGCCCTTGTTCCCACGACGCGGTCTATCTATTCGCAGCCAACGATCCAGCCAGTCATATGCCTCTTCTGGCGTTTCAAAGAACCATGCCTTCCCCACCGCCACTACTCTGAGTCTTGCAAGAAATAACATGGAACATAACATGGTCCTGGACCTCTGCTCAGGCCCCTGGATTACAGTTGTGTGCCGGATAAGTGGCCGGATTAGCGCGAAGGGCTATGTGGTCCTCGGAGCTCCTACACTAAGCAGCCATCTTGCTCGGCTGTTAGCCACGGCCCCCTAAACTCTGTTTTTTAAGTGTTGTACTTAAAAATGTATTTATTTTTTAAACAATTATTCTACATGTTAATACAAAGCAATACACATATATAGGTACATATCTCTAATACAAATAAATTATATATACAGAGGAATATGCTGTATATGTCTGCCTATCTAAGCATCTAGTAGGTACATAAGGGGATGTAAGACCTCTAATTTCAAGAGGACCCCTGCTATTTATTGCTTTATGTGCCAGGCAAAGAAGTTTAAACTTTTTTTTTCTTTCCTTTTTTTTGGTCTACCTAAAACAATTTTTTTAAATTATTTTTATTTAAACAAGGCATTCAAATAGGTGCACTGAACAGGGGTTAGACATCTCCACATAACATTACTTCAGATTGTACATTTTCGGGGGTGGGGGAGTAGGAGAGGCATAGAGAGGAAGGGGCGAGGGATAGTTTACAGTTACAGACACGGATCACGGGGATACAGGTATGTCTACAAAGGGGTCAATTGGTGGCACACATCTCACCCCTGTATCGATTCCACAACCCCCAAACAGTTACCCATTTACGGGGCTGGCCTCTGGCCAGGTACACGGTCTTCTCACGAAACATACACCAGTCCATGTTCTCCTTCCAGTCCTCAAGCGTGGGTGGCCTCTCTGAGCCCCACTTCTGCGCTATATTTCTTTTCGCCAGCATTGTCCCTAGAGTGGCCCACCTGGTGTGTGCTAAGTTGAGATCCGTGGGTTCCCAGATATTAAGTATACATCTTCTATCTTCTGGCAACAATGGCACCCTCAACACTTCTCGCAGCACATTGTGTATTGCGCCCCAGTAATCTACTATAAAGCTACATGCCTATCTGCCCACACGCTCTTTTGCAGAGACCGTCGTCTGAGAGCCCCATACGTACCAAGCACGGACCTGTGACATATACTCTGTGTAATATTTTCAACTGGACTAACCGTAATCTCGCCGGAATCGCTACCTCTTTCGGGGATGACACGGCCGTCTGCCAGTCCTCATCATCCAGTTCAATACCATCCCTCATCCATTTATCCCACAGCACTACAAGGAGATCTGCTCTATGATTGATCAACTTTTTATAGATGAGGGATATAGTGCTATCTGGCAAATGCCCATCCAATATTCTATCCTCCAACGGCGAGGCTTCGAGCAGCTCCTCCCCAGTCGACGCAGTGGACTGCAGTGCATGCCGAACTTGCGCATAGCGGAAATATCCCGCTCCATTCAACTCTAACTCAGTTTGCAGTTCAGCGAAGCCCTTGATCCAAATATCTGCAATCGTGGCAATCCCTATCGAGTTGCATCTATCAAATCCTTTCGTATGCCACAGTCTCCCGAGTCTGTCTGAATCAAACAGTGGAGTGGCCAGTGTTAAGCGGCCTCTCCACCCCAATGAGCTAGTGGCATCATGCCATACACGCACCGCCCCCTTAGTGGGTCCCGTCAAATTTTTCCCCACTGCCTTAGTATATAAAGCTCTTATTATAGCTTCCACCCGGGAGCAGCCATCTATCCATAGCATATCCAGGATCCGAGCCTGGTCCATAAGTACCCTGGTTAATATCTGCCAATTGAGAAGCCCAATAATACCTTCTGATGTCGGGAAGGGCGATACCACCGTCATACCATGGTAACGTCAATTTGACCAAGGCATTACGAGGCCTACCTTCCCACAATAAATTACGCTGTATATTTTCCACCTCTCGGAAATAGCTGGCAGGGACAAAGTCTAAGGTATTCTGAAGGGTGTAGAGAAAGCGAGGTAGGGACATCATCTTGAAAAGAGCCGCCCTCCCTAAAAGGGAGAGAGGCAACTTCCTCCAATTCTGTGCGTCACTCCTGAGCCGAGCCAAAGGTGAGAGGAGGTTTCGTTCATATTGGAGTGCGGGATCCAATGAAATAAAGATTCCCAGATACTTGAACCCATCTGTAGCGATCTGAATCGGGCAATTACGCGGAGGAACCGGAGTATCACCGGTCAACACATACAAATATGACTTCCCCCAGTTTATAGTGAGCCCCGAACTCCTACCGTAGGAGGCCAGGACATCACAGAGAAGATTCAAAGATTTTCTAGGTGAGGTCAAATACAGCAAGATGTCATCTGCATATAAAGAGATTCTGTCATCCACCTGAGGGGACCAACGGATACCCCGTATGGATGGTTCCCAACGGATCCAGGCCGCCAACGGTTCAAGCGCTAATGAAAACAAAAGGGGGGAGAGCGGGCATCCCTGGTGGGTGCCGCGCCCCAAACTAAACGTTGCGGAGACCCGGTTATTCACCACCACTTGCGCAAGAGGATCAGCATACAACAAACGCACCCAACCAATAAACTCCGGTCCAAAAACCAAACTTTGCCAAGACTGCCCACAGATATGGCCACTCCAACGTATCAAAAGCCATCGTCGCATCGAGCGATGCTATTACAGTTTGTTCCTGCAGAGTATGAGCTCTGGCCAACACTCCGTGCAACCGACGAAGGTTTAAGGCCGTATTCCTGTGTGGAATGAAACCCGATTGCATGCACTAAACTACCAATAACTTTGATAAGCCTGTTAGATAAAAGTTTAGCAAGAATCTTAGGCTCTGCATTCAATAAAGAGAGAGGCTGATATGAGGCACAATTGGTCTTTGATTTCCCCTCCTTATGAATAGCCACAATAGATGCCACTCTCTGATCATACGGCAGCACTCCCCTTTCCCGGGCCTCCACGTACAAACCCCTAAGATAAGGGGCAAGTCTGTCAGGTCTGAGTTTATACAGCTCAATTGGAAGTCCATTAGGACCTAATGCCTTACCAGAGTTCAATGAGCACACTGCAAGGGCTACTTCATCTACGGTCAGAGCGCTATCCATAAAGTCACGATCGTCCTTAGTCAGGCCTGGGAGTTGAATATCACGCAATAATAGGTGAGAGTCCTCCTCCTGCCTCCCCGCGACCGAGGTATTTACCGTACGAAAATAGTCTGCAAAGGTATCTACTATGCCTTGGGAATCCGTCGTTCGCGTCCCATCAGCTGTCTCTAGTTCCGGTACAAACGGATTAGCTCTTTCCTTCTTATCTAGCCCTGCGATAAGTTTTCCAGCCTTATCCCCGACATCATACAATCGACCTTGCTGCTCCCTACTCAACGCTCTGGCACTTTCAGTGACTACTGCCCTATATTCAAGTTGCTTAAGATTCAGGACATGCAGTTTAACCCAAGACACCTCTGCTTCCAAGTCCGCTTCAATGCGGGCTATATCCGTTTCAATTGCTACAATTTCTGCGTTCCGCTCCTTCTTAACCCACGCAATCAACGACAAGGTCTGGCCCCTTATGACGACTTTAAAAGCCTCCCACAGTGAAAGCGAGGACGACACCGATCCCTCATCCTCACGGAAATAATGGTCCAACGCCTTCAGTAACTCCTTACGGATTGCGTATATACCAAGGGCTAATAGGGGCCGCCCGACCTAGAGGACACATCGAACCTGATCCAAAGCGGCGAATGATCCAATATACATCTAGCCAGATGCCTAGCCTCTGTAATACAATATGCCTGGGCCGCAGGCACCAAACAATAATCAATACGTGATAAGCTACCATGGGCACCAGAGTGAAAAGTGTACTGTCGGTGGTCCGGGTGAAGCAACCTCCAACAGTCAGTCAGACCCACTGCATCTATAATTTCAGGAAGCCATCTTTGCGCCCGCCCCGTGTCTCTAGGGGGATGTCTATCAATTGTACCAGAGACCACAGAGTTAAAGTCACCCCCCACAATTAAGAGACTGCTCGGGAGGTCCAGTAGAAGTTTCCCCAAGTGTGGTTGCCTGCAACCCTGGTGAGACATAAACTGACAGTAAGGAGAGGGTATGGCCCCTATAATCTTCAACTACAGTCAAGCACCATAGGGAGCGCCTTACGTAGCAAAATCCCCACCCCCCTGGATCCCGATGTGAACCCCGCATATGATCCAAACTATATCCCATTCTTTGCATTGCCCTACAAGAGTTCCCTACTAAGTGCGTTTCCTGTAACAATACAACATCTGGAGCTACTGGAGATACTGAAGAACCACACTGCGCTTAATTTTGTCCCCCAACCCATTGACGTTCCAACTTAGAACCATAAGCCCCCTAACCCCCATCATAAAACATGTGGTGAATCAGTCTCCCCTCCCGCACCTGCACCAGTAATACGTCACAATTCTGAAAGCCTTGAAATGCAATGCCAACACACAAGAATACAAAAAAATTAAATACATTCCCACCCCCAAACCGACCCTGAGTAACTCCCCCCTCCCCGCACCCCTGCTTGCAGTGTTTTCCCACCCCCAACTCGCAGTGTGCCTGCCGCCCCATACTCTAACTACTAAACAATTGAAAAGTAACCCTGAGGAGGAGTAGTACCACCCCTACGCTCCCGCCCGCACCCCCTATTTTCTCCACCGGATCATAGTAAGAGGCGCCCAGAACTAACTGGTCTACGTGTTTATATCATGACGTCCCCATCCCTCCATTTCAGTCAAACATCACCAGCATTAGTCTCAGTTCTTATTCCCGCTCGTGCACGCCCTCCTCTTCATCGCCACTCGTTCTTCGCTGACCCTGCTGATTGGAGACAGTGTCCAACCAGTCCGAGGCAATTTCAGGATTGTCAAAAAACAGTGCCCTGCCCGCATGCTCAACTCTCAACTTGGCGGGGTACAGCATGGCATATTTAAATCCTTTGTCTTTGAGCTTCCGTTTGACGCCCATGAAGGTCTGCCGTTGCCTCTGCACCGCCTGCGTAAAGTCTGGATAGAAACTGAGAGTGGAATTTTCAAACTACAGAAGAGCCTCCCGTCCTGGAGGCTTGCAGGATAACTTCTCTGTCCCTGAAATTAAGCACCCTCGCAATCATTGGCCGGGGTGGTGCACCAGGCCGCGGTCTTCCTCCCGGTACCTTATGCGCCTTTTCGATGGTGAAAAAGTTGCCCAGGCCCTTAGGTTTCAAGTGATTGCGGATAATGTTTTCAACGAAAAGGTCGGCAGCTGGACCTTCTGCTTTTTCAGGAACCATAATAATGCGAACGTTGTTTCTACGGGCCCTCGCTTCATATTCGTACAGCTTGCGGCTGGCGACCTCACAGGTTGTTTTGAGCTCTCGAACTTCCTGCTGCAATAGGGCCACATCATCCGTAAGACTGGATGTTTTAATGTCTAGTGACTTAACTTTTTCACTGGTCTTTGTGAGGTCCACTCGAATTAGATTGACTTCTATAGTTACTGTATCCAGTTTATGATCTAGGGATTCCATCTTCTTACCGAGTGAAGTTTTTACCCCATCTATAGCTGTCATCACGTCCTGCAACGTAAGCTCTGCTGCAGGAGCCGAGTCTCCCACATGTGCTTCCTGCGCCTTCCCAGATCCAGCTGGTGACCCTCTCGGTTGAGTATAACGGTCGAGCTTGTTGGTCTGAGTGTACCTAGCTCCTCTAGCCGCCTTGGCCTGCAGCTTTTCAGTTTCCGTTTTAGTAGCCATTGTGCAGACAGAGGGGACCCAAACAAAAGGCAGCAGAGCATCACGTCAGGGCTCCAGCCACTTTATTTAGCTACATCAGAGATCTCCCTGGTTTGGTGGCATTGTTCCCAACGTGTGACTCACTCACTGTCTCCGGGGGAGGTAGGCTTCGTTATCATTCCAGGCTCATCATCCGCCTAGTATAGGGACACAGCAGCAGCACAAAATACTCACAACAGCGGCTCCCCTGCAGAGCAGATCTCAATATAGGGTTGTCGCCCCTCTCTTAATGCTAATCACGGTTGTATACCGGCTCCAGCCGCAGCGCCACATGCACTGCACTCAGTCTGCACCTTTCACTGTGGAGTCTTCTCAAGTGCCAGCAGATAGGCTCATACCATTACTGTGTGCCCAACGTAACCTACACCCAGGCATTTAGCGCAGCTCAAGGTCCATTGTCTTGCAGTAGCAGGCCCTGCGACACGATCACAGGCCACACCGATCTCCCCCCCCGGCACTTCCTTATGTGTCCAGCAATGTAACCCTATGGGGGCAGCAGGGGGCGGAGGGGGTCAAGGGGAAGGGAAACGCTGTCAGATACGAGCCAGTGCTGCAGCTGGAACCTCCACGGGGCTCTTATGGGGACCACGAAATTCACCCCGATGTTGACACTGCAGCCCGGGACAGTTCACCACTTGAGGCCCCGGCTTTCGGACCTGTACATGGCCAGTTTACAGAGCGCGATATCTTTGGGTCTGGAGGGTCAATGGAGATGCGTTTTTCATTTTCCGGCACCGCTTCCCTTCCGATTGTGGTTTATGATCTCCGGTGACAGGATTACTGTACAGGATAGGCTCCGGGCGGCGAGGGTCTCGGGAGCCCTGGACTTAGGCGGCCATCTTGGACACCCTCGCAGCTCCTCCACCAAGAAGTTTAAACTTGATCCTTGCATCAATAGGCAGCCAATGAAGCCGTTTCAAAGACACTTTCACAGATTCGCAGCTTGGAATTTTAAGAAGTAGCCTAGCAGCCGCATTTTATGCAACCTGTGTTTTGTGACATAATTTGGTGACCCCAAATAAAGGAAATTCCCATATTACAAGCGGGTCACTACCAGGGATTGAATTACAATTCTTCTTAGATGTTCCAAGATAAAAACTAAAATCTTTTGATCATTTTAAGTAAGCCAAAGCACGTAGCAGCAAGCTTTTTTGCTTGAAGGACCACATGCTTTATCAATCCACATGCCTAAATTCTTTATGGGAGTTGGGGACATGAGGATTTCCCATACAACTCTGCCAACTGAGTTCAAGCCTGAAACAAGAATGGTTTCCCAGAATCATTAGCTGTCTTGTCGCTGTTAAATTTGAAACAGCAACTAGCCATAGAATTCAACACTTTTTCCAGACAGGGCACTAGTTGGCGTTCGAGCTTTGGTCATTCGCAAAGGAGACCACTAGCTTCATGCCGTGCTCTTAGGGAGACTATACACAACCCAAAACTCCTGCACAATTTGCCAGTGGGCGCATATAAACATTTAACAAAGTCGAGCTGAGTGATGAGGACTGCAGCACCCTGCATATAGTTGGAAAAAAGCATGTGTTTTCTTCATGATTTGAAAACATCTACCCTTTAGAAAGGAAGTGAGCAACTCAAGTATCTTGGATCCTAACTTCCCTAAGCCTTTTTTTTTTTTAAATCAGGATTGTGATGTCTATGGTATTAAATGCTGCACTCCAGTCTAGGCATAACCAGTCGTCCTTATATAATCAGATGTCTAGCACGATAAACATAGACTGAAATCAGAGCTATATTACACATGTCCAGCCGGACAGTAATTTTTAATAATGCGAACAATTGGACAACCGTAGTTGAAAATATCTAGTGGGACACAATCCTGTATCCTCTCTGGAACGTGACAAGTACAAAACATACACAAAGACATTTCAGGCAAGACTGGTATAGCTTGTCAAATTGCAAATTCTACCAAGTTTAGTGTAGACAGTCAGTGCACTTGTTTTACACATTGAACTAATGCGCAAAGCTGTGTAACATGGATTGGCTATGTGAATAGAATCCAGGTTTCTGTGGTAGAGTGGCTTGACTGCAGATTCGGAAGTAGAAATAGATTTAAAATTTCAACAAACGGAAATCCTATTGGCTACCATTATATACCCTTGTTTTCCTTATGTGATAGGAATGTACAAGTTATTCTAGTTCAGGGCCAGATGCTGCAAAACTAGCGTTTTATAACTATCAACCAGTACACTTAAAAAATGGAAGTGGTGTAAAACCCTTGCAAAGTTAAGAAATCCATTATCAATTTGGATACAACGTATATGCGCAAAACCAAATGGACGAAAAAGGGGACATAAAAACAGACGCAAACAAAATTGGTAACCAGATAAATCAATTGCTTGTCACTTTGCCATGCGTTTTGCGTTAGTCATAAGATGTGGATGTTAAGACCGCTGTTCAGATAACTAAGTCATTGTGATATGATTTGAATTGTAATCCTTTTGTGTCTAACCTGCACTGAAAATCTACAGGTACCCCTAACTTCCTACCTTGCTTCCTAGGAGCTCAGCGGGGCTGGCTGGCAGCTGACAACATCCTAGGCTCCCAGCGGTAGTGGCCGCCATCTTGGATTGGGCTGGTTCGCCCAACCCCACCCACGCCACTCCCCCCACGCTGCTCCTCCATTTAGGAGTGATCCTGACGTCTCCCCAGCGATTGCGAGCAGCCCGGTGGCAGTGGGCTTGCTTGCAGGAGCTGAGGGCTGCGATTGAGCACTTTGGTTTTTAGCGCGCTGTCACGCTGACTAAAAGCGGCGACACGCTTTAATTTTTAAATTGTAATCCTTTTGTGTCTAACCTGCACTGAAAATCTACAGGTACCCCTAACTTCCTACCTTTCTTCCTAGGGGCTCAGCGGGGCTGGCTGGCAGCTGACAACATCCTAGGCTCCCAGCGGTAGTGGCCGCCATCTTGGATTGGGCTGGTTCGCCCAACCCCACCCACGCCACTCCCCCCACGCTGCTCCTCCATTTAAACGTCCCCCATGTGTCAGCGCAGCGGACGAGCGCATCGGGTGCGCCGTAGGCTCGCCGGAGTCACGCCAGAGTCCAGCCCGTCTGCGCCCGTCCGCGGCAGGCCGGGGCAAGGGGCACCTCCTCATGTCCCACCGCTGTCATATTCATCCCTTGACCTTCTTTCCCATTGGATCCCAGGTACCATCAGCTCGCACGTGTCCAATTTGTTGCAAAACCTAAGTCTCCTCTCGAGACCTCCGGCTATTCCACCTGCCGCCATACCAAGTTCTTCCCCCTTGCCCTGCACTGCTACCCCCACTCTCTCCTCTCCTCCTGCCCCCCACACGCCGACTTTCAACACCACTGCTGCGCTTCTTAACACCAGATCAGCAGTCAGTCATCAGTATGAGCTATTCGACTACCTCGACACCCACAATCCGGATCTCTTGTTTTTAACAGAGACATGGTTTAAGGCCGACTCCCTACCCAATGTCTTAGCCGCACTTCCTCCCTCATACTCCATCATCCGAGCGGATCGACCGGAGGACAGAAGAGGCGGTGTAGTGGCCTTGATAGCTCATACTGACTTCCACTTTCAGATTCTTCCTTTTCCCCCCCATCTCTGAAGTCGACTGCTTGATAATTCGCGCTAGCTCTCATTCGGCCCCCCTCACCGCTGTTCGCATCTATCGCCCCCCCCCACCCCACTCCCACTTTTGTTTCCAGCCTCCAGGACATTCTCGCAACACTGGTCGTTAACAACTCGTCAGTGCTGGTGCTGGGCGACTTCAATTTCTGGCCCAACGATCCTGCCGAAAGCCCCCTATCCAAAGAATTCACCGACCTTATGACCAGCCTCAATTTCACCCCCCCATGTTCATAGCCCTACCCACGTGCATGGCCACTCGCTCGACCAGGTTTGGACCTCGAATATTTCCACTACTCCCCCTACCATCTCCCCCTGCTCCTGGTCGGACCACTTTTTAATTTCCTTCTCCCTTGCTTTAGCTCCAGCGACCAAACCCCCCCTTCCCAAGAACACCTGGGTCAGAAAATGGGGTAAGGCAGACATGCCATCCTTCTGTTCATCCCTAGCCAATTCCTGCCCCGACCTTTCAGGCCTCGCCGCCCCGGTCCAACTGGCCACTATCGATGGATGGCTGACCCAGGCAGGCGACGACTTTGCCCCTTTGAGGCGGATCACGGTCAAGCGAGCCCATGCTGCTAACCGCTGGTTCACCCCTGAGCTCAAGGAGAAGAAACTGGCCGCACGCAGAGCAGAGCGTGCATGGAGAAGAGAATACTGCCCCGCCAAAAAAAACACTTATCTCTCCGTGCTCAAGGCATATAAGCAAGGCATCCTTGATGCCAAGACCCTGTTCTATTCTAACAGGATACTGGCAGCAGAATCCCAAACCAAAGAAATCTTTGCTACAGTACATGAGCTTGCCTCATCTAATAGAGCCACGGCCTCGATCCCCCCCCTCCCAACCGCTCTGCGACTCACTCAACGATTTCTTCGTTGACAAGGTCGCAAAGATCAAGGCCAACATCCCCCTCCCTTCCCCCACCTTCACCAACCCTTCCCCACCTGCTGTCACTTCCAAACTCACCTCCATCCCCCCCCTGACTAAGGCTACGCTTCTTCCCCTGCTCCAAAAGGTAAAGTCAGGCTCCCCCCTAGACTTTGCCCCTGCTCACATCCTGAGAGAAATCTTCCTAAATTGCCCTACCCCTCCCCTCACACTTTTGAATGACTCACTTAGCAATGGAGTGGTCCCCACTGCTCACAAATTTGCGGCTGTTATCCCCATCCTAAAAAAGCCCGGTGCCGACCCTTCATCCCCTTCTAATTACCGTCCCATCTCCCTTCTGCCTTACCTGGGCAAGGTTCTAGAAACCCATGTAACCAGCACCCTGAGCACCTACGTGGAAACTAACCACTGCCTCTCCCCCCGGCAGGCGGGCTTTCGCCCCCTCCACTCTACGGAGAAGGTGGTGACCTCAGTGATGGACAGCCTACGCGAGGGCATTGATACCAACCTCCCGCAGGCCCTCATCCTCTTAGACCTGTCCGCCGCTTTTGACACGGTGGACCACTCCATCCTCCTCACCCGTGTCAGGGCGGCGGGCATAGAGGGCCTGGCCTTCGCCTGGCTTGAGTCCTTCCTGAGTGATAG
This sequence comes from Lissotriton vulgaris, assembly GCF_964263255.1. Taxonomy (NCBI): domain Eukaryota; kingdom Metazoa; phylum Chordata; class Amphibia; order Caudata; family Salamandridae; genus Lissotriton; species Lissotriton vulgaris. Next base: position 186,874,479 of record NC_141690.1, on the reverse strand, counting down.
GGCTCAGGCGGTCCACCTAGCTGGTTTCACCGCTGCCTCTCGTAAGGTTGTATGTGGAGTCCCCCAAGGTTCCTCACTTTCCCCTCTTTTGTTTAATTTATACATCTACCCCCTTATTTTTATGTTACAGCAGCTCGAGGTCACGGTGTTCAATTACGCCGATGACCTCCAGCTAATTTTCAACCTTTCCCACTCTTCCTCATCTTCCCTGAACGTCCAATCCGTCATGCTGTTCATCCAGGATTGGATGAACTGCAACCACCTCAAACTCAATCCGGACAAGACGGAGTTAGTCTTGACCGGAGGTGGTTGCAGTCCCTGGTCCCCTTCCCACTGGCCTTCTTCACTTGGTGTCCCTCCGCTCCCTGTCCCTAAGGTCAAAACCCTTGGTATTTTCCTGAACTCTTCACTTTCCGTTCACTCACAGGTCAATTCGGTTGTTTCCTCCTGCTTTTTTTCCCTCAGAACCATCAGGAAGATCTCTTGCTTCTTCTCTCTACCTGCCCTAAAGATAATAGTGATGGCTATGGTGCTCTTGCGCCTTGACTATGGTAACATCATTTACAATGGCGCCCCAGCCTACGCCATTCACCGTCTGCAGCTAGTGCAGAACCAGGCTGCCCGCCTGATTCACGGCCTGCCCAAATTCCATCGAGATACTCCTTTACTGCAGGCCCTGCACTGGCTGCCGGTGAAAGAGCAAGCCTTGTTCAAGCTTGGCTGTACCACCTTTCAGGCCAAAATGGGCACCGCCCCGGAGTTCATCTGCTCCGCCATCAAGCCCTACACGCCGGGTAGAGAGCTTCGATCCACCCATCAGGCCCTGTTAACCACCCCCCGTTTCAGAAAGAAAAAGGCGGGCGGAACAAAATTTGCAGTTCTCGCTCCTGCGTTCTGGAACTCCCTCCCGACGGAACTCCGTATGACACCCTCTTACACTGAGTTCCGGAAAGGTCTTAAAATTCTGCTCTTCTCCCGAGCCTATAATGTCTAGATTCCCTCCGCTCCTGTTTGCCTCCTCGCAATCTAAAAGCGCCAAGAAACCGCGTGGTAGAAGTGCGCTATACAAATGTTTTTAAATTCAAATATGGGTGGTATACTACTGAAAGGGGATCCAAGACTGCCCCACAAACGATCCCAACCCACAACTAATTTTGTTTTGCGATATTTCCCATACCACCTCCCACCCATGTCAAACAAGGACAGGAAACATGCAAATAGTAGGGACATTCACCCCACCAGGTTGCAGGAGTGTTTATTTCAGACTTATGACATTGCACACGCGTATGACTTGCAGTCCACGGGCTACGAGGCGACTGGGACCTGAAGCACAAATGGCCAAGTGCACACGTATATGGGGACGTTGCCATCGGAAGGCTATCTCCCCCCGCCCCCCCTCTCCTGCACAATTAGTGAAGCGTACTAGGATACAGAACCAATGAATACAAAAATGAACAAGCATTTACAATGCAGTAGGTCTCGCAGCATTAAAGTTTGAGTTATTGGCATTGTGTATGACCATGCGTTGCATAACATTTTTAGCAAACTTTGAATTGGTGAGCAGTGCGAGTGTGTGTAAGAGTATGCTGTTCTTGAAAGCAGTGTGGTAGAGAGTGCAGGAATTTGGGTTAACTGAGCAATGTGGATGATGCACCTCACGCACGGGGCTGACGCAGTTATTATTCACACAGCTCTGATGATGCACCTCAGGCACGGGCTCACAGCTGTTATTATTCACACAGCTCCTATGATGCACCTTACGCACTGGCTCACAGTTGTTATTCACACAGCTCTGATGATGCACCTCACGCACGGGGCTGACGCAGTTATTATTCACACAGCTCTGATGATGCACCTCAGGCCCAGGCTCACAGCTGTTATTATTCACACAGCTCTGATGATGAACCTGAGGCTCACAGCTGTTATAATTCACACAGGTCTGATGATGCACCTCACGCACGGGACTGACAAATCTTATTCATACAGCTCTGATGATGCACCTCAGGCACGGGCTCACAGCTGTTATTATTCACACAGCTCTGATGATGCACCTGAGGCTCAAAGCTGTTATTATTCACACAGGTCTGATAATGCACCTCACGCACGGGGCTGACGCAGTTATTATTCACACAGCTCTGATGATGCACCTCAGGCCCAGGCTCACAGCTGTTATTATTCACACAGCTCTGATGATGAACCTGAGGCTCACAGCTGTTATAATTCACACAGGTCTGATGATGCACCTCACGCACGGGACTGACAGTTATTATTCATACAGCTCTGATGATGCACCTCAGCCACGGGCTCACAGCTGTTATTATTCACACAGCTCTGATGATGCACCTGAGGCTCAAAGCTGTTATTATTCACACAGGTCTGATAATGCACCTCACGCACGGGGCTGACGCAGTTATTATTCACACAGCTCTGGTGATGCACCTTAGGCACGGGCTCACAGCTGTTTTTATTCACACAGCTTTGATGATGCACCTCAGGCACGGGCTCACAGCTGTTATTATTCACACAGCTCTGATGATGCACCTCACAGCCGGGGCTGACGCAGTTATTATTCACACAGCTCTGATGATGCACCTCAGGCACGGGCTCACAGCTGTTATTATTCACACAGCTCTGATGATGCACCTCAGGCACGGGCTCACAGCTGTTATTATTCACACAGCTTTGATGATGCACCTCACGCACGGGGCTGACGCAGTTATTATTCACACAGCTCTGATGATGCACCTCACACACGGGGCTCACAGCTGTTATTATTCACACAGCTCTGATGATGCACCTCACGCACGGGCTCACAGCTGTTATTATTCACACAGCTTTGATGATGCACCTCACGCACGGGGCTGACGCAGTTATTATTCACACAGCTCTGGTGATGCACCTCGCGCACGGGGCTGACGCCTCCTCAAAGTGCCTGTATTTGGAGCCTCTCTTGAAACTCGAAAAAGAGGCAAATAAGTGATGCACCTCACGCACAGGCTCACAGCTGTTATTATTCACACAGCTCTGATGATGCACCTCAGGCACGGGGCTGACAGTTATTATTCACACAGCTCTGATGATGCACCTCACACACTGGGCTCACAGCTGTTATTATTCACACAGCCCTGATGATGAACCTCACGCACGTGCTCACAGCTGTTATTATTCACACAGCTCTGATGATGCACCTCCAGCACGGGCTCACAGCTGTTAATATTCACACAGCTCTGATGATGCACCTCCGGCACGGGCTCACAGCTGTTATTATTCACACAGCTCTGATGATGCACCTCACGCACGGGCTCACAGCTGTTATTATTCACACAGCTTTGATGATGCACCTCACGCACGGGGCTGATGCAGTTATTATTCACACAGCTCTGATGATGCACCTCGCGCACGGGGCTGACGCCTCCTGAAAGTGCCTGTATTTGTGAGCCTCCCTTGAAACTCGAAAAAGAGGCAAATAAGTGATGCACCTCACGCACAGGCTCACAGCTGTTATTATTCACACAGCTCTGATGATGCATCTCGGGCACGGGGCTCACAGCTGTCATTATTCACACACAGTGATGACCCCGGTGTCCGCCTGCACCTTCCTACGCTACTGTCTCTGCATATCACAATAAGTTTGGTAATGGGCAAACTGTCCTGGTTGGCATGACATGAGTAGGGAAATTTGAAGGAAAAAAAGTCAATTCATTTTCACAACCTCTTCCTTGAACTTTGCCAAGCAAACTATTTTAAAAAGACCCATGAAGACGCCCAGCTGATTTTTGCACTATGTGCACAATTTCATTGCAAACTTACGTGACGCACAAAAATCAAGAAAAAGTGTGTTTTATATTATTATTTTCTTTTATGAGGTGCTCACAATCCTCTCTGCGGCCCGGCTTGGAGTAGACAGTGGGTGGGCAGCTGCCTAGAGAAGGCATCCTTACCTGCTAAATATTGTCTTTCTCCTTATTAAAGACTTAGTCAACAGTGCTTCGAAGCAATAGTGCTCTGCAAACACCTAAATAAATAAATAAACTCTTCGGATGGGATCAGATTCGTTGTCAGAGGAGGAGCGAGGAATGCACATGCCTCTCCCACTAAACCTGCCGCCTCACCTCCCGGACTCGTGAAGTTTATCTCCCCCCTCCAGGCTCGCCGGTCTCTGATTGGTCAGAAGTTGTCCAGCCTTGTCCGATTGGCCGGCCCCTGCTCCCCTTACCCCGTGCCCTGCCGGGAGCCGCTGGTCAGTCAGCAGCAGTCGTTGGTGGTGGATGTGTTTCGGCGAGTCTCGGCGCCTTCCTCTTGTGATCCTCGGGCACCATGCAAGCTGCCGGTGGAGGCTGATGCGGTGTGTCATGCGCAGGGGCTCGGCGTGAAGATGCTCTGGCTGGCCTTCCTCCTGTATCTCGGGATCGTGCACTCTGTGCTGGGCTCCGACTCCACGGACCTGTGCAGCTGGAGGGGCAGGTACGTGCTCTCGTGTGTCACTGTGTGCTCTTGGGACTCGGAGTTTCTTTTACTTCACAGGTTCGTTGAGACCCCAGTTTTGAAACAAGCTGGTTTAAGCCTATCTTGAACGCTCGTCCGGATCATGTGCAAACACTAGGGCGGCGGGGGTGGGGGGGGGGCTCGGTGCGCTCGTGTGTGTGGGTATGTGCGCGACGGCGGGGGGTGTCTGTATGTATGTGTGCGTGCGTGTGTGTATGGGCGCTTGTGTGTGTGTGTGTCTGCCTGCGTGTGTGTGTGTGTTTGCGCACATCAGGGAATCTGAGGCAGGGGATGTGCACGGCGCCGGCCTGGACGTGCGCGTCCACAGACAACAATCGCCGCGCGTGCCCGACCCCGGTCTCAGATTCCCAGGAGACGGGCAACTATAGTTGTCGAGCTGGACGCAATGCTTCGCATTGCTATCTCCAGCTCGACCTAAAAAAAACGGGGCTGACTTGGATACTCAAAATTAATACGAATGGCAAAAAAGTGAAGTCCTTTTGGGTCGCTAGTAACTCTACCTAGTCCGCATACATCAGCTACTTAAACTCCTTTTAACAGCACCAGTAAAAGGTGGCATTCTTACCTACTTATTTGGAAAACGAAGTATGTTTTTTATAAGATATGTAATAATTTATTGTGAAAAAGACCCGAACAAATTTATCATGACAAAATAATATAAAAGAAAAATAAGAAATTTAATAAAAAATATATATTTTTATAAAATATTAAGTCTTTGGCTATGTGAATAGAATCCAGGTCTATGGTTTAAGCGCTACATGGTGTATTTCCAGCACTAAGCCCGGTGCACTTCGTTTTCCAAATAAGTATTTTCCCTGTCAGGGTTTTATCCTTTTTTCAGGGGGTCCCTTCTGGTGCTTTTCAAGTTAGGCATTCTTACCTACACCTGCTGCTTTCATCTGCAGCAACAGGTATTCCATCCACGTGTGTTGGGGAGTTATATGAATATGCACAAGGATCCAAATTCATTAAACCAAAAAACTGGCTGAAAGGGGCACTTCAAGCCACGAGATCAACTATTAAGAGGACAGAGGGCACAGCACAGCCTGTGGTGGTCAGCAATCTTAGAGATGCCCCCTGCAAAACGACCTAATTCTAGTTTCCTGGTGGAGTGGCTGCTTGCCAGCTGCCACCACCAGACATGTTTCTGGACCCCTGGGTCGAGAGCCTGGCGCTCTCAGGGTCCTGATACAATACACATCCTGGGACGAGGTGCCAAGCCATATCCCCCAGGATGGGCAGGGTCCACGAAGGGGAAGCTTCAAAGGCTTGCTGCGTTTGTGAGCTACCCGAGCCATTTGCTGCTTCCAGCAACTGGCCCCCACCGGATCTGACCACCACTTTGGGCAGGAGAATCGTCGGGAAAACCAAGTGTGGAAGGGAGGTGTGCCTCACCTTTGCCGACCCCACCCCTAAGGTGGGGGAAGCAAGGTGAAGCACAACTCTGTCCCTCCATCTTGCAGATGGGGGGACCCAGCCAACCAGAAAGAGGCATATGCCCCCCTCCCACTGGAGGGTGGCATAGTAGGGGGTGTACCCAGTGCATGGAAGAAACCCATTGGTCCCGACCTGTACCTACCTTTAACACCCCTACATTCAGTATTTAGTGGCAACCCTGAACGTTGCCTCCTCAGACAAGAACCGACCAGAAGAAGGACCAAAGAAGCCTTGCTCAACTAAGAGGAGGACGCCAACTGACTTGGCCCCAGGACTACTGGCCTGTCCCCACCTCAAACCTGCTCCAGCGAAATCTTGGTGTGTCCTGCAGCCAGCAGCCTCCAAGAACCCGGAGAGTGATGTGCTATATCAAAAATCTGATATACTGTATAAGGGGTCCAGGGGTTCTCCCAGGAGCCAACAGGGGTTTGCTGTGCAATCCCTAAGTGCTTTATTAGGGTGTAGTGTGGTTGAGCACCATTAGGCTTAAGAGGAGTGCAAGACATTTGTAAATACATGCAATGATTAATAAATGACACACACAACTCAAGAAGTAGATCCACGCTGTAATAGACTGGCTTAGTATATGGTGCACACTTACTTAAGTGAAAATTGCAAAAAACAGTTGATGGACAGAATGCAGAACAATGTCTTACATTCACACCAGTACAAAGATCTGGGCTAAATCCATCGTTTTTTTGCACTCCACACCACCCTAGGTCAGACAATGGCTATATGCAAATCAGCCTTGACCCTGTGCCTCATGGGAACAGTCCAGCCCGAACTACCAAGCCATGCCTTTCCTAGACCGGAATCAAGCATGCAAGGACCGGTTTCTGGCTATCAGCCTTCTTCAGCCTGGATAGCTTGACTCCAGTGATATGGAGAGTCTGGGACTCACGTCTGAGCATACCCAGCCCACTCGGGGTGAAAGTTGCAAAAAGCACAGTTGATGGACAGAATGCAGAACAATGTCTTACATTCACCCCAGTACAAAGATCTGGGCCTAAATCCATCGTTTTTTTGCACTCCACACCACCCTAGGTCAGACAATGGCTATATGCAAATCAGCCTTGACCCTGTGCCTCATGGGAACAGTCCAGCCCGAACTACCAAGCCATGTCTTTCCTAGACCGGAATCAAGCATCCAAGGACCGGTTTCTGGCTATCAGCCTTCTTCAACCTGGATAGCTTGACTCAAGTGATGTGGAGAGCCTGAGACTCACGTCTGAGCATACCCAGCCCACTCGGGGTGAAAATTGCAAAAAACACAGTTGATGGACAGAATGCAGAACAATGTCTTACATTCACCCCTGTACAAAGATCTAGGCCTAAATCCATCGATTTTTTGCACTCCACACCACCCTAGGTCAGACACTGGCTATATGCAAATCAGCCTTGACCCTGTGCCTCATGGGAACAGTCCAGCCCGAACTACCAAGCCATGTCTTTCCTAGACCGGAATCAAGCATCCAAGGACCGGTTTCTGGCTATCAGCCTTCTTCAGCCTGCATAGCTTGACTCCAGTTATGTGGAGAGCCTGGGACTCACGTCTGAGCATACCCAGCCCACTCGGGGAGAAAATTGCAAAAAACACAGTTGATGGACAGAATGCAGAACAATGTCTTACATTCACCCCAGTACAAAGATCTGGGCCTAAATCCATCGTTTTTTTGCACTCCACACCACCCTAGGTCAGACAATGGCTATATGCAAATCACCTTGAACCTGTGCTAAAGAACGGTGATGGATTAAACCCAGATCTTTTGACTGGGTGTGAGTGTTCGATTGATTCAGATGATCCGTCCATCACCACCCCCTTTTGTACTGCTTTTGACCGCCATAAGTGTTGCAGGGTATGCTCAGACGTGAGTCCCTTGCTCACTTTGCCACTGGATTCAAGCAAGCCGGGCTGAAGACGGCTGGAATGCCAGAAACCGGTCCTCGGAAGCTTGTTTCCGGTCCAGGGAAGACATGGCTTGGCAGTTCGGGCTGGACTGTTCCCATGAGGCACAGGGTCAGACTGATTTGCATATAGCCATGTCTGAACTGGGGTGGCAGAGTGGGCTAAAGAACGGTGATGGATTAAACCCAGATCTTTTGACTGGGTGTGAGTGTTTGATTGATTCAGATCCTCCGTCCATCACCACCCCCTTTTGTACCACTTACTTAAGTGAAGCACCTTGCACTAATCCAGACAACCCTTATGGCGATTTTAGTAGTCTTAGACAACCACAGATAGCTCCTGAATTGGTTGCTGTGGAGAGCAGCCTTCAGGCTTAGTCCAGAAGGAGTGTAAAGCAGCTTGTTTTACCAGTACTAAACTTATAGTGTAGGTTAAGTGAAAAAGAACCACACAGTGTAGTTATAAAATAATTAGTATTTATTATAAATACTCATCAACACATTTTATATCTCCAACCCGGATATATAATCGCAATGCATACTACTTCAATAGTAGAACAAGTAAGTAGCACAACATACACAGTGCTCTCCAGGGGGAGACCAAACCATGTACTAATAATGTGGAATGCAAACTGCGACCGAAGTAGAGACCAGACCCAGAAGACTTCGAAGAACCAGGGACCCAAGGACCACCCAAGTTGAGTATCCCAGGAACCCCACATAGGCCGTGTGGAGAGTGGAAAGACAGCCGCGTACTCCATGAAAGTCAATGGGGAAGTTGCGGTTGCAGTTTTCAAGAAGGACCCTCAAGAAACACTGTGTAAGATGGAAGGTTGCACAGTTACTCCAACCGTGGATTCCCCAGGAACCAGGATACCAGGAAACCCAGGTGCACAGGTACGAAGTGATGTCAGAAACTGCCGTAGACCACAATGGAGGACTTCATTGAAGATGTTGCTGCCGAAGAAGGTGAAGGAGTCCGGTGGAATCCAAGGTTGGATTCTTAAAAAGGGGTACCTGAAAGCAGAGGAGACAGTCTATGCCAATCGGGAGTGACCAGGAGGCTCGGAATACCAATGACCACCAATGATGGAAGATGCAGGAGATGAGTCATTGACATTGTCGCTGCAGCTGTGAGTGCCAGGCGACCCTGTGGAAGACCAGGAGCCGTTCACGAGCGGTCCCACCTCTGGAATCGAGAGCCAGGGGGTCGATGTCCGGTAGGGAACACCAACAAGCCTTGGCAGCAGCAACAGATGAGGAAAACAAAGAAGGTGCAGTGTCAGGACCTGCAACGTCCAAGTGACTCAACAAGCACAAGAGATTCAGAGCAGGCTCGAGCAGGCAGGGAAGCTCAATGGAGCCAAAGAAGACCCTCAAGAGTACCGACAGGCCGAAGGCACGGTCGTCGCAAGTGGACCTAGAGCAGCTCACCAATGATGCAGGTTCACGGTGCAGAGGATGTGGTGATGACGAAGATTTTGATAGCAAGAGATGCTGGAGCTTTTTGGAGCCTGAAGATCTCTGGAGAATAGTCAACAAGCCTTAGCTACGGCAAGACGATGCTGTGCACAGGGGTGCTGTTGCAGCATTCCGACAAGGGATACTGCCCTCCATGTCGGTGAGACAACAGTGCAGTCCTCGAGGGAGTTGCAGAACCACCAGCTGTGCTGCTGGGTCTTTCGAAGTCTGGAGGACGTCAGGAGCAGCAGACCGGTCAACTTAGTTGCGGTGCCTGCCGTTGCAGAGGAGTGACTCCTTCACTCTGAGGGTGTCTTGATGCCCACTGGCCGAGAGAATAACCTGGATGAAGCACAGACTGGCATGATCACAAGACCAGGAGAAGCAGGAGTCTTCCATATGCAGACTCCGTTCCCAAAGCAAAGTTCAATGTGCCCAGACAGTTGAAGATGAAGTGTTTTCGGATCTGAATCTTGTTCCACGACCAATCCGAAGAGCCACCCACAGGGTAAGCCCTTAAGTACCCAAAGGAAAGGGTTGGGACGATTCAGGGGTACCTCCCAGAGGAGGGGCTGGACAGAGGGGAGGAAACTCCCATGTCCTTTGTCCAGTTTCACACCAGAGCGGTAGCCAACGGCTCCCTGAACTAGTTCCAACTGGAGCATGCAAGGAGGGCACCAATTGTGCCCTTCAAAGCAGTCTGGTAGCACTGACCAGCACCTCCAGCCCAATACAGTAAGGGTTGTCTGGGAGGTGGTCACACCTCCCTGTGACAGGAAACCTGTTGATCCGCCTTCCAGTGCTTGAGCCTGGCTCAACAGCAGAAAGACAGAATCGTGTCTGTGGTCAGCAGCAACTCTAGCTTGCTGTTAGACCCTGAAAGGCTGGATCCTGATTAGCAGGATCCCAGTCAGACTATTAGAAATCAGAATTACACCAGCACAAATCGGGCGTAACCATGAAAGCAGATCCTACTTTCCTACACACACCAATTTATAAAAGTAGTAAGTATCTTTATATATGTGTAGGCATCAGAGAAAATCGTTCTAGTAAGAACTTTTTTTAAATATAAATTCTCTTCCAGGGGATCCTCATAAATAGTCATAAGCATTAGAATATTCCCGCCCATGCGCGGGACCCCGGAAACACTATATTATATGTGCCCCACATATATATATATACATATATATACAAATAATATATATATAAAAACAAGCAATAGCAGCCAAATCACATTAGAGCTGAAAAATGCTGTGAAGAATTTCCACCATACATGTATAATAAGCATTAGAAACATGAGAAACAACACCAAAGATTGTTTAGAAATTGTTTTAATGCTCAGAAAGCAGTAGAAATTCTCATTACTCACTGGAAGCATAGGAAGCTCCCAGGCTGCATTGCAAACACACAGTCTAAAAAGACTGAAAAGCTAACCTGTAGCTGAATAGCAATAAACTGACACCGTGCCTTTAAGGCACTCATGACCTCATGTATCCCATCATGCCCCAGGGGTGACAGTTAGGTCAGTTGTTCTTTCCGGCTCCTTCAGTGAAGGACCCTGGTTACACAGCTCCACTATTTTTCTGGTTTTTGACAGAAAAATACTTCATTTTTGACAACTTTTACTCTTACTTCGACATTTAACATCTAGTCAAGTAAGATACTGCTTGTTTCAGTCAGTTTAGTGAACATTTTCTTCTGAGAATGCCTTCACTCTTTGATAAATGTCCTTCTTGTGGCAACAAGAAGGCAAAATCAGACAACCACGACGTCTGTATCCTATGTCTGCCTGAAGATCATGATCCAGGCACCTGTCCACATTGTGAGCACCTGTCAGGAAGAACTCTCAAAGACAGGGAGAGGATTCGAATTTATGGCCTGGCTCAAAGGGCTTCAAGAGGAAGATCACCAGTGAAGAAGGGCTCCAAGAAGGCTCATACATCTTCAAGAAAGAAGTCTTCATACCCTTCACTTCAGCGTCTGGCTCGGCGCTGAGAGAAGAACCACAGGTGGAGTTTTCCTCTTCAAAACTACCGTCGGCGGCGGGCTCGCTGTCGAGGAAAAGACCAGGTACGTCGACGACGTCGAAAGATCCAGCTCAGTCGTCGAAATCCCCTCCACCGACGTCAACCAGGCGACGATCGGCGTCGAGGAAGGCTACTCCGCCGCCGTCAACCGGGCGACGGTCGGCGTCGAGGAAGGCTACTCCGCCGCCGTCAACCGGGCGACGGTCGGCGTCAAGATCCATTACCCCTCCGCCGTCGTCAACCAGGCGACGACCGGCGTCGAGGGAGGTCACTTCGCCGTCGTCAACCAGGCGACGACCGGCGTCGAGAAGTGTGACCCCTCCGCCGTCGTCCAAGAAGCGGCGCTCGGCGTCGAGGACCAAGACCCATCCGCCGTCGACAGTAGCTTGTCGATCGGCGTCGAGGACGCAGTCTCCATCAGTGCAGCGTCGGCGCTCGGCGTCGAGGGTGCCCAATACCCCTCCGCCATCGTCGCACAGGCACTCTACCTCGAGACCGAGATCTCCGTCGACGGCTGACCATCGCCGTTCGACCTCGAGGCAGAGAGCTCCGTCGACAACTGGACATTGTCGTTCGACGTCGATGCAGAGAGCTCCGTCGACGGCCGGTCATCGCCGTTCGACGTCGAGACAGAGGACTCTGTCGAAGGCTACTCATCGTCGCTCGACATCGAGAGACTACAGATCCTCTCATGGACATTCGAGGTCGAGATTGTTTGATCCTCCGACTCCTCGAAGGCGTTCGACGGCGAGAAAAGAACGCTCGACGTTGAGGCATTCAGATGCAATCATGGTGACGGAATCTGCTTCTCATCATTCATCTTATCGGTCCTCTGGCTCCTCAACTGAACCTTCAAGGTCCAGTAGCCCTATACACAGATCTCCTGAGCGTCGACCAGATCCGTCGGCCGAGCGAATCAGGCTGTCACCTAGATGGTACAAATCTTTGGACCATTGGCGAGATGCTGGGGCTACCAAGCGTATGCAGGAATATGCCAGCCCACACCACAGGTCTCCGCTTCAGGATCTGGTGGAGGAGATGGACAGGCGTAGCCCTCCCAGGCGCAAATCCCCTGCGAGACCACCCACCAAATCGCCCAGAAGATCCCGATCTCCTAGAGGGGAACCTCGAAAGGAAGGTCCGATAAGGTCTCACTGTCCTAGAGGCAAATCGCCCGTGAGATCACCAGCCAGATCTCCCAGAAGATCCCGATCTCCTAGAAAGGAACCTCGGACAGAAGATCGGATCAGATCTCGCTCTCCTAGATGGGAGGAGCGTTCAAGAAGGTCACGGGAGCGGAGACTCGGTGCTCACCGTAGACGTCGACGTACTCCGTCTACTTCTTCTAACTCTTCTACCAGATCGTCGAAGAGGGACTACTCCCCGACGTTGACGGACAGTCCTGCGTCCAGGTCCTCCCCAGTGGATGACATTGGCACGTATCTGGATGTGCTGCAAAGAGGAGCGCTTAAACTGAACATCGAGATGTCTGTCACTCAAGTAACAACGACAGTCATTTTTGAAACTTTACACAAGAAGGCCATCTCCAGACCTCTGCTGCCTTTAGTCCCGGGGATTATGGATCCTGTCAAGGAGGTTTTCCTAACTCCAGCAGCAATCAGAGCGGTACCAGCCCGCATTCAGAAGAAGTACAAACCGGTGGCTTCTGACCCGGTGTTTGTAAAATCTGACCCTCCAGCAGACTCTGTGATTGTGGCAGCGGCGAGGAAGACACATGCGGTTGCTGGTTCCTCTTCAGTCCCGCCAGATAAGGACAGCAAAACACAAGACTCCTGGGGTCGAAAGGTTTGCAACTCGGCTGCTTACACTCTTAAGGTCGCTAGTGCAGCTGCGCTTCTGGGTCAATATGACAGAGCCTTATGGGACTCGATGGAAAGATTCAAAGCCAAGCTGCCAAGAGGACCAGCAGGACTTTGAAGAAACTGTTACAGAGGGGTGTCTGGTGGCGAATCAGATGATAAGCACGGCTGCGGATGGGGCGGTGCTTTCGGCTCATTCCTATTCCCATGGAGTTTGTGCCAGAAGATCGGCCTGGTTGCGCCTTACAGGTCTGAAACCGGATGCTCAGCAGCGGATTCTGAATCTTCCCTTTTCGGGTTCCGCTCTCTTCGGAGAACATGCGGACGAAGAGATGACCCGAATGAAGACTGAGCTGGATACGGTGAAGGCAGTGGGCTTGGAGAAGAAAAAAGAATTCAAGCGCCGCTTCAAGACCAACAGGGGGAGAGGGGCTCAACAGAGGGTTCAAACCCCTCAGTGGTCCCAAAACAAAACTCAAGGGAAACCCCAGTTTCGTGGCAAGCCCAGCAGAGGTAGAGGAGGTCACTAACAGTCCTCCAACACGACAAGAGGAGGAAAGGCCTGAACAGAGGCTTCCTCTGGCGCCGTTGCCCACTCCAGTGGGAGGAAGTGCTTCACAACACCTGGCAGAGTGGGTCAGCATCACAAAAGATCAGTGGGTGCTGAATATACTGCGCAATGGATACAGGATACGTTTCCGTGCTCTTCCAAAGAGCATCCCTCCAAAGAGCTCTTGCCCTCACCAGCTAAGCTTGCTCCGACGAGAGGTGAAAATCCTGCTGCAAAAAAGAGCGATAGAGGTTCCTCCCGCTCTAAGAGGAAAAGGAGTTTACTCCAGATATTTCCTTGTCCCCAAAAAAGATCAGGAGGACAAGTTCAGACCAATACTCGACCTACGACTATTAAACAAAGTCATCGTCAAAGAAAAGTTCCGCATGTTAGCGCTTCACCAAATATGTCCACATCTTCAAGCCGGAGATTGGATGTGTTCGGTGGATCTGCAAGATGCGTACTTTCACATCCCGATTGCGCAACAACATCGCAAGTACCTAAGGTTTGTCATAGGGAACAAACACTACCAGTACAAGGTGTTACCCTTCGGTCTCAAGTCCGCACCACGAGTCTTCACCAAATGCATGGCAGTGGTGGCGGCTTTTCTTCACAAGAAGGGTCTCTTCATTTACCCATACCTGGACGACTGGCTCCTAAAAGGTCCATCTCCGGTACAAGTAACGCGCGATCTGCAACTGTGCCTGCACCAGCTACACAGACTCGGCCTCCATGTGAACCTGGAGAAGTCAGTCCAGCGGCCTACACAGTCCATCCACTACCTAGGCTCCGTTCTGGACACAAGCTTGGGAAAAGCGTTTCCTTCGGAGGAGAGACTTTTTTCCATGAGTCAGAAATGTGGGATTCTGCTAGAGTCTCGGTTTCCAACAGCCCGACAAGTAGCATCTCTACTGGGGTCCATGGCGTCCTGCATTTTTCTCATCCCAAACGCCAGGCTGAGAATGCGTCCTCTACAACAGGCTCTGGAGGATCAGTGGGACCAAGCGACAGGACGCTGGGAAGATCGAATCACTCTTTCCCAGGCGACGAAAGAGGCCATCAGATGGTGGACTCGGAGGAAGAATGTGATGGTGAGGGTGCCGTTTCACCAACCCGTTCCTTCCCAGTCTATAGTGACGGATGCCTCCCTGCAAGGCTGGGGAGCACACATGGGTCCGCTTCAGATTCAAGGCCAGTGGTCTGCACAGGAGCAGACATACCACATCAACATGCTGGAACTCAGAGCGGGATTCCTGGCTCTCAAAGCTTTCCTTCCAGCGATCAAATCCAACTCAGTCCTGGTTCAGACGGACAATACGACCACCATGTTCTATCTGAACAAACAAGAGGCACAAGATCTCGCCCACTCTCTCGAGAGGCTCAGGCAATCTGGCATTGGCTTCTCTCTCGAGGTCTCGCAGTAGTGGCAGTGCACCTTCCAGGCGAGTTGAACATCAAAGCAGATGCACTCAGCAGGCACTTCGAAGATCAGCCAGACTAGGTGCTAAGCGACAAAGTAGTAGAAGAGCTTTTTCGTTGCTGGGGTCGTCCATCCATAGACTTGTTTGCAGACAACGAAAACACCAAATGCCACGCCTTCGCGTCCAGGTTCCACCGGCCAGGAACGCAGGGGAATGCTCTACTGTTGGATTGGGCAGGGATGTTCGCATACGCGTTTCCTCCCCTAGCGCTGATTCCGAGGGTAGTTTCCAAGCTCCTCAGGTCGAACATGGAAATGATCCTGATTGCTCTGGATTGGCCTCGGCAGTGGTGGTATCCGGACCTTCTACATCTGTCTGTGTGTCCACACAAACGACTCCCTTGCAGGCCGGACCTGTTGAGCAAGATGAACGGGAGGATAATGCATCCCTACCTCCCATCATTGAACCTAACAGCATGGCTCCTGAGGTCTTGCAATATGGAAATTTGAACTTGCCGAATGCATGAACATTTTAAAGGAGGCTAAGAGACCTTCCACAAGAGCGTCCTATGCATTCAAGTGGAAAATATTTTACTTGTGGTGTAGAGATCATCACTTGGATCCGACTAAGGGACAGGAGGATGTCATCTTACCATACCTCCTTTCCCACGCAACTGCTGGTTTAAAGTACACTTCAATTAGAGTGCATTTGTCAGCTATTGTAGCATACAGAAAATCACCTGATCAGATGTCATTCTTTCAGGTTCCAGTGGTTAAGGACTTCCTCCAGGGGTTGAAGAAAGTGTATCCCCCTGTGCGAAATCCTTCTCCTCTGTGGGAATTAAACCTAGTTCTATCCAGGTTAATGTCTCCTCCTTTCGAGCCCATCCACAAGGCTTCCTTACAACATCTCTCTTGGAAGGCAGCTTTTTTGGTGGCGATTACCTCTGCGCGCAGAGTAAGTGAGATACAAGCGCTCTGTGCGAAGGAACCATATACTATTTTCCACCAAAACAGAGTAGTCCTAAGGGCTCACCCATCTTTCTTGCCTAAGGTCATCTCTGATTTTCATATAAATCAGTCTATTTACCTCCCTTCCTTTTTTCCAAATCCTACGACCCCAGCCGAGCGGTCACTTCACTCCTTAGATCTTAAGAGAGTGCTTAAGTTTTATTTGGAAAAGACTAAAGGGATTAGGAAAACGGACCAACTGTTTGTGAACTATGGCTCAATGAGAACAGGTTTTCCAGCGGCCAAGAGGTCCATCTCCAGATGGATTGTCTCTTGCATTAAGTTGGCCTATCAGCTAGCAGGCAAACCTTTGTTGATGTCTCCAAAAGCGCATTCCACTAGACGGAAGGTCGCTACAGTAGCTTTCTTGCATGACATTCCAATGTCGGAAATATGCAAGGCTGCAACCTGGAAATCAGTTCATACCTTTACGAGGCATTACTGCCTCTAATCTGATTCCAGGGCCGATACTCAAGTAGGGCAAGCCTCCTTGAGGAATCTGTTTGGGTAGTCTATAGTCTACTCAGACTTATTGATGAGATTACTGTTTTATCATTCCTTTGCCCGCAGGGATGAGGAGAGGCTCGCTACTCTATTCTAATGCTTATGACTATTGATGAGGATCCCCTGGAAGAGAAGGATTAGTTACTTACCTGTAATCTTAGTTCTCTTCCAGGGGTATCCTCATCAAAGTCATAAGCAACCCTCCCGCCTCCCCGGGCCAAGGATGCTCTTTAATAAGGAGACCACCTGGACCTGCTCCAGTACGGCCGCTCCTCCACGCTCCTCCCGTGCCTCAGCTGCGACGATCCCTGGTATCGTAGCAGCGCGCTGAACACTGAACTGCTGCTGTATTTGCATATTGGCGCCTCACACGCGTAGCGCTTCTGTTGATTGCCTGCCTCTTTCAGCGCTATTGGGATCATTGTTGCTGTGCTTGTATTTGGACGCCTCACATGCGTAGCGCCTCTGCTGTTTATCTGCCTCCGTCAGCGCTATTGGGATCATTGTTGCTGTATTTGTGCCATTGCCGCTGTATTTGTGTAGCGCTTTAGTTTTGATTGTGCTTGCTGCTCACTCGCTATATCTTTGTTACTGTTACCCCTGTCTGCCTCCCCTCGGACCCTCCATTTTGTTGTTGTTGACCTCCCCAGGCCCGCCCCTCAGCCTCACTACCGCCTCCCTGCTGCCCCTCCCACGCTCCGCCCCCTCCACTGTCCATTTATGTCAGATGGTCCCAAGCGCTACGGCCACGCCGAAGGTGCGCCAAAGGTAAGCCCGTCTACGCCCGTCCGTGCCTGGACCGCGCCCAGCGCCAGAGCCCCTGGTCCTCGTAATATCCACCTCTCCCGCATTACTTAAGATGCCACCACTCTCCTAGCCCTCAACCCCGGCCGCTCCCCCAACTGCGTCCAAGCTGCTCCTGGACAAACCCACGGACCTTTCTCATGCAAGTCCTGCAAATTCAACGGATCCGACAACAACTCCGCTACGATCACACCACTGATACCCGACCCCACCCACCTACAATGCATCTTGCTCAACACCCGCTCGGTCCACAGGCACGCCATAGACCTATGGAATCTACTAGACTCCATCTCTCCGGACGTCGCCTTCCTAACAGAAACATGGATGAACGCCTCTTCTGCTCCAGACATCACCATTGCCATCCCTGAAGATTATAAGATCATACGCAAGGACCGTATCGGCCACACAGGAGGAGGAATCGCTATCGTCCACAAGAAATCCATCCACATCTCAACCAGCTCAGACGTCAATCTCGCCAACTCTGAACACCTTCACTTCCAGATCCACATAGACCCCAAAACCACACTCAGAGGCACCCTCCTTTACAGACCTCCAGGACCCCGCGCACAATTTAGTGAGGACATCACGGACTTCATCACTCCACACGCGCTCCCCTCCAAAGATTACATCCTTCTAGGAGACCTCAACTTCCACCTTGAAAAGAACAACGACCGCAACTCCACCACCCTTCTGGACAACCTCGCCAACCTCGGACTTAAACAACTTGTCACTTCCCCCACCGACATCGCAGGTCACACACTCGACCCTGTCTTCACCTCCAGCAATCATGTCTCCTTCAGCCACACCACGGATCTCCTTTGGACTGACCACAGCTGCGTTCACTTTACCTACAACAAGCCCAATCCCAACAACAACCCCCAACCAACTCTGCAAAGAAACTGGAACAAAATCACCATCGACCAGATCTCCTCATCGCTTCTTCTAAACCCCCCAGCCCACTCCTCAAACCCCGACCAAGCCGCAACCAACCTCACCCTATGGCTTCCAACAGCGCCGACATCCTAGCACCACTGAAAAAACGACAAATCAAACTCGGCATCAAGAAGGCCTCCTGGTTCAACGATGATCTTAAGAAATCCAAGAAACTCTGCCGCTCCCTTGAGAAGGCCTGGAAAAAAGACCCAACCACCAGCACCAAGGACGCCTTCAAAAACGCCACCCGCATACACCACCAACTGATCCGAAATGCTAAGAAAGCCGCTTTCAAGGACCGACTAGATAACGCCCACAACAGCAAGGAACTATTCAACATCGTCAAGGAATTCACCAATCCCTCGGCCAACTCCAACGACATCACCCCCTCCCAAGCCCTCTGCGACTCCCTAGCCTCATTCTTCCACAACAAAATTGCAGACATCCACAACAGCTTCGACAACCAACCCGAAGACCAACCCTCCCATCCCCCTGCAGGTCCCACACCTCCCTTGAACACCCTCAATGATTGGAAGCCAATCTCCACTGAGGACACCATCCGTCTGATGAACTCCATCCACTCCGGATCCCACACAGACCCATGCCCCCACCACATCTTTAACAAAGCAGACTCCATCATAGCACCGCACCTCCGAGACGTCATCAACTGCTCCCTCGACTCCGCAACCTTCCCGGAAAGCTGGAAACATGCCGAACTCAGCGCCCTTCTGAAGAAACCCACAGCTGACCCCACCGAACTCAAAAACTACCGCCCCATCTCGCTCCTTCCATTCCCGGCCAAAGTCATCGAGAAAGCGGTCAACAACCAGCTCGCCGCATTCCTTGAAACCAACAAATCCCTCGACTCCTCACAATCCGGCTTCCGAGCCAAGCACAGCACTGAAACCGCCCTCATCGCTGCAACAGACGACATCCGAACTCTCCTGGACAATGGAGAAACAGTCGACCTCATCCTCCTTGACCTCTCCGCAGCCTTCGACACAGTCTGCCATAGCACCCTTCTACAGCGTCTCAGAAACATCGGAATACAAGGAAATGCACTGGAATGGATCACCTCGTTCCTCGCCGGAAGAACCCAGAGAGTTCGCCTCCCACCATTCATCTCAGAAGCCACTGAAGTCATCTGCGGCGTACCCCAAGGGTCCTCACTCAGCCCCACCCTTTTCAACGTATACATGAGCCCCCTCGCGGCCATCGCACGCCAACACAACCTCAACATCATCTCCTACGCGGATGACACTCAACTGATCCTATCACTCACCAATGACCCAAACACCGCCAAAACTAACCTACACGAAGGAATGAAAGAAGTAGCCGAATGGATGAAACACAGCCGTCTGAAACTGAACTCAGATAAAACAGAAGTCCTTATCTTAGGTACCTCCCCCTCTGCCTGGGACGACTCTTGGTGGCCAGAAGCCCTTGGAAAAGCACCCATCCGGACGGACCACGCACGGAACCTGGGCGTCATCCTGGATTCCTCACTCTCGATGAACCGACAAGTCAACGCCGTCTCTTCATCCTGCTTCAACATTCTCCGCATGCTCAAAAAAACATTTCATTGGATCCCCATCGAAACTAGGGAAACGGTCACCCACGCTCTGGTCATGAGCCGACTGGACTACGGAAACACCCTCTACGCCGGAACTACCGCTAAACTCCAGAAAAAACTCCAACGAATCCAGAACGCTTCAGCCAGGCTCATATTAGACATCCCGCGTAAAGAACATATCTCTGATCACCTGAAAAACCTCCACTGGCTCCCCGTCAATAAGAGGATCACTTTCCGGCTCCTAACCCACGCACACAAAGCACTCTACGAAACCGGACCCGAATGCCTCAACACACGACTGTCCTTCTACACCCCCTCCCGCCAGCTACGATCATCCAACCAAGCCCTTGCCACTGTACCTCGCATCAACAAAACCACCATGGGAGGTAGATCCTTCTCCTACCTGGCAGCTAAAACCTGGAACTCACTTCCCACTTACCTTCGCCTTACTCAGAACCACCTAGCATTCAGAAAGCTACTTAAAACGTGGATATTTGACAAGTAATTCCCCACCCCTCTGCAAGCGCCTTGAGACCCTCTGGGTATGTAGCGCGCTATATAAATTTTTTGACTTGACTTGACTTGACATTGTTAACCTATTTCTTATTGGGTTTGTTTTCAGTCTCCGAAAAGAACAACTGACCTAACTGTCACCCCTGGGGCATGATGGGATACAGGGGGTCATGAGGGCCTTAAAGGCACGGTGTCAGTTTATTGCTATTCAGCTACAGGTTAGCTTTTCAGTCTTTTTAGACTGTGTTTGCAATGCAGCCTGGGAGCTTCCTATGCTTCCAGTGAGTTATGAGAATTTCTACTGCTTTCTGAGCATTAAAACAATTTCTAAACAATCTTTGGTGTTGTTTCTCATGTTTCTAATGCTTATTATACATGTATGGTGGAAATTCTTCACAGCATATTTCAGCTCTAATGTGATTTGGCTGCTATTGCTTGTTTTTATATATATATTATTTATATATATATATGTGTATATATATATATGTGGGGCACATATAATATAGTGTTTCCGGGGTCCCGCGCATGGGCGGGAATATTCTAATGCTTATGACTTTGATGAGGATACCCCTGGAAGAGAACTAGGATTACAGGTAAGTAACTAATCCTTCTTTTCACTTTAAAAAGGAATTTCTCAGTTCTACAATTTTATCCTATGGAAGGGAGAAAAAGTTCTGCGAACAGGTATAGTACAGCGACTTACAAGACCAATCTTCAGGAGTTAAGGTGAGTGGTGGGCAAGGTCCAGGCGGTACTAGCAGTACACTACCCAGCGGCACAGGGGCGCTGTATGCATGATGCAAAACAACATTGGGACACCTATACGTTTCTATGGAGATTGTACACTGAAAAAAGAGGCTGCAGGCTCTGGCTGGAAAGCCAGTCGGGGTGACCCAACTGAGGGGTTCACGGCTTGCGATGCTCGAGGACGTAGGCACACCTTCTCCATGGCCCAAGGGCAACAGATGCAGATGTGTCTTTAGGCGTCTGATTATCTTACCAGAAGCAGTCTAGGGGGACTGCGTGCAGAGATTGCAGGCGACGTCTGGGAGTGCATGAAGGATGAGACCACAATGGACCTGAGCTCTTGGGAAACTTGTTGACATGGGTGGCCCACTTCAACTCGGGCTGGTCCAGTGGTGGCTTCAGGTGTCGGGTTTTGGCGTTTCCGGAAGTTCAGAATCTTTACTTTTGGAGTTTCTGCAGAATGCATGGAACAGTTCTGCTGTTCTCCGTGAGGCAGGCTGGCGCCAAGTCAGTTGCTCGGTCTTCTGTTCTTGTTGTGCAACTCTAAACGTCCATGTTCTGGTCGGCAGGATCTGATTTCCTGGTGCCATGAACTCCACTAAATACTGAATTTAGGGACGTTAGGGGAGTCTAGGGTAGTGGCCACTATATAACCCCTTCCTGTGGGAAGTGGGCATAACCCTGTCCCAGACTTCCTAAGTGTGCCAAATCAAAGATGGCCACTTTTGAAAAATCGTACCCACATAAGGTTACTGTTTCTGTACGAAAGTCCCCCTTTTTGGCATGGCTACCCAAACTTGTTGCCTGGTAATTGATTCAATTTTGTCAGAATTGCCCTGGGTTCCTGCTATCCAGGTCCCAGTCCCGGATATCTTTCCATAAAATGTTAGTTGTCCCCCCCCCCCCCCCCCAACCACTGTCCTCCGTACACCCATGCAAATTAACAAGTTGGCCTCAGGTGTGCCTTTTAATCAATTTACCTTGCGCAGAGTGTTCTGGGACCAGCAGTTCTTTCTTGCACCTTGTGTCCCTCCGGTGGGTTAGTTGCTCGTGTTCATTTAAAGGGACCGATACAGCAGCCCTCCAGTGAGCCTCTGGATGGAACGTAGCCTGTCAATTAATTCCTTCCCACGCCGAACGTAAAGGGAACCAGTTTCCCCCCGCAGACACAATTCTTTGAAGAGGCGGTGCGTCGCTTCCACGGCCTGGAACCGCCGTGAGAAATGAATGCCCAAGTTGCCCAGAGATGATGCCGCACTCCGTGGCAGGATGAGGTAACAACCTTTATTTTCACACAGGATATTTCCCATTCAGTTCATTTCGTCCCTCGGTCTGACGCGTTTCAGGGATTCCTTCCCTTTCTTCAGAGACCACACACGAGCAGCTTCATTACGTGCGCCTGCACTGTCCTCCGTACACCCATGCAAATTAACAAGTTGGCCTCAGGTGTGCCTTTGAATCAATTTACCTTGCGCAGAGTGTTCTGGGACCTGCAGTTCTTTCTTGCACCTTGTGTCCCTCCGGTGGGTTAGTTGCTCGTGTTCATTTAAAGGGACCGATACAGCAGCCCTCCAGTGAGCCTCTGGATGGAACGTAGCCTGTCAATTAATTCCTTCCCACGCCGAACGTAAAGGGAACCAGTTTCCCCCCGCAGACACAATTATTTGAAGAGGCGGTGCGTCGCTTCCACGGCCTGGAACCGCCGTGAGAAATGAATGCCCAAGTTGCCCAGAGATGAAGCCGCACTCCGTGGCAGGATGAGGTAACAACCTTTATTTTCACACAGGATATTTCCCATTCAGTTCATTTCGTCCCTCGGTCTGACGCGTTTCAGGGATTCCTTCCCTTTCTTCAGAGACCACACACGAGCAGCTTCATTACGTGCGCCTGCACTGTCCTCCGTACACCCATGCAAATTAACAAGTTGGCCTCAGGTGTGCCTTTTAATCAATTTACCTTGCGCAGAGTGTTCTGGGACCTGCAGTTCTTTCTTGCACCTTGTGTCCCTCCGGTGGGTTAGTTGCTCGTGTTCATTTAAAGGGACCGATACAGCAGCCCTCCAGTGAGCCTCTGGATGGAACGTAGCCTGTCAATTAATTCCTTCCCACGCCGAACGTAAAGGGAACCAGTTTCCCCCCGCAGACACAATTCTTTGAAGAGGCGGTGCGTCGCTTCCACGGCCTGGAACCGCCGTGAGAAATGAATGCCCAAGTTGCCCAGAGATGAAGCCGCACTCCGTGGCAGGATGAGGTAACAACCTTTATTTTCACACAGGATATTTCCCATTCAGTTCATTTCGTCCCTCGGTCTGACGCGTTTCAGGGATTCCTTCCCTTTCTTCAGAGACCACACACGAGCAGCTTCATTACGTGCGCCTGCACTGTCCTCCGTACACCCATGCAAATTAACAAGTTGGCCTCAGGTGTGCCTTTTAATCAATTTACCTTGCGCAGAGTGTTCTGGGACCTGCAGTTCTTTCTTGCACCTTGTGTCCCTCCGGTGGGTTAGTTGCTCGTGTTCATTTAAAGGGACCGATACAGCAGCCCTCCAGTGAACCTCTGGATGGAACGTAGCCTGTCAATTAATTCCTTCCCACGCCGAACGTAAAGGGTACCAGTTTCCCCCCGCAGACACAATTCTTTGAAGAGGCGGTGCGTCGCTTCCACGGCCTGGAACCGCCGTGAGAAATGAATGCCCAAGTTGCCCAGAGATGAAGCCGCACTCCGTGGCAGGATGAGGTAACAACCTTTATTTTCACACAGGATATTTCCCATTCAGTTCATTTCGTCCCTCGGTCTGACGCGTTTCAGGGATTCCTTCCCTTTCTTCAGAGACCACACACGAGCAGCTTCATTACGTGCGCCTGCACTGTCCTCCGTACACCCATGCAAATTAACAAGTTGGCCTCAGGTGTGCCTTTTAATCAATTTACCTTGCGCAGAGTGTTCTGGGACCTGCAGTTCTTTCTTGCACCTTGTGTCCCTCCGGTGGGTTAGTTGCTCGTGTTCATTTAAAGGGACCGATACAGCAGCCCTTAGCTCTTGCATAGGCGAGACCTATTGGCTTTGTCAATGTTTTTTGCTATGCTGAGCCGCATTGACAGAAAGCAAAGGCAAAGCAAATAGGTCAAGTAGGCCCCTCCTTTTGAGTTTACCAGTGTTTATTACCTGAAACTTTGTCTGTCGGTTCCACATCATTATTTCAGATTAATTAACAACTTTAAAATTCAGCTTCGGAGATTAATTGGATAGGATTTCGTGTCGCTGGATGAGATTGCTTTGTTTGAGTTCAGTGTCCTAGAGCTGGTATGAAACCACTTCAATTTCTAGAGCAGAATGCTGAGTCTCTTCCTCCTGACTGTCCCTGGGGCCCATATCTTTTAGATTTGCCAGTTTAGGTTGCCGATGGGCCCCTCTACTACCTGCTCTCGAGAAGGCAGCACACAGCTCCCAGGCAGATCCGATTCAGTATTGGTCCAAACCCAGGAGGGGGTTGACGTCCTAGGAATGAGTTTTCTCTATTGAGAAGGTTGTTTGCTGTGACACAAAGGATTTGATTGAAGTAGGACTAAATCTGCTCCTTCCGTCCCCTCTGCCAGATCCTCGATCTGGAGGTTGTTTTTGCTAGTTTGGCCTTCCATGTGTTTAGCTCTATCTTTCAGAATACACACTTGGTCTCAGGGATAATATGTGTTTCTGCATGTCCTCTGCTTTGGGCTGTATCTGTTGTAACAAGAATTCAGTCTGCAACCAATAGTCAGCAACTTTTCTTTGGTCATCGTGGAGCGGAATGACCTCAATCGTTAATTCATCAATGTTAGTCTCAAAGCAGAACCACAACTGTTTTATTTCCTACAGAATTGAATCTAGGTTGCCTGTAGGTTCTGTAGTGGATGAAGATTGTGAGTTACGTGTCCTGCCCATGCCTTCCCATGATGTGCTGCTCATAAAGGGCAGGCAGTAGATGGATTGTGAAGGTGATGTAGTACTTGTAGAGCCAGTGTGTGCTGTCCTGGAGCTGGGGTGGCAGTTGATGCCACAGCACAAGCAGTCTGCTGCAGCCCGGTTTGTCCAGCGCACTAGGGGAAAGTCAAACGGTCTTTCAGGTAATCATCAAATCAAAAGGGCACAGCAGAATGTGTGGTAAAAGCAGTTGCACAGTCGATACACCCCCTGGCAGGGTTGCCAGCCCGAGCACTATGCGGCCACAGTAGCCTTAAGCTAAGCTGACTGCAAGGTCTACTTAGCTGGTGAAATATCACTCAAGGCCCACGCGATATCCTCCGAAACATGGACCACTCGCAGTGAAGGCCCAATGCAGCAGGATCTCTTTGCGATGTCCAGGGATGCCAGAGAACAGCTGTGTGCCAGGGGCACAGTCCAGCCTACAGCAACAGAGTGGATGCAGTAGAGGGTCCACTCTGGTATTCCGCCGCAGCAGGGGCCTGCAGTGATTTTATTTCCAGCGAAGTGCTCGCACAGAGGGATGTGGTGCAGGCCAGGCTGGCAAGAAGAACCCGGCAAGTCGACTTCCCTTTGGGTGGGCTGCCGCTCTGCTCAATCCCTGTTGAGTCCCTGCACCTTTCATCTCTGCGCTCTTCTGATACAGGAGCAGTCCCCTGGCTGTGCAGGAAGGAGCAAGAATTAGGAGAACGACGCAGATAAATGACAGATTTTGGGCTGTTGCAGCGAAGTGCAGGGCCTATGCGTCCCCCATCTTGGCTCACCAAGCCACACTCTTTGATCAATACTCTTAAACATTGTTAGAATCAGCCATCTCATAGCCCCGTTTTCCTGCAGTCATTAGAGCGAAGCCGTCGTTTGTGGCATTTAAAAAACGACCTCTGTTATAGCTAGCGGTACACTATCTTCCTTGGCTGGTCTGCACTTATTTAGTAAGAACTATCGCGGTTTGTTCCCTAGTGTATATTCACTTTATTAAGCCTCTTTGCAGTCTGATTGCTTGAGTCCTAGCAAGCATATAAGCAATCATCCATCAACTGTGCATTCTGTTCTGTGTGGAGTAGGAGAAAACCTTTAATTGAGTAAGGAAATGTTAATTCCCAGTAACTTTAGGCTTCTAGCCCACAACACTGTTCCTGTTACTTAGTTTTATCTTCCATACCCACCTCAGTCCTGCATGAACTACATGTTCGATAATGACGCAAAATTTAGGGAACTCTGGGTGAAGCGTAGATGTTTGGGCATTTTTCAGCTATCTAGGAGATGCTGTTAGCCTGTATGCTTGGGCATATTTTCAAGATGTTTACATTACAGATATTATAGTTCATTATGAATGCCGTATATTTTCATTCTTCATTATTAGTATTATTCTTACCATTAAGCTTGGTAATTGTAACACTTAATACCTGGTATTGCAGTGCTACAGAATGTAGATCTGATTGGAAATGCAGTTTGGATAAATAATTTTATTTATGCAGTCTGTACCATGCATCCCTGTTACCAAAAGTTGGACAAAGGATGTAAATCTGCTGTACTATATGCCAAATTGTCCTAATTGGGAGGCACGTGGGTGTAGGCGGTGGCATGATAAATGCATTGTTGCATATATTCAGAAGCATATTGCTAGCTAATGTGTTGTCATAGTTTGGATTAGTATTATAACATTCTCTGACTGGTACAGACTACGTAAGTAATCCATCTTGATATTTTCAAACTGCTTCTGAGATGCACTATGTGATAAGAAGTCACTAGTTTTATTCTCAGTCTAATTTTTGTTTTTTCTACTGTAAATAGGAAAACGAACATTTGAAGAAATTTCAGGTGACGTGGGAATTGCACAACAAGCACCTTTTTGAAAATCTGGTCTTTTCTGAGCCACTTCTGCAGAACAGTTTGCCAACATTGATCTCGCAAGTGAGGTAATATTCTATTGTGATATATCTGTGCTATTGGTAAGATCATGAAACCAACTAATGAAAGTCTAATAGTACGGTAAAACTCCTTAATTGAGCTTTTATATATTGTTTACTTGACTCCAGTCATTGAAATGTCCAACTGAACATGCCTCCACTAAGACAATTCATTAGGATGGTCCAATAAGTGATTGGTTTTGATTATTGGACCTTCCTAATGATTTGTCTTGGTGGAGGTATGTTCAGTTGTACATTTCAATATGGCGCTGGTTTAGAGGAACCACCGCGATGTGCGCTAGTTCGTTTTGTGCTCATGTAGGGCGAGAAATGTTTAAATATCTTGAATATACGGCGCTTCGGTAAACATAGAAAAAGGTGTTCGAGGCATATGAGCTGCAGATTACACACTATGCATAGATGGCCACCTAGTGTTGGGCCCGGATGTTTGCAGTTTGTTTTGTTGTAGAAAAGTCTTTCGGAGTCACGGGATAGGCGACTCCTCCTTAGGATGATACTGCGCATGGGCATCGGCTCCATCCCCAGATTGTTTTTTTCCGCCACCGGGCTCGGATGTGTTTCCAGCGCTCTGTGTTGGAACCGATTTCCTTCGGCGCGCAATCCTTTCCAAACTACAAACTTAGTTTCGAACGCTTTCCAGTCGACGCTAATCTTCAAACATCGAGAATCTCTATTCCGATGGGCGTCGACGGCCTTCGGGCCTACCTTGGCCGCAACTCCAGCTCATGGAAAGGACGCCATTTAAGAAGTGTCCTCAATGTGGGTCGAAGTTTCCCCACACCGACCTGCATGAGGTTTGTAACCTCTGTCTCTCTCCGGAGCACGAGGCGAAAGACTGTTCAGCTTGTGCCTCTTTCCGCTCCAAGAAGACTTTCCGGGACCGAAGAGCAAGGAGAACAATGGCTCAACGATCTTCAGCTCTGATTCCGGACGACATCTTCGATGAGGGCGTCCACATCCCTGAACAGCACGACGTTGACAGCAGCTCCGAAGCAGACGATTCCGAAGTTGAGGACATCACTCCAGCGCAGCGGGTCGTAGGTAAGACCTTCGACCCCTCCTCAACACAGAACGCCCCGGTCACACCCTCGCCCTCCAGCTCGGGTGCACACTGGCAAACTGCTTCTTCTGCCCCACCTTCGGGCCCGGCTAAGAAGCTAAACGAGCCTTCAGGCGACTCCAGCTCGAGCCGACCTACACATGGTGCCGGCGCACGCACACAGGCACCGAAAAAGCCAACGGCCCCGCTAACCAAGCCACCGGCACCGAAGCACACCACTACTCCTTTGGCACCGAAAACCAGACCGGAACCAAGCAAGCCCGCTTCGGATTCCAAGACTCCACCGGAACCGAAAAAGTAATCGGATCCGAAAAAGTAATCTCATCCAAAAACAATACCAGAACCAAAAAAACACTCTGAACCGAGGAAAGCTTCGGAGCCGAAAAAGACGGCTGCCTCCCCAGTGAAAGACATTGCTAAAAAGCCAAAACAAGCAGCCTCAGTGCACAAGACTTCCTCCGCACCGAAAGATCCATCCCCTGTAGCGGATTTATCCTACCCAGACCTGACTCAAAAGACTTTGGCCAAGGACCCAGTCACTGGACACCTAGTTTTGGCTCCAAAGAAGCGACCACTGGACACACCAGCTCCAGCTCGGCATTCCAAGAAGAAGTACATGGCTACCTCGCCCTTAAGACTGCCTTCCCCTTCTCTTTCACCTGTACCACCACCACCACCACCACCACCACCACCACAGCATTCACCAGCATCCCCTATCACACCACACAGGAATGATAGCTCTGATGACATGGGGGTAACGCACCTGATCCATCAACTCTCACAGGATCCCCAGACCCCTGGGAAATTATACCACCCCAGATGTCCCAAATGTCCCTCAGGATGACATTTATCCCTCAAGGCCTTCCCCACCAGAAGACACTATTGTGTTTAACAAATTAATTCACAGGGATGCACTTTATCATGGTGTAGACATTTATACAGACCCTGTTGAGGAAGACTTCCTTATGGATACATTTGATAATGCACAAAGGTCGTCCTCCATCTTGCCTATGCTTAAAGGAGTGCTCAAGCATGCTCCCGAACTCTTCAAATACCCAGTCAGAACTCGGGTCATTAACCCTCGGATAGAGAAAAAATATAAGGCTGCTCCATCTGACCCAGCTTATATTAAAGGCCCAGTACCACTAGACTCACTGGTAGTTTCCAATGCACGCAAAAGGGCAAACTCCCAAACATCTGGTGAGGCTGCACCACCAGATAAAGGGTCTAAGCTACTTGACGCATCAGGCAAAAGAACAGCGTCTCCAGCAAACATGTGGTGTATCGCCAATACACAGGCACTGCTTGCCAGATATGACCTGGGATATTACGATGAGCTAGAGTCACTAATGAGGCACCTCCTGACAAGTACAAGGATAGAGCAAACAAGCTCATCCAGGAAGGGAAGAACATCACAAACACCTCCATTAGGTGCGCCCTTGTTGCAGCGGACACCGCTTCTAGGGCAGTTAACACCAGCGTCTTGCTACTGTGGTAAATAATACATTCAATTTCTATACATTAATAAGGATTGCTCATAAAATGAGAGAGGCAGAGTCCGTGGTGTCCGATTCAAAAGGGCTTTAATTCAATAGCTCGAGCTATCGGAGAATCGAGTTCCATCACCACTAAGGTTCAGGAAGGGTCGTCATCTAAATCTTTATTCACATAACACATTATATATAGTGAAACCATACAATTGCATTGAATAGAGAAGGCGGAGCGCTCCAGGCGGAGCAAGGGAGAGCTAAGAACACATAGGCGTGAAAGAAGGCGTGTAAGGAGGCGTACACTTAATGAGTCATAGGTGTGTCATAGGTGGGTGGATGCATAGAGGAGGTCTGCAGGGTCAGCAGGAACCTTTACCCTACTTGTGCGCGCAAAACTAGTCATGACGTGAAATTGACGTGTAACTGGGGGGAGCTGACTTTAGCACTAGTAGAGGAGTCTGGGATGTCAGAACGACCTGCACCTTTGGCATATCTGATATCTTGTGTTTGGAGGATGTATTGTCTGAAGTAAAGGTCTCTCGAGCAAAAGCTGTTCATCACTAAATGCTAGGGTGTGCATATATTTCTTCGTGCATTACGTGGGGGCTATGGGTCCTCCATGGAAACGGGTCCTGTAAATCACTTGAATGGAGACAGAAAGGCTAGGCCCTATGTTCTGCAGGCGGAATATGTTTACCCCTTTCACTGGTCTGGAATGTGTTTTTGCAGAGCTGAACAGATAACTGTAGGCAAAATACCGTCTTGGCAGGCCAGGCTGGGCACCTCTCGGCTGAGCAGGAAGTAAGGGAGAGGTCAGGGATACATAACTAAACTGCAGCTTTCAGAGTCAGAAGAGGCTCAGGCCTGAATCCGGGACCTGGCTTGGCTGTGCCACAAAAACGTATGCATCTCGACTTTTTAAACATGCACCATGTAAATGCGTTGGCAACATAGGCCTCAATGCAGAATTAACGTTTCATTCATGGAAGGCCTAATAATTGACATACTAACATTGGACGGAAATGCAAAGGCATTATTACTACAGTCATAGGAAGGGAATTACATGATGATATGGACATACATGGGGCATAGGTACATGGATAGGGTGTGAGTGGGGGACACACTGGCCACGTAAAATTTTCTATTTCCTCATTCCCTCCTTGTCCCCTACTGTGCCCCTCAGGACACATTTATTTTCATGAGACCATCTATTTGTTCATATAGCATCATTTGCTCGTCTTTTATTATTCGTGGACGGGGAATACAGGCAGTGGCACACAAGCCGCAAATCGCTGGGCTACATTGCAGACAGAGACAGCAACTGAATACTACGAGCAGTATTATTCCTAGGAATGACAATACTTTCCATCCCCAGGCTGATATCACACTCCAGAGCCAACCGGACCAAGTCCAGGTGCCTGGATTTTGGTGTATCTCGTGAGCTATCTTATGGAGCCGCGTTATTGCTGCATACACGGATGGCGCGTTATTTGGAATAAATACGCAACAACTGGAGCCGATCACTCTACAAGCCACGCCCCTATCTGCCAAGATGACGTCAAGAACAAGGCGGTTCTGAAGAACAACAAGTCTCATAGCAGACTGTTCCTCTGTCAAGTTTCCTAAAGCAGAAGTAGTCTCATTCACTACTGCTTCCAGTGTTCTTGTTAACCTACGTATCAATTTACTGTTTTGGATAGGACCTATGAAGAAAAAGAATCCTTTATTGAAATCTGTATATTGCTCCAAAGCTGTCTCAGTCTGATCGACAACTGGGGATTCGGTCTCCCTCTTGTGTCTAACATGCACTAGTCGTGAGTCTCGATGATAATGGGATGGGGCTAGAAAAACAGGTGGCAGTAGGAAAGCTATATAACACGTTCCATCCCAGTCTAAGGGCAGACGTACATAGGCTGTCTGACCACAAATGAAATAGGAATGGCGGGAAGCTTTGAAAGTAGACTTTCCTTTATCATTGAATTCGACCACAGTATTACAATCACTGTGTCCTAAGTGCACTGAACCATTCTTTCTAACGCATAATTCACCTTTTACTGGTAAGACTGTTATAAACAGTGTACCTATATTTGTCTCGGACTGGATATTCAGAATCATGAGGTTAAGGGAAACATTTCATAATTCGTACACTTCATTTTCTAGATCTGTTCCTTTCTTTTGGGGAAAACCATCTTGGTCGGGAAAACATGCCTTATTCAGTACTATATTCAGGTCCCCCCAAATCCATTCACTCTGGGAATCTGTGAACTTTGTCTTGTATTGATGACATTAAAGCAAACCATGCTCCGCACGAACCATTGTGCGAAAACGGATAAGGAAAGAGGGGCAGAACTCCCTTCGTTTTCTGATAAGGTGGGAGTCGGCCACATACCCAGCAATTCGTTACATTGCTGGCCTGGTGAGAATGGTGTAACATACGAATAAAAGTATTGTTGCACAGTGCTAGTCGATACGACAATTCATGGGGTGGCAGATCACTGAATGAGTGCTCTACAGTGTCATTGAAGGAAGAATGTATGTGTGAACCAAGAGGAGGAAAGAAAACATGTAGCGTCAAGCTTATACATATAATCGATACACTTAGAAAAAACATAATGATCAGAGTTACTATGCATCTGCTGCGTAAGTTTTTGCAGTATTTCTCTTTCATCTTTCTCTGCCTATCTCTCTGTCTATTTGGGTCTACGATCTTATACATGTCAGGAACCTGTCTAACCGCTTCACCCGAGGGGGACTTAAACAATTAAACGCTGTCTGACTTACTAGACCGTAGTTTCAGTTTATACTCCTGTTGCGGAGTCTTTTCTAGTAAAGGGAGTTTAGAGTCACTGATATCAGGGCAGTCCTTAGAGTCTTTTAGTGAACCAAGTCCATGGAAGCAATTCACGTGGTGGGCATGGAGCCAGCCCTTCCTCCCCTCGACCTTGACGGCGGTCCTCGTCGTGAGTAGAACCAGCTTTGGTGCGCGCCAGCGGGGCTCGAGAGGACTTGAACGATCAAAATTTCGGACAAACACCAGGTCCCCCGGGACAATCGAGTGGTTCTTCACCTGGGTGTTGTCGGGGAAGGCAGCCGCAACCTGTGAACGACAAGAAAGGAGTGCAGACATCAAGGAAGCTAGGTAATCTGTCAGCATATTACTGTCGACATCAGTGATCTTTTTCGGCATAGGCGTACCCCACATATTCGGTGGTCTACCAAAAACCACCTCGTACGGGGATAGTCCGGTTCTGGAATGAGCTACCATACGCATGTAAAAGAGGGCAACCGGCAAGGCTACCATCCAATCCATGCCTTTTTCGGCACAAACCTTCGCTAACTTGGTTTTGAGTGTCTGATTGTGTCTCTCTACGAGACCTGCTGCCTCTGGGTGTCGTACGTAATGGAATCTCCACTGGTTAACAGAAGAGATACTTGTTTCATCAGTTCAGAAGAGAATGGCTGACCGTTATCTGAGTACACGACACGGGGCAAGCCGTATCGCGGAAAAAATTCTCGGACCAACTGCTTGGCAGTGGTCACAGCAGTGTAATCTGGGACTGGGTACGCTTCTGTCCATCTAGATAATGCACATACAACTACGAGGACGTACTTGTATCCTCGACATCTGTCCATCTGAATATAATCCATCTGAAGGACTTCAAAAGGGTGGTCAGGAGGATGGAATCCACCTTGTTCCACAGGAATGCCTTTGCCTGGATGCAGGTACGCACTTTCTGTTTTGCTGCTGCACGCAGGTGCTTGTTGAACCAGATGTTCTGTAAACTGTCTAACATGGCTTTTTCTCCTAAATGTGCTGGACTATGTGCTGTATTTATGATAGCTTGAACCATGGAGTCAGGGAGAAACCATGTGGCTTTGCCTTTTGTCATCCAACCCTGGTCTGTTTGGACCCCTCCTTGTTCAGTCCAATTGTTGATTTCGTCTGGAGTGGCATGTGTCTGAATGTCGAGTACATCCTGTGAGGGATCCCTGACTGTCATACAGTTTGTCAGCAATGGTGCTTCTGTCTTTGTCGTGTCAGTGGGAATATCTGTTGGAGTCTGGGCTGTAAGTTTAGCTGTTCGATCTGCCAGGTCGTTACCCTGGGAAATGGTGTCGGTGACTTTCGTATGTGCTTTGCACTTCATGATAGCTATGGCTGTAGGCAAGTGTATTGCATCTAACAGAGCTTGAATGAGGGGACCATGCTGAATTTTGGCCCCATGAGAGGTCAAGAAACCTCTCTCCTGCCAGAGGACTCCAAAGTCGTGAACGACTCCGAAGGCATACCGTGAATCTGTGTATATGTTTACCTTCAAGTTCTTGGCTCGTATACAGGCTTGAGTCAGAGCGACGAGCTCTGCTGCTTGGGCAGACAATGTGTCAATTCGATGTGTCTCTATGACTTCAGTATCAGTGGTCACTGCATATGCGGCCACTAGCTCTCCTGTGCTTGTTCTCATACATGAACCATCTACATAAAGCGTCAGGTCTGGGTCGGGTAGTGCAATGTCTGTCAAGTCTTGTCTTGGCTTCGTCACTGTATTTATTACCTCCACACAGTCATGCGGTGTAGCGTCTGTCGTGCTCGAGGGTAAAAGTGTAGCAGGGTTCAGGGTATTGCATCGTCTAATCTCTATGTGTGGCTGCAACAATGTCAGTTCATATCCTGTCAGTCTTGCTATAGTCAGGTGTTGTGTCTGAGTCCTGTTCAAGAGAACTTCCACTGAATGTGGAACCTGTACTGTCAGGGGATGCCCTAACACTATGGAATCGCTTTGTCTGATTGCTAGGGCTGTTGCTGCAACTGATTTTAGGCACGCAGGCAGAGCCTGGGCCACTGGATCCAATGTACTAGAAAAATAAGCACAAGGCTTGTGTCTTCCCGCTTGATCTTGTGTAAGGACAGATAATGCTGCGCCTTCGCGTTCAGTGACAAAAAGTGTAAAAGGTTTGCTGTAACATGGAGTCGCTAAAACCGGTGCTTGACATAAAGCTTTTTTTAATTCATCAAATGCAAGTGTATGTTCTTGAGTCCAAGGGAGGACAGTCGAAGTCGCTGCCTCCTGTGTTGTCAATTGTATGAGTGGCTTAGCTAGATATGCATACTGAGGAATCCATTGTCTACAGTAAGAAGTGAGGCCAATGAAGGCCCGCACTTCCTTTTGTGTCTTGGGCTGTGGAAGATGTGCAATTAACTGAATGCGATCAGGTGTCAGCTGTCTACCCCTCTTGGACAGCAAGTGTCCAAGGTACACCACTTGCTGTGCACAGAATTGTAACTTTGAAGGGGACACTTTGTGCCCCTTGTCTGCCAGGAAGTATAAGACCGTCAGTGATGCACGTTCACAGTCTCGTTCTGTTCGTGCTGTAATCAAGAGATCGTCAACATATTGGAGTAGTGCGGTGTCAGTAGGCATGTGAATACTGTCTAGTTGTCTTTTCAATGCTTGACTGTAAATACTAGGACTTTCTGTGAACCCTTGAGGAGCCCTCGTAAATTTGAAGCTGCGTCCATTTAAACAGAATCCGAAAATGGTACTGGCTCTCTGGATGGATTGGGACACTAAAGAAGGCGTTCTTGAGATCTATTACAGTAAAGAACGTCGCTTCGGAATCAATTGCAGTCAGTAATGAAGAAATGTCTGGGACCACTGGGTACTGGGGTATAATGCACTTATTCAGTTCTCGAAGGTCAATCACTAGTCTGTAGACTGGAGGTGCATTTGGGTCAGTTCGTTTAAGAATGGGAATAATAGGAGAATTACATACAATGGAGTCAGTTTCTACAACCACTCCCTGTGCAATGAGTTCATCAACAATTTTCAGTAATGCTACTACAGCATCAGGTGGTAACTTGTACTGTCGGATTCGTGGCAGTACAACTCCTTGTTTGAGAGTGACATGGTATGGCGTAATGTGCATGTAACCTACATCAGTCGGACCTTGCACCCATAAATGCTGTGGTACATTCTGGAGTCAAAATCTCTCAACACATAATGTCCTTTAAAATCACGTAAAAACAATCTCACTCCTTCCGGAGAACAACAAATCACTGCTCCTAGTTCTTTCAATGTCTTTATACCAAGCAAGTTTTCAGGACATGACTTAGTAAGCAACAGGTCTGTAGTACGGGACAATCGACCGACTCCTAGGGAAACTGGCTTTGACACTTCGTTAACAATAGGCTTTCCTGAAAATCCCAGGGAAATATTCTGTGAGCCTGAGAGGGGTGCCCCTGGAACCTCGTCATGACTAATGGTAGTTCTGCTCGCCCCTGTGTCAATTAAAAACGTTCTGTCCTTTCCCAATACACGACTATGTACATAGGGACCCTCTTGATCTACAGGAACCTCAATAAGGGGCAAGCCAACCTCCCTCTCTAGGCTGTTTCATGAGTACTGTTGATAGTCTGGGTAGTCTGACTGTGCATACTGCTACATTTGTTGCGCGACATGTGTGGCAGCAGTGGGCTGGGGTACAGCTACTGTCTGTTGCGTGTTCTGTGGCGTTTGCGTGTTCTGCGGGACGTTATCCTGTCTAGGAGGACGCGGTCTCTCTTTCGTCTTGCCTGTAGCTATATTGTGTTTCAAGACAGCACATTCATTTACATAGTGACCTGGTTGTTTGCAGTAATTACAGTTCCCTTTGACGCGTGCCGCGCCCTTTTTATGGCCATCCGCTGGAACTGATTGTGCAACTAGTACTTTCATTTTCGTATCTTTCATGCGTCTCCTTTCGTGTTCCTGTTCCTCTCTAATTCGGTTCTGGTGGTATTGTAACATTTGCAACATTTGGGAAGGGCTATTTGCTTGCCAGGTACTCTCGACCTTCAGTACTCTATTTTTGATCGGGGGTAAGGAATTCTCTACTAATTTGCTCACAAAAAGATGTGGGTATGATTCACTATTTGTCTTCAGGCCACTATTAATAATAAAACATTTTTCGAATCTGGAATAAAAGTCACTAGTGTCTTCATCTGGTTTCTGTTTGCAGGCTGAGATAGCATCCCAATCTTCCTTTTTAGTAGTCAATAATCTCGGCAAGACCTGTATCAATAGTTCAGGTAGTGCCTTGGCTTTTTCCCCAAGACCAACACCAGGTCCTCGAAGTTTATCCTCATCTTCCAATTCTGCCCAACTGATCTTTTTCTCTCCCACCTCCCAGTCTTTTTCTTTAAGCTTTTCATAAATGCCTGCAGGTAATAGTACTTTCAATAATTTAATGATGTCAGCGTATGTGTAATCCCCTATACGGAGAATGTCTTTTAATTCACGGTGGAAACCCCCCGGGTCTTTGTCATGACAGGGCAGTAGTTTTTTCATTTCCAATATCTCTATTTTCGTCAAGGGTGTATAAACGTATACTCGTTGAAGCTCATTGGCTGCATTTCTAACGGGATGTACCTCTCGCAGGGGGTTCTGTCTGTCTATGTGGAGACTTTTTCTGACGCGGTGTGGGGCAGGAATCGAGTGCGTGGTCAGAAAAGTCAAGTACTTATGTCGCTGATCTAAAATGACATTAATTAACTCGGTACCTAGGCCTCTCCATCTCGCTAGGAGTAAATCGTCCAGTAATTTATACAAGGGACCTGGATCAGAATGCTGGCTTTCGTACAATGTGATTAGATGTTGAACCATGTAAATACCAGCTAAACGCTGTTCTTCCGGAGGAAGGCTTAAAAATGTTTGCGCCACTATGTCATCATTATATATGTTAGAATTACAGGCCCATTGAACTGCTGACCAGGCTAGTTCCTGTTCATGCATAGTACAAAGTTCACTGCCCCCTACTCGTTTTTTCAGTGCATTTTCAGTAGCTTGGAATAGGTGTTCAAGAGAATATCTTTCTGGTATGGGAGGGCCATGTTTACTGTAATCTAGGCCCTTTGGCCTGTCAAACTGTCTTGCTCTACCTACGTAATTCATTTTATCCACTTCCTCTGTTTCTGGTTCATTTTCATCTGTGGCTAAGTCGTCCTCTTTCTCGTCTGACTCTTTCCTGTGTAAGTTCAGAATTTCCTTACAAATTTTTCTGTACATGCATTCTATCCTTGACAATGTATCATGTTTACCGAAAGCTATGTTGTCACTCCAATTGATCATACCTTTAGTTACTTCTTTATCTGGCTGATCTTGTTCCCTGATCAAACAATTAATCAAAAATCGTAAAAGCATGCCTTGAATCTCCACCTTTCTATGTGCCATGGCCTCATGTATACTTTCGGGTCCCTCCCCCGTTCTAATGAAGTGGTATATTCTGTCTAAATGTTCCTTCATGTCTGGTAAACTGATCAAATAGTCTGCAACGCGCCTTAAACGTACTGAGTATATGAGCATTGAGCCCACACCTGGTACTGGATCATATATACAATTGGAAATCGTTACTGTTTGTCTAAGAGATGTTGTTGTCGGTTTGGGCGTTCGTTGTAGTGCCAATTCTCGTAGTGTTCGTGATGGTGGTGGTGTGTGCCATATGTCTCTAGTGGGCCCCCCTCCCGATGCCCCTTGACTGGAGTCGCCTTGGCTTGAATCGTCTTCCACTGTCAGTGTCACTACTGATGCGGGTTGATCTTGTGCTACGGGTGGTTGGCGAAAAGGATTGTTAGGATTGTTGACAGGAGGAGGAGGATCTGCATTAACATAGTCTGGAGCAGCGTCTTCTAAATAGGAGGAAAGAAAAATGTCCGCTGCTGTCTGTTTATGACCATGGACTTTTGTCGGGATCAGTGGTGGCGGCAAGTTACTGGGTACTTCCGGGGTCACTTTAGGTAGCCCTTCGGCGAGGACGGGATACATGCCTTTAATAAGGGCATTTCTTTGTCTATCTACCTGTTCTGCCTTAACCCGTTCACCTTCTTCCTTCAACTCTTTTTCTTTGGCTTTTTCTGATGCTTCTCGACTTCTCTCTGCTTTGTGAAATTCTTTCTCTGTTCTCCTATGCGCTTCTTTACGCCATAACTCAATGGCATCTTTCTGGGACTGTCTAGCTTTCTTTTTCCATAGTGCTTCCTCTACTCTCATGATGCAATCAGCATCCCATGTCCCTGAGACAGGCCATCTATATTTCTCCTCCAGATCCTTCGTGTAATCTACCCATAAGTCTAAAAACAGTATGGCATCTAGCCCGTGTTTCTGGTACATAAAATGGCCAGGAGTGTCCCTAGGCGGGACGGGAACTGCCTCTTCGAGTATCCCTTTCCTGGTCCCTATCTGACGTAATTTCGAAAACAGCAGCATATTTGAACTAACTTGAACGAAAACACAATAAACACAGGAATAGACTGAAAACAATCACTCATACCACGACATTAGAACATTAAAAACAGATACATCCTAACTAGTACATAGGAAAAACACAATCCTAAAAAAACTCGTTTACTTTATGCACTGCTAATACAGTACAGCCATACCGGTCTCATAAAGAGACACGTCTTTACCGCATCCACCTAAATGGACACGTCTTTACCGGATCTGTGTACCCAGACCCGTCTTGACCGGACTCAAATAAATGAACCCGTCTCTATGCTTTCCCAATAACGGTACTCACCGGGAAGCAAAACTGAAGGCCTCGGAAACTCGATACTGGACTGGACTGCTACGGTTTCTGGTACTGCTGCTGCTGCGCATGCGCCTCGGAACAGGTGGGCCTCTGGATACCTCGGACCTTGCTCTCTCAGCTTGGGCTCTGGTCGGGATGGTCCGCAATCCTCACCGCCTCGTGTGGATGCCTGGTCGCAGTCTCCGTCTCCTCCGTGGGCCTGAGGGAGTTGGCAGGAAGTCCCGCTGTCGTGTACACTTGAAGTCCGTCACGGCTATAGAAGGGGTCTGGGGGCTGCACCTAAATCGCCGGCGCGTGGGGAAGGGGACTAGTCCCTGTTCGGGCGCCAAATTAATGTGGTAAATAATACATTACCCTGTCATAATTTCTATACATTAATAAGGATTGCTCATAAAATGAGAGAGGCAGAGTCCGTGGTGTCCGATTCAAAAGGGCTTTAATTCAATAGCTTGAGCTATCGGAGAATCGGGTTCCATCACCACTAAGGTTCAGGAAGGGTCGTCATCTAAATCTTTATTCACATAACACATTATATATAGTGAAACCATACAATTGCATTGAATAGAGAAGGCGGAGCGCTCCAGGCGGAGCAAGTGAAAGGGAGAGATAAGAACACATAGGCGTGAAAGAAGGCGTGTAAGGAGGCGTACACTTAATGAGCCATAGGTGTGTCATAGGTGGGTGGATGCATAGAGGAGGTCTGCAGGGTCAGCAGGAACCTTTACCCTACTTGTGCGCGCAAAACTAGTCATGACGTGAAATTGACGTGTAACTGGGGAGAGCTGGGGGGAGCTGACTTTAGCACTAGTAGAGGAGTCTGGGATGTCAGAACGACCTGCACCTTTGGCATATCTGATATCTTGTGTTTGGAGGATGTATTGTCTGAAGTAAAGGTCTCTCGAGCAAAAGCTGTTCATCACTAAATGCTAGGGTGTGCATATATTTCTTCGTGCATTACGTGGGGGCTATGGGTCCTCCATGGAAACGGGTCCTGTAAATCACTTGAATGGAGACAGAAAGGCTAGGCCCTATGTTCTGCAGGCGGAATATGTTTACCCCTTTCACTGGTCTGGAATGTGTTTTTGCAGAGCTGAACAGATAACTGTAGGCAAAATACCGTCTTGGCAGGCCAGGCTGGGCACCTCTCGGCTGAGCAGGAAGTAAGGGAGAGGTCAGGGATACATAACTAAACTGCAGCTTTCAGAGTCGGAAGAGGCTCGGGCCTGAATCCGGGACCTGGCTTGGCTGTGCCACAAAAACGTATGCATCTCGACTTTTTAAACATGCACCATGTAAATGCGTTGGCAACATAGGCCTCAATGCAGAATTAACGTTTCATTCATGGAAGGCCTAATAATTGACATACTAACATTGGACGGAAATGCAAAGGCATTATTACTACAGTCATAGGAAGGGAATTACATGATGATATGGACATACATGGGGCATAGGTACATGGATAGGGTGCGAGTGGGGGGACACACTGGCCACGTAAAATTTTCTATTTCCTCACTACGTAGACAATCCTGGCTGCGCATATCCAGGTTTAAACTTGAGGTACAAAGCGCCATTCTTAACCAACCCTTTGACAAACAACATCTATTTGGACCTGAGGTAGATGTATCATTAGAGAAAATGAAAAAAGATAGACACCGCCAGATCTATGGGAGCCCTGCAGTCGCAGGCTCCCAGACTTTCATTTCGTCGCTCAAACTATCGAGGTGCCACCAGGGGCTATACTTCAGACACAGCTTCCACCTCATACAAAGCCCCTACACAGTCTACCTACAGTAACGGCTACCAAAGGGGTGGGTACAGGGGTAACAATAACAAAGGCAGAGGCAAAAATAATAACTCACGCTCTGCCTCTACCCCTGCACAATGACTCCCTTCCCCTTCCCCTTCCCCCGCCTCATTCAACTCCTGTCTGGGGAAGACTTCAACAGTACCTGCCAGCATGGGAAAACATCACATCAGACAGGTGGGTGCTCCAAATAATTCAATCAGGTTATTGTCTAGAACTAACATCTACCCCCCCCACCCCCCAAACATACCATCCAAGCAACATCCAATGTCACAGAAACATTTAACACTACTCAGACAGGAGGAAATATCTCTCCTGCAGAAAAAATGCAATATAAATAGTTCCAGAGCATCAGAAAAACATATGAGTATATTCCCTATATTTCCTTATACTAAAAAAGGACAGATCTCTAAGACCGATCCTAGACCTCAGACTTCTAAATATTTACATACAGTTGGATCATTTTCATATGGTCACACTACAACAGGTCCTCCCATTACTGGTATTAAACGACTTCCTTGTCACTGTAGACCTCAAGGACGCATACTTCCATATTCCCATCCACGCAGCACACAGAAAATATCTTAGATTTGTGCTAGACGGACAACACTACCAGTTGAAAGTGCTCCCATTCGGAGTCACAACAGCGCCAAGGGTGTTTACCAAATGCTTAGCAGTAGTAGCAGCACACCTAAAAAGACAGCACATTCACGTCTTCCCATACCTGGACTACTGGCTCATAAAAGTCAGCTCATACAGACAGTGTGTGCAAAACACTCAAGCTACTATTCAACTGCTTCATGACTTGGGATTCACAGTAAATCACGTCAAATCGCACCTTGAGCCCTCGCACATTCAACAATATCTCGGCGCCACAATAAACACCCAATTAACACTAGCGTATCATATCTGTGCATAGATCGCCGCCTAGTGTTGGGTCCGGATGATTGCACATTGTTGTCCTGGAAGAGTCTTCGAAGTATCACGAGATAGGTGGCTCCTCCCCTGGACTACAGTGCGCATGAGCATCCTCTCCATCCTCAGATTGTTTTTGTCCGCCATTGGGTTCGGATGTTACTAACTTAGCTCAAGTTAGGAAAACTTTCTACAAAGCCAAAAGGCTTTAGACAGCGTCGGCATCGTTTCGTTCGGTACCGGTAACTTTGGTTCGAGAGGACATCGAGGAATCAGACGGTTTTTCTTTCCACACTCGACACGATCTTCGGTCTACGATGGAAAGAAGCCCATTCAAGAGGTGTCCACTTTGCAATGCAAAATACCCGCACATCGATGTCCACCCGGTGTGAAACAAGTGCCTGTCCCCGGATCACAATGAAGCCAACTGTATGCCCTGTGCCCGGTTCAGGTCGAAGAAAACTCTTCGGATTCGACGCGCGGCTCGATTAGAGTCGCAGAGATCAGCGCCTAATCCAGAAAACATCTTCGGGACCGAAGACGAAGAGGTCATTGATCTGGTGGATCGGGAAGAACACTCCGAT
The DNA here is from genome assembly GCF_964263255.1 of Lissotriton vulgaris. NCBI lineage: Eukaryota > Metazoa > Chordata > Amphibia > Caudata > Salamandridae > Lissotriton > Lissotriton vulgaris. Next base: position 186,831,961 of record NC_141690.1, on the reverse strand, counting down.
CCTGTTTTGGAGCATGACTCCGAGTATGACGCCGAAGATGAAGAGATATTGGAAGAAGAAGAAAACGTCGTCGATAAGGTAGGAGACGACGCAGAGGCCCTTGGGGCCGTAAAAGATAGCTCAGGCGAGGAGCTAGACCCAACCGTTAATACGGGGGCCGACGATGAAGCACTCAATGAGGCTCAGGTCGAGGGATTGCCACAAGGCCTTACCCAAGATCTATCGAATTGTTCTACAGCCCCGTATAAAGGCCCGGCCTACGACATATATAAAGAGCCATCGGTATCAAAAATGCCATCGGTTGATCCAAAGAAATCGAAACCGAAAGCATCGCTACCAAAACGAAACCAAAAGTGCAGCTAACTCTGGTCGGTTCCAAGGCCTCAAAGCCCTCGGAGCCGAAGAAACAGAAGAAGGCCGTCGATACCGAGAAGTTCAAAAAGGTCATCGAGCCGAAGGTTGGGGCACCAAAGACCAAGGTCAAGGCTGTCTAACCAAAGAAGTCGGCGCCAAAAAGAGTCGACGCAGACAAAAGGCTCGAACCGAGAGAGGGGGTCGATCCTTGGACAAGGCCCGAGACCAAGACAAAGACTGGCTCCAAGGACCCTGTAGAGTTGATGCAGCCGACTCCATTCGTATCCAGACAGGTGTCGGAGCCCCTCCAACGCATCAAAGAAAAGGCTGCAGCGGTCGGACCAAAGAAGGTCCCAACCCCGAAGTTGGTCGGAAATATTCAGACCGCATCGACACCAATCAAATTCGGGTTGCCGCCGATGGTGCGACCGAAAATGTTCAAACCGAAAAAAGGTATCGGAGCTATTAAAGGAGTGTCGATGGGACTAGGGGTTACAGAAGAGCCTGAAGAACAGCAGTCGAGGCAGTTCATCGACTCGGACACTGGTAGACTATCCAAGTATAAGATGAAAATAATACCAGAAACACCCATGAAGTCATATAAGATTCCATTAAAGAAGAAGAGGGATTCAACCACATCACCAGTTCTTGTGGAACCTCTGCAGTCCTATGGACAAGAACCTCAGTCTTTCTCACCCACATACTCGGATGTGGATGCAGGGGATGACAATAATGAGGATGACACTTATCATGTGGACACTGATCCCGACGATCAGAACCAACCATGGGCAGACTCAGCTGAGCCAAGGGATCCACAGAATGCCCCTGACACACATACATACAATGTAAAAACTTCTCCTACTGAGGACACTACTGCCTTTAACGCCCTTATTGAAAGAGCGGCGGGTAACCATGATGTGCAACTACATGCTGACCCTATTGAGGAAGATTTTCTGGTCGACACCTTTTCCACTTCGGAAAGAACCGTCAAGACTCTGCCCATGCTGAAAGGGGTCCTTAAGCATGCTGATGACATTTTTAAGGAGACCACCAGAGCAAGGGTGTTAAACCCTAGAATTGAAAAAAAATATAGGCCGGCACCTGTGGACCCTACTTATTTAAGAGGACAGTTGCCATTGGACTCATTAGTTGTTTCTAATGCACGTAAGAGAGCAAACTCCCAGACTACAGGTGATGCTCCTCCTCCTGACAAGGAGTCGAAAGTACTGGAAACTTCAGGGAAAAGGGTGGCAGCGCAGGCAGCTAACATCTGGCGCATTGCCAACACTCAGGCACTCTTAGCCAGATATGACCGGGCCCATTATGATACCCTTGAGACACTGTTGCAACACCTACCAGATCAGTACAAGGAGGGAGCGGAGCTACTAATCTAAGAAGGGAAGCTTATAACTAATGCTTCCATCAAGTGCGCGCTAGACGCAGCTGACACTGCAGCCAGAGCCATTAACACTAGCGTTATGTTAAGGAGACATGCCTGGTTAAGAATCTCGGGATTCAAACCAGAGATACAAACTACTATCCTCAATCAGCCAGTTAACCCGGACTACTTATTTGGACCTGAGGTTGACACCACCCTTGAAAAGATTAAAAAAGACACCGAGACTGCAAAGTCTATGGGGGCTCTCCAGTCACAGCAGTTTCGGGGTGGCTCCTTTCGCCGCTCCAATAATAGAGGACCTTCAAGAGGCCAAAACACACAGCAGACACAATATAATAAAGGAGGTACACAAACCACCTACAATAAACACAACAGGGGTGGATATCGTGGAAACAACATCAAGGGCAGAGGAAGAGGAAACAACAATTCCAGATCCTCTGCCAATAACAAACAGTGACGTCCTGTCACTGCCCCCGACCATATAACACCTGTCGGGGGCGACTGCAACAGTTCCTGCCGGTCTGAAAATCCATCACCACAGACAGGTGGGTGAGAGACATTGTCCAGTACGGGTACTGTCTAGAGCTGACATCCACTCCACCCAATTTACCCCCAAGACACCGTCCTATGTCCGCAGAGCACTTACACTTATTGCAGCAGGCGGTCGTCAGCATGCTGCAAAAAGGAGCCATAGAGCTCGTGCCTGTATAAGACCAAGGCTCAGGGGTGTACTCTCTGTATTTCTTAATACCCAAAAAGGACGGGTCTCTCAGACCCATACTGGACCTAAGGCCTCTAAACGGATACTTTCTGTCAGAGCATTTTCATATGCTCACCTTACAGCAGGTTCTACCGTTACTCAGTCAGGGAGACTTCCTCGCAACACTAGATCTAAAAGATGCGTATTTCCATATACCCATACACCCATCACACAGAAAGTATCAGGTTCGCTATTCAAGACCAACATTATCAGTTCAAAGTCCTCCCTTTTGGAGTACCGACGGCACCGAGGGTGTTTACAAAGTGCCTGGCGACAGTAGCCGCACACCTAAGGAGACAGCACATACATGTCTACCCTTATCTGGACGACTGGCTTATTCAAGCAAAGACGGCCCAGCAGTGTGCCAGCCACATGTCCCACACCATTCATCTTCTTCACAGTCTGGGATGCTCGCTGAATTATCCAAAGTCACATCTCCAGCCCGCCCACGTGCGACAGTACCTGGGCGCAACAATAGACACTCGGGCAGCCAAAGCTCAGCCAAATTCAGTGAGGATAAACAGCATGCAATTGCTGATGCAGAAATTCAGACCCCAACACTTGCTTCCAGCAAGAGTGTTCATGCAGTTGATAGGCATGATGGCCTCCTGCATCTTCATAGTCCCGCACGTGAGACTACACATGCGCCCGCTTCAGGAGTGCTTGGCACAACAGTGGAATCAGGCTCAAGGACAATGGAAAGACCTAGTGTTGGTGAGCGGTCGGGCATACAACTCTCTGCATTGGTGGAACCCACAAAACCTTTGCAAGGGCCGACCTTTCCAAGAGCCTGTACCACAAATAATACTGACGACGGATGCATCTCTCCAAGGATGGGGAGCTCATGTACTCCATTACACAGTGCAGGGACTATGGACGACACAGCAGAAGAAGATGCACATCAACCTTCTGGAATTGATGGCAATCTTCATGGCAATGAAAGCTTTCAAAGTACACCTGTGCAACAAGGTCGTATTGATCCAGACGGACAACATGACTGCCATGTACTACATACAGAAGCAGGGAGGAACACACTCTCCACAGTTGTCTCATCTGGCTCAGGGCATGTGGAAGTGGGCCATTCAGAGGAACATCTTCCTCATGGCGGAACACCTCCCGGGCAAGGACAACCAGATGGCGGATCTGCTCAGCAGACACAGCCACCAGATGGACGAGTGGGAGATACATCCATCAGTACTCCAACCGTACTTCCAGCAGTGGGGTCATCCAGAGATAGACCTATTCGCCCCAAGGGAAAACAAAAAATGCCAAAGCTTCGCCGCCAGGTTCCCACATCCGCAGTCACAGGGCAATGCGATATGGATGAACTGGTCAGGCAGGTTTGCGTACGCTTTTCCCCCAGCGCCTCTAATACCGCTGGTGGCACTCAAGCTGAAGCAACACTCGATGACACTCATCCTGGTTGCTCCAACGTGGGCACGCCAGCCATGGTACACCACGCTAGTAGAACTTTCCGTAGTACCGCATCAAAGACTGCGGCTAACACCCAGACTATTAACGCAGAGCCATGGCGAAATTCAGCACCCAGATCCGCAACAGCTCAACCTGGCGATCTGGCTCCTGGAGTCTTAGAATTTGGCTAACTCAACTTGCCACCAGAATGTATGAACATCATCAAGGAGGCAAGAAGACCCACAACCAGAGCATGTTACGCGGCTAAATGGAAAAGGTTTGACGTATATTGTAACAATAATGACATTAACCCACTGGATGCATCTATTCAAAACATTATCTGTTATTTGTTGCACTTATACAGATGTAATCTGGCGTACAGTTCCATTCGTATACATTAATCCGCATTAGCAGCTTATCTTCAGAACAGGCAGCACCTCTCACTATTCAGAGTGCCTGCCATTAAAGCTTTTCTGGAGGGACTCAAAAGAGTGATCCCTCCCAGACACCCACCTTCACCAGTCTGGAACCTGAATGTGGTCCTCACCAGACTGATGGGACCACCTTTTGAACCAAAAACAGGGAATGGGAAACTGCTCAACAGGAGTAAAAAAAAAAAATAATCAAAATTATGACTGGGGTTGGCAGCGGTGGTTGTCTATTGCTCGAACCATGAGCATAACACTTTGTTTCCCATAACAAAGTAGCTGATCACATTTTCTGCATTTAATTACGGCTTCATTAAAAGCAGGCTGAATGTTAGGAATCAGCTCTTCTGGTCGCCCCCTCACCGATGTAGTTGAACCTTCGGTTGAAGTAGAGGCACCATCCCTGGGAGCCTCTTGTGCCAGAGCTCTGACACTCTCCCGGGCAAAGTTCTGGGGGTGCCTCCTCTCGACGTGGCGAATCATGGTGGAGTTCCCAAATGAATATTTTTTGGTGGGGTCACCATGTGAGAGGACAGTGTGACAAATCTGGTACTCCACCTTTGGAGCATTTAATTTTTTTTTATCATCTGGAATGGAAAAAAACTTCCATATGAAGTTCTTTTTCCCGGGTCGGAGGAACATCTTCTTCAATAAATCTGTCTCATCATCGCTGCTGGATGTTCTGGCAGCCATGGTAATCCAACAAAGATCCAAGAGCAAAAAGACAGGTCTTGCAGTCACAAAAGTGAAAGAAGAAGTGAAGGAAATGGGTGGGGACTTCATTCTTTGTAAAAAAAAAACTGTTAGCAACCAATGAAGAGTTATTTTAAGGTCACATGACTTGACGCGCTTACGCTGTGCGCACCGAAAAGCTTCCGGGGGTGCTTACGCGGCGCGAACGTAGGCGCTTCCGGGGGCGCTTACGTGGCGCGCTTGAGTGACGTTTTGATAGCTTTACGGAAATGTAAATTCATTTTCATTTCGTAAATTAAAAATACTGCTTTTATAAGTATGGTACTAAATGTCTTGCGTTATTATTTACTTTTCATAAATTATTTTTTAACGAACGCAGAAATAGTGCTCTCGGTGCACTCTCGGGAGAGCTTACCGGTCCGCGCACACTGAGCGCTCCAAGGGAAAATGATACGGGTAAGCTCACCAGTGCGCGCACCCTGAGCGCCCCAGGAAAAAATGATAAAAAAAATATATATACATTGAACAAATAATTTTTATTTAAAAAAAATATAATTAATTGTTGTAAAAAACTGCTATTTAAAAAATAAAACCCTAGGTTACAAAGTCGATATACAAAGGAATTAGCTTTTAAAAAAACTATGAAATTCACTGAAAAAACCATAAGATTCACAAACTTTATAGTTAGGAATTCGTTTTTAAAAAACCTTTGAAATTCCCTAAAAAAAACATAGGTTTCACACCAGTTATAGTTAGCTGAACATTTTACTCATACAAAACCATTGAAATTCCCACGTTATAGTTAGTTGGACTCACTATAACTCACGCGCCCCCAATCCACTGCTGATGTCACATATTACATCATTCATGACATGGTCAGTGACATTACTGATGACATTACTGATGACATTACTGATGACATTACTGATGACATTACTGATGACATTACTGATGACATTACTGATGACATCTCTTTTGACCTCTTTTGACCTCTTTTGACCTCTTTTGACCTCTTTTGACCTCTCTTTTGACCTCTCTTTTGACCTCTCTTTTGACATCAGTGATATCTCTTTTGACATCACTGATGACATCATCCATGTGATAATACGATGCACCTCCTCACACTCTAATCTAACCTTTGATACACCCAGTGTTAAATACAAACTACTATTCCTGAAATTGACACACCAATACCAGTAACTACATACGCACTCACTGATTTCCAGGTGTACACACACATCCACTCATTCACCCATACAATCACTCATACAATCACTCATACATACAGTCACTCATCAATAGAACACTGTAATTTCCAGTCATACACCTATACAGACGCTTACACACTGAGACTCATCCACAGAGTTACTCAAACACCTAGTCAGTTATGCAGAGAATCAATCACACTCCCATTTCCTCAACTACAAAGTTATACCTACTAAACCTTACTTATTCAAATATATAGTAACATATGCTTAGTCTCTTTTACAATCACAGATACAAGTACACATTGAACCATACAGTCACTTACGCAATCACAGCCTCTCATGTATAGTCATTTATATATGGCAACTCTCACATGCACTGTGTTTTACATATGTACCTACTTGGACATGGAGCACTGAGATAGCCATTCACTCACCAACACATCCATGCAGACAGTCAACCCCCCATACAGCTCTTTCCACATGCACTCTTGAACCCATATACCAAGTGAATCAACTGCTCACATATATATGCAAGAGTCACACACCTCCCACCCACCCCCACACACTCACCCTCACATACAAATACTTGAACAACCAATCAATAACCCATATAGCCACGCATATAGCTACTGATCAACACATGCAGCAGCTTACACAACAACAGACATACTGATGCACATATTCAGACAGTTTAGTCACTAACCAATGCTTTCAGTAAGACCCATTTAATCACTCCCTCATACAGTCAGTCACGCACCTACTAAATCCTTCATCCAGACACTCATACATCCACTCATTCTTCAATATGTAAATTATTAACTTTAACTTAATTGTATTTTAACTTTTCAGAAACACACAAGACACTGGATGATGTCAGATGTCATCAGTGATGTCACTGACCATGTCATGAATGATGTAATATGTGACATCATCAGCAGTGGATTGCGGGCGCGCGAGTTATAGTGAGTCCAACTAACTATAACGGGGGAATTTCTTTTTTTTTTTTGTAAGACTTTATTGGCAGTTGTCAATTACACATTACATCTTTTACGTGTGTAGATATTAGTTACCACTCCATAATCACTTCGGCGCTTGTAATACACAGCTATTTAGCCGACAACCTTCCGGTCCGGCAGCATTCAAGAACATTGTGCTCGAGACATTCCATCAATGAATAAAGAAATCAATTGTCTTACTTTTGTTATTTTTTTTTTTTTCTGAATATTACCATACACTCATTAGGAGTAATAAACAATATATCATGATATCTGTATACGGTCAATCATTCACATCAGTGGGTTTTTCCGATTTACTATTCTATACCTTTTCTTGTGAACTTCTTAAAATATCCCCCCCTTCCATACCCGTACCCCTCCCATTATTCCGTTAATGGGTATGTATTAGTTTCCCAACTCATCTTCTTCATCAGAGCTGTCATCTTCTTCTTCCGGTGAAGGTTCACACAGGTCACCCCTATATTATTCCAGGGTAACCATATCCTGTTCCATTTGCGAGCGTTGGCTCTTATCTTATAAACCGCTCGCTCGGTCACCATCAATCTATCCATGTTTTTGCACCATTGTGCCGACGTCGGGGCATCCGCCGCCCCCCATTTCTGCGCTATGTCGCGCTTGGCCGCCATCGCTCCTATCACTACCCACTGTTGCCCCGGTCGTGTTAGATCTGTCTTTCCCCATATATTCAATAAACAGACCCTCGGGTCGGTGTGAGTGACACTTCCAGTATTTGTGAATTGGTCCTCATGATTCGCTTCCAGTATTCACTAATGATCGGGCATCCCCAGAGTGTGTGTAGAAGTGTCCCTTCCTCTCCACAGCCTCTCAAACAGTTTGGGTGATCAGTCCTATATAACTTGGGAATTTCAATGGTTTTGTATGAGTAAAATGTTCAGCTAACTATAACTGGTGTGAAACCTATGGTTTTTTCAGTGAATTTCAAAGGTTTTTTAAATGCTAATTCCTAACTATACCAAGTGTGAAACCTATGGTTTTTTCAGTATGTGTGTGTATATATATATATATATATATATATATATCTCGAACTCCACAATCCTGCAGTAGAAGGATCCACACGAACACCAGCAAAAGCAGGTACAGACCACAACGATGGATGGATGGATAAAAAAAAAACGTGCTTTATTCCAGAATGGGCAGCAGCAATATATATTTTGATATTGGAATCCCTCGTTCACCACCCATACTATACAAGACCTAGGGATTTGCGGCACCTAGCCTTGAAGGACCTATACCTATGATTTGTCCAGGTTTATGCTATAACATGAATATTGTTGGGATAGGGCACATAAATGTAGTGTCCTGTGCAGTGTGTGAGAAGGGCTCGCCCGCTTAGGAGCATGTTGTCTGCATATAGGGACATCCTATCCGCCCAGTCTTTGGACCATTTTAGCCCCCTGATCAGCGGGTCTCCCTGAATCCATACCGCCAGAGGTTCCAAAACGAAGGCAAAGATCAGCGGGGAGAGGAGGCAAACTGGTCTTGTGCCCCTATGCAACTTAAAGACCGCCAATCTACTTCCATTCACTGTCACTTGTGCTAGGGGGTCCGTATATAAAAGATGTAGCCATGCCAAAAACTTGGCCTCGAACCCCTGTCTCTCCAGTACTACAAATAGAAAGGTCCATTCTATCATATCAAAAGCCATTCTAGCATCCAACTACACCACCATGGCATCATCTTGAACATTCTCCACCCTTCCCAACACTCCATGCAGGTGTCTCAAATTAAGTGCGGTATTCCTACCAGGCATAAAGCCTGACTGATTGGGATGTATCAATGTACCTATCACTTGGGTCAATCGAGTTGCGACCAATTTGGCCAAGATCTGACCTCTGCATTCAGTAGGGAGATCGGCCTGTAAGACCTGTATCATTCTGGTGTTTTTTCTGCATTATGTATAATGTTTGTTAGCAGGCTTCTGGTACCCGCCCAACCTCCAGGCTCTCCTGAAACATCTTCATGAAATAGGGGGAAACTTGGATGCTGTTTATACAGTTCGATTAGGAGGCCATTTGGACCCATTGCTTTCCAAGTATTTAATGACCGAATGGCATGAGGCACCATACTGTCAGTGAGGTTCACTTCTAGTTTTTCTCTGTCCGTTATCGTTAAGGATGGCATTTTAAGGGTGGCTAATAAGTCCTGCGCTTCACCCGATGTTGCCCTTGCCAACAGAGTGTATAGCTCTGTAAAATACGTCACAAATGTGTTGGCAATACCTTGCCTTTCTCTGACTGGAGTTCCTCCCTCCATGACAACTTCAAATACCCATTTCGACTCTGCTTCTCTTTTAACTAACCACACCAGTAATTACCCGCACTATCTCCTACCTCATATAGCTGATGCTGGGTCGCTCTGTACCTGGCCCTGTCTGCCTCCTCCACAACTTCTCTATACTCTTTCCATTTGATGTTCAGTCTGTTTCACCTCTATTAGGTCTGTTGATAACATTTCGGACTCCAGGGTCTTGATCACTTTCTTTACTAGGTCTAGCTGTGCCTTTTTTTCCTTTGTGACCCATGGTCAACAAGACACTCGGACCTCTTATTATAGTCTTACAGGCCTCCCACAGTACTCAAATCAAGTTCACTGTACCCTGAATTTTCTGTGAAATACTGGTCAGTAGACTTTTGCAGTCCGGCGGATATGCAGCACCATGAGATACCAGGGATTGAGCGGCATTACATTTACCCCAGTTGCAATAAGTCTACCATAAATTGTGCAGACTGGGGAATTATACGAGATTCCCGTCGGGAGGTGGTAAACCTCACTAAAAGTTAGAAGCTGCACTGCTAAAACAAACATTTAATCTATGCGTGATAAACTGCCATGTGCACCTGGGTGGAATGTAGAGTGACTGCCGCTGGATTGCACATAAACCACACATCAACCAGGCCCATGACCGACAAGAAGTCCTCCAGGGCCTTGCTGGAGCGGTCTTGCTGCAGATTCGGCCAGCATTGCAGTCGCCTGGCATTAGCAGCTCCCCCGTGGTAGTCGTACAATGAGTGAGCCCAAGTCTGCCAGCGCTGCAATGTGAAGCCTTGTTGGTGGGAGGGGGTGGGGGGGGGGGGGGGGGGAGTGGTGTAGGAATGTAGAGGTAGATAATGTTAAGTAAGCGGCCATCTCCGTGCCTGGGGAGAGCCACATCCAGTTCTGAGCCTAAGCGAGGTATGCTTTAATTTGCGTTGCCTAACCGCATAAAATAGTTGCTGTAATTTGCACTTAACACATATAAACAATTTAAGCCAATAATCCCCACGTCTTTCACTCCGCTGCCAGTCTGAGTTTGGCTGGGAATAGCATTGCATATTTTAATAATCTATCACGTAGAGCCTTCTTGACCTCTAGGATCGAGTTTAGCAATCTCTGGACTTTGATCGTGAAATCCGGGAAAAATGTGAATGTCAATTACCAGTTTGAGTGACGGGGCAGATTGGGCCATCTGTAGTATGACGCCTCTGTCTCTATAGTTAAAGATTCGCGTCACTAAAGGTCAAGGGGATACCCCAGGTCGTGGCGGGTCCCCTGGGTCTTGCTGGGCCCATTACCCTGATAATTAGTTGAGACCACCCGCCTACAGGTGTTTTACAATTAGGTCTTCAATGAAAAGGTCCAATGTCCGCTCGCTCCGGCACTCTCAAAATCCTGACATGGTTCCTGCATGCACGCCCTTCAGTCTTCCACTCTCGTCTCTAGGATGGCAGCAGTAGTTTGCAATACCTTGACTTGTACCACAAGTGTTTTGGTGGTGTGGCCATGGAGTCTTCGGTAATCTTGATGTGAGAACCCATGTTCTGTAGGTTGGCATGCATCAAGGTAACCTCTGAGGTGACTGACTGGATCTATTTTACTCTCTAAGGCTGTATGCACCCCTTGTATTGTCGCCATAATTAGTGTTAGCTCCTTGTCTGTTGTAGTTGGGGGCTGTTGTTGCCTTCTTCCACTGCTCCTGGAGTGTCTGTTATGGGCTGTACAAATTTATACATATTCGTTTGGTGCATCACTCTGAACGCCTTGTTCCCCGACATCGTCTTGAGCTGGATGTTCACACTCTGTGTGTGTGTGTGTGTGTGTGTGTGTGTGTGTGTGTGTGTGTGTGTGTGTGTGTGTGTGTGTGTGTGTGTGTGTCACTGCAGCCTGGGTGAGCTCTTGCTCATTCAGTTAGTATTGTTCAGTGGTTGGCAGGTGATAAATATCTCTGGTCGCACCACAGGAGAGTACAGGGTGATAGGCACTCACCCCGGGCCGCAGTCTGGATACCAAGGTCTCTCTGTGACTTCACCTGCCCCCCCCCCCCCCCTTATCTCAGAAATGTGGTCTGGTGTGTCCCACCTCATGCTGGATGCGATGTACCTATCTTGTGGCCGTCTCCATTGTTGTCTCTCCAACTCTGGAGGAGGTGGGGGGTACAAGCTTTCCATCCCATCTTCCGTGTGGGTGGCACGACTGGCCCGGTTGGAGTTGCATTGTCTATTCAGCTGGGAGTCCCTTTATGTCCCCCGGTTTAGACTGGGCTCCGGGCCCATTCAAACCCCTCTCTTTGTTACTGAGGTCTGGGTTTGGTACTCTACCCTTAGTATTGACCGCTGGGGGAGGTTGTCTAAGGTTTCCCATGCATTGCCTACGCCCAGTAGGGCGGCATTGCTCCTCTGGGCCATCTCCTCTTTAATCCCTCAGGTGTGGGCCTATGCGGTCTCTCCTCTAACAGGTCGCCCAGCCACAAGACCTCGCCTCAGTTCTGGCCTGCATCTGCCCTTATGGTGCTAGCTGATTTTTGCTTTTGCAGTGGTTCTTGGCTTTACTGCCGCTCTCCTACAGTTGTTGGTCAGGTGACCGGCCCCTTTCCTCTCCCTTATGTGTTCAGACGTCTGCTGCCTCATTCTGCAGGTGTAATATAACAAATAGCAATTGCCTCCGACACCATGAATTTTACACTTGATTTTAGCCAATGTCCTATTTTATTGACATTGTCAGCAATTTACATTTTTTGCGTTTTCTTCAAAAGTTTTTCGATATTGCACAATTGGGTGTTAGCACATTTTTAGATCATCTCCTTTGATAGAAAACATTCAACATGTATCAAAGAATAAGTAAATTCATTACCACAACATTATGACATTTCATTACACAACATTTAAACGATACTCAACATATCACAATAATAAAGAAAACTCTGATCCTAGTGTTATTGCTCCTAAAGCACACAAAAGTCTTTCAAATTTGCTGCTTTGCCAAGTTAGCTGAAAAAAGATCAGTCCTACTTTATCTCAATAAATTAACTGTCTTTGAGGTATGATTATTTTCCACAAAGAAACAATAAATTTAGTCCTGTATAAGGTCGGAGAAGTCTTTTAAGCTTTTTTTAGCCGTGGTGTGAGATACATCTCTCACTGTATGTCCTATTCGTATGCTAGGTCATAAGGCATCCGATTCTCCTGGCCTGGATGATAAGCCTACGCGTTTCGACCTTCTGTGAGATGACAGGAGATCCATTTGCAAAGGTCTTCATCAGGGCTCATAGTTGTGTATTGTAGGACATCATGCTACACACGTGTGGTAGAGCGATGGTTTCTCTTGTTTTCTTTGTATCTTTACATTACTTCGATCGCTGCGCCCAGCGTCGTGAGGTTCGTTGGATGTCCATCCAGGAAACCAACTAACCCGGCATCGGAGGAACGCCGCGAAACTAAGAAACGCCATCCCCCAACCGCCGGAGAAAACAATAACACATGGCAGGACGAAAAAGACTATCGGCGCATCCCAGATTAACTCAGGTGAAGACTCCAAAACGCGGGCTACCCCCGGAAGAAAAAAAACTCACGACGCTGGGCGCAGCGATCGAAGTAATGTAAAGATACAAAGAAAACAAGAGAAACCATCGCTCTACCACAAGTGTGTAGCATGATGTCCTACAATACACAACTATGCAAGTCATTTTTGAGTATTTCTGTGCTAAAGATGTGCAAAAAATTGGAAAAATGTAACATTGGCAAAGCCCAAAGGTTGGCATCCAACACAAGACATACTGGCTTTTGTCAATTCTGGCTAAATGTTTTTACGGAAGACACAGTCTAACTTTGGAAGTACTTGGTTTTCTTTTTTGTTTATAGGTCTAGTCATCTAGTCCTATAGTCTGATTTTTTTGTGATCTGGTGATTGGTTTAGGTAGATTACATTGCAATAGTTAAAATTACTGTTGATGCTAGACCCCAATCTGCTTTTAACAGTGGTGTGAAATGGCTATTAGTTTTTAGTACTTTCACTTGATGCTGGTGAAATAGTTTCATTACTTCCGTTGTAGAGGAAGTTTAACACTACCTCTACTCCACATAATGTTCTTTTAACCCATGCTAGGGTATAGTAGTCTGCATGTAGGTGGTTTGATGGTGGAGTGATGCATTGGTGTGATTTATATAATGTATTTCCCCCTTTTTGAGAACTAGACTAACTATTACTTTGATTTTGCTCTCTAACCTGCAGATGTAACTAGAGTTTTAAACGCAGGTATGTGATGGAAAGCGTAACTCCTCAAAATGTTCAGATTAATATGTTCATCATTTAATGGCCAAGCAAACATTGTGACTCTTTGGGCTTAGTTAGATTTTATACATAACTTATTATTTTTCATATATTTTTATTGCAGGCTTGGAACAACTTCACACGACTCTTATAGTGAAGATATGTATACTACCTTGTTACAAAGGTATCATCAATTGGAACTGGAGATGGGTCAAGTTGCTGAACAATGGCATGAATGCCAGAAACGAATTGATGATTATGTAGATGAGCAGGTAGAAATTTCTTTAATCATTGTTTGCTATAATATTAATGTTTTTGACCTTTTTAATAACTGAAAATTATCTATTTATGTATGTAACCAGATCATAATATACATTCATGCTTATAATTATCTAGACAGTTGGAACTTGTGCATAAAAGAAAATAAAGAAATGAACTAGACAAATATAAATTTTGAGTTCCCATTAATAACAATTAAAGTTATTGATGTTCTTTCTGCCCAGCAGGGCTGTGTCTCGGATTTTTCGCACTTGAAACTTGTACTCCCTCAATCAATGAGGAGCATTAGAGTAGGGCCCTACCTGGTCTGCACAAATTCACTTTGCTGCAGATTATGGTTATTGTATTATATAAGGCTTTGCTTCAGACAAGGGGCCTTGAACTCGATTTTTTGTGCCACTGGCAGCCATCTTACGTCCTGTGGCATGCAGGACACCAATTGCTCTGCAGACACCAGCACTTAGGTGTCATCTGAGGATCGGCCCTGTATTCTTTGACCCCGATAAGAGTCCTTCCAAGACCAGCACTGCTCTTGAGGGAGCCTAGCTTCGACCCTGAAAAGTCTTTGGCTGTCATCTCTTGCCGCTGGCCCAGGCTTGCTCGGCAGTGAGAGCCCTTTTTGGCTCCTGGGAAGTCGCAAGTAAAAAGCTTCGAGCCTCTAAAGCAAGCCATGCCTATTGGGCTCCGATCCATTGAGCCAATACCTTTGGCACAAAAGTAGACAGCGAAACACATCTCAGTGCCATCCTCACTGGCAAGTTTCATGACTCCAGCCATTGCTCTTCTTGAACAGCCTTATGTCAGACCGAAGATGATTTATATTCTTCCTCAGACTGACCAGCTTAGCTCGCCCTCTACTGCAAGAGCCAGACTCAACAGCTCTGAAAAGGAAGCTGACGTTTGAACAGGCTTTTACTGAGCAATGGCATTCATTTCACATACCAAAGAGACTTAAACAGAAAGACTTCAGCCCTGTTTTTTAACCTCCATCAATCCCTGCTTCTCCTCCACTACAGTCCCAACTGCTTTCATCTTCCTTGTAACACTCTGCTCACGCTAACTCTGACCAGGGTAGTCCGTTAGGTCCACAGGGCCCTACCATGATCCTCTACTGCCAAATGATAGGCAAGATCCATGTCGGGAATATAATGTGGACCCTCAGCACCATCCTTGAGCCATTCCTGATGAAGGCTTCACCATCAGATGATTCCACAGTTTCATGTTATTTAAAGAGCAGCACACCCCTGCAAAGTGACACTGCACGTCACAGAGGAAGAAAACTAGCCTAAAACGGAGGTGTGTCCAGTTATCCAGTATTGGATCTTTCATAGATATACATTCTTGAATCCTTACCCGTTGTTTAAGTCCCACGTTACAATAACAAAGCAGTAAGTAGTTGTATAATAGGCTATAATGGCAATTTAAGGTTAGTCTAGCAGTCATATCTATCTATCTTTTTAAAAAGAGCCAAACTTGAGCTATAACCAATCAGACGACAGCACCCTCTAGAACAGGGGTCTCCAAACCGGTCCTGAAGGGCCGGATCCATGCCAGATTTTTAAAATTACTACATGTATCTCAATGGGGATATCCAAAAAATCTGGCATGGATCCGGCCCTCCAGGACCGGTTTGGAGACCCCTGCTCTAGAACCTTCTTAACCGAGACTGTTTTTCTCAGATTTTCTATTATACGTTGTGGAAGGGAGTCTCCCTGACCTCTGCTCAGTTTTGTCTTCACTTCAGCAGTTCAAAAAAATTAAGAATCCCTTTTTCTTCTTAAAAGGGACTCTTCAGCTCCTGCTTATCTTGTGGGAAGAAATGATATGTGGACGAACAACATAAAGAATGTCTCTATTGCCTTTATCATCCTCATTCTGTGAGGTACTGTCTCATATGTTGCACTTTTTCTTCCAAAACAGTGAGAGACAGAGAAGCAAAGCTCCTGTTATGACTCCAGAGGTTAAAAACTACCTCTTCAGATGAGGCAAACAACGCTTCCACTAAGCCTCAGAAAAGGGACAGGTCCTATGACCAGGTACCCTCTGAAGGCAGCAGAAAAGTTCACCAGACTTATCAAAATAATTGAGAAAAAGGAGAAAAGGTTAAAAACCTCCTCAAAAAGCACTTCCTAGGAGCAGACCATCCCTGCTGCCTCCTCTTCAAAGCGCTCACATACCTCTTCTGAGCCAGCGATGTCAAAATCCAAGATCCAGAAGGTACAGTCAACGAAAATCCACTCATCAACTTATGTTGTCGACTAGCACTACAACAATGATCATCAGGGAGTGCGTGGCTAGCAGGCCATGATGGCAGACGGAGTGTGCTAGAGCTCCGGTGCTGCCGGGAAGCAAACATCCTGAAAAAGCCTCTCCGGGGCCAAACGACATCTCGGAGGGGGCGGACCTGATAGCGCTGGACTCCCTGGCCACTCTGGACAATTTTGGCATTTCTGGCGGCCAAAGGTGCTGCACAGCAGAGCCTGGGGGAGCTGCGGCCTGTTCCCCCTGAGAGCGGCCGGGGCCTGGAGTCTGAGACGTGCCCAGATTACAAATATCCTGGGAAAGCCTCTACGCGGCCGGCCGACATCCCGGAGAGGGCGGACCTGATTGCGCCGAGCCCCCCGACTGCTCCGGACAGTCTTGGTGGTTCCGGCGGCCGAGGGGGCTGCACGGCGGAGCCCGGTGCAGCTGCGGCCTAATCCCCTGAGAGCAGCCGGGGTCTGGAGTTTGGGGCGCGCCCGGACTACGGGATGCCTACTTCAGGAGACATCGACGCTGCTCCTGGATGGACCGCTTGAGACCCGACCGCATCGGTGGCGGTGACGAGGAGGGGCGGCAACGACTAAGGTACACACTGCCTTGGAGGCTGCGAGGCGGGAGATCACTGCCCTG
This sequence comes from Lissotriton vulgaris, assembly GCF_964263255.1. Taxonomy (NCBI): domain Eukaryota; kingdom Metazoa; phylum Chordata; class Amphibia; order Caudata; family Salamandridae; genus Lissotriton; species Lissotriton vulgaris. Next base: position 186,814,976 of record NC_141690.1, on the reverse strand, counting down.
GCCGGGATCTGACTGGAGAGCCCTGAGGAGCGCAGCAACACCGGGAGCCCTACGGACCTGACCAGATGGACGCCGGGAGGTAGGTGGGCGAGGTGGGCTCCACCCGGGGGCGATCCCTGCTATTGGGCCCGGACCTCCCTCCCTCCCCACCCTTCCCCCTCCCCACATCTCTCGGCCTTCCCGGGGACGGCTGCAGTTCTGAAACGGAGCTGCCATCGGCCATTGCGATCAGCACTGAAAAACCACGTGGTCGGACCCAGTGGGATAGACTGTGCCTGCGGAATCCCCGGGCTGTGTCGGAGCTGCCTGGACTCCCGCGGTACGCCTCTGGGGGAGGAGGTAGGAAGGCGCCACTGAGTTCGCTTCTCCTGCAGGGGGACCCCCCCGACCAACCCCCTGAGTGGCGGCCCGAACGACTGAGGGAGGCCGCCGAGAGAGGGCCAGAGTGGCCTCCCATGTACCACGTGGTGGGTCCCTTCGAGAGAGATTGAAGACCCGGCAAGGGAACTGCGACTGGCGGGGCTGGGTGGTATCACGGAGTATCGCCCTAAGAGATACCCACACCTGGACATTGAATACGCCTGGCTGGGACTACCATGGTCCGCAAGGGGACTACTACCTTGGATGGGAAAGACGGCCTGATGGCTGCGGGACTAGCCCCGGGGGCCTTGCCGGAGGGATCCACAACGAAACCACCTGACCAGGCTCCTGCTGGGAACCAGCAAGCTGATAAGCTAGACTTGATCCTACAAGAGATCAGAGACTCCAGGCTCGCTATGGAAACACAACTGGGAGCCCTTACCACTAATCTCTCTCTATTAAAGGCTGACCACTGCAAGTTAGCCGACAAGGTGAAAGACCAGGGTGTGATGTTGGCGGAGATAACCCCGAAAGTGGCTGATCAGACTACCTCCATCAAACAACTACAGGAACAGGTGACGACCCTAATGGACCGTGTGGAGGATGCCGAAGGCCGCAATCGGCACTATAACTTCTGCGTCATTGGGCTTCCAGAACGCAGTGAGGGGACCCGCGCAACGGGGTTCATGGAGCAGTGGTTCCGAGATCATGTCGCCGCGGAGGGCCTGTCGCCGCTCTTTAGCGTGGAAAGAGCACACTAGTTCGCACAGGGAGGCCTAGACCAGGACAGCCACTGCGACCGCTGATCGTCAAGATCCTTAATTATCGGGATAGAGACATGCTACTCCAGAAGGCCCGGGAGAAATCTCTTATAGAATATGCAAATTAGGGAATATCGCTATACCCGGACGACACTAATCCGGTGCAAAGGTCCTCTTACTTTGCGGTCAAGAAGAGGCTCCAGAAAGTAAACCTCTGTTACGCCCTACTGTTCCTGGCTCGCCTCAAGATAATCTATGACAATAAGACCCACTTCTTTGAGAGTCCTACTGACGTGGAGGAATGGCTGGAGGTGATGGACGTCGAGGCGACCCAAGGAGCATCATCCAACAGTTCCAGGAAAGATTCGGTATGTACGGGCATAAACTCCCCCACGCCGTCTGTGCAGTCGAGATGACGCAAGCCCTCTACGGCACAGCAAAGGGAGGACCAGATGGTAGCTGTCAACATGGTGGGCTCCTTCAGGAATGAACATGAAACAATCAACACGGACACTGAGGACAGCACACTGCACTCAGACACCGAATATAGTATGGTCCTGTTTCCGACTGTGACGCTGAGAGCAGCGGATGAACTACTGGACACTGGACAGGAGTGACTGTCCAACACGAAGTAACATGTGCTTCCGTGTCCTACTGATATCCTTTGATGGTGATCTGAATGTGGCTGGGATATGCAGGGTGGGGGGTGCGGGTCCTTTAAGTGATTGGGAGGTGCTTTCTTTTTCTGAGATGCTTAGCGGTTCGGTCCAGGCTACAGTATTATGTACCTCTCCCGTGATAGTTGCAATCCGTTACCCTGCCAAAATAGACTCTTGCAGGTTGTGATTGCCTGACGACAGAGGAAAGCCCCCCCCCCCCCGAGGCAGACAAGAATTATAGCTAACAAAAAGACTTTCCTGGTGGCGCCGTTGAGCCGGCAGCGCAGAACTGTAAGACTATGAGGATAAGGTACATGCTCAGCCAACCCCCCGAAGGCGTATGCACCAATGTTTGGTTTGTTATGGTTTACATTTTATGGTTCGGCACAGCAGTGTTTTCAAGCTGCGCCAACAGAGTTCAAGTTTGGGGTGGGCAGAAGTACGTCTCCTGGCTATTGATAATATTACCTGTACTACAGATGAGGGCACTGTTTCCCAAGGCACTTACTGCAGAGTATAGTTGACACTATAGGGAAGTACAGACTGGCTACCTGGAACGTGCGGGGACTTGGCGCTATACAGAAGAGACACAGAATACACGCATTCTTACTCCGACCGCATGCACACATTGTATTCCTGCAAGAATCCCACTTAACACAATCCGAGGCACACACACTGCGGAAGAAATGGAGGGGTGCTGTATTTTCTACGACACTCTGCTTTCTCCAAGTGGGCTACCATATGAGTGAGACACAGTACTCCCTTTGTTGAGCTAGAGAGAAAGGTTGACTACCAGGGGAGGTATATCCTAGTGAAAGGTACACTGGACGGCACACTGGTGGTCCTGGGCAGCGTATATGCCCTGAACTATGAACAAGATACATTCCTCACGAGGGTGGGCCGAGCACTGGCTGCTTGGGTGAGCATCCCTTGGATCTTGGGAGGGGACTGGAATTTGGTACTAGAGGGGGACCTGGACAGGTCTCATCCCCCCCTCCAGACGACAGGTATACATAGACTGACTGACTCCTATGGGACCTGGCTCCAGGGCTGGGGTCTGACGGACGTATGGCGAGCATTGCACCCGACACACAGGGAATATTCCTACTACTCTCCGGTGCATGCCCTACATACCAGATTAGAAAGGTTCTTGTGCTAGGCAGGAAATCCACAGGAAGCTGTGCGACGTTGAGGACCGCCTGAAAACCTTAGAGGCGGTGGTAGGTGTGGACACCGAACGCAGGGGGGAATTGCAAGCAAGTAATATAGAGCATGCAGAACTCCTGGAGACGCTACGAGTTATTGATCATAAAGACTATTTACGACGGCAACAGGCCGAATCTGACAGATCGGGAGCTCTACTGGCTCGGCTGGTACAAGATAGTCCCGAAGCTCCAGTGATTACGCAGGTTCGGGATGGAATGGGGAGAATAGTGTCTACACAGTCGGCCATCAATGATGCCTTTAAGGACCACCTGAGTATACTATACGCCTCCCACCCCCCCCCCATGGAGGATCGAGAAGAGATGATGGCCTTTCTGGGGGACCTGCCTTTTCCAGTCCTGTCCCGAGATAAACAGGCAGGGATGGACGGACCCATCACACAGCAGGAAATCAGAGTGGCCATCTGCTCTCTCAATCGAGGCAAGACTCCCGGTCAAGCTGGATTACCGGTAGAAATTTACCAGACCTATTCTACAACCCTGATACCTGTCTTGGAGAAAATCTATAAGGCATCCTATGAGTCCGGTCACCTACCTGTCTCGACGATGCAAGCCTCAGTTATATCAATCCTGAAACCCGGTAGGGACACCCTCGACCTAACTAATTACAGACCCTTTTCAATGCTCTCTACGGAATACAAATACTCAGTAAAGTCATAGCCCTACGGATACAGGCCCATCTCCCGGCCCTAATACACCCGGACCAATGCTTCTTCCTACCGGGGAGGAGCACGTCTCAAAACACTAGGAGGCTCCACGCCCTTACGTCTGCTGTGCCGTTGGCCCTCTCTCGGGCCGGCTGTGTCGCACTAGACCTCCGACAGGCGTTTGATTCCCTGTCATGGTCATTTATGTTCGAGGTCTTGAAACGTTTAGGACTCCCCGACTCCCTAATACGGTGGATCCGACTACTGAATAAGCACACAACGGCCAGAGCACTCACTGGCCGACACGTCTCCGATAGTTATGACATCCACCGTGGCACCCGGCAGGGCTGCCCGCTGTCTCCCCTGCTGTTTGTCCTGACCCTTGAACCCCTGGTGATTGCCCTCAGGACCAGGGTGGATGGGATGGGCATTTCCATCAGGGGGACGCACAACCTGATATCAATATATGCAAACGACATCCTATTATATCTCCAGGACCTGGAGGAGAACCACTCAGCCCTAGTGACCATTTTTGACCGGTTTGCAGCTGTCAGGCCTGGCTGTCAACCCGGCGAAATCGGTGGGGTTTTACTTCCAGGAGGGGCAACGGTCCTCCCATATTCAATTTGGTGACTCCCAAATCCCGATAGCACAGACCACATTCAAGTATCTGGGCATAAACGTTTATAGACGACTGGAAGAACAGATTTACGGTAATAATCGGCGGGCCATCACCGGCCTTCGCAGTAGTGTACAATTTTGGACGTCCTTACCGCTGTCCGTCATGGGCAGGATAGCGGTTTCTAAAATGGTTATGCTTCCCCGCATGCTATATTTTGTAAATCTGCCTGTTCTTCTCCCGCAACACATATTTAATACACTATATACGATCCTGATTAACCTCATCTGGTGATCTGGACGGCGGAGATAAGTCTCAGAAAACTTCAACTAAGTACCAGACAGGGAGGCCTTGGAGTGCCGGACCTACGCGGTTACTATTATGCGAGTCAATTGCAATGGATGTCACGTTGGGTGGCGGGTAGGAACCTGCACAAAATTGATATCACAAGTGACCAGATAGCGCGCGGAGAGCTACACTCCCTCCTATTGCCCAAGGCCAAGATACCCCGGGATTGTCATCCTCTTTTGCACACCGCCCTGACGTGCTGGCGAAGGGCTTTGGCGTACACGTCGACAGCCCAGCCTTATGCAGATAATATTCCCCTGTTGGGACTCCAAACGCCACAGGGACGGACGTCTGACGCAACGCAGTTTACAGCCCTGGACGGATGCGGGAGTGGATAGAATAGGAGACCTGTTCGGAGATGACGCACTGTTAGACCATGCTTCTTTTGTACAAGCCACGGGGGCCCCACCACGACTATACTTCCTACATGCCACAGTGTCAATCTACGTACGGCGTACGTGGGCTCCGCAGCGCAGTAAACCCATGCAACATGAACTAGTGCACCTCCTTCACTACATGGGAACAGGGGGACACTTAGTGCGGTGGCTATACACTGGGGTTAGGGAACTTAGTGCTATGCCTCTTAACACACATAGAGACACCTGGACGCTAGACACAGGGGAGGTTCTGACAGACGGGGCCTGAAAAATTGTTCTGGAACACCCCATAAGGGTGTCCAGGAATGTGAAGTTCACATTTATACATGCCATGGTGCTGCATAGGGCATATCTTACCCCACTTCATAGGATGCTCCCTGCCTCTTCCCATTGCTTTTCCCGGTGTCAGGCAGATGAGGCCGGTCTTCTCCGCATGATGTATGAACACAAAACACCTGAGCACACCAATATCATTATTTCTGTAATCCAAAAAAAACGTATAGGTATTTCTTCAATCAGTCTAGCAGTGTCTCAACACCCTGTATACTAAGGATCCGTAATGTCACAAAGAAAGAAGTAGTCCAATCAAGTCTTCTGTATTGATGTCTGCTTTTAATTTTCACAGTTCACAAATAGTACCACATGATGTGGTCTTGCCTAAGCGGTTATTGGGGACAGGTCCAACACATACTTCAAACTGTTACGGGCATGCAGATACCGGAGGGAGCGTTGCCTAGCCTGATCGGGCACAGGAAAAGACCCAAAGGACATAAAGCCCCACTGAAGCTCCTGGACTTGGCACTGTTGGCGATTAGAGCATTGACCATGAGGTGGAAGTCTGCAAGACCCCCAGATGTAGAGACTTGGCAATCTGAATTGCCTCGTCAACTAAGCAGTCTACGCCGCCGTTCAGGGAATTTCATGTCAAATTTCTTCATCATTGATGTAGTTGATGACTCCGGGGATGCAAGCTTCAAAAGCTATTCTGGAGCCTCACGACCCTTTCCCCAGCAAGGTGCCTCCCTTTCCTCTGCGCCATCTACTCGAGGAGTTGGATAATTCAGACGTTTAGGGGCCTTTTGGGGTGTGTGTAGCCCATCTGAATCACAGGCCAAATATCAGGACGAGCATGACTAAGAGGAATCTTATTATGGACATTCTTATAATCCTAGACTCCATTATTCCCTTTCCAGAACATTCACTTCCTCCATCGCAAGTACCAGTGCCCATTTCTTTGGTGCAAGACTTGCAGGTAATGCTACAAGATTGTCGCAGAAGTTTCCCCAGATCCTGCACAAGACCCTTAAACATTACCTCCACCATCTATTCCATCCACTCAACTTATGCCACCTCTTTCAATGGAAAGGATAACACTTGCTTCTGCTATACCCTGTGCCGCCCAAAGATGATCCATCATCCTTCTCATCATCTGACCGGGAAGCGGGTGAGATTTATAACACCCATCTGCCTCACTATGAGTCTGACTATTTTGTAATACCTATTCCATCATCACCAGCCACGCACCCCTCAGAGTCCCCTTCTGATGACATTGGGGGTTTCTACAATTTTATGGAAAGGGCTGCTGCACGCTTTGAGCTACCCATGTCTGTGAAGCAATCAGATTGTTTCTTGTATGAGTTTAAAAAACAGGTGTGCAAGTCCTTTCGAGCTATCACTATAGTGGATCACATTTGGGAAGAGGGCCTCAAATTAATGAAAACTCCGTGGCAGCTTGTTTGCCCTGTATTGGTTAAAAGTACAAAGCCTCTGATTACTCTTCTGCCTGCCTCGTAGGACACCCCAAGGTCGATTGATTTTCTGTTCTCTCAAGCGACTCAGCGCCATTCCAGAAATCCCACTACTCCAGTCTTGGCCCCTCCCGATAAGGACAGCAGGGGATTGGATAACATTGGTAAACGTTTCTACTCAATGTCTGCCCTGTCTATTCATGCGGGTAATTACTTAGCAATTTTAGGCCACTACAATAGACAAATGTGGTCTGATATAGCGCTTTGTTAGACCTTGTGCCTAGAAGATCGGAAATCCGAGGCAAGAAAGATTTTACATTTAGGGGAGTGCACAGCCTCCGAAAGCATCAATTGTGCAATGGACATTGTTTCCACTGGTTTTCGTTAGTTGGTAGAAGGGGCTGTTTTTTGCGCAGGGTAAGAAAGTGCCTTTTTTGACGTGATTAGCCCTTACTTTATGCACAAAGAACAATTGATGGACAGAATGTAAAACATGGTAATACATTCACCCCAGTACAGACATCTGAGCCTAAATCCATCAATTGTTTTGCTCACCGTGCCATTCCAGTTTGGACCCAGCCATATGCAAATCAGTCTTGACCCTTCACCCAATGGGAACTGTCCAGACCGAAATGCCAGGCCAGGTCCTCCCTGGCCAGGCAGAGCCATCTGTGACAGGGGAGCTTCAAGGCCTTGCCGCCTTTGTAATGCGCGACCCCCCCAGCCCCATCTCCTATCAGGAGCAGGCCCCTTTCCTGTCTCCCCTCCTTTTCGGCGGGAAGACAGGTTGGAAAAATTAGCACAGCCCAAAAGGTGTGTCCACCTCTGCCAACCCCACCCCTCAGTTGGGAGAGGCGAGATGAAGCCCACTCTTCAGTACCCGCCATTTTACAGATGGCAGGCACTCTCCAGTCAGGATTAGGGATTGGGCCCACTCCCCCACATGGAGTGAGCACACAAAGGGTGTAGTCACCCTAAGGTCAGTAGCACATTGAATACTGATCTCGAGACCCCTACAACACTCCTTTAATACATTATTTAGGGGGCAGCCCTGAACCAAGAAGGCAGATTCCCGCAACCTAAGAAGGACTATTAAAGAAGATGCCCAGCAGAGGAGACTGCAGAGAACTGATTTGGCCCAAGCCCTACCGGCCCATCTGCAGTTTCCAGAGGTCCTGCACCAAAAGTCACCTTGTCCTGCAGCCAGCGACCTCCAGAACTCTGGGAGGATTGACTGCCTTTAACAAAGACCGGATCTCCTGTGAACAGCAGCTCTGTTCAAATAAAACTCCAAAGACAGACTCTGAGCCTGCTGAAGACAAAGAAACCGACTCCTGGAACCACCACTGCACCAGTCCCTACGGCCTGAGGTCAAGTGGTCCACCAGTCCCAGCGAGGTCCCACAGAGCCCCAGAGTCCGAGTCCACCGTGGGTTGACCCCTCCAGGACTCCCTGACGTCTCCTGCAGCCTCTGCACAGAGACCCCCCAACCTCGAGTGACCTGGTAAGGTAAAATCCAACCTCGAAAGACACCCCTACATCCAGCCGTCCTTCGCCCTGGAGAAAAGAACCCGAGGTACACCTACGTCCCGAGCCCTCCATCTTACCTGCCTAGCTGTTGGGTCTTCCTGGACCGAGACTTCATCTAAAAACCAAAATCGAGAATCCCGATTGAAAACAGGGCACCCAACACAGCACCCTGCACCCAGCTGCCTCTGCGGGTGCACCTTGTGTGCTAACTTGGATCCTATTTTGCCCTGAGCCTAACACTAGGAGCTTTGCTCCCACAACTCTGTGGCCTGCTCGTGAGCAGCCACCAACCGGAGGACCCCTATCCCCACTGGATAATATTGGGCCTCAGACCTCTGCACCTGGCCGCCCTAGTGCCGCTGAGGGTACTTTAAGAGTGCATCCTTGTCTGTGGGGAAACCCTGGTTCAAACCCCAGGATACCAACTCTCACAAACTGGTAGTTGCCTTTAAACCGATAACTCAATTTCCTTCCATAGGATTGCATTGACTGCTTTTTCCTAAAAAATTGTTTTGAGTGTGGAGTTGGTTTTGTGTGAAACTTTGAAAACCTGCAAATAACTAAAAACTGCTTTAATTACCTTTCCTCTAGGAAATGTCAGTGTGATATCTAGACCTATCACACTGAGTAGCAAAAATAGTCTGTAAAGTAATCAAAAGTAATCTAATAGTGATTTCCACTGTATCGAAAGCATTTACAAACCTGCAACAGTCATTCTCATTCAGCTTGCTTGTATTGTTCACCCTGCCTTAAAAAGTATCATATACACTTATCCGTACCAGGCTTGCTTGGTTCTAGGAAATGAATCCACCTAAATAATATTTTTTATACAAACAAATTGGTCTCAGTTCAGTCTTTGAGTGTGAGACATCATTTGCTGATTGAGTTTGTACAACAAATGCTTATCACTACCCTCTGATAAAGCCTTTCTGCTCGCCCACACTTCCACAAATGGAGAGTAAGGTGCTATCTACTTTTACCTCTGCCTACCTTTGGGGTTCCACTGTACTCTGTGCACACTATGCCTCGTTTTGGTATGGTATATACAGAGCCTGTTTCCTACAGTCCCTCCAATCAGGGCTAGACCTATGCCTCCTCCCACAGAAGGGTGATGTTATTGAGGGTACAGTAAATCCCGGTAAGGTGCCTATTGGCCCTACCTGCTACTCTCCTAAAACTCTCCTAAATTTAGTATTAGGTGGCTCCCCGAGACCTGGAAGTTAGTTCCTGCAGACCTAAGAATGGCGAAAAATGCGCTGTGCAGTGAAGCCTGAAGGCTACTCACTTGGCCCCGGCCCCATCAGCCTTTCTCTAGCTTCCGAGGCCCTGCAAAAAAAGATAACTCTTGTCCAGCAGGCAGCGACTTTCAGAATCTGAGGAAGACTGACTTCTCTCCGACAAAGACCAGAGACTCACGAGGATTGCGGATCTGTCCTTCAGAAACTTACACCGATGACTCAGGTGCCCTCTAATCTGCACGTCTTGCCCACTCAGCACCCAACCGGCCAGTGTCCAGGTAGACCAGTGACCCAGAACAGGTTCCCCAGGGATCCTGACCTCCGGTCCAGCGTTGGTTGACCCCCTCCTGGACTCCATGACGACACCTGCAGCTTGAATCCAGAGCCTTCCCCGGACAGCGACCGGCTCTGGTAAGAAGAATACGATGTGTAAGGACACCCCTGCACCCGAAGCCCTTGGGTCTACGACTCCCTACATCTCTACTTACCTCTGCTGTCGCTGGTCTCCCCCCTGCAGCCTCTGGTACAACACCTCCAGCCTGCTTGTCCAAAAAGAGCATTGAGCGCCCAAAGCTGTATTTGCACCCGGCTGCACCTGTGCCACTGGCGGTTTATGATTGATGCTGCTTTGTACCCCTCCTCTCCATGCTTGCTCTAACCCTCAAAGCTTGGCCCATGCAACCGATTTACGTACTTGGAAGCAGTGTGGTTCGAGTACCCCCAGCCTCCATTGGAACGCATTGTACCAAACTCCTATTTTGACCTCTTCACCTAGCCGCCCCTGTGCTGTTGGTGGTGCAGTTTTTTTTTTTTTAATTTTTTGAAAACCTTTATTTGTGTAGATGGTTCCATACAAATACGGGCCTACAACCCAGAGGCCGGCCACAGAACAAACTGGAAAGCACCAATGTCAATAAAAAGTACGGAGTGGTTACGCAATACTACACAATGCTGCAAGTCCATAATGCTAACTGAGTGTAACTCCCCGGCACAGGATCACAGAAGGTTAATTTTATGTTAAAGAATAAAGGATCGGTTGTATAATAAGAGTCCTGGTGCACAGGGCGGGGAACCGAACCAACAACATTATAATAGGGAATCCATAGATCTGTCATCAGAATAGTCCAAAGCGTTCAAGCCATAGATGCCCTTGCAATTCTTCTTCGGTCAGTGTCCACCCGCAACCTCATGTGCCCAAAGACAAGCAGAATATCACTCTCATGATAATCAAATTATCAGCGAGACGGATAAAGTTGCAACCATTATACAGCCCAACCCGGAGAGTAAAAGAAAACGAAAATATTAGAAAAAAGGAAAAGGGGACTCCACGTTACTGTACCCGCCCCACGGCGATAATGGCGATCAACAATCCAGACAGCAAACGTTCTAAGGGGCGGGGCGGCTAAGTCAGGATAAGCAGAACCTGAAAGTACCATATTATATAGGAATACCCAAACCTCCCCCCCTCAGGCACTCACCCCGCGGGAATCACGCACAGTCATGGAGACCCAAGAAAAGGACACAAAAGAGCCATAGAAACAAGTAACTATCTAATAGACCCCAATCCACCCGCCCCACCCTGCACCCCTGCAGAAGGCTATGGCCTACCCCTCCCAGCAGCGTGCCTGTCGCCCTAAACATGAACCTGATATATAGAATGAGATAATATAGGGAAAGGGAAAGAAAACAGATAAAAAGGGAAAAAGGAAAGCCAGGGGGGAGGATACCATGTAACAAGGTGCACGGCCCCCACCCCCCGCCCATACAAACAATTAGTGCAGCCCAAAACGAAACTGGTATGTTTTCAGGTAGCCATACATAGTAAGGATTCGACAAATTATCTCAATTTGGAGCAGTCCATAACTCCGTGCACCGAACAGCAGTCCTCCGGATTAAAAACCAAGCTCACCCCAGTCCTTTCTTGGCTATCGCCACGATATATGTCGAAGTAGCGGGCATAAAACAAAGCGGAGAGAAAAGGCCGTGGAGCAGCCGCCGAACGGCCAATGGAAGCAACCCATGGGATCTCCTCCGCCGACGGTAATGCAAAAGCTGTTTACGGCAGTCATGTACATCAGTGTCAATGATCCCCAGCAAATCTTTCCGCATGCGAACCAAGACATCGCTACCCCCACCAAAATGCGGGAAACAAACGGCTACCACCTCGGGCCCATCCGCACCTCTGAGATACGGCCCGGGAGCAATGGCGGTTACCACATTGTCTTGCACACAAGAATCCCGGGCCAAGGTCACTTGCCAAATCTTCAGCGCTCGTAGGATGTCGCCAATCGTGGGTTCACGCTCCCCAGTGCAGGCACCATCACAGTACAGAGGTACAGCATTGACTTCCCGGGGCGTTCCACAGCACACGGCATCAGCCGCCATTTTGCGATTACAGCGCCGTCTTTCCGGAACCAACTCCTGGGGCGGGCTCACAAGCAGGGCCCCCGCGGGATCCCCCTCAAGCATCCAAACAGCAACCTCGATGCAGAAATGAGGGCCACCAAAAGAGGGGGACCCGCCGGCGCCACCGCTCCGCTGGAGCCACTATCCGCCACCGAGCGATGAAATTCGGAATGGCCGGGCAAGGCAACAAGGGGGGGAGCCACCAACACGACGTCCCCCACACACAACTTGCCGCACCTCACCTCTGGATCACGGGACGGTAGTCCCAGGCGCGTTCAGTTGCCTCAGGCTATTTCGCACAACGGCCTCCTCCGGCCGGCCTCCATCCTCCACCCGAGGCCGCCACCGACACCGTCTCGCCGGCTACTCGCTGAAGGCAAGGCCCCTGTCTCCAAACCACGGAGGCCGCCCTTCCTGGGAGGACGCTGCTGCGGACCCACTGAACGCCGGAGCCACCAGGACGGGTGGTAAGTATCAGCAGACCTTCATCTATAAAATGTTATCGTTTTTGGGCAGGATGGGCGGCAGGATAGTTGAGTTTGGGCAGGGAGGCCGGCGGAGCCGAGCTACCGTGCGGCCATCACGATGTCGAGCTTGGCTCCTCCCCGGTGGTGCAGTTTTGGTACTCACCTGATCCTTGCCCCTTACTGACCTTTGGACCTGAAGACTTGAACTGTAAGTTGTGTACTTACCTATATAACAGCATTATTGTTTTCCTCCATAGGATAACATTGAACTGTTCAATAATTGCACCAAGTGTGAACTTTTAAGAGTCATAAGTTTTTTTCCTGAAACATGTACTTACCTTATTGCGAAGATCTTGGTATTACAATAAAACCTAAGCCAAGCTTATTTTTTTAAATTAAATTGGTATGGATCTCTGCGAGTCGTGTGTCAGTTATTTGTCAGTGTTGTGCAATAAATGTCTTAATATCCTCTTTGTTAGGCTCTGTGCTCGCCCACACAACAGTTAAATAGTCCTGTGCACACACATAATCAATATTTCGCAAAGTAAGTTTGGTATATAAGATGGCATCAAAACAAAGTCTGTTTAAGGTTTTTCTCTGTTCCTTTAATTCATGTTGGCACAGAAAACAGCCAGCCGACACGTGTTTCGTCTGAGACAAAATGATCTCCGACTCTTCAGGGCTGGAAATAATATAAAGGAACTCACTCAGAACATGTACACTTGTTAAAAGTTTTTGTTGTACAGGATTGAAATTTCGATTTTATCATGACATCCTAACATGAAAGTGGAAACCAAGTGAGTGAAATGAAATAATTAAACTGTAAATTCCCTGAGAACATGCCTTCAAGATACAGGAAAACATAAATCAATTCCGTGAACCAAAGTCCTTCGGATAAACGGGTGCAACAATGAGTACCTAATGTGCACTAAACATTGGTTGTGTGCTGGAGATTTACACCACAAAAAACATACTGCGAGCCCATAATAATAGAAGAGAAGAAAGCGGGCAGAGGGTGGGAGGAAAAGTGTCCCTGAACAGGCGCCCTGGAGAAATGAGGGTTGTAAGAGCCTGTGTAAACTCAACATTAGACACATACCTCGAGTCACAATGGACGTACTATATAATCTGGAAAGTAGCAGAGCGAGGGGAAAAGAAAAATAATATTCATTGCTTATCGGTAGACTCAAGGTAATTAGAGAGCAGCTGCGGAAGTCAGTGTGAATTCCACCACATGTCACTCAATCCATCTGACAAGGATAGACTGCGAGTAAAGACTCACCCCTAAACCAGTGATAATTCCAACCCGGTTGGATTCAATGAAAATTCCATGGATGTTGGTAATAAGTCACCAGGTAAGTATTAATCCCTGGAGAAAAAAGGTAGAAAAAGAAAATTGAAAATTTGCACCGGCCTACAGCTACAGTCTGAAAGTATCACCACTATGTCCCTGAAAGGGAGGGGTGAGGGGGGGGGGGGAGGGGGGGGGTGTGGAGAGAACATACCCGTCGAGTCGGTATCTAAATAAGGGATTATCAATCAAGGCCCAACATTTTGCAAAGTATTCCGAATATCTGGATACAGTAGGCAAAACGAGTCACGTAGACAAAAGTAGAAAAGACGTCCCAGAAGTCGTGAATAGAATATGGACAGACGGTGTGGTGTCGGTACTCCTCTATACTAAAATCCTAGCACCAAAAACTCCCCTACACAATCACTAATAGAGCACTTTGGGTTTTACATTCACCCCTGTACCCTTCTGGGATAGAGATGCATTATTTGGGAAGCACATTGAGGCAGGGGGTTTTCTCCATACAGAGGAGCATCTCGACGATACCAGCAATATCAGCCCCAATATAGACTTTCATAGTAGCAGCAGTAATACCGCCATCCGCCGCCTGCCACCTACTCAAGACAAACAACTAGGCGCAAGCAGCCCGCTCAGTCCCGAAACATCTCATGCAATCAGTAACCTCGATTCGATCCCTTCACCCATCCCTGTGGGTGCAAACATCTCGAATAATCTTCCCCATTGGAGGCAAATTACAAAAGTACAAGTGGGTGTTATATCGCCTAACCTATTGTCATACCCTAGAGATCCTTCAGGAACCTTCGAACAAGCATCCAGGAGCCCCCCCCCTGTCTTCGCTTATTACAACAAGAGGCTCGCATTATGTTCACTAAGGGCGCAATCAAGCAGGTACCCTTCAATCAGAAGAACACAAGTTTCTACTCTTATTTCTTTTCCTAGTCCAGAAGAAATTAGGACAGTTGAGACCCATTATAGACCTGAGAGTGCTCAACAAATTCCTACAGAAGCAATTCTTCCGTATGGATATCTTGCATCTCTTGAACCACGGGGACACATGACCACCCTTGATGTGTAGAATGCATATTTTCACATTCCCGTTCACCCCATTCAACAGAGATATCTTTGCTTCAAAATAGCTGGCATCCACTACCAGTTCAGGGTCCTACCATTTGGCCTCCAATCCGCCCCGCAAATTTTCACAAAATGCCTGACACCAGTTGCAGCTTTCCTCAGAAAAGAGGGTCATCAAGTCTGTTTTCTTGGACGACTGGCTCCTAAAAGCACAGATACCAATGTAAGCTGTCTAGGACACCCAGGACTGCATTACCATTTTTCACAAATTGGGCCTCACATTAAATCTTCAAAAGTCACCTCTTATCTGAAGTCAACGGATCACTTTTCTGACTTCTACTCTGGATACCACACAGGAAAATGCCTTTTTGGTCCCTAGAAAGACAGCACCAGCCAGTGCAACTGGCTCTCAAGCTATCCAAAAAAAAGGTCCACTTCAGCGCGCCAGTACATAACGTTGCTAGGGATGATGTCATCCGCGATCAATCTCTTGCCCCTAGCACAACTGAAAATGAGACCGTGACAGGTTAGATCTTCAGTGGATTCAAACAGAGGGGTCGTTGGGTGACCATATAAAAAAACACCACAAATGGTTCACGCTCCCACCCGTTGGACCCACTTGTCTCCAAAGGCCTCATTTTTCTGCCAATGATACCAGACTTTGTCATTACTACGGCTGCCTCCCTCGAAGGTTGGGGTGGTCATCTTCAGGATCTCAAAGTCCAAGGCAAATGGTCTGCATCTCAAAGGACCAGGTATATAAACAGGCTAGAGCTTGTTAGACATCTTCCTCACTCTCCAAGCTTTCTTGCCTCGCCTACAAGGATCATTAGTGCTAGTTCATACAGACAACATGAGCAGCATGCACAACGTGAACAATCATGGTGGAACATGATCCCTTGCTGGTTCTTTGGAAACTGGACAATTTGGGAGTGGCTGACACTTCACAACATCATCCTCTAAGCGGAGCATGTTGCAGGAACAAGCAATACTGTAGTGGATTAACTCGGCAGATCCTTGGAAAATTCCCACGAATTAGAGCCAGACCAACAGGAGGAGGACTAAATCTTTCACCTTTTGGGGCAAACAGCATCTAGATCTGTTTGCCACTAGCCCAGCAGAAAATGCTGTTTTTATGCCTTCAACACCCGCTCCCGGGATCATGGGGAATGCCTTTTTGATAAGATGGTCCGCCCACCGAACCCCCCTACCCCCTCCATATGATCCTGAGGATTCTCCCTAAAACGGGGCTGGAAAAATGCTGTCTGATTTTAATTGCTTCCTGGTGGCCAAGGCGCGGTACTGGTTCACCGAGCTCCTCCTGATATAGGAGTCCAGGCCAGTTCGACAGCGGATCAAACCAACACTCCTGACAATGAACATGGGCCAAGTTCTGCACCCGGATCCACGCTGTCAACAATTATATGCATGGCTCCTGAATTCCATGAATTTAGAGACTTAAGCATTCCCCAGGAATGCAAGGACAATTTGGCAAGTGCTAGATAACCGTCAACTAATACACCATACAGACTAAAGTGGAAAAGGTTCTGTTTAAGGTGCCAACATCACAACTTCCACCCTCTTGAGGTAGCACTGAACCAGATCTTAACATATCTTCTCTCGCTCGTTCAAGTATGGTGCATGCATCTGTTAGGGTACATCTTGCAGTGATATCCAGATATAGATAGACGTTCTTCTCAGGTTCCATCACTGTGCTTCACCAGAATAACAAAACAATTAATGAAGGGCCTTTTTTGAGTGTTCCCTCCAGTGCGACCTCCCCCACTTGAGTGGCATCTTAATATTGCCCTTTCTAAACTCATTAAACCACTATTTGAACAATTCATCAGGCAGACCTCAAATTCCTTACCTGGAAAGTAGCCTTCCTTTTCACTCTCATATCTGCAAAAATTGTGAGCGAGATTCAGCATCTTTTCTCTGATTTACACTCGACACAGTCATCCTTTGTACTAACCCAATAGTTCATACCAAAGGTGCCCTTACAGTTTCATCTTAATGAACCTGTTATTCTTTACACCTTTTTTCCCAATCCGACTACTCTAGCCGAACAGTCTCTGCACCCTTTGGACATAAAAGATGTTTAAAGTTTTATTTGCATCACGTCGAACAATTCTGCAGATCACAACAGCTCTTCGCATCCTTCGGCCAAGCTCAGCTGGGCAGGTCTGTAACTAAAGTGAACTTTTCTAGATGGATCTCTACAACTATTTAATGTTGCCATTCCAAGGCGGGCTAACCTCTTTCTACTAATCCGAAGGCGTACTATACAAGAGCAGTTTCCACTACAGCCATCCTGTTCGTAGGCGTCCCATGGGGGAGAAGATCTGCCGGGGGGGGCAGGAGGGGAGGGTGGGGGGGACTCTTTCTGGGAGATGTCGTCACCCCTTTGGAACACCCTCCCATCAGAAGCATTCAGAATCACGTGGCTTTTATAAAAGTCATAAAAACGTGGCTCTTCCTGGTCTAGCCGCTGCGTCTTGTCTCCACCCTGCAATGCTGCTTCTGGGCCTCGCGCTGGAACGCCACCTTGCTGGGGCAGCCATGCGCTTTACAAATCTACTAACCTAACTCCCACTGCGATGACTGGGAATGATTCAAGCATGTGAATCTATGTAAGATATCAATGCTGAAAAACTGAAGTTAGAGGTAAGTTACTTGTTTTATTTTGCTTCCTGCTTCTGAGAATGACCAAATGCAATGAAGAAAATTCTATGGTGTCGGTTAAGGCCAGGGTTGTTGCCCCTAAAATAGATAAGTAATTTAAGCTGGTGCTGGATTACCTGTTTTACATCTGGGATAGTGTACCACCTGACTCCATGGTAGTTTATACTGCTAGTTGAACAGGAGATTCACCAGGTACAGATAAAGAGTCGTAACATTGACCTAGCCAGTAAGCGTGTTGTAATGTGAGCAGTAACACAATGGTACATAACCAACTCTGTGGGCCTCCTCTCAAGTTAGGATAGCCAGGAGCTAGAATAACTCCCCTTCCAAGGTAGGAAGGGGAATGGATCATCACCATATTCGGTGGGGGTTTTAGGGGGAAGGGCTTTTTATATGAGAAAAATATTTATTTTATCTTCAAAGGAGAATACTTTTTACCTGGGGCACATTTCCCCCTGGCGGGATTGTACATTATGTAGAATATCACATGTGGGACCATAACCCCGCTGTGTACATCTCATGACCATTCCAGGAGTAGCCTGGAAACCTGCACCTGGCTCTGCTTTCCTGACCTATTCTTTGGAATGCTTGTTTTATTTAAAAAAAAAAGGAAAAAGAAAAAAAAGCTCTAATACATGTTTTTTCATGAATGTGGCCATCAGTTTGCTCAAACGTTCCATACAATGGCGACAGTACAACCATTTCAGAGACTGATTTCAAATGACCTCATATTCAGCCAGTAGCATCAAATACAGTCAACATGTGTTTTATCACTTTTGCTTAAAGGGAAGTATACAAGAGTGCACCAAAGAATGTTAGAATTTAGTTGAGCTTGTAGATTGAGAGGAAAGAGCCTTCCACCTGGTAATACTAATGGTAGTATGCAGATGAGGAGAAAACTTCATTTGTTTTTAATTCGACAGTGGCCATTTCCCTTAATCTTTTTATCCTTTGGAGACACTGAACTGCTTATCCAGCATAGTCCTCTTTCTATGTAAAGTTAACAGTTATAGGAACACAGAGACAGTCGCTTTAACACCAAATATTTGAGATGTTCATGAAGCCACATTGCAGACTCAGTATTGGCCTACATCTCAGAACGATTCAACAAGACCAAATGACTCATCTCCATCCTTAGTTGTTCAGTCTAGCAATTTGGCTCTGGATATCTTACTTCGAATACCTTTATTACGGTCAGTATCATTGTTCTTGAGGAAGCACACAGTCCTACAGATGGTGTGTTGTGTGCAGCAAAATGGAAACTATTTGTACGTTATTGTGAACAAAATTCTGTAGTCTGTGTTTGTTCTCATGCGTCGAGTGCTATTATACCTTTAAAGACACAAGCTTAGCATGTGCCTCTGTTCATGTTCATTTGTCAGCTGTAGCCTCATACTCACAAAAAAGACCATCATTCTCCAGGGAAAATTCCTGTAATGATAGCCATCATAGAAGGGTTATTCTAAGGGTCAACCTTCCTACTGTTATGAACCCCAAAGTACCTCAATAGAGGCCTAGGTAGCTGCACTACCATTTACCTACTTTGTCCTTCCTTGCCCTACATAACCGTTCAGGCGCTGACCTTTTTATGTGCAGAATAAAATCTCATGTGTTTTTTTTTGTTGCAAACTAGCTTACTTTATTATGCCTGAGTATTCTTAGTATCATATCTTAATGCCCTGCCTAGGACATGTACAGCAGGATTACCGTCTTCTGTATAATAACTCTATGCAAAAGTTGTCACTAGCGTCATCCTTGAACGACAGACCCAGAGTACCATTACACATTTAGACAGAACCCCTGCGGGTACCTTTCGGGTATAAAAGTACCACATCTTCACCTGGCAACCAGAGGAGAAGATTCCACCCTGACGAGACGCTGAATTCCATGCACGCAGAAAATCCAGCACACACTGGTCTGACATCCTTTGCAGGGTGTCCAACTTGAGACCAAGACTGGGTCCTTCATTCTCTCCGATCAGGTAATGGGGTTGGCTCTTTCTTAGGGGGATTCTTGGCTTTACATCCACATTCATAGCAGGTACACTTAGGTAAGGTTTGCATCTTAGGAGTACGCTTGATTACTGCCATGTATCGATATGCCTGCATATATTGACTGTTTTAGCACCATGGTAGAAGTCTACCTTTTATTCACTCTGTCGGTGATTGCAATCTATATATCTGTGTCTGTCTAATGATTGTCACAGCAAACATGGTTTATACTAGAATGACGCTGGTTCAATAAATACTTAATGAAAATTTCCCCATTGTTTATTCTTTGTATCTCTCTCAGACTATGTGAGCACAAATGACTGAACGAAAAGTGTTTTACTGTTTCCACGATCCCTAATTTATCAAGGGTTGTCATGGTGGATAGTTGTCAAACTATTTGCTCCTTGGTAAGGTTAGGGGGCTTATGGTGGCACTGTGAGCTAGCTGGTCTAAAGGCAAACTTGCTTTGTGGGTGTCTGTAATCAGTTTAGACACCAATCTCTTAGTTTATGCTATCTAAAAGCGCAAATCCGATGTGTGATTAGGAACTACACAACACTACATCTCCCAGAATACCTACATGGGATCTCAGTTTTAACCAGACCCATGGGATCACACTTTGAGCAGTTTCACTCATGTTCTCTACAAGCATTAGCATTGAGTCAAAGATCCTTTTATTCAAGTCCACAAAGACAGAATTGTCCTATACAGATATCCACACTTTCTAACAGACGTTTATTAACTTTCTTAATCAAACCATTTAACTACAAACATTATTTATAAATCCAACTAGTTGGCAGAAAGGGCACTACTTTCACTAGTTGGCAGTTGAAAGGCTTCCATGGTCATCCACTCTACATGGGAATCTAATCACACATTAGCAAAGCATTCTTTTTTGTTTGAATCTTTTAATATTAACATTTAGTTACCAATACAGACACACACCGTATACATCACTTTTTTGTATCAGCCATTTGGTTGGTTCATTAATGGTGAGTATACAGCGACAAAGATGCAAACAGGACGGGTCCTTGTCTCTAGCAGCCACGCGCATTCACATCTACTGTGTGCGCTTGTGTCTCACACACCAACCATTGTCAACTGTAGATCCTCAGTATCCAAGTACATAATGTGTGTCGACCCTGTAATTGCCTACTGCGCAGTAACAGGGTAGTAACAGGGGAGGCGGGTAGTAATGAAACGGGACAACACATAGGTGATCATGTGATAAACTGGAGCTCTTCCTGGTCCCCTTGATCGAAGTGTCCCCTTTGCTGTCAGTTGTAAGGGTAGCCTGTTGTGCGCCCTAAGGTCAGCGTTGGGTAATGTATGACCATAGCGGCCAGCCATTACCTCAAAACAACTTCCCCCGTCAGTGTTTATCCCCCCTCTCCAGTGTGTGTTTCGAGGCATTGTTGTCAGCCAAGGGCAGTGCATCTGTATCAGTGCTGTGAATGTTTTGCAGCTCGACCAATATTGCATCCCAGATTGTAGCAAGTGGAGTCTTGGAAAACCCAGTGTGTCCTCTTGAGGTAGTGCAACACTCTCTGCTTTAGCCCATAGCTGCATGGAGCGCCTCCACGTCAATATGCGAGTGGGCTTGGTGGCCTTCTCCTGGTGAACAGTCTTTTAGCCACTGCAATTCCTAGATCTAGGAAACAAGATGTCACTTTGTTTTTGGTTTCTACGGTAGAGGTGTTGAATATAGGTCTTCCACTCCAGGGGAACGGTGCAATCAGTGAATTTGGAAAGGGCACTCACTGCTTCCCTTCAGTATCTCTGTAGGTTGCAGCACTCCCACAACTTGTGCAGTAGGTCTGCGTCTGTAAGGTAGCAGCGGGGGCAGGTGTCATCAACATGGCTAAAGTACTGATTAATGTTAGCAGCAGTGAGGTATGCCCTCTGCATAATGTAGAACTGAATCTGACATGGGCGTACATTCCTGGGGATATGCACAGGACCATCCGGCACCGAGGCCCATTTGAAGTCTGTGAGTAGTCTGTTCAGTTCCCCCCCTCAGTGAAGTCGCAGTGGCACCAGCGTGATTGCTGTGTGTTCTCTCAGGGAAGCAGAAAACCACTGCATGAGATGCCCACCCCGTCTCATTATATGCAAGTACTGGATGGTGAGATGTGCAGGGGACTTGCTGGTCAGGTCTCCCCATTTAGAGGCAAGGGCAGTCAATAGCGAGCAGTGTAGCAGGATGCAACCCATCGTCCTCCACCAGTGTATCAAATGGGATTAGGGTACCTTCCAGGTATAAGTCTCCCACATTCTGAATCCCTGCCTTCCGCCAGCCACGTAGCTCGACTGTTGTGGTTTTGATGCGTCAACTGCAATAGCATCTGTATACCACATTAAGCAGCAGTGACTCCGGTGGTCTCGTCTTCAGGCAAGGGTGAAGCAGCCTAGTCAGGGCAGTTAAGGACCAGGGCACTTGCGTGGTCGCTGTGTCACAGAGCTGTCGATCAGCCATCCACCTTGCTACCCACTTCAATTGTGCCGCTAGGTAATACTGTTCCATGTTTAGTGCCACCGAGCCTCCCTGATCTGTGGGCAAGTAGAGTTTCTTTATTTCCACCCGGTGTCGAGAGCTACCCCATATAAAGTCTCTGATTGTCTTTTCGAGGTTATGAAAAAGAAACAGAGGAATGTATAGAGGTAGGTATTCAAAATAATATAGGAACCGCGGAAGGATCACCATCTTGTGAGGGCCACCCGGTCTGTTACTGACAGTGGGAGTGTGCCCCAGAAAGGTATTTGAGAGTGTTCTGCCCAGGTTTCCATGCAGGAGATATGGTTGCGGCCTATATATTCATATACTCTGGTAGCGGAAGGTGTCAACTTTTCTACTGCAGAAGCACCCCATTAAGTATATACATTGCGTCCTGACATGTCTCATTGAAAGGATATAAACATGACTTCGCAGCGTTGACTATCCCCCTACCCCCCACGACAAAAGGGCAAAATCTCCTTTAGTATGTGCTAGTCTCGCAGAGATTGATCGGATATCTCTTATGTACACCAGGAGGTAATCTGCGTACAGTGAGATCGTGTGCGTGCCATCCCCTAGTGGGATGCCTCAGTCCGCTACGGCACAGATAGCCTCCGCTAGTGGCTCTATGGCTAACGAGAAGAGGAGCGGGGACAGCGGGCATTCCTGCCTGGTCCCTCTTCTCACCAAGAAGCAGAATATGTAGTGACCCTGAAAAAGCGTGTCAGGTTTAAGGAGATGCTTCAAAAGGGCACAAACCCATTGGACGAGGGCTGGGACCTCCTTTAGAAGGCTAGTTGTCTGTAGAAGCAGAGGTCTGTGAGGCACCTGTCAACTTTAGCAGTGACACTAGACTTGCCTCACATATTGACATGGGGAGTCTCAGCTCTGCCAGTGTCGTTGTGTAAAGGGAGTGCAGGCGCGAAACTAATGGTGCCTCATACGCCTTATAATATTCGTCTGGGAGCCTATCTAGCCCGGGAGTTTTTCCTGTTGCCAATGCTGCAACTGCGTCAGGAATTTACTCAGGGGAAATTGGAGCGTCTAATGTTTCACGTTGTTCAGGGGTTAGTTTGGGCAGGCTCACTGATTTTAGAAAGGCACTGCTAGTCACATTGCCCCAATAACTGGTATTTCTGCATACGCATCATTGCTGCATGTATTTCATGTTGCGTATATAACATGTGCCCCTCGTCTTCTCGCAGAGCGTATTTAGGTTGGCTGGCCTTTTCGTTGGACAAGGAGCCATGCATCCTTCCTGCCCGGTCTGATGTGTACATGCAGAATGTACTGCAAAATCGTGACATCTAAGCCTCTCCTTTAGGTCTACATGTTCGAGGCATGTGGGCTGCTGAATTCATATCTGTACATAGATCGCCGTCTAGTGTTGGGTCCGGATGATTGCACATTGTTGTCCTGGAAGAGTCTTCGAAGTATCACGAGATAGGTGGCTCCTCCCCTGGACTACAGTGCGCATGGACATCCACTCCATCCTCAGATTGTTTTTTTCCGCCATTGGGTTCGGATGTATATTTGTTAACTCAAGTTCGGAATCTATAAAAACTTTTCTTTTGGCCAAAAGGCCTTTAGTTATCGTCGGTATTGTCTTTGCGATCGGTGCCCAGTACTTGTTCCATCTCTGTCCCCGAGCCGGACATCCAGAGGAGCCACGTGGCTTTTCGGCACTGAAGGCCCGGTCGACGCCAGAGGCCTTATCGACGATCCATCATGGAACGGAGCCCGTTCAAGAGATGTCCCGTTTGGAACTCCAAGTATCCTCACATCGATGTCCACCCGGTGTGTCTCCGGATCACGATGAAGCCAGCTGTATGGCTTGTTCTCGGTTCCGCTCCAAGAAGACGATTCGCCTTCGACGCGCTGCGCGGAAGGAGGCCCAGCAGACGGCACCTGACCCAGTGAACATCTTCGATGCCGAGGAAGATGAGGGAGTCGAGCAGGAAGTTCAAGAGAACTTGTCTGATCCTGCATCGGAGATTGACTCCAGTTACGACGCAGATGTGGAAATGGTCGATAATGAAGACGTCGACGAGGTAGGAGACGACGATGAGGCCTTTGGGGCCGTGGAAGATGGCTCAAGTGAGGAGCTAGGCCGCAACCAATACACTTGATAAGGGTCAGGTCGAGGGATCGCCACATGGCCTTACCCGAGATCGTACACTTGGTTCTGCAGCCTCGCCTCAAGGCCCGGCTACGGACATTTCTAACTAGCCATCGGTTGACCCATCGAAATCGAAACCAAAAGCATCGGTGTCTACACAACCGAAAGCACTTGACGCTAAATCGAAACCAAAAGTGCGTATTGCTTTGGTCGGTTCGAAGACCTCTGAGCCATCGGCACCGACAAAACAGAAAAGTGTTATCGACCTGGTGAGGTCGCTAAAGGGTGTCGAGCCGAAGACCGGGGCACCGAAGAAACTGGTCAAGGACGTCGACCCGAAGAAGTCGGCGGCGAAAGCCGTCGACACAGACAAGGTACTTGGAACTCAGAAAGTTCTCGATCCTAAACGTCGACCCGAAAAGGCTAAAAGCAGTACAGACCTCGAGTCCACACCTGGCGGTGGCGCGAAGGAACCCGTCGAGTCAACTCAGCCATCCGCCTCCTTTTCGAAGCATGTGTCGGACTCGCTGAAACGCATTAAAGAGAAGGCTACTACTGTCGGACCAAAGGCTACTCCACCCCCGAAGCTGGTCAGTAAACCTCCAAAATCGTCGGCACCCATCCAGTTCACACTGCCGCCGAAAGTGGTACCTAAGGCCTTTGCCCCTAGGACGGCCGTCGAAGCGACCAAGAAGGTGTCCATGGGGCCGAAGCCTACACCTGCGGAGGTGGCCACCAAGCATCGACAGCCTCCGCCTGAAGATCAGCCGAGGCAGTTCATCGACGCCGAGACGGGTAGACTTTCTATTTACAAGCAAAAGATCGCCCCTGAACAGCCTATGGAGTCATATAAAATTCCATTAAAGAAAAAGCGGGATTCTGCTACGTCACCTCTTCTCTTTGAACCTATAACACCAGATGGACAAGACACTTCTCCTATCTCACCCACATACTCAGATGTGGAGGCAGGGGATGGTGACAATGAGGAGTACAGTTATCCTGTAGACACTGATCCTGAAGATCACACTGAACCCTGGACAGACGCTGCTGACCCAGGAGATCCACAAACTGCCCCAGACAGTCATGTCTATGCTGTGAAAACCTCGCCTACTGAAGACACTGCTGCGTTTAATGCCCTTATTGAAAGGGCAGCAAAAAATCATGATGTTCAGCTCCATGCTGACCCTATTGAAGAGGATTTTTTGTTTGACACCTTCTCAACCTCAGAGAGAACTGTCAAGACTCTAATAATGCTAAAGGGTGTCCTAAAACATGCTGGAGAAATTTTTAAGGAGACCACAAGGGCAAGGGTGATGAACTCCAGAATTGAGAAAAAATACAAACTGGCACCTGGGGACCCTACGTATATCAAGGGACAGTTGCGGTTGGACTCTCTGGTTGTTTCCAATTCCTGGAAGAGGGCGAACTCGCAAACAACGGGTGATGCTCCTCCCCCTGACAAAGAATCTAAAGTGCTAGAAGCATCAGGGAAAAGGGTGGCAGTTCAAGCGGCCAATATCTGGCGCATCTCCAACACACAGGCACTCTTAGCCAGATATGACAGTGCTCATTATGATACACTTGAAACCCTGTTACAACACTTGCCAGATGAATATAAGGAGGCAGCAGAGATGCTAATACAAGAAGGGAAACTTATATCAAACGCATCTATCAAGTGTGCGCTGGACGCAGCAGACACCGCAGCCAGGGCAATTAATACAAGTGTGATGTTACGGCGACATGCCTGGCTGAAAATCTCCGGTTTCAAGCCTGGGATACAAACCACCATACTAAATCAGCCTGTTAACCCTGATCACTTATTTGGCCCAGAGGTAGACACCACCTTGGAAAAAATCAAAAAGGACACAGACTGCAAAGTCTATGTGGGCTCTATAGTCGCAGCAGTTTAGGGGTGGTTCCTTTCGTCGCTCCAACAATCGAGGAGCTTCCAGAGGCCAGCTGTCCCAGCAGACACAATACAGTAAAGGAGGCACGCAGACCACCTACACCAAACAGAGTAGGGTTGGCTATCGTGGAAACAGCACCAGGGTCAGAGGTCGTGGAAACAACAGCTCCCGATCCTCCACCACTAACAAACAGTGACGTCTTGTCACTGCCCCCCGACCATACCACACCGGTCGGGGGGAGACTGCAACAGTTCCTGCCGGTCTGGAAATCCATCACTACAGACAGGTGGGTGAGGCAGCTTATCCAGTACGGTTATTGTCTGGAGTTAACATCCACTCCACCCAACATACCCCCAAGACACCGTCCTATGTCCACAGAGCATTTGCAATTATTGCAGCAGGAGGTAGTTGTCATGCTGCAAAAAGGAGCCATAGAGCTCGTGCCTGTGTAAGAAAAAGGTAAAGGGGTGTACTCGCTGTACTTCTTGATCCCAAAAAAGGACGGGTCCCTCAGACCCGTACTGGACCTCAGGCCCCTAAACCAGTACATTCTATCACAACACTTTCACATGCTCACATTACAGCAGGTTCTACTGTTACTCAGTCAGGGAGATTCCCTCGCAACATTAGATCTGAAGGATGCATATTTCCATATACCGCTACACCCGTCACACAGAAAATACCTCAGGTTCACCATTCAGGATCAGCATTATCAGTTCAAGGTCCTCCCTTTCGGAGTGACGACGGCGCCCAGGGTGTTTACCAAGTGCCTGGCGACAGTGGCTGCACACCTACGGAGACAGAACGTTCACGTCTACCCTTATCTGGACGACTGGCTTATCCAGGCAAAGTCGGCCCAGCAGCGCGCCGCCCACATGTCCCACACCATTCACCTTCTTCACGATCTGGGGTTTTCACTGAATTATCCAAAGTCCCACCTTCAGCCCGCCCACGTATGGCAGTATCTGGGCGCGACAATAGATACTCTGGCAGCCAAAGCACAGCCAAATTCAGTGAGGATCAACGGCATGCAATTGCTGATACAACAATTCAAACCACAACACTCGCTTCCAGCACGAGTGTTCATGCAGTTGATAGGCATGATGGCCTCCTGCATCTTCATAGTCCCGCACGCGAGACTACACATGCGTCCGCTTCAGGAGTGCTTAGCACGTCAGTGGAATCGGGCTGACTGACATTTGAAAGACCTAGTGTTGTGGACCGGTCGCGCATACAACTCTCTGCATTGGTGGAATCCACAAAACCTTTGCAGGGGCCGACCGTTCCAGGAGCCTGTGCCACAGATTATTCTGACGACAGACTCATCTCTCCAGCGATGGGGAGCTCATGTACTCCACTACACAGTGCAGGGACTATGGACAGCACAGCAGATGAAGATGCACATCAACCTTCTAGAACTGATGGCTATCTTCATGGCGATGAAAGCATTCAAGGTACATCTGTGCAACAAGGTTGTGTTGATCCGGACGGACAACATGACAGTCTTGTACTACATACAGAAGCAGGGAGGTACACACTCTCCACAGTTGTCTCATCTGGCTGAGAGCATGTGGAAGTGGGCCATTCAGAGGAACATCTTCCTCATAGCGGAACACCTCCCGGGCAAGGACAATCAGATGGCGGACCTGCTCAGCAGGTACAGCCACCAGATGCACGAGTGGGAGATACATCCATCAGTACTCCAGCTGTACTTCCAGCAGTGGGGTCATCCAGAGATAGACCTGTTCGCCACAAAGGAAAACGCCAAATGCCAAAGCTTTGCCGCCAGGTTCCCACACCCACAGTCGCAGGGCAATGCGATATGGATGAACTGGTCAGGCATATTTGCGTACGCTTTTCCCCCAGCACCTCTAATACCGCTGGTGGCACGCAAGCTGAAGCAACACTCAATGACTCTCATCCTGGTTGCTCCAACGTGGGCACGCCATCCATGGTACAGCAGGTTTCTAGAACTATCCGTGGTATCGCATCAAAGGCTGCACCTCACACCCAGGCTTTTGATGCAGAGCCATGGCGACATTCAGCATCCAGATCCGCAACAGGTCAACCTGGCGATCTGGCTCCTGAGTCCTTAGAACTTGGCTATCTCAACTTGCCTCCGGACTGTATGGATATCATAAGGGAGGCAAAAAAGCCCACCACCAGAGCATGTTATGCGGCAAAATGGAAGCTGTTTGTCATTTATTGTGCCGACAACAATATCAACCCGCTAGATGCATCTACTCACAACATCATTTGTTATCTGTTACTTCTATACAAATGCAATCTGGCCTATGCTTCCATTCGTATACATTTGTCCGCAATAGCAGCTTCTCTCCAGAACATGCAGCATCTCTCACTTTTCAGAGTGCCTGCCATCAAAGCCTTTCTGGAGGGACTCAAACGAGTTATTCCTCCCAGACACCCACTAGCACCTGTATGGAGCCTAAACGTGGTCCTCACCAGGCTCATGGGTCCACTTTTTGAGCCTCTACACTCATGCGAGATTCAATTCTTGACGTGGAAAGTGGCTTTCCTAATAGCAATCACATCGCTACGACGAGTTAGTAAACTTCAGGCACTAACTATCCAGGAGCCATTCATACAGATTCACTCCAACAGGGTGGTACTCCGCACTAACCCTAAGTTTCTGCCTAAAGTGGTTTCACAGTTCCATATCAATCAGACTATAGAACTGCCAGTGTTCTTCCAGAATCCTGAGTCAGTGGCAGAGAGAATGCACCACATACTAGACGTCAAAAGAACTCTAATGTACTACATAGATAGGACCAAAGACTTTAGGAAAACAAAACGACTATCTGTTGCCTTTTCGCCACAACACAAAGGCAACCCCATTTCCAAAGCAGGTATAGCCAGGTGGATTGTTAAGTGCATTCAGATTTGCTATCAAAAGGCCAAGCGCACATTACCGGTTCCCCCAAGAGCCCACTCCACGCGAAAGTTGGGGGCCTCCATGGCTTTCCTTGGAAATATTCCTTTAGAAGACCTATATGTAGAGCAGCCACATGGTCTACCACACACACATTTACAAAACACTACTGCGTAGATGTGCACTCCAAACAGCAGGCAGCTGTAGGGCAGGCTGTTCTAAAGACACTTTTTCAAACTGCTGCAGCTGGCACAGGCGGCCGCCGCTAATGGAGGGACTGCTATGCACAGATATGAATTCAGCAGCCCAAATGCCTCGAACCGAATATGCTACTTACCAGTATGCATCTGTTCTTGGCATGTAGGGCTGCTGACATTCATATCGCCCGCCCTCCTCCCCGGCACCTGTAGCGGCTGCAGCACTCAGAATTACTCTTAGCATGGTCATCACTTGCGGTGTTACACTCCATCTTTGCCACAATGGCGAAAAACAATCAGAGGATGGAGTGGATGCCCATGCGCACTGTAGTCCAGGGGAGGAGCCACCTATCTCGTGATACTTCGAAGACTCTTCCAGGACAACAATGTGCAATCATCCGGACCCAACACTAGGCCGTGATCTATGCACAGATATGAATGTCTGAAGAATGGGGGAGTCAGGTCCTGGGACGTGGGGCTAGCTGGACCATTAATATAACTAAGTACACAGATTGCCAGCCACACACTTACTTAAATCCTCTATTTTTGAGGGAACAAACCATAAGAGACTTCCTGGTTCGTACAGGTATATCACTCTAACCCTTTTATTATTTATTTATTTTTTGTCTTTTTTAGTATCGATGTATGAAAGGGACACCTTATCGTTTTGTACACCTTATATACAATTATTTACAATTCGCGATTATTTACAACACAAACACATACACATAACTAGTTGTATTATACAAAGTGAATTGCTCTGATATATATACACTCAAATATTCATACTACGAAGAAAAAATCATCCGTAATTCCATAAAGACCAGAGTCAAAAGTATAAACTTGATGACAATCATAAATCAATGAACTACAGTTAAATGTAGGCAGTTCAAAAAAGGAAAAATAGACTTCAAATTAATTCATTCAGTCCATTCGACCAATAAATGGCTAATCTTTTTACGCCAACGCGTTTCGAATCCGGTATGTCAACTCTACGGATTCTCATCAGGGCTCTGTCTTAATACGGGATATCTGCAAGTGTATAAAATAAAACTTGTTTTAGCTACATTTCTGACAGTTGTTTAGCTTCCAACTACATTTAACTCGTATTCCTCTTATTACCTGTTGAACCAGCAGCCGCCGGTCAAGGGTAGAGTATTAGTTCTGACTGAGTTTCTTTTCTTTTCGGGATCTAAAAACAAATACAGGTATCATGCCTGTTCTTGCTCACTTTCTAAGAACAGAATGGGGCACATGTGTTATCAACATACCTTACTGGAGCATTCTCGTGATCCTACGTTTCCACCAAATGGGAGTTAATTTTCAGTCTTGTATTACAGCCTGAAAATAATGAGAATAACGTTTTACGCGCTTTTTATGCACAGACGGAGAGAGTATGGCACTCGTTGCTCTACTCGGCATACCTGCTCTGAGGGATTCCTCGCTTGGGCTGTTCGTGTTCTAATCGGTTGCAGCGGTAAACGCTTTCTAACCATGCAGGCACCGCTTTCCTCAGTCCTTTTTACTCGCGCTCGCTTTCCCTAGAGGAAATAACAGCGTTTTATTAGGTTTCTGGGGCTACTGCATTATTGATAGCAAATCAAACCCATGTTAGTTCTAGACTTACTTGAACAAGCAGTGACTCGGCATCTAGCTCTCATTCACTTAGTTTGGCAGCCATGTTGTAACATGGTTTTGGACCTACTTAAAGCTACTAGCTTGGCGGCCATCTTAGAGTGGGGTCGCTAGAGAAGGCTATAATTTAGATGTCAAAAAAGGTGAATTTAAACCACATATGAAAACATATGCGCAATTACCATCGACCCTTTCTTTTGGAGGCACTGTACTAGATATAGCTCACACTCTAGATATTTCAGATAGCGAGTTGAGCCCGCTGAGTGCGCTATTAAACTTAAGTATAAGGTAGGCCTCTTTTTTTAGTAGAAGTTTATCATGGTCAATGGATCTAGACTGTTGCAGAACATATAGAATTGACCACTTCAAGTCATTCTCAGTGTGTTTATTTTCAATGAAATGCTCCACCATGGGTGCTGTAAGCACTTTATTCTTGATTCTAGATTTATGTTGCGTTATGCGCATATTTTTTTTTTTTTAACACAGTTTGTCTGAATTTGTTTGTGTCAGGCCCAAATGTGGTGACACAGACCATCCGGTCTAGTTCAGCCTTAGATTTTGTTTGTAGCAAACATTCGCGTGGTGTACATCGTGCCCGCTTGAATGAGTTTTTTAACGGTTTTTGGGGATAACCACGGCTTTCCATTTCGTGACAGAATGTGTCAGCGTGTCTTTCATACTCTGACAACTCCATGCAGTTTCTCCTGATACGGAGCAGTTGGCCATAGGGCACATTAGCCTTCAAGTTCCTGGGGTGGTCACTTTGGTGGTGCAGTATTAAACACAAACTACAAACAAAATCTAAGGCTGAACTAGACCGGATGGTCTGTAAAGAAGTTGGCCTGATATGCAGTGCTCACTATTCTAGTCATCACTATGTATCAGTCCAGACAACCCTTATTGATGATTGGTTGTAAGTCAACCTTATAGACCAGCTATCCTAGTAGCGTGGATACGAGCAGTCCAAGGCTAAAGACTCGAGAGGGCGTGTTAAGCCAGCTGTTATACCATCACATATACCCCTTGAACACCAAGTGAAAGGACACCACACAAGTGTTATGAAAATAAACAGTGTATTTATTAGAATCACAACAGCCCTGTACTCTTTATGAGGACAGGGTACTTAGCACAAAACAAAACTCTTACGAAAATACTTAAGTTAGCACAGTATATACAAATGCCCGAGGGGCACGGAAAACCATATACTCTGAAAGTGGAATGCGAAATTACTAGCAGGTAAGTACAGTACTAATAGGCTTTGGAATCGCTAGGACTTGACTATAGAATCTTTAGATTACTTCTAGGAGGCCCAGGGGACTCGGGTGCAGAGTGTGCACTCTCACGCGTGATGCGGGACAAAGTCTATGGTAGCTAGTAAAAGCAAAGTTAGTGTTCTCGGGCGAACCCGACCTGGTAGGAGGAAAACGAAAGTGGATTCTGACCCTTGGATAGTGAGGCTATGCTGGGGCACCGAAATGCCGAAGTTACCTAGCCCAGGGGCTGCAGCTGCATAGGTCTCAAAAGACGTCGGGAATCCTCGTAGACGGACCAGGAGCCTGGAAGAAAGATGCTGGCAGGCGACCAGTGAAGAGAGTTCGAAGTGATCCAAGCCTGGATCTTGAAGATGGACGATACCTGAAAGCAGAGGGGACCAAGTTCGTGACGACTAGCCAGTAGTCAGGTGGCACCAGGAGGGCACCGGATGGTAGTCACCTCGACTAGGTGAGTGGGCGACGCTGGACTCTGCAGATCTCACGGACCAGGAGGCGTTGTCGGCGACCAGGATGGAGGAGCGAGCTGTCCCACGATGGATGAAGCTGTCGGCGTCGCTGGACCCAGGATTGGGCAACAAAGCCTTGGCTAATTCAAGCCCACGCGGTGGACCTAAAATGGCGTCTTGAGTGGACCAGGAGGGTCCGGGGTGCTCCTCTTTTGGAAGGGAGCAAGGGCCAGTCTGGAGCAACCAGACCAGCAGCAGTGATGTCGTCGGGCGTCGTTAAGAAGGCCACAAGCCAGCGGGCTAGTAGCCAAACAACGCGGTGAGCAGCAAAAAGCAGAAGGGCCCCACGCAGATCGTGGAGATGCTGGGAGGCTGTACTTCGGTGCTGGAGCTGCTCAGGGTCGGGGCTTCTCGGACCCCAAAGCACTCACCAGAGGATCCCTCGGCGGTCGTGCTGGAAAGAAGTCGTGCAGTCTTGAAGATGGCCGGTCCCTCGAGGTCTCGTCGCACCCACGGTTCTCAGCTTTGCTGTAGAGGTGAGTAGAGGTCAGAGGTGCCAGGGAAGCCGGTTCTCGTCGAGCTGGGCAGTCGGATTCCGGAGGAAGGACTTGCAGCAGACCGCAGTGTTCTTAAGATGGTGCCTGCGGATGCAGGGTGACTACTCCTTAGTCACAAGGGAGAATCTTGAAGAAGAAATCTTGAAGTCCTTTCGAAGAAAGTCGTGTCTTGATTCCAAAGATGATCTAATTTGGAAGGGGGCCCGCTCCTAACTTTATACTAGGAAAAGGGGCTGACCCGGTGACTAGGTCCTGCCTATGGGTGGGACCAGGAGGGGGGTGGTTACACCCCTCTCCCATGCCGGACTTTCCCCAGGCCAGGGGCTGGTGTGCCCCTGGAACTGGTTCTGGCCGGCCTATGCGTAGTGAGCACCGGGGTGCCACTCAGCAGTCACCTTCCTGTAAAGCCCTGCCTACCCAGGATACACAAAACCCTGTCTGGGATGGTGCTAGCACCGCCCCTGACAGGAAACCCTTTGTCCAAGCTCTCCTCGCTGGAAGGACTCCCAGCAGCCGGAGGTCAGACTCGTGTCTGTGGTGGCAGCATCCATTTTGTGGAGCTGAGGCTTCGTTTAACTTTAACCGGGGTTCACAGTTACATACATGTCGTGTCCCTCTAGTAGGGTGGAATGCTAACCCCGTCGCCAGAATTGGCGAGGGGTTAGTATTCCAATTCGTATGACACCTTACTCGACATGTTTTCATAAAGCAATACCAGAGTTAGCATATAACCGCGAGGATTATAATGCACTTATGAGTATATGGTATGCGTTATCATGGAACAGCTATTAGGACTTGGTTCCGCAAGCTGCAAACGGGCTCAGCTCATGCCAGAGCACCATCTCACACGATTCCAAGCACTCTGCCTTCAGGATTGTCAAGGCCTGCCATAGGAGTAACTGATAGGAATCTGTGTGTCCATTTTTAGGGTTCGATATAGGTATACTATATCTAAAGCAAAGGGTGACTACACGACTTTGCCCCAGCGGTCATGCAGCCAGTTGTGTCAGATTTAGGAGGCCAGCCAAGGGTGGCATAATACATGCTTCAGCCCCTGGTAGGCCCTGGGTACATCTATGCCCTGAGTTACAGGGTCTGATAAGGTGGCCCAGTACCAATTGGTAAATGCACCTAGGGTACATGTCGTAATTTAGAGAGAGAACAGCCAGGCTGTGGGTCTGATTGGCAGGCCCACAGCCAGAGAAAGTCGTAAACCAGTGAAACAAAAGCAAAAAATCTGGGTGATCATAGGATTGCAGACCCTACTCTCCTACATGACCCCCCCCCCCCAAACTTTGGGACAATAAGCTAACCTTGACCAGGTGAGTCTTCTTGTTCTAAGTGGAAATATCTGGAGAGCCCATCGGCATTGCCATGATCAGTACCAGGTCTATGTTCCACTGTAAAGTCCATCCCCTGTAGGGAAATGGACCACCTAAGCAGTTTGGGGTTTTCACCCTTCATCTGATTTAGCCACAAGAGGGGGCTTATGGTCTGTCTGAATCTTGAAGTGAGTGCCAAACAAGTATAGCCTCAGCTTCTTCAGGGCCCAAACCACAGCAAAGGCCTCCCTCTCAATAGCTGACCAATTCTTCTCTCTGGGGGTCAGCCTTCTGCTTATAAAAGCAATGGGCTGGTCCTGACCATCAAAATTCAGTTGAGATAGAACAGCTCCCACACCCAACTCAGAAGCATCTGTTTGGACAATGAATGGTTTGGAGTAGTCTGGACTCTTGAGGATAGGTGCTGTGCACATGGCCTGCTTTAGGTCATCGAATGCTTTTTGACAGCCTGCTGTCCACTGAACCTTTTTTGGCATTTTCTTACTTGTCAGTTCATTCAATGGAGTCACAATTGATCCATAGTTCCTGACAAACTTTCTGTAGTAACCAGTCAGGCCCAAGAAAGCTTGAACCTGAGTCTGGGTGGTTGGAGGAGCCCAGTCCCTGATTGACTGTATTTTGCTCTCCAGTGGTTGAACTTGGCCTCCACCTACAAGGTGGCCCAGGTACACAACCTGTGTCTGCCCTATCTGGCACTTTGTGGCCTTGATAGTGAGACCTGCTGCTTGCAGTGCCTCTAACACTTTCCTCAGGTGGACCAGGTGATCCTCCCAGGTGGAGCTAAAGACAGCAATATCATCAAGATATGCTGCACAGAAGTCATCCAGCCCAGTGAGGACATGATTCACCAACCTTTGGAAGGTGGCAGGTGCATTTTTCAGACCAAAGGGCATTACCACAAACTGATAATGTCCACCAGGGGTTGAAAATGCTGTCTTGGGCTTGGCATCCTCAGCTAATCTGATTTGCCAATACCTAGCTGTCAGGTCAAATGTACTTAAGTAGTTGGCAGAAGCCAATCTATCTATAAGTTCATCTGCCCTTGGTATTGGGTGGGCATCAGTCTTAGTGACTGCATTGAGACCCCTGTAGTCTACGCAGAACCTCATCTCTTTCTTACCACCCTGGGTGTGAGGTTTTGGCACTAGAACTACTGGACTAGCCCAAGGGCTATCTGAGGGTTCAATGACTCCCAACTCCAACATTTTCTGCACTTCAGTTTTGATGCAGTCTCTAACATGATCAGGCTGCCTGTAGATTTTACTCTTGACTGGCAAGCTGTCACCAGTGTCAACCTCATGGGTACACCAATTGGTCTGACTGGGTGTCAGAGAGAACATATGTCTGAAAGACTGAAGAACCTGTTTACAGTCTTTCTGTTGATGCTCAGAGAGGCTGCCACAAAAGACAACATCATCTACTGACCCATCATCAGGATTCTAGGTGAGCAGGTCTGGGAGAGGGTCACTCTCTTCCTCCTGTCCCTCATCTATGGCCATGAGCAAGCTCATATCCTTCCTGTCGACATATGCTTTGAGCCTGTTGACATGGAGCACCCTGTGGGGGCTCCTGGGAGTTCCAAGGTCCACCAGGTAGGTGACCTCTCCCTTTTGCTCAAGAATTGTGTGGGGCCCAGACCATTTGTCTTTGAGTGCTGCTGGGGCCACTGGCTCCAACACCCACACCTTCTGTCCAGGCTGATAAACAGTCAGGACAGCCTTTTGGTCATGCCAAGCTTTTTGGAGTTCTTGACTGGCCTTAAGGTTTTCAGATGCCTTCTCCATATACTCAGCCATCCTGGAGCGGAGACCAAGTACATAGTCCACTATGCTGGTTGCAGGCTTTTTGAGAGGTCTCTCCCATCCTTCCTTCACCAAGCACAGGGGTCCTCTTACAGGATGCCCATACAAAAGTTCAAAAGGGCTGAAGCCAACCCCCTTCTGTGGGACCTCTCTGTAAGCAAACAGAAGGCAGGGAATCAGGACATCCCATCTACGCCTGAGCTTTTCAGGTAGTCCATGAATCATCCCTTTTAGGGTCCTGTTGAACCTTTCAACAAGCCCATTGCACTGTGGGTGATAGGGTGTGGTGAACTTGTAGTTGACACCACATTCCTTCCACATAGCAGTTAAGTAGCTTGACATGAAGTTTGCACCTCTGTCAGAGACAACCTCCTTAGGGAAGCCCACTCTGGAGAACACTCCAACTAGGGCCCTTGCCACTACAGGTGCTGTAGTGGTCCTAAGTGGAATAGCTTCAGGATACCTGGTGGCATGATCCACTACCACCAGTATAAACTTGTGCCCTGATGCTGTCTGGGGTTCCATTGGACCAACAATGTCAATCCCCACTCTTTCAAAGGGCACCCCCACCACAGGCATTGGTATAAGGGGGGCCTTTGTTGTGCCACCTGACTTACCACTGGCTTGGCAAGTGACACAGGAGCGACAAAACTCCTTGGTATCCTCATTCATGTGAGGCCAGTGAAAGTGTGAGACAAGCCTGTCCCAAGTCTTTGTCTGGCCTAAGTGACCTGCTAAGGGAATCTCATGGGCCAAGGTAAGAAGGAAACCACACTGAGTCAAGGGGATAACCAGCCTCCTGGTCATGCCAGGCTTGGGGTCTCTTGCCTCAGTGTACAGGAGTCCATCCTCCCAGTATACCTTGTGGGTACCTGTGGCGTTCCCAGCAGCCTCAGCAGCAGCCTGCTGTCTGAGGGGTTCAAGGGAAGGGCAGTCTAATTGTTCCTTCCCCAGGTCTTCTCCTGAGGGTCCCCCTGAGCCCAGGAATTCAACTTGATCAAGCTCAAACTCTTTAGGCTCAGTTTCCCTCAGTTCCTGTAGGTCAGCCTCCCCTGAGACTTGATCCTCAACCTGGGGCAAGGGGGAAGGCAATGCCTTAACCCTACTGCTCTTCTTCTTGGAAGGCGTCTGGTCCATTGTTCCAGGATCCAGCACCTGTTCAGTGGGGCATCTTCTGGCCTGTGACCTGGTCACAGCAAGCACATGTGCTGGCAAGCCTAACATCTCCATGTGAGTCCTATGCTCCACTTCTGACCATTGTGATGACTCCAAATCATTGCCCAACAAACAATCCACTGGGAGGTCTGAACTAACTACAACCTTCTTTTGGCCAGTTACCCCTCCCCAGGAGAAAGCTACAATTGCCATACTATGACTGGTAGTGACATTGCTTGCATTGGTCACCAGGAAATCTGTACCTGGCATGATCTGTCCAGGGTCCACAAAGTTATGTGTCACCATTGTGACACTGGCACAAGTGTCTCTATAGGCCTGAGCCATTTTTCCATTAATATAAGGTGTCTGTCTGTATTTGCCCAAAGTATTGGGACTGACATCAGGGGACATGTCCACATCCCCTGTACAGACAAGGACAGCCTGAGTGAGTGTGCCAACTAAGATGTCATACCCCTCAGAACCCAAGGTTAACCCAACTAAACCCTTGGGAGGTGCACTACCACTGCTGACTGTACTAGGGGGCACAGGTGCCTTAGGGGCTGCAGTGTCAGGAGTCTGCCCTCCTCCTTTCTTGGTGCACTCACTAAACCAGTGAGTTTTACTTTTACAGTATTGGCACCACCTTTTAGATTGGCCTTCTTGATTCTTCTTTTTCTGGGAAGCCTGACCCCCACCCTCTTTGGGCTGTTGGGGACCTGTTGAAGACTTCTGGTCATTTTCACCTTTAGAATCTTTACCCTTCTGGTCTGCTTTCTTCTGACCACCCTGGTTCTGGCCCTGGTTTTGCTTAACTCTTGTTCTGACCCATCTGTCTGCCTTCTTTCCCAATTCTTGGGGAGAGGTCCGATCTGAGTCAACAAGATGCTGATGCAACAACTGGTTCTGACAATTGTTTAAAATTTGTTCTCTCATGATCAAATTATACAATCCTGTGTAATCAGTAACCTTACTGCCCAGCAACCAGCCCTCCAAAGCCTTAGTGGCACAATCTACAAAATCAGACCAATCCTGAGACTGAGTTTTCTGGGTATCCCTGAACAGCACCCTGTACTGCTCAGTGGTTAGGCCAAACCCATCAATCAGTGTGTTCTTCAGGACTTGGTAATTGTTAGCATCCTCAGCCCTTGTGGTGAGGAGCTTATCTCTACCTTTACCTTCAAAGGAGAGCCACAAGATAGCTGCCCACTGACTTTGGGGAACACCCTGCACAGTGCAGGCCCTCTCCAAAGCAGTAATCCATTTGTGGATGTCATCCCCTTGTTTAAAGGGGGGCACTATCTTACTTAGGTGTCTTGTATCAAAACTCCTGTCCCTATTGCTAGGTATAATGCTGCCACCAGTGGGTTTTAACCCACTCAATTCTTGCTCTCTAGCAAAGGCAAGTCTTTCTTTGGCCAGGGCAAGTTCTTCCCTTTCAATCCTCAGATTGACTTCCCTTTCCTTGGCTTCATATACTCTCCTCTGAGGGGAGGTCATCCTCCTCAGAGCAGAGGCCTGAGAGCCATTGGTTTGAATGGATCTGTTAGAGCCTCTTGATAGTGACCTAACTCGTCCACTCCCAATGTTAAGCTGGCCTGAGAGGGGTCCCAGGGGTCTCCTAGTACCATTCTCATGCCTGCTTAAGTTGTCCCTAGTTAGCTGGCTAACTACTTCTGGACCTTTGTCTGCCTCGTCGTCAGATGGCTCCAGATCCTCATCCTCACCTTCTGCAGAGAGATGGATAAGGTCTGGGTCACCCCTGGTTCCCTCTAGGGGAGGCATGTTCCCATCTGGGTGAGAAGGGTCTGTGTTAGCAGCCTTCTTAGCATCATAAGTCTCTAAGAGACCAATCAGAAATGGGATTGTGGGGTTAGACCCCTGTCTCAACTTCCTGGAGGTACACACTTGTCTCATCTCCTGGAAGCTAAGAGCAGCATATCTGGAAGTGACCTGTGGAGGGTCCGCTGACACAAGTGGAGACTCAGAGTTTCCTCCTTTGTCTGACATGCTGATTCTAGTGTGGTGTAAGTGATGCACCTACCTACACTATATGTTTGCCTACTGATCCCTTGCTAAGAGTTGCAGCCAAGGTGTGCTAAGCCTTGAGGAGCTACAACAGCTGGTTCAGTAGAACTCCGAGTATTCTAAGCTAAGTTATATGTACCTGAAGTACTTATGTGATCTTTCTCAAGATATTCTTAGGATACGTGTGGTAAAACAACAGCAAGCTCAAATCCCAACCGCTGCTCACCAATGTGAGAAGTTGGCCTGATATGCAGTGCTCACTATTCTAGTGAACACTATGTATCAGTCCACACAACCCTTATTGATGATTGGTTGTAAGTCAACCTTATAGACCAGCTATCCTAGTAGCGTGGATACGAGCAGTCTAAGGCTAAAGACTCGAGAGGGCGTGTTAAGCCAGCTGTTATACCATCACATATACCCCTTGAACACCAAGTGAAAGGACACCACACAAGTGTTATGAAAATAAACAGTGTATTTATTAGAATCACAACAGCCCTGTACTCTTTATGAGGACAGGGTACTTAGCACAAAACAAAACTCTTACGAAAATACTTAAGTTAGCACAGTATATACAAATGCCCGAGGGGCACGGAAAACCATATACTCTGAAAGTGGAATGCGAAATTACTAGCAGGTAAGTACAGTACTAATAGGCTTTGGAATCGCTAGGACTTGACTATAGAATCTTTAGATTACTTCTAGGAGGCCCAGGGGACTCGGGTGCAGAGTGTGCACTCTCACGCGTGATGCGGGACAAAGTCTATGGTAGCTAGTAAAAGCAAAGTTAGTGTTCTCGGGCGAACCCGACCTGGTAGGAGGAAAACGAAAGTGGATTCTGACCCTTGGATAGTGAGGCTATGCTGGGGCACCGAAATGCCGAAGTTACCTAGCCCAGGGGCTGCAGCTGCATAGGTCTCAAAAGACGTCGGGAATCCTCGTAGACGGACCAGGAGCCTGGAAGAAAGATGCTGGCAGGCGACCAGTGAAGAGAGTTCGAAGTGATCCAAGCCTGGATCTTGAAGATGGACGATACCTGAAAGCAGAGGGGACCAAGTTCGTGACGACTAGCCAGTAGTCAGGTGGCACCAGGAGGGCACCGGATGGTAGTCACCTCGACTAGGTGAGTGGGCGACGCTGGACTCTGCAGATCTCACGGACCAGGAGGCGTTGTCGGCGACCAGGATGGAGGAGCGAGCTGTCCCACGATGGATGAAGCTGTCGGCGTCGCTGGACCCAGGATTGGGCAACAAAGCCTTGGCTAATTCAAGCCCACGCGGTGGACCTAAAATGGCGTCTTGAGTGGACCAGGAGGGTCCGGGGTGCTCCTCTTTTGGAAGGGAGCAAGGGCCAGTCTGGAGCAACCAGACCAGCAGCAGTGATGTCGTCGGGCATCGTTAAGGCCACAAGCCAGCAGGCTAGTAGCCAAACAACGCGGTGAGCAGCAAAAAGCAGAAGGGCCCCACGCAGATCGTGGAGATGCTGGGAGGCTGTACTTCGGTGCTGGAGCTGCTCAGGGTCGGGGCTTCTCGGACCCCAAAGCACTCACCAGAGGATCCCTCGGCGGTCGTGCTGGAAAGAAGTCGTGCAGTCTTGAAGATGGCCGGTCCCTCGAGGTCTCGTCGCACCCACGGTTCTCAGCTTTGCTGTAGAGGTGAGTAGAGGTCAGAGGTGCCAGGGAAGCCGGTTCTCGTCGAGCTGGGCAGTCGGATTCCGGAGGAAGGACTTGCAGCAGACCGCAGTGTTCTTAAGATGGTGCCTGCGGACGCAGGGTGACTACTCCTTAGTCACAAGGGAGAATCTTGAAGAAGAAATCTTGAAGTCCTTTCGAAGAAAGTCGTGTCTTGATTCCAAAGATGATCTAATTTGGAAGGGGGCCCGCTCCTAACTTTATACTAGGAAAAGGGGCTGACCCGGTGACTAGGTCCTGCCTATGGGTGGGACCAGGAGGGGGGTGGTTACACCCCTCTCCCATGCCGGACTTTCCCCAGGCCAGGGGCTGGTGTGCCCCTGGAACTGTTTCTGGCCGGCCTATGCGTAGTGAGCACCGGGGTGCCACTCAGCAGTCACCTTCCTGTAAAGCCCTGCCTACCCGGGATACACAAAACCCTGTCTGGGATGGTGCTAGCACCGCCCCTGACAGGAAACCCTTTGTCCAAGCTCTCCTCGCTGGAAGGACTCCCAGCAGCAGGAGGTCAGACTCGTGTCTGTGGTGGCAGCATCCATTTTGTGGAGCTGAGGCTTCGTTTAACTTTAACTGGGGTTCACAGTTACATACATGTCGTGTCCCTCTAGAAGGGTGGAATGCTAACCCCGTCGCCAGAATTGGCGAGGGGTTAGTATTTCAATTCGTATGACACCTTACTCGACATGTTTTGATAAAGCAATACCAGAGTTAGCATATAACAGCGAGGATTATAATGCACTTAAGAGTATATGGTATGCGTTATCATGGAACAGCTATTAGGACTTGGTTCCGCAAGCTGCAAACGGGCTCAGCTCATGCCAGAGCACCATCTCACACGATTCCAAGCACTCTGCCTTCAGGATTGTCAAGGCCTGCCATAGGAGTGACTGATAGGAATCTGTGTGTCCATTTTTAGGGTTAGATATAGGTATACTATATCTAAAGCAAAGGGTGACTACACGACTTTGCCCCAGCTGTCATGCAGCCAGTTGTGTCAGATTTAGGAGGCCAGCCAGGGGTGGCATAATACATGCTTCAGCCCCTGGTAGGCCCTGGGTACATCTATGCCCTGAGTTACAGGGTCTGATAAGGTGGCCCAGTACCAATTGGTAAATGCACCTAGGGTACATGTCGTAATTTAGAGAGAGAACAGCCAGGCTGTGGGTCTGATTGGCAGGCCCACAGCCAGAGAAAGTCGTAAACCAGTGAAACAAAAGCAAAAAATCTGGGTGATCATAGGATTGCAGACCCTACTCTCCTACAGTCTGTGTCACCACATTTGGGCCTGACACAAACAAATTCAGACAAACTGTGGTAAAAAATTGGCACTTACTAGAAAACCTGGACTGTCCATTTCCCCGTCCTCTTTTCGCGTATCGTAAGAACAGGAGCATCGGACAACATCTTGTCCGAGCCGAGATAGCATTACCCAAACCTAAGAGTGACCTATTGTCTCAATGGGGAATGAAACCCATTGAGGGACATCATAAATGTGGGACATGCGTGGCCTGTGGGACTACTGTGGAAGGGAAGGAATTCCAACATGGGAATATTAAGTGGAAACACTTAAGTTTCTCAAATTGTAAAACACGAAATGTTGTGTTCGAGGCATGTGGGCTGCTGAATTCATATCTGTGCATAGATCGCCGCCTAGTGTTGGGTCCGGATGATTGCACATTGTTGTCCTGGAAGAGTCTTCGAAGTATCACGAGATAGGTGGCTCCTCCCCTGGACTACAGTGCGCATGGGCATCGCCTCCATCCCCAGATTGTTTTTTTCCGCCATTGGGTTCGGATGTGTTTCGGTTCCCTCTGTCGGAACCGATAGTTGTTCAACTTTTCTACTCGAGACCAAAAGGTCTTTAGGCTGAGCGTCGGTATAGTTTCGTTCGGGTTTCTTGTCTGACTCTCAGCTCCGAACTCTTGCTGCCCTTCCGCGTGCTCTCGGCGCGGACGGGCCTACTCTACACTTCTGCTATGGAGCGGACTCCGTTCAAGAAGTGTCCGGTGTGTAACTCCAAATATCCACACCTCGACGTGCACCCTGTGTGCAATAAATGCGTGTCACCGGCCCATGGAGAAGACAGCTGCATGGCGTGTTCGAAATTCCGGTGCAAGAAAACTCTCAAGATTCGTCTGGCCGCTAGACTCCAGGCCCAGTTATCGGCTACCCCGGCGCCCCCACCAGACAACATATTCGAAGAATCTGTTGGAGACGAAGGGGATGCCTACGACGCGGGTGATGAGGACTTTGACGAAGTCGCCGACGAGGTAGGGGACGACGATCGGGCTATTGCCACCGTGGGGGATAGCTCGGAGGAGGAGCATCCCCAACCAGACTCAGGGGTCAATCCCCTTCATGCGGCCCAGGTCGAGGGATCGCCTTCGGGCCTTACCCAA
This sequence comes from Lissotriton vulgaris, assembly GCF_964263255.1. Lineage (NCBI taxonomy): Eukaryota > Metazoa > Chordata > Amphibia > Caudata > Salamandridae > Lissotriton > Lissotriton vulgaris. Next base: position 186,771,604 of record NC_141690.1, on the reverse strand, counting down.
GACCTTGTTATAAGTCCAGCGTCCCCGCCTCCGGGCCCGGTCACGGACATTTCTAAGGCAACACTCCCGTCCAGGAAAACGAAAGTGAAGCCATCGGGCCACGCTTCCTTGGTTTCAAAACCGAAAGTGAAAGGTGCGGTGGTGCAGAAGGGTCTGGAGGCGTCCACTTCCAAACAATTCAAAATGGCCGACTTGAAGAGCCATGCCAAAATGGCCGACCCGAAAACATCGGGGTCGACGCCGAAGGCGAAGTTGCCTGACGCGGCTGCGTCAGCGCCGAAGACGGTCGGGGTCGAAAACCCGAAGACGGCTCCGAAGAAGCTTCAAGGCGACGCCGCAACCCAGGCACGGCCGGCGCAGGCCCTTGGAGACAAGGCGCGTGAGGTGTCGGCCCCGAAGAAGGCGCCTTCCATCGAACCGACTCCCGGCTCGGGGAGATCGCTCGAGCCGGTCAAGCCCTCTCCGGCCTTAACGAAGAAGGTAGGGGAATCACAGCAGCGGATACGGAAGGACGATGTGGTTCCCGAATCGGACGACGTGGCGCCGAAGCACACGCCGAAGCCTGCGAAGGCGCAAACGCCTATCCGCTTTACCCTGCCGCCAAAGTCGACGCCGAAGGCTTTCGCGCCGAAACAGGGCGAGCCATCGAAGGAGGTCTTGACACCAAAAGCAGCCTTGGTGGTGTCGAAGCTTCGGCTCCAGCCACTTGCTGATGAGGAGCGTCGGGAGGTCATCATCGACGTCAATACTGGAAAACTGTCTCTCCTCAAGAGGAAAATCACCACGGAGCCGGTGTTGGAACATTTTCGGATCTCTCTGAAGAATAAGAGGGACTCTGCGGGATCTTCGGCTCCGATAGAGCCTCTGTCTCCACAAGCCCTACAACACTCGCCAACGCGTTCCACCGCAGGCGACGCTGATGATGAGGATGTCGAGTACAACTACCCGGCGTACTCGGATCCGGAGGAGGAACACCAACCTTGGTCGGCCGGAGGCGACCCAGAGGACCCGCAGTCGAGCCAGGACACGCAGCTTTTTGCGGCCAAGACATCGCCGACGGAGGACTCGGCGGCCTTTAACGCTCTAATCGAGAGAGCTGCGGCTAACCACGATGTCGAGCTGCACTCAGACCCTGTAGATGTGGACTTTTTATTTGACACTTTCTCAGTAGCCGAAAAGTCAGTCAAAACACTGCCAATGCTTAAGGGGGTGCTGAAACACGCAACGGAGGTCTTCAAGGAGCCCACCCGGGCGCGTGTCATCAACCCTCGCATTGACAAAAAATATAAGGCAGCGCCCTCGGATCCAACATACATCAAGGGACACTTGCCACTGGACTCGTTGGTTGTATCCAACGCTCGGAAGAGGGCGAACTCGCAGACCACTGGTGACGCTCCTCCCCCAGACAAAGAGTCCAAAATCTTCGAGGCCTCAGGGAAGCGAATTGCTGCACAGGCAGCTAATATTTGGAGAATCTCAAACACACAGGCCCTACTTGCACGCTATGATAGGGCTCATTATGACACCTTAGAGTCACTACTGCAACACTTGCCTGACCAGTACAAGGAGGCAGGAGAAATGCTGATTCAGGAAGGAAAGCTCATCACAAACGCATCCATAAAATGTGCGCTGGATGTGGCCGATACAGCCTCCAGGGCGATCAACACCAGTGTGTTGCTTAGACGGCATGCTTGGCTTAGAATTTCAGGGTTCAAGCCCGATATTCAAACAACAATACTGAACCAAACAGTTAATCCTGACCACCTGTTTGGCCCTGAGGTGGATGCGACGCTAGAAAAGATGAAAAAAGATACAGACACTGCCAAGTCTATGGGGGCCCTCCAGTCTCAGCAGTTTCGGAGTGGTTCCTTTCGCCGCTCCAACTCCAGAGGCACCTCAAGGGGTCAGGCATCGCAGTCCACACAGTATTACAAAAGTAACACCCAAACCTCATACAACAACAAAGGTAGAGGTGGCTACAGAGGCAATAACGTCAAGGGCAGGGGACGTGGAAACAACAGCTCCAGGTCCACCACCGCCAACAAGCAGTGACGTCTTGTCACTGCCCCCCGACCATACAACACCGGTCGGGGGGAGACTCCAGCAGTTCCTGCCCGCGTGGAAATCCATCACCACGGACAGGTGGGTCAAGTCTCTTATCCAGTACGGTTACTGTCTGGAACTTACTTCCATTCCACCAAACATACCCCCAAGGAGCCGTCCTATGTCCGGCGAGCACTTGACCTTGTTGCAGCAGGAAGTTCTAGTCATGCTGCAAAAAGGGGCAATAGAGCTCGTTCCATTGCAGGAAAGGGGAACAGGGGTTTACTCCTGGGTGACTTCACTGCGGACTTTCGGAAGGTCCTGTGCGGGGTCCCCCAAGGCTCCTCCCTTTCACCTCTTCTGTTTAATCTTTACATTTCTCCCCTCATTTTTTCTTTACAACAAATGGAGGTCACCGTATACAACTATGCGGATGACCTTCAACTTGTCTTCAATCTGTCCTCTTCTTCTGCCTCTATCTCTAATTTCCAGTCTACTATGATTTTCATCAGGGACTGGATGGATTTCAACCACCTGAAACTCAACCCTGATAAGACCGAGTTGGTGTTGACAGGTGGTTGCTCCAGTCCCTGGTCTTCACTTTTTTGGCCCCCTTCCCTTGGTCCCTCTCCGGTCCCCTCTACTTCGGTCAAAACCCTGGGTATCAAACTCAACTCTCACCTTACCCTTCACTCCCAGGTTAGTTCTGTGGTTTCTTCTTCTTTTCTGTCTCTTCGTACCATCCGCAAGGTCTCTCGATTTTTCACCTTTGAGGCCTTGAAGTTGATCATCCTTGCGATGGTCATCTCCCGCCTGGATTATGGCAACGCCCTATATGCAGGTATACCTGCATATAGTCTCAGGCGGTTGCAGATGATCCAAAACCAGGCGGCGCGGCTGGTCTTTAACCTTCCTAAATCCTCACATGTCACCCCCCTTCTGAAACTTTTACATTGGCTTCCGGTTCGGGAACGTATCCAATTCAAGCTTGCATCTATCACTTACCAGGCTCGATTGGGTACGGCCCCTGCATTTATTTCTTCGGAGATTATCCCCTACTTGCCAACTAGGGAGCTCCGATCTTCTTCTCAATCCCTCCTGATAGTTCCCCGGTTTCGCCGGAAAAAGTGGGGGGGCTCAAAATTTGCGACCCTTGCCCCAACCCTTTGGAACTCATTACCCCTTGATCTCAGATCTTTAACCCCATATTCCCAGTTTCGAAAGAAACTTAAAGCCTACTTCTTCAGCAAAATTTTCATTTAATCCTCTGTTACCCGACCTCCCTTCCTTGTCTATTGTGGAGATCTGCCAGTTACAGCGCCATGAAACCGCTGGTGTAAGAGCGCTATATAAGAATTTTTAAACTCAAACTCAAACTCCCTGTATTTTCTAATCCCAAAAAAGGACGGATCCCTCAGGCCCATCCTGGACCTCAGGCCCCTCAACTGGTACATTCTCTCGGAGCACTTCCATATGCTCACGTTACAGCAAGTACTCCCTCTGCTTCAGCAGGGGGACTTCCTGGCTACGCTGGATCTGAAAGATGCATATTTTCATATCCCCCTGCATCCTTCTCACAGGAAGTATCTCAGATTCACGATTCAAGACCAGCATTACCAGTTCAGGGTTCTGCCGTTCGGGGTCACCACGGCGCCAAGGGTATTTACAAAGTGCCTAGCGACTGTGGCGGCGCATCTCCGTCGCCAGAACGTCCACGTCTACCCCTACCTGGACGACTGGCTCATTCAAGCAAAGACAGAACAACAGTGCGTCGACCATGTGTCACGCACCATTCATCTCCTGCACGATCTGGGATTCTCTCTGAACTACCCAAAGTCCCATCTCCAGCCCGCCCACGTGCGACAGTATCTGGGCGCGACAATCAACACTCTGGCAGCCACTGCGCAGCCAAATTCAGTGAGAATCGCCAGTATCCAGGCGCTGATCCAACGATTCAGACCCCAACACTCGCTTCCAGCGAAGGTGTTCATGCAGTTGATAGGCATGATGGCCTCCTGCATCTCCATTGTCCCGCACGCGAGACTACATATGCGTCCGCTTCAGGAGTGCCTAGCACGTCAGTGGACTCAGGCTCATGGGCAACTGACAGACCTAGTGTTGGTGAGCGGTCGGGCATACAACTCTCTGCATTGGTGGAATCCACAAAACCTTTGCAAGGGCCGACCATTCCAAGAGCCTGTCCCACAGATTATCCTGACAACGGACGCCTCTCTCCAGGGATGGGGAGCGCATGTACTCCATTACACTGTTCAGAGACTATGGACACTACAGCAAAGGAAGATGCACATCAATGTGTTGGAACTGATGGCAATCTTCATGGCCTTAAAGGCGTTCAAAGTACATCTGTGCAACAAAGTCGTGTTGATCCGGATGGACAACATGACGGCCATGTACTACATTCAGAAGCAGGGAGGCACGCACTCTCCACAGCTGTCTCATCTGGCTCAGAGCATGTGGAAGTGGGCCATTCAGAGGAACATCTTCCTCATGGCAGAGCATCTCCCGGGCAAGGACAACCAGATGGCGGATCTGCTCAGCAGGCACAGCCATCAAATGCACGAGTGGGAGATACATCCATCAGTACTCCAACCGTACTTCCAGAAGTGGGGTCATCCAGAGATAGACCTGTTCGCCACAAAGGAGAATGCAAAATGCCAAAGCTTCGCCGCCAGGTTCCCACAACCGCAATCACAGGGCAATGCGATGTGGATGAACTGGTCAGGCAGATTTGCGTACGCTTTTCCCCCAGCACCTCTGATACCGCTGGTGGCACGCAAGCTCAGGCAGCACTCGATGACTCTCATCCTGGTTGCTCCAACATGGGCTCGCCAACCATGGTACACCACGTTTCTGGAACTCTCCGTGGTACCGCATCAAAGGCTTCATCTCACTCCCAGCCTTCTGACGCAGAGCCATGGCGACATTCAGCACCCAGATCCGCAACAGCTCAACCTGGCGATCTGGCTCCTGAAGTCCTAGAGTTTGGCTACCTCAATCTTCCTCCCGATTGCATGAACATCATTCGGGAGGCAAGGAAGCCCACTACTAGAGCTTGTTATGCGGCTAAATGGAAGAGGTTTGTCATCTACTGTGCTAACCACAATATTGACCCGCTAGATGCTTCCATTCAAAACATTATTTGTTACCTTTTCCACCTGTATCAATGCAATTTAGCGTACTCTTCCATCCGCATTCACCTGTCTGCTATGGCAGCATACCTCCAGAATAGGCAACACCTGTCACTCTTTAAGGTCCCTGCTATCAAGGCTTTTCTGGAAGGACTCAAGAGAGTCATCCCACCTAGGACCCCACCAGCTCCAGAATGGAACCTCAATGTGGTTCTTACAAGACTGATGGGTCCTCCCTTCGAGCCACTGCACTCTTGTGAGCTTCAGTTTCTGACTTGGAAGGTTGCGTTCTTAGTAGCAATTACATCGCTACGGAGCGTTAGCGAGCTGCAGGCGCTCACCATCCAAGAACCTTTCTTCCAGGTACATGCTAACAGGGTTGTGCTCCGCACTAACCCTAAATTCTTACCCAAGGTTGTATCTCAATTCCATATCAACCAAACAATTGAGTTGCCGGTGTTTTTCCAAAACCCAGAGACGCTGGCGGAGCGGATGCTCCACACCCTTGACGTTAAGAGAGCCTTGATGTACTATGTAGACAGGACAAAGGATTTTCGCAAAACCAAGCAGCTTTTCGTTGCTTTTGCCACACACCACAAGGGAAACGCTATCTCCAAAGCTGGGATCGCTAGGTGGATCGTGAAATGCATTCAAATCTGTTACGCTAAAGCTAAGCGCACTCTCACTATCCCATCGAGGGCCCACTCCACCAGGAAGCTGGGGGCCTCTATGGCTTTCCTAGGTAACATTCCCTTAGAAGATATCTGTAGAGCAGCCACATGGTCTACCACACATACTTTCACTAAACACTACTGTGTAGACGTGCACTCCAAACAGCAGGCAGCTGTTGGTCAGGCTGTTCTCAAAACACTTTTTCAGACTGCTGCAGCTGGCACGGGCAGCCGCCGCTAATGGAGGGACTGCTATGTATTCTATGCACAGATATGAATTCAGCAGCCCACATGCCTCGAACTGCAAATGCTACTTACCAGTATGCATCTGTTCTTGGCATGTAGGGCTGCTGACATTCATATCGCCCACCCTCCTCCCCGGCGCCTGTAGCAGCTGCAGTATCCATTCATATATATATATATGCTCATAGCATGGTCATCACTCACATACTTCACTCCATCTCTGCCAATGGCTAAAAACAATCTGGGGATGGAGGCGATGCCCATGCGCACTGTAGTCCAGGGGAGGAGCCACCTATCTCGTGATACTTCGAAGACTCTTCCAGGACAACAATGTGCAATCATCCGGACCCAACACTAGGCGGCGATCTATGCACAGATATGAATGTCAGCAGCCCTACATGCCAAGAACAGATGCATACTGGTAAGTAGCATTTGCAGTATGTAGTCATCTGCCCATGCAATAAGATTTACATAGGCAAGACAACACAACAAGTGAATATGCGCATAACGCAACATAAATCTAGAATCAAGAATAAAGTGCTTACAGCACCCATGGTGGAGCATTTGATTGAAAATAAACACACTGAGAATGACTTGAAGTGGTCAATTCTATATGTTCTGCAACAGTCTAGATCCATTGACCATGATAAACTTCTACTAAACAAAGAGGCCTACCTTATACTTAAGTTTAATAGTGCACTCAGCGGGCTCAACTCGCTATCTGAAATATCTAGAGTGTGAGCTATATCTAGTACAGTGCCTCCAAAAGAAAGGGTCGATGGTAATTGCGCATATGTTTTCATATGTGGTTTAAATTCACCTTTTTTCACATCTAAATGATAGCCTTCTCTAGCGACCCCACTCTAAGATGGCCGCCAAGCAAGTAGCTTTAAGTAGGTCCAAAACCATGTTACAACATGGCTGCCAAACTAAGTGAATGAGAGCTAGATGCAGAGTCACAGCTTGTTCAAGTAAGTCTAGAGCTAACATGGGTTTGATTTGCTACCAATAATGCAGTAGCCCCAGAAACCTAATAAAACACTGTTATTTCCTCTAGGGAAAGCGAGCGCGAGTAAAAAGGACTGAGGAAAGCGGTGCCTGCATGGTTAGAAAGCGTTTACCGCTGCAACCGATTAGAACACGAACAGCCCAAGCGAGGAATCCCTCAGAGCAGGTATGCCGAGTAGAGCAACGAGTGCCATACTCTCTCCGTCTGTGCATAAAAAGCGCGTAAAACGTTATTCTCATTATTTTCAGGCTGTAATACAAGACTGGTGGAAACGTAGGATCACGAGAATGATCCAGTAAGGTATGTTGATAACACATGTGCCCCATTCTGTTCTTAGAAAGTGAGCAAGAACAGGCATGATACCTGTATTTGTTTTTAGATCCCGAAAAGAAACTCAGTCAGAACTAATACTCTACCCTTGACCGGCGGCTGCTGGTTCAACAGGTAATAAGAGGAATACGAGTTAAATGTAGTTGGAAGCTAAACAACTGTCAGAAATGTAGCTAAAACAAGTTTTATTTTATACACTTGCAGATATCCCGTATTAAGACAGAGCCCTGATGAGAATCCGTAGAGTTGACATACCGGATTCGAAACGCGTTGGCGTAAAAAGATTAGCCATTTATTGGTCGAATGGACTGAATGAATTAATTTGAAGTCTATTTTTCCTTTTTTGAACTGCTTACATTTAACTGTAGTTCATTGATTTATGATTGTCATCAAGTTTATACTTTTGACTCTGGTCTTTATGGAATTACGGATGATTTTTTCTTCGTAGTATGAATATTTGAGTGTATATATATCAGAGCAATTCACTTTGTATAATACAACTAGTTATGTGTATGTGTTTGTGTTGTAAATAATCGCGAATTGTAAATAATTGTATATAAGGTGTACAAAACGATAAGGTGTCCCTTTCATACATCGATACTAAAAAAGACAAAAAATAAATAAATAATAAAAGGGTTAGAGTGATATACCCGTACGAACCAGGAAGTCTCTTATGGTTTGTTCCCTCAAAAATAGAGGATTTAAGAAAGTGTGTGGCTGGCAATCTGTGTACTCAGATATGAATGTCAGCAGCCCTGCATGCCAAGAACAGATGCATACTGGTAAGTAGCATATTCGGCTCAGTGCGCAACTTGTCTAAGCGCTGTGTATCTTCTGTATTCACAGCCGTGCTGGTCTCGTGCTGCAGCAGCTGGTTCTCTGTTTAGCTCAGTTGCTTGCAAATATTCCAAATGAGCCCTAGACAATGCCCCCTAGTAGTTACTTTAAAAACGTCCCACTCTAATATTGCATCGCCTGTGGAGCCGTTGTTTGCCTCAAAGTATTTTAGATTGCAGCCCCCAGGGGGGCACAGAATGCCTGGTCTTCGAATGCCACTGGTTGAAGGCGCCAGGTGGGGACTGGTTCTGGGCCCGCCTCCTATTTAAAATGAAAAAGCTGTGGGTTTTGATCAGTGTGTGTGCGTCCCAGGTATTCAGTCCCCTTGATGAGAGGAAACTGGTTGTGTGACCCCACTAGGCGGTCTAGCCTTACATGGAGGCCATGCACTGGGGAATAGAATGAGTAGATGCGCGCTTCTGGGTTGCAAGTCCGCCACATAACCGCCAAAGACCAATGAGCTAGGTTAGCGCTTGTTGTGGGAAGCTGGCTCTGTATATACTTCAACAAAATGAGGTATAGTGTGTACAGAGTCCAGTGGAACCCCAAAGGTAGGCAGAGGTAAAAGTAGCACCTTACTCTCCATTTGCGGTAGTGTGGGCGAGCAGTAAGGCTTTATCAGAGGGTAGTGATGAGCATTTGTTGTACACACTCAATCAGCAAATGTCCCACACTCAAAGACTGAACTAAGACCAATTGTTTTTGTATAAAAATATTGTTTGTTATTTTATTTTCTAGAACCAAGCAAGCCTGTCCTAGGTAAGTGATTAATACTTTGCAGTAAATATAGAGTTGTAACACCGTTTGGATTGTAATTGAATATGCACTTTGTTTTGATTTACAGTAGTGTTACTGAGAAATGTAATGCTTTGAAAATACAGTACATATACTTTGTGCTAGAATTACAGGTAAGTTAATCTTTAGATTACTTTTCTTACACAGTACAGTATACTGGAGACTGTACTGGGACATTTCCAGAAAACAGGCAAGTAAGTGTTTTTGGTATTCGGTATTTATTTATTTATTTATTATTTATTATTGCAATTTGTAAAGCGCAACATATGCCCGTGGGCGTCTTGGCGCTGTGATTTCAATTTGAGTCTCTTAAGGAAGTGGCAGCCTATCTTTAAATGGGAGAGAACGGACTCGTTACTGGTTGAACAACCACGTCTTCAACCATTTCCTGAATTGGAGAAGGGATTGACTTGATCTTGGTCTCACGGGAACATGTTTTGGCCTCCTTAGGATGCTCCGTAAGTTCCTTCCTTTGCTCTCAGAAGATCATAGGAAGACCACGGTGCAGGCCTTAATTGGTTCAAGACTGGACTATTCCAACGTCCTATACCTGGGCCTGCCGGAGTATCCCCTGCAACGGCTGCAGGTGGTCCAGAACTCGGCTGCACGGGCCATTTTTGGCCTCTATAGGCGAGCCAGAGCCTCCGGCCTTTTGCAGTCGCTTCACTGGCTGCCTATCCGGAAGCGGATAGTTTTTAAGGCCTTGACCCTGGCCCATAAGGCTCTACACGCTTCTGGAGCAAAATATCTCCAAAGGAGGCTAGCCTTCTACCATCGGGCCCGATCCTTGAGATCTGAATCATTATTCCTTGCTGTGGTCCCTCGAATAAAAAAGGGCCCGCATTTTAGGCTGCTGGCGCCACAGCTCTGGAACACTTTGCCCTTAGCATTACGCAGCACCTCTAATTTGCTGACTTTTAGGAAGGGCCTTAAAACTTGGCTTTTCGTACTTTAGCATGCTCTTCTTTCTTTCTGCTGGGTCCGCTTTATTTACTGTGTTCTGTTATTCTGTTACAGGTTTACAATAAAAGCGCCGGGACACTCCATGGAGTAGCCGTGCGCTATAAAAGACTAAACTAACATAACATAACATAATGGAAGAGAGTTCCAGAGTCTGGCTGCTGTCATCGTAAAGCGTCTGTCTCCCCAGGTGACCGTCCTTGTGCGCGATACCGCTAGTTGATGCAATTTGTTAAAGGATTTCTTAGGTTTTCCAACTCCACACTTAGAAACTTTTCATAGAAAAACATTTAATGTTATCCTATTGAGGAAAATAGTTTAAACGGTTCAAAGGTAATTACTTTGTTGTGAGAGATGGTATTCTGGGGTTAGACTCCGGGGTCCCCCAGGGTCAAGGATGCACTCTTGTTACACCCTCAGCGGCACTAGGGCGGCTGGGTGCAGAGTCCAAAGGCCCAATGTTATCCAAACGGGTATAGGGGCCTTGGGTTGGTGGCTCCTGACGAGCAGGCCACTGGGTTGTGGGAGCAAAGCTCCTGGACTTAAGCTCAGGGTAAATGGGGGTTCAGGCCAGCACAAAAGTTGCACCCTCAGCGGCACTGGGGCGGACGGGTGCAGAGGTCTGTTCACATGGAAAGCAGTGTAGCTTTAAATGGGGAGTCTTCGGTTTGCAAAAGCACAGCAGGCTTGGGGATGAAGGTCTTCAGGGTGCGACCACCACTTTGTTTCCGACCGGAGCCAGAGGTTGGAGATGAACAAATCCGGTGTTCACAGGAGAAAACGTCTTTGGGATGGAAGGCAGGCAGGTCCTCTGATTTTCTTGAGGTGGCTGACTGCAGGACACACCGGGATTTCGCAGATGCGAGGTGGAGACAGACCGGTAGGGCTGGGACCAAATCAGTAGGCTGGAGGCCGTGTCTTGGTGGGCTCCACCGGTCGGGCGCATTAATAGTTAATTAAAGCTGGTATGCGGATTTAAAAATAATCGCTTTTCACAGAAATGAGCGTCGGAATGGCTGGTCAGTAGTTTGCAACAGACGGGACACCTGTGGAACATCGCAGAAACGGCCAAAACAGCGACATCAGGCTGGCGATACGGCGGAGATAAGGCTGTGCAAAATGGTGGTGCCCTGATTCATGTCGGAGACAGAGCCCAATGTGAGCGAGGTACGGCTCTACAAGGCATTGGGGAAGACACTTCATGGCTGCGCTCAGTCCACAGCAGCGTACAATGGCGGATTATACTCCCGATGCGCCTTAGGAATATCAGACCACTTCAGACACGCGGGCATGTTTTGAATTCGCATCTCCCTCACAAGATGGCGGGCGGACATGACTGTGGCTAGGTAGCTGGCCCGTATCTCTCCTCAATGGCACTATCGGGTACTGTCAGCACACCTGGGCGGTACATGTGGACTGTAATATTGATTGGTTGACTGCCTCATTAAAAATCCGGGCCTACTGCGAGATTGCTGTTTGGTGGTTTCCATGCTGCTGTGAAGTGCGGAAACGCTGTGCAGTGCTTGTTACTGGCACCATGTGGGTACCTGTGGCCTGATTTCAGTGGGATTGCGAGCTGACGCCACATTGGGATTGAGAGGAGGGTCCTGAAGGTGGTAAAGAGCTGCGTGGATCTGATTATGCTGCTGCATTGAAGTGGCCAAGATGGCAGCACAGCAGTGGAGGTGAAGGTAGGCCACGGGGGATGCCTTGCGCAACTGAGCTCCTTCGGAGTGTTGACCGAGGGGGCTCCAAGGGTTCCCAGCGGCTGCTGAGAGCAGGAAGAGAGCTGTGAGGCCTGCGGCGGTGATACCCTGCTGGGAACGGCCCACGTTGAGAGGTGCTGCGGTCCAGCAGTTATGGAGAAATGTGTCATGGGAGTGCTTTTGTGTGTGCGTCTGTGCGTGTATGAGGGTGTGTGCGCGGACGCACCTGTGTGTGTGTGTGTGTGCCTGTGCATGTATGAAAGGCTATGCTCACATTTGTGTGTGCTTGTGCTCGTGTGTGCGTGTGATGGTGTGGACATGTATTTGGGTGTTTTTGTATTAGAGCATGTGATTCTATGTGTGCTTGTGCGCACAGATGTTTCTCTGTGTGCTTATGTCTGTGCGTGTGATGGTGTGTGCATGTATTTGAGTGTTTTTGTATTAGAGCATGGGATTGTATGTGTGCTTGTGCGTGTGGATGTTTCTGTATGCGTGCTTGTATGCGCTCTCTGTTCCCGTGTGTGCGCACATTTGTGTGCTTGTACATGTCTGTGCGTGTGATGGTGTGTGTGAGCATGTATTTGTGTGTACGTCCTTGGGTAGTTTCAAGTTTTTATTATTATGTTTTGGCTCTCATTGAGGGCCACATAAAAGACATACCACCAATACAAGTAATAATACATCAAACACTATATTTCATCTATATACAATATTTCTAGTACATATGTCGATCAAGTCCAAAGAAAAAATCATTCATTAAAGTAAGCACAAAGAGAAGCTGGCACAATAAATAAATAACATCAATAAATATCTAAAAAACTTTTGAAGAATTTAAAAATGAAGAAGCAGAACACTTCATTTGGAGGGCAGTATAAAGATTGCATAAAAATATTTAGAGTAGATATACCTAAGCGGAGACAGATAGGTTTTAGCCATTTAAGGCGCAAAGTACGAAGTGCTGGGCAGATCAACAGAACGTGCATACGGTCCTGTATACTAGTATTACAAAAATTGCACATATTAGATGAACCGTGCCATTTAGAGAGAAGTACATTTAGTGGCAATAGATCGTACCGAAGAAGGAACCAGAATCTTCTGATGCCATGGGGTAAGTTCCATAAAACATAATTTACTGCTTTTTTGGCAACATATGAGTTAAGGAGAAGATCACAACCCCCTTTTCCTTGTAATATGTTTTTATCGGTTAGAAAGCATAGTTCCCATGATGCCTGTTTTAGCAGGATTTTTAGTTGTACTAGAGAGTACTGGAACAAAGTACCTTCCTCCAACCTCAGAATAGTCACCGCTTTTCTGAAGTTCTTTACAAGTAATGAGAACTCTTTAAAGTTGCCTAATAATTCACTCTTCAGCAGTGCCCTCATTGTTCCCGGTTCCGCTCTGGCTAGAGAGGCCACCCATCGTACCAGGGCACAGAGCCCCTGTACCCAGCTACCCCTTAGCCCAAACTCAAGTCTGCATGCTGCTAAAGAGCAGTTAGTATTTAGGGATGCGAGGGATCTCAGAAGTTTCCCTTCGATTTTATTGCAGAAATCCCATAGTTTTATATCTATGAGTTCAATGCCGTAAATGAGGGTAGCGGGAATCTTAGCCTTATATACTTCAAGCAGAGAGGCAAAGTGTCTTTTGCCAGTTGCTGAGTAGAGTGTTTTGAGGCCATTGCCATGTGCTATAGCCTTTCGTGCACAGTATTCGATGTGCGGCCTCTCGCTCATGTTAGCCGCGATGATTTTCCCCAAAAAGGTGTAGGTTTTAACGACCTCCAATTTTTGACCACCGATTTGCCAGCCGAAGTTTTCCGAGCGGCACTTCCTTCTCCCCCCTATACACATAATTTTGCTTTTGGTGATGTTAATTTTCATAGAGTGGGAGACTGCGAAAGCATTAAGGGCTTGCAACCTATTTGCCAAACCTTTCGGTGTCAAGTCAAGGAGGAGAATGTCATCAGCGTACATCAAGCAAGAAACAGAAGCCCCCCCTATCACTGGAGCAATGCCCTCACAGGCCGCCACCACGGTAGGCAAATCCTGCGTGTATAGGGAGAACAAAAGGGGCGCTAGAAGACAGCCTTGCTTTAGACCATTAAGGGAAGAGATACGGTCCGAAAGACCTCTTTCCCCCCCCTGCAGCACCCTACACCATGTTTCCGTATGTAATGAGCGGACAAGCGCCAGCAAGTACGGGGGTACTCCAAGAGAGGATAATTTTCTCCACAGCGTTCCACGATCTACTCTGTCGAACGCTGTGGAGAAATCAATGAAGGCTGCATAAACAAATCCCCGTCTTACTTTCGTATACTTGTCAGCTATTACGTGCAGGGCGGTTAAATTATCTAACGTGCCATGTTCCTTACGGAATCCCGTTTGTTCGCGTGGTAAGATATTGTTCTCGTCGACCCAGTCGGAGAGTAGCCTTAAGAGACATTTTGCAAAAATCTTACCGACTGAGTCGAGGAGCGCAATCAGGCGGTAGTTACTGGGGACTTCCCTTGCACCCTTCTTGAAGATGGGTATCAGAATACTACCCCTCCAAGATGCTGGAACCCTTTTGGTCTCAAAACAGGATTTGAATAGAGGGTAGAGAATTTTACTCCAAAGTAAAGGCTCCTGCTTGAGAACAGTCATGGGGAGTTCATCCGGTCCCATTGCACCGGACGAACGCATATTTTTTATGGCCGATACTATTGTTTCTTCTGTGGGATAGATAATTTCACCATCAGAGGTTACATCAGGGAAGTTAGTGTCCTCTATAATACCATTCCCCCCATAGAGCTCCCAGATGTAGGAAGACCAGACATCTTCAGCAATAGGGATAGAGCAAGGGATTACTCTATTGCCACATTCCTTCCCAATTATTGACCAGAATTCGCGGATCTTGCCATGCACTACAGCTTCCCTTAGGTTAATCCATACTAGGTCTTCCTTCTCCTTTTTTATTGTCGCCTTCAATCTAACTCTCTTTCTTTTTAACCTAGATACTTCTTTTTCCCGTTCCCCGTTTCTGTTTAGAAACTGGGCGCGTACTAGTTTATTTATCTCTTTATTTAGTGTTCTCAGAGCACTGGGCATATATACCCGCTTTAAAGGACACCTAGCTTTTTTAATATCTAGAATAATGTCCCGCATAAATTTTTCAAAACTGGATATTTCTAAACCATGCCAAGCATTCAGGTCTGCCATGGTTTTACACAAACTAATATGCACCCTAGCAATTGCAGATGGATTCCAGTAGCATCTACCAGAGGAAGTATGAAAGTCCGTAGCTTCACCATTAAGAGACCATGATGCCGTACTAGGTGGTTTTAAAGAAATAGCCAGGATAAGTATATTATGATCACTCAGCATCGTAGGAACTAATATAAGATCCAGGATGCGCGGGAATATATCATAATCAGATATCGCATAATCAATTATAGAGGGCTTACCATGGGAATTATGCGTAAATTTTGCAGGTACATCGGAGGGGAATCTCCCATTTAGAATAAGCCCCTCGACTATCGATAATTCCTCAAGGAGAAGTTTCCCTCTTTTGCTAGTTGTGATTTTATCTGGGAAAACAGATTGTGGTATAAAAAACGCCTCTTCTTTTGCTCTATTTCTGAAAAGATTCATACTAGAGTTAGATATTTTGCAATTTAGGTCGCCTACTAATATGACTTGTGGGGCGGGAGTTCTATTTTTAATGAGGCCAATATATTGAAATACCTGCTTCAGCACACGGTTAAAACACTCTCCAGGAGGAATATAAGCATTTATAATAACAACAGACGTCTTCATGGGAAGTGTGGGAAGGTTTGCTATAGATATAGCCTGGAAGAGGTTACTAGGGTCGATGTACTGAGCAAATTTCCAATTCACTTTGTTGGATAACAGGCAAGCGATTCCTCCTTTAGCATGGCCTTTCTTGGAAGCAACAGCCGGGACTTCCAACACAAAATAGTCATTTCTGACATCAAGTTTACTAGTGCACCAGGTTTCTTGGATACAAATTACGTTTGCACCCAACGTAAATAAAAACTCCAGTTTCTCTGGGCTATTGTGTATCCCGGCTGCGTTCCATGAAATAATTTTCAATTGGTTATTAAAGATGCTGAAATAATTTAGGATTGTCTGTGGATTTAGCTGCTAGAGCACTATGCAACCAGTTCCATCGATTAGAATCCTCTAACAAGGAGGAATTCTTGGTCAGTGGGAGTGGTTTTATCTGGGAGACTAAACGTTTCCCTTTTGCTACCCAGACCTTTAAGTCTTTAAAGGATGAACCGATCCCAGTTTGTTTATCATCTTTTTGGGGCATCCTATAAGACACATCTTTATAACCAAAGTTCATTATAGGAAGGACATCAATGCCTGTACATTGGAAGCACTCTGCCTGTTGCAAGACCAAATTTACAATTATTTTTGAGTAAAATTTCACCCTAATACTCGACACAGTTTTCCCCCCCAACAGAGAGACTAGCTCAATATCACTTGATTGGATGAGCTGTAACTTATCTATTTCACCAAAACGTTTTAGTAACCATGATCTGTTTAAAAGTAAATCATTATCAAATAGCGGCAAAAAGTCCAACACATTAGTGTCCTCATAAGATAAAACTTCTTTTTGCTCATGGGGAGCAATTGGCGGCTCCTGTCCCCCCACTATAATAGTGAAAGGAGAAGCCAGTGGGTTAAGACCCCCGGCTTTCAGTTGATTAACATTCCCTGGATTCAATTCAGGGGGAGATTTTAAACCCACCCCAGCTTCTTGTATTGGGACCTCCCCAATCATAGGTAGAGAAATTACAGGGGTCTCAGGAGTATGGGAACTAAGACTCATTTCCAAGGCCACCTCTGCATTTGATGTAATAATTTCAATGGCACTACTTTCCCCATCACTCAGATGTAGAGAGTCTTGAAAAATGATTCGCCTCTGTCTTTTCTTCCTATGCTTTCGCACCGGTTTCCTTTTATTTCCTTTGTATTTTTTATGTTTTCCATTTTTTTCCCTTACTTCTGGGTTAACCTCGATAGTTGATTTTTTATTTTCCGCACAGAAGATAGGAAACAGATCTTGTGGTACCTGGCAGTCAAGTTTGGGCATACTTCCATCTTCCAACTCTAGATCCACCTTCAAAGTGCACTTAGTTGCAGTAGTTTCGGTAGTTACAGGCAGACCTTTAACACTATTATCAGGATCTACCAAAGGTATTAGAGCTGGGACCTTCGAGTTTTCTGTACACACCTCAGTTTCCCCCTTTTTCAAGATAATGACTTGCGGGAGGAGTGGGGTGATCTTCTTCTCCGGTGCTTTTTGGACTAGGTGTTCCAAGATTTGTGTAACGGACTCCAAAATGCAGTCCGAGCTACCAACAAATTTCCCCAGGAGAAACAGAATAGAGGCTAACAGGTGTTCCAAGGCAATAAGGGATTCCGATACTGGTTTATCTACTGCCCCAACTGTAGGGCAACTGCCAGAAAGATTAAGAATTGGACTCCTAGAAGTACTCAATAAGTCAGACATTTCATGTTTGCCAACAGAGGGGGTACTACTGTAGAGATGGAGCCCAGATGGAGTCGCCCTTCCCGGGAGTTTATTAATTTTTGGAACGTCCGGGCTGTCAGGTTTCACATAGCGGCCACAAAGTTCAAGGTCAATGGAAAGTGGTAATGAAACCTGCCCATCCATACTGTTCAAAGAGGGCTCCAAGAGAGGGACGGGGTCATTAACTAAATCGCCTTTAGGCAAAGTTGCTGGAGGATCAATAGCCCCGCCCTCCTCAAAATGTACAATACTAGGAGAGTCAGTGGGTATCGTCTGTACTGGTTCAAAAGTTATAGGCAGAGCGTTGCTATGTACAACATTAGTATAAGCCTCTTGGTTTGTTTGGGCAATGTTATCATTTCCACCGGTCATTAGGAGTTTGTCCCCCGGTTTTTCCCATAGTTCAAATAACTGACATTGACCCTTTAGCAGCGGGTTACTCACTGATTTATTTCTCAGGGGATTAGATTTTGTTTTGGCACAGGTTCTTCCACCCACCATTCTGCCAGAACGGAGCTTTTTAGTCATCTTTTTAGATCAAAGCTTCCCACACCTACGACGTATGTAGGAATGAATATTCCAAAATATGAGAGTGAAAAATAAAAACTTGGCTACACACAGATATGAATTAAAAATTACAATAGTACGGCCAGCGTTCTTGTACAAACGTAGGAATTCACTTCTCTTGGACCAACAACAAGATAGAATTGGAGTACAGATGATACTTTAAAATGACGGGGCCCAGCCCAGCCTACCTCGGCCACTGAGGGCCACAGAGGGCCCGCCCTTTGCCCGGGCTTAGCCCGGCGTCCCGCTCGCGTCCCGCGAGACGGGGCTGACTCTGTATTTGAGCGCCTCCTGGCGCGCGTTTGGCGCGATTAGCGCCGCTAGGGCAGCTGGGTAATGTAGTTTTTGCAGGTCCTCTACCACACTCCTCACGGCTGCTGGACCCGAAGATAGAGCAGGGGTCGGCGGCGGGAGGCGGGAGGACGAAGGCACCAAAGTTAGCTGCAGCCGGTTGCTTCAAGGGTAGCCCAGGGACCACACAGCGTCCGTCTCGGTAAGCTGAGAGTCGCCCCCTCGACCGGGCTGACTCTGTATTTGAGCGCCTCCTGGCGCGCGTTTGGCGCGATTAGCGCCGCTAGGGCAGCTGGGTAATGTAGTTTTTGCAGGTCCTCTACCACACTCCTCACGGCTGCTGGACCCGAAGATAGAGCAGGGGTCGGCGGCGGGAGGCGGGAGGACGAAGGCACCAAAGTTAGCTGCAGCCGGTTGCTTCAAGGGTAGCCCAGGGACCACACAGCGTCCGTCTCGGTAAGCAGAGAGTCGCCCCCTCGACCGGGCTGACTCTGTATTTGAGCGCCTCCTGGCGCGCGTTTGGCGCGATTAGCGCCGCTAGGGCAGCTGGGTAATGTAGTTTTTGCAGGTCCTCTACCACACTCCTCACGGCTGCTGGACCCGAAGATAGAGCAGGGGTCGGCGGCGGGAGGCGGGAGGACGAAGGCACCAAAGTTAGCTGCAGCCGGTTGCTTCAAGGGTAGCCCAGGGACCACACAGCGTCCGTCTCGGTAAGCTGAGAGTCGCCGGGTATTTTTGTTCTTGAGCATGTGATTGTATGTGTGCGCTTGTGTTTGTGTCTTGGAGTGTAAGTGCATTTGTGTGTGCTTGTGCATGTGATGGTGTTTGCGTGTGCATGTATTTGGGTGTTTTTGTGTTAGAGCATGGGATTTTGTGTTCTTGGATGTTTTCTGTCTATAGGCTTGTGTGTGTGAGTCGGTGCGCATATGAGAGTGTTTGCTCACATTTGTGTATGCTTGTGCATGTCTGTGCGTGTGATGGTGTGTGCACTCTGGATTTGTTATTCTCTGGCGGCCGCTGTCCTGGATATTGACTTTAACTGCCTTTAATTTGTTCCCATTTAGTACTCTTTCTCTTTGTCTTCCTCCCTAGCTCCTATCCCCTTTCCCCTGAATTCTCTCACCTTTCTTGCTAGTCTACCTAGCCCCCTTTCCTTTGTGCCCTTTGACTAAGCACTCCTTCACCCCTTGTTGGGGAAAGATCCAATATTTATACCCTGGAGTCTCAGCGAACCCGCTAAGAGTCCACTGCGCCACAGCTGAGGTATGATATGGCACCCCTTGCCAAAGCACTCCCTCTCCCCTTTTTGGGGGGGAAGGATCCAGTATGTAGGCCTTGGAGTCTCAGAGACCCCTCTGAGAGAGTCCACTGCTTAAAGGGAGCCTCCCGCAACTGAGATAGGTAATGGATACCACTTCCCCTGGGATCAGAGCTTACTGGACTTTGGACGTTGCTTTGACTCGTCTACCGGTTTGTGTCCCAGTCGTCCTTCCTCTCCTCTTTCCATGCGGTGTCCTTTACCCTCCCCTCCTCTTTCCCGCCTTCATTACCGGTCTACTTCCCCAGCTCCTTCCCCCTCCCCTGAATCCTTCCCCTCGCTTGCTTTTCCCCTTACGTATTTGTGCTTATTGTTTATCTCGACCTTACAAGTAACTATGTTGCCATGCTCTAATAACTGTGTAACGATGTAACCTGTAACTATGATCTGATGGTCATGTAAAGCGCTCTGATACCTCTGGGTCTAGCTAGCGCTATATGAAACCTTTAAAATAAAAATACAAATCACATTAGCTTCGGCACGCCTGTTCGGTCCTTCTTCTGGTTTCTTGTTTGACTTCTTGGTTCAGGGCTACCCCCTAAATACTGTATTTAGGGTGCGTTTTAGAGGTTTCTAGGTCCGTAGCAAATGGGCTACTGACCTAAGTGTGACTACACTCTTGGTGTGCTCATCCCCGTGTGACTACACCCTTGGTGTGCTCATCCACCATGGGGGTGTGAGCACAGTCCCTAATCCTGATTGGGGAGTGCCTACCATCTGCAAGATGGTGGGCACTGGAGAGTGGGCTTCACCTCGCCTCCCCCACCTGAGGGATGGAGTTGAGTGGTGGGCACACCTTCTGGGTTGGCTAATTTTTCCCGCCTAACTGCTGAAAAGGAGGGGAGGGGAGAAGGGTCCTGCTCCTGATAGCAGGAGAGGCTGGGGGGACTCATTACAAAGGCTGCAAGGCCTTTGAAGCTCCCCTGCCACAGTTGGCTCTTCCTGACCTGGGGGAGGTGTGGACACCTCACCCAGGAAAGGGTTTATTTCTGTGCTCGGGGAGCGAAGGCTCCCACCCTAGGGGTCCAGAAACCTGTTTCGTGGTGGCAAGCTGGTGTGTACCAGTCAGGGAACCCACCAGAGGCTGGTCATTTTTCAGGGGGCATCTCCAAGATGCCCTCTGACTGCATTTCTCATTAAATACCAAATTGGCATCAGTGTGGGTTTCATGTGCTGAGAAGTTTGATACCAAACTTCAGTTTTCAGTGCAGCCATTATGATACTGTGGAGTTTGTAATGACAAACTCCCAGCACCATATACTCTTAATGGCAGCACTGCACTTACAATATCTAATAATTGACTTGGAGACTGTAAGGGTACAGGGCTCATGCACCTGTACCCTCACCACTGGTATAGTGCACCCAGCTATAGGATGACTGATCCATGCCAGGGCCGTGGGTTGTAGGCATGCCACACAGGCATGTGTGCCATGTCGACTCTTCACTTTGTTCTGCTCCAAAATATGCAGCCTGCAAGGTGTGAGTGTAAAGGTACATGACCTCTTAGGGTGGCACAATAGGTGCTGCAGCCCTTAGAGGCCTTCACTGGCCAGTGCCCTGGGTACCTGTGGTACCATTTACTAGGTGCTGACCTGTGGCCATAGAGTGCCAATTGGGTGTACAAGGTACAGTTTTGGGAAAAGAACACAGGCCCTGGGAACCTGATTGGCAGGGAGCCAGGGCACATCCAGTCAAAGTGCATCAGTAGTCTGGCAAAAAGTGAGGGGTTACTGCAACAGAAACCCAGCTTCTCACACTTGTGCAATTGACGCAGCTGCGGTTCGTGTCAGGGGGAAAGAACGATCTAGTTCTACATCCAAATTACAAAGTTAAAATCACCTCCTATCAGCCTGGGAATTCCACTCCAGCGGGCCAAGAGCTCTGTTAACGAATTCTATTGTACATTAGAAGCGTAGACTTGAACACATATCTGCCTTCTGCCAGTTAAGGGATCCTTGCTTTTACCCATACTAAGGCCCACCTAGCCTGGGAGAAGCAGTTGGTGCTGTGTACCTGACCTCGCCAGTACCAGCGGAGGCTGTCTGCTTCTATGCGGGTCAGGTGCGTTTCCTGTAGGAGGGCTATGCTGGTGGACCTGCGCTCCAGGTATGAGTATATGGAGTATCTACGCGCAGGTGTGTGCATTCCCCTCACGTTCCATGTGAGAATATTTGCATGTGCCATGTTACGGGAATGTTGCACCTATCGCAATACGTAAGTGTGGATGCGTAGTGGGGGACCAGATGATCAATCAGTGCTCCATGGATGTCAAAAATAAAAGCCAAACTGGGGATTTAAGTGCAATCTGGACAACCTTATGAAGGCAAACTCGCAGCTGGAACTTGTCCAAACAAAATTGCCTAACCATGACCATTATTGTATGTGTTGGTGTCTAACTATAGGGGTTACGCCCTGTGTTCCATTATTGTCAGTCCACCCCCGATGTTCTGTTGGATTGTCAGGTGGTCCCCTTAGAGTTTAGGTGGTAGTGTGTGCGCGCCATCTGGCAGGAGAGAGTGCTAAGTCCCTCATAAATCTCGCTTCAACCCAAGATGTGTGTATGGGTGAGGTGCTGAACACAGGATCAAAGCATTGCAATGCCAATGAGTTGCATGACGCTGTTCAATCTTCGAGCTGCTGGTGATTGTTCAAATTATATCGTCTGACGTCTGCAGCGTGACATTTGGTAAACGCAGAGTCAAGATCTTCAGACCGTGTGGGGGTCAAATCATCTTCACTCTGGAAACTAGTGGACCCAACTTCTTGGTGTGAAACCTGTTCCGTGGATCAAATCGCTTCTGCCAAGTGGAGCGCCTCCTGCCTCTCCGATAATCTTTGCTCTAGCTCAGGAAATGCCGAAGATAGCATGGGTCGGCCAAGGCCCCTACCCCATGTCTTGCCACAGCATCTGCCTCTTCTGTCTTGCTGGGGTGTCCTTGGCTAAGTAGATGGCTTGGGCCCGAAACTATGCCAGTCTCCTCTAACCAGTCAGACATCTGATGGCGTACCAAAAAAGCAAGTGGCAACTTTTTGCAACTACTCGTAGTCAAGCTGAGAACAGCAAAGAATAACCAATATCTCAATCTCAGAGCTGGTGTTTCAGTGTACCGAAAGACCCCTGCTGTCTATGCACCGGTGATCTATAGTCAGGAAATAGCGTGATCTGAGCATTTTGGATCCTAATGTCTGTTAGCATTCGTGTTTCCCTCAGAGCGGTATCCCTATCTCTATCGCTGTAGTTAAGCATTTTTAACAGGAGTCGTCGTAACCTGGCTCCTGGCGGTGGTCTCTGGCAGGCACCCTGCGGGCTCGCTCCACCACAAACTAGGGGATCAGTGCTCTCTCTGGTAGGAGCTCCCTCAGCCAGCGCTCGACAGAAGTCACTGGATCTTGTCCCTCCTCTCCCTCCGGAAGGCCCAAATGATGAATGAGCGCATTTGTAGAGCGCACAGCTATTCAACAAGAGTGTCCAGGTGCGGATTTGGTCATGCAGACAGGACCATCTAGCATGTATAGCCTTGGGAAAGCCAGGTTTTAAGAAGTTCTTAAAGGCTCTCAGGTCAGAAAGTGGCTCTGAGAGCAGACAGTATTTGATTCCATGCTTGAGCTCCCAGAAACTCAAAATATCTGCCCCCTCCATACGGGCCAGGCGTGCTCTGAGGATGCAAGCCGAAGCCAAAGAAGAGCACCTCCGGGATCTGGCAGTCATATAATGACTAACTCTTGTTCTTGGATAGCCGGCGCCCTTTCCATGGAGGGCTTTGAAGAACATTACCAGGGCCTTAAACTTGACCCTCTCCTTCAACGGATGCCAATGTAATGCTTTAAGATGGGGGGGGGGGGGAGGGGGCATGTGCGTCCTGGGTTTAAGCCTAAAGACCAATCTGGCTTTTTGATCCACTTGAAGGCGCTGGAGGAGGTTACCAGCAAAGAAAACAAGGAAGGCTTGGGTCTATACACTACCTAGCCTAGACCGCTCAAATTGTAACAACAAAGAATACATTGGCAAGGTAGGTTAGTTATAACGACAAAGTCTGGTCACACTTACCCAATTGATCTAAGCAGACACACTTTTCATTTAGTATTTTTTACTCTTTTCTCATTTTTCACAAAATTCATTTGTATATGTCAAAGAAAAGATGCGGTTTCAATAGCAAAAGTTCACATAAAGTTACACTTTCCACAACATAAATTGGACAGTCACTGTGAATGAAACATGTTTACATTTACACAATATATACACATTATATACATAAAACACAGAAAAAATGCCTATTATCAATCAATGTTTAAGGCACCAGTCCTAATATACAACCTATAAACAACAAGAGGCACTAGATATTTTTGCTAGCCTGCTTGTTTGTTTGTACTGGAACAATAGCAAATAATAGGGTCACAAAACAGGTAGAATAGTGTCCATAATCACAATCCTGATATGCCCTTCCTGAATCCTGTTCCAGTAATGTGTCAACGCGTTTCGAACCCACGTATTATTGAGGGGCTCTCCTCAGGACCTGGACTGGAGGCTGTCCTGTACTGTAAAGTGTAATAAAAAATAGTGTAAGGACAGCTGATTCCTTCTATACCTCTGATTACCTCATTAAGATCTGGGTTTACCTGAAGTGTCAATTGTGTAGAGCAACACTGTTCTTCTCGGGGCGCTCTGAAACTGTGTATCTGCAGATGTACAAAACAATATCTCAGAACTGCCTATCTTAGTTGCAGTGTTTGCAAAGCAATGATCTTGGAACAAACTGAATCCATGCACCCAAGTAGCACTCCTGCCTCAAATTGGTGGCCTTTGTGTGGAATCACCAGGCAGGCACATGTACAGAATGTTTGCGTAGTACAATCTAGCAGTCACCAGGGCCTTGACCACTGTTTTCCTGGTGTTGATAGAAAGAAGAGGAAGAAACTTTAACATGCCAAAGCAGATGCCCACTAAGGCCTGTACTTGAGGCCTCCTAGAGAGCGCACTGTCAATGTGGATGCCAGGGTTTTTCATCATAGATTGATGACCTGGGGAGATGTCTCCGCCCCACTCAGCCCAATGTCTCCAGTCGCTCACAGAAGGTGAGCCAAAGAAGACAATTTCCGATTTCTTGTAATTACATTTGAGTTGGTTTGCCTTGAGCCAATTGAACACATCAGTGAGGCATGATCAGAGCCTATCCTGGTTGAAGTCCTCTTCCCTGTCGCAGGTGAAGATCAGCTGCATATCGTCAGCATATGAAATTGTCTTAACCCCACAGGACTTTGACAGAGATGCAAGGGGTGACATTTACAAGTTAAAGAGAGTAGGGCTCAGGATAGAGCCCTGGGGGACTCCCACTTTCACTCCCACTTCGCGGGCATTGTTGCGGCGCTCGCGCCCCTCTGCATTTTCCAGCCTATCCTCCAAGGTATTTACTCTGTCTAGACTCGGTCTAGGAGGTCCTGTATTGCTGCCGTGTGACTGTTGGTAGTTGGCTGTAAATTCAGTAGAGGAAGTTTTGTTGGTATGGACGTTGTCAGTTACCTTACGGTGGTCAGCCCTTAAAAGCGTGAAGTCAGATTTGACTTTGTCTATTTTTTATTCCAGGGATGTGCGCTTTTGATCCATCGTGGTACTTATTTTCTCAACAGCAGCTAGGACAGAGTCCAGCTTAGTAATTATTGCGATATGTGGGGACTCTTGGTCTTGGGCTGTCTCACCTACTACGTGAATCCTCGCTCGCATCAGAGTGCATAGCTGTTAACGGGGTGTTTGATCGTAGACGGCCCATGGGCAGTTTTTGTGCCAAAGGCATGTAAAATGTACAGACCGGACTGCGTTGCCCGCTTCAGACTATATAAATCCCGGCCCAGTGTATGTATAGGAACGTAGCCAGTTTGGGTTTAGAAAGGGCCGGGGGACACTCGACCAGTGTATTAACCTTGATTTATTGATCGGCAAATACACCGAAGCCAAAGAGGGCTTATTATATCTCTGCTTTGCAGACTTTAGCAGCGCCTTCGATATGGTCGACCACACCATACTATGGCCGACCCTGATATAGCTAGGAGTGCCAGAGGGAATAATTTTCTTTCTCGCTAGATTGTACGAGAAGCTAGAAACCTGTGTACGCTACGGCCCCAAAGGTGAATGCACTCCGAAATTCAGGGTTAATCGAGGGATCAGGCAGGGCTGTGTATTAGCCCCCCTACTTTTTATATTGTTTATCAATGAAATTGACCCAATTTTAAAAGCTGTAAATGCGGATGCCCCCAAAATTAAAGGTGTCTCGGTACCAGTGTGATTGTATGCTGATGACGCTGTCCTGCTTTCAAGAACTCCACGCAGACTACATCTGATCGATTAGTTTTCCATCTTTAATAAAGTTAGAAAATCTATCTATCAATAAAGGGAAAACTACTACACTATGACGTATGGTGCTAAAAGGAAAACATCCAATGCCTTTTTTATTGAGGGTGAGAAGGTGCTAGAAGTAGATACATTTTGCTATCTTGGGATAACCTTCTCTAAAAACAAAAAATGGACTAATGAGTTCAACAGTATAAGCAACAAAATGGCTAAAAACGCACAGTGTTTTTAGATTTGCAACAAAGGTTGATGACCGGCGCACAAGGGATATTCTCCATATTTATCAAGCTAGATGTTTCTCTATTGCCACGTACGGTGCGGGGTGTGGGGACACACTTGTTCCCATAATTTGCAACTGAGGAGAATTCCTTTTTAAAACTACTTTTATGTCTACCCTCCTCTGCTCCGACCGAGCTGATCCATTGAGAATTGGATCTTCATTTTTAGATGATTTACTATCAATGAGGCCATTGCTGCTATGGAGGTCGATATGGCTCCAGGAAGAAAAGGCTTTCAGTAGATCTATTATTGAGGATTGTATTTCCCTGGATACATTTTACAATATCCCATGGTTAAAATATGTTGCTGACTGTTATTTAGAAATATTTAATATCCATGTACTGACTGATCATAGTGCCGCATCCAAGATACCTAAAGTAGAGTTTAAATCTTCATTCTTGGCCCATAAAGCAAGGAAACGGCCCTCAGCATATGGATCTATGTCCACGGTCATGTTCTATTGTAAATACAACATGAATGAAGGTTTCCCAGGATACCTTGCTATGGTAACTAGGCCATCCCATAAGTATGTGTTAACCAGGTTAAGGTTCGGCGTGGCACATCACTTAGTGGCCTTACCAAACCTCAAGAAACACCCAACTGGGCCCTGTCTGTGATGGCCTTACCAAACAAAGCACTTTGCACTTTTTATTGATCTGTAAATTGTATATGAACTTTAGACTAGCCTATTTGAAACCCATGTTTATTAAATATGGTGTACATACTGTTAACCAGGCGATGAATCTTCTATTTAATATGGAGTCCGCTTATATTTGCTTTTTTATTGCTACCTTTTTAAACTGCTCTATCAAGGCACGTAAAAGCATGCTATTTTAGGAATGCTGTCTGTATTTAAGATATCTTTTTAACATGTTTTGTATTTTTTAAAATTGTCATTATACATGTTTTGTGCTTTTATGGTCATTTTTAATGTGCCGAATAAAGCTTCATGAATTGAATTGAATTGTGTCCGGAGGCCGTCAGCCGTTCTTTCATTTGTCACCTATGGTTGTTGGCCGCCTGGGCGCTCACTAAGCGGTAGTAAGTAATGTTATCTGCGTTTGTGCTCCCTGTCTCATTTCTTCTAGCGCTCCGGCAGACCCCGTGAGGCATTGGCAGGGTCCAGCCTATGTGGGGGAGGAGGGGCGGTTTGCTTCGTGACCTACTTGCAACGAAGCCTGTTCCCTGTACTGTTCTGTGTGGTGTTTGAATAGAGTGGGATCGCGTCAATACTTTTCTACTTTAATTAGCAGAACACACGGTGGGGCTGTGGGAACATGTGTGCACAACGATCCCCATTTGTTTGCAGCAGGGGAGGGGTGCGGCGGCCCATCTGTGCGTGTCTGGTGCCTCTTCACTGTGGGTTTGTGAGTTCTAGGCCCCGGTCTGACCTCCGGGGCTGATTCGGTTTTAATGGGCCCCAGTTTTGTTCTACAGATCGTCCTGTATCCTTCCTAAAGAGCCCAAGGCCCTCCACGTCCCGCGGGCTGATCAGCAACACACACAGCGGTGAGGGAAAGTCCTGTGGGGGTCCTGGCAATCCTGTGCCACCCGTGCAGTGTCTCACCGGTGCCCAGCCCTGAGGGCATGGTGAGCCCCAAGCCTGACCTGGTCTAACGTGCCGCACCCGGATACCAGGCATCCGGGCCTCCCCTCAGGGTGCGCCTCTTCCCAGTGAGCGGTGCGCAGCTGTCTTGTCTTCCCCAGGCCACCTCCGCGAGCCGCAAGCGCTGGCACCCTGCGCCGCTCGCTCGCGCCAGGGTTCAGGCCTCGGCCCAGGGCTCCGACACTCAGCACCGTCCTTACGGGCGCACAGGGCGCGTCTGTTCCCGGCCAGCTGCTCGTCCCGCATACTCCGGGGCTGGTGCAGGGTATCCGGCACACTAGTCTCTGCCCTGCTGGCGTCCATCACGGGTGCACTCGCCACTCCACAGCCGCAGTTCTCCCCGGGCGCCGCTGCCATCAGTGGGTCACCTCCCCCCGCAGCGAGACCCTTCATCTCATGGGTCGTGTAATGTGCCCTCCAGCTTGGCGACGAGCCTCACTGCAGCCGCAGGCCACAGCCATCCCACACTGGCCGAGACGCGCACTACCCTCTGCGGCAAACCGCCGATGTACAGCATCTGCTCTCGCTAAGTTCTAGTGCACCAGAGAGGGTCTCGCATCAGTCCGCAGCTGAACTGTGCGTCATTACATGGGAGCGTGAGCGCGTAGCCTTAGGAGCTTGCATCTACCACCTTGGCTGGTTTACCACACCCTCATTAGCAAAGCATTCTCGCATTGATATTCAAACAGAGTACTACTACTTCTGCTTCCCATCCCCCTCACCCTTTAAGGAAGTCCGTTGCTTTTACGCTTCACAAAGAATTCAATAGTTCATTGTGTTATCTTGTTTTAGCAGTTTTGTCACTGCATATAATGAATTAGTATATGCATTAATTATTAGGTTTTTATTAACGTGTACTCTAAGATTTATTTATTAATCAAATTAAGTTAATGATGACGATAATAATACATATTTCCCACTCTGAAGCAAACGCACCTATTCCGATGGGAAAACAGTAATCCAAGGTATAATTTGCAGTCTGATCTTCCTCGAGAAAGATTTAATTCTTGAAGTAAATCTCTTTACATTACAAACCCGACACTAGATGGCATTATAGTGCAAAGTATATAAATCTACAACATGCCAAGTGTAAAACAGTTAGTTACATGTAAGTAACATTTTCCTTACTTTTGGTAAAGATTTTATTGGCGTCACTGTTGCCAGATTAGCCATGACATGCCATTGTGGTGCAGAAATGGGTCCCTTGAGGGCCACAGTCTGCTTGGAAAAATATTAGGCTTCCTGTGACTGTAGGCATTGAGGTCTACTGCCCCCATTAATTTCAGGGGGGGGTTTGCAGCCTTAATCCTACCTAATTATTGGGACAGTCCTCTACAATTTGTATGAATGGTCCTTTTGCGTTTCTGCTGATTTGCACATCTATTGTCTCGCAAAATTGAGGTTTGGTTACCAACCAGTTGCAGTGCAAAATATAGCCACTAAAAAAGCGCTTAACCACTGGTCTGAAATTTAGTTTAGGAGTCCAAGCTAGCTGAAGGACTAATGGACAGTATGTTTCTCCTACTGTTCTGCTGCCATTATGCATGTTGCACCTTTTTTTTGTTGGTAGAGTGCATACACTCTAGGAATTGCCTTTGAAATTGACACTTCATACATATGACTGAAGGGTGAGAGGCTAAAAAACATGAGCTGTTTCCCATTAATTTAAATTCCTTGACATCCAAAATAAGTTTAGGTAATAGGTAAGAAGTGTACTTGATTATAATAGTATCTCGTATCTGAAAACTTTTCAACCATCAAAACTTACAGTATGCACTAAGTGGTGTAAAGAACAGGTGTTGATATTAAAATAGTTTGGGAATCTATTTAGTATTGAAGACTTAATTTGTCCTACTCCGTATGAAGATGAGGGTCGCAAATAATGTCTGCAGTAGTGTTTGAATCAGTGAGCCTCTTGCTAGCATCTTCTTCATTATCACATAGCACCTTCTCTAACAGTAAGTTTGCAATAACAGTGCTTTGGATAAAGGTTATGTTGGAAGAAATTGACAATGTTCATTGGCATGTTATTCCACTGTATAGGACCCATATCTGATAATGTTCTCCCACAGTAGTTTTATGAACCTTACGGTGCAGATTAAAGATTTTGAAGTGAATGGGTACGTTTTTTTTAATGCCATTTCAGTTTTCGATGGGACACATCTGACCATTCTTTAATTTTATTTTGTGAGCATGCAGAATGTTGAAATTGTTATTCAGCTACTCTACTGTTTCTTCAGAAATAATTTTCATAATGCATTTTCAATGCCATTATGAATAAATACGTTTATTGCAGAGAAATGTGTTTTTTCACAACTCTTTAACTGTTATGTATTTCTTTAGATGGCTTTGAAAACCAAACAACGCATGCTTAAAGAAGACTGGGAATTTTTTAAGCAGAGAAGATTTATTGAAGAACAAGTAAGTTTTACAGGTTCAATGTCCTATTATACATAATTTGGTTTGCAGTAATGCTCCTCTTTGGAATGTTTGTTTTGAGTTTAAAAAAGTAATGTGATTCCAGTCATGGAGTCATAGTTTTGTGAGTTCAATGTTTTGGTAGATCATGATGCTGAGGGGATTAATGAAGCTTCTATAGTAAAAAAAAGTGTGGAAAAAGATATCATAGTTCTTTGTGTTTTAAGTATGTATGAATAATGATCATGCTTGCATGGCAGAGGAATTCAGTTACCTATGTCCCTATATTTCTTTTAGCTCTGAGGAAGTAGGAGACTGTGGCATACATCTCTATGTACAGCAAAGGGCAAATTAGACCCTGTTGGGAGAGGAGAGGAGTGGAGCGAGACACTGGGCAGACAGGAGAAACTGGGAACCAACTGTGGGGGTTGAGGTCATTTGTCTCTGGTGTCCTGCAGCCTGTCCTACTATGGCTCTGCAACCTGGGACAAGTAGAACTCCTGCATTTGATTGTCAGTGTAGCGAACACAAGGAATTGCAGGCTTCTCATAGCGGTAATATAGAATGCTCATGTTTAACACAGAGTAATCAAACAGTCGCAATTATTGTAATATCTACCCCATTGCTTGTCTTTTTAAGAATGAAAATACCTTTAATCCCACAGCAGAACTAAATGCTGCTTAATCCTTCTTAGCATACAGAGTAGTGACCGTGGCTGTGATCCTCCCGTGTGGCGCTACACCCATCGAGTTCCCTTCGCTAGTCCCACTCACATAAACCCTTCTAGATTGTTCGCATTCTAGAAGTCAAAAAGAAGCATGAGTCCGCCCCCTCCTCCCCAGCCCCTAGATAAATGATAAATGTGCGATCAATTCATGGGTTTCTCAGTCCTTACCACCTGCTAGTGTAGTGGGTTAATTATAGTATTTTCGTTCCTCTTTCAGAGTATTGTGTGTCCCCTCTGCACTACCGTAGACAGGGACTGCAATGTGTGAAGATAGTCAAGGACAGTAGGTAGTCCAAGCGCAGACCCCATCTCAGCCTACACATCCACCATGCTTATTCCTACAACCAGCGGTCCCAGTGCAGGTGCATTCCTGACTGCTTCCTGGGTTTGTGGGTAAGTTGTCCACCCCACACCACCCCACCATAGCCGACTTAGGTAGTTAATACCAGGGTCACAACAGATACAGCACTGATTTTTCTTTTCCAACTGCTGTAATTGGGGTTTTCATGTGCAAATAAAGACTGCATCACAAGTCCATAGTAATATTTTGAAACGATAAACTAACCACATTATAATTGCTAGGCAGTAGCATGTACACATTGCAAGGAATTATGTGAGTCTGCCACCAAAACAACTCAGTACTGGGCGTGAAGCTAATATGCACAAAGCAGCTGCATTTCTAAGTGTCAACCTGACTAACTGGGGTGTTACCTCTAAACTGGGGAAGATAAGTGACGATTCCAAGCCAGAGGTAGGCAGGACAAAATCTGCTAAGGGCCCTGATGTAAGACCAGGGTTAAGCTCCAACAGCAGTGTGGTTGGCGGTGCTAGCTGAGCTGAGGGTTGAGCTAGCATGTTGTGGCCATGGACGGGAAGGCTTAGCGACTATAGATCAGGGGATGCTCCGAGGGCCTCAACGAGTGTAAGCAGAAACCCCTAAAGTAAATAATGGCAACCGATCCTGGGCTTCTTAGGGGTCGGAGTTTTTGGAGACAGAAGGATTGAGAAAATATGCATGCTTGATGCTGGCAGCCCTGTTAGGCTTATGAGGGCAAATCCTAGTTCAGAGTAAGTTGTTGGAATGGTTAAGGAGGGTATCCCAGGCCGTTGAAATCGGTTGCTTACAAAGGTGTTGGACTTCTTCATAGTGCATCCCCCTGATCTCTTCTATTTCCACATCGCCGTGTGCCAAGCAGCCACTGGAGGGGCCTGTTCAGCCCTCCACTGTAAGGTGAAGGCTTTCTTAGCTAGCAGAAGTGTCATGCCGGCAAAGAGCGTTCTCACCTTATGACACTTCCTACGCTTAAAGTTGCAAAGGGGACAGGCCTCGTTTGTTTTAAGGTCCGTGAGCTCAGTGATGACTTGTAACACGGTATAGACAGAGCGCCAATAGCAGGATAGAGCTGGGCAGGACCACAACATATGCTGCAAATCAGCAGAAACCGCACTGCAGCAAGGGCAGCAGAGGAGTGCAGTAGGGTTGAAGCTATTAAGTTGCTGAGGTGTCAGGTAGGCCCGGTGTAAAATAGAGAACTGGATGCTATTAAACCTGGCATTTCTAGAACCTCGCTGAGGAAATTCCAGTGCTTGATCCTACTCAGTGTCATGCAGTGCCTAACCTATATCGTTCTCCCATTTGCCCTGCAGGACGTCCGGTGGAAACACAGAATGTTCCCATATGACATTATAGATCCATGTTATCAGGTGCCGTCCTGTCCCTTAAGTCTGGATGATGGGGTGTTTTGAGGTTCTTGGTCATGGGTGGACCAAAGGACATGGCATGTTTTCATCAGAGAAACTGTCCCTGTGGGATAGCGTGCTCAGAGATAAGTTGGTCTAAGGTAAGGAGTTGGCCATCTGCAAAGAGATAACTGACTGTGGTCCGGGATGTAAATTAGTGGCTCGGTATGATCCAGGAAATCAGATAAGTACCCTTCAGGGGGAGTGCTTGGGCATACTGTGGGATGTGACGTGAGGTAAGAGAGACTAGCCAGGTATTTATAGGTAACCATGACTTGCAATGACCATGTGGGCTGGGGTGTGATTCAGGGCAGCGGTACTCTTCGGCGCTTGGATTGCATTGAGGGACTGGATCCATTGCATGTCTCCCTGATGTTTCGCCCAGCCAGCCCTCGCAAAACCTACTCCATGGGGCTTATATGCTCCCCAGATGAATACTTGAGACGTCACGTCGGCCGTCAACCAGCACGTATCTCCCTACCTATTTATAACAGTGTCAAGTACCAAGAAGGGGATACCCAGCCGAATCCAGACAAATGCTTTGCGGGCAAATGCAGATTAGGTGGTGACAAAAAGGGACTCCATCAATTGTTTTTGAAGGTGCTGCAGTTGCACAGCCGTGGTGTGAGTTTCTTGAAGGAATATGATGAGTACTTTTTCCGCTTGAAGTAGGTGTAGACACAGTAGCGCTATCTCGCAGTGTGCATTCAGTGCACGTTCAGGGTAAGAAAGCTGGTCTTTGCAGAAGGTGCCATAGTGCCTGAGTTCTAGTGTGCTTAAGTGGAGCCCTTGTGAGCAAACCTCCATGCTGTCACGGTGATGTAGCTGCCGCCATCTGCGATTAGAGGTAAGTACGTCTATCTGGCCGAATCTTGTGTTGTGAACTGTGTGAACATAGGAATAAATGGAATCTGCAACATGTTCGGCCTACTGCAAACTGTGGCATGCCCAAACTGACTAGAGCTTCAAATGATGTTGTAAGGGGGTCAGTGAATAAAGAATAGCGGTGTGGGATGCAGCCCTGGATGTTGAAATCTAATCTGAACAGAGCTCAGCTGCGGTATGGTGGGGCGGGACCCTCCCACTCCTCACTTCAGTGTGTTAAGTGTCAATGCTACCATGGGCAGCAGGCAGCCTCTGCTGTGTTAGACAACAGTCAAAGTTCAGAGTCAAATTCTGCTCTGCCCTGCAGTTATTCACTGGTGATCCGGAGTATATTAAGCTATCTGCAGAGTCTTCAGTGGCGGGATCTGGGAATCTTGTTGAGAGCTCTCTACAATTGTAGAGTCCTCCTCTGGCAGTAAGATGTATGGGGCCGTCTTCCGTTCGGAGGCACCGGCATTGTCTCCCAGAGATGCTGCTTCTCAGAGGACCCGCTGACGGCCTTCAGTAATTTGTTCCAGCCCAAAGAAGAGATTCCGTGGAGGTCCCCTAACCATTAGGCCAAATCCCAGTATCATTGCTTAAAGAGAAATGTCCCCAAATCAGCTCGGATACTGTTTACGATTGGTACTGCCATCTATGCTTTATGTACTATATATTTTTTAACTATCTAGTATTAAAGTACTTCTTGTTTTCATAACCTTAGTTAGTGACTGGACACCAGTTTTTTATTTGATATTTATTAAGTGCTGAGTCTCGGACCCCATACCACCTCTCTGAGTAAGCCTTGGACTGCTCAATGTCACTACCCTAAGTGCCTAGAGCCAAAGCATTGTAACTGGTGATTAGCTTTCAGTTTAACAGTAAAGTTAAGGCCCTGTATACAGTGGAAAATTTTGTTGGTTTCTACAGTCTGATCCCAGTAACCCTGGACTGCCTAGGTACTCCTAATAAGTTTCCCCATCTATTTACTGCAGGGCAGTTAATCTGTGCATACTGAAGAATTGTAAGGCATTCCCCCAAAATATAAGAGCGCATGGAGACTGATGTCCTTCCAGTTTATAGAGCAGGAAAGGGGCACAAACTCCAGATTCTTAAGGTGTGTCTACAGATAAAGATTGTAAGAGACCGGAGGATGTAGGAAGGAAAAAGGAGAGCTGCTGCGACTACTACTGAATGGCATGTAGCCAACTCAGTCGTGTAACTTGATACATTCTTTTGCATTCTATGAGATGACTTGAAGGACTTGATTAGGCAGCTGTCCAAAACATTTCTAAACAAGGCATCATTAATAGCTGAATTGAAGGTTATATCAAACCCATTTTTATAGTTGGCACTAAACTCTGCAGACACATCGAGCAAAGCGCACCCAACAGGAGCAGTTTTGAGGAGACTGGCATGGCTCGCCATCTTATGTTTCAAACCAAAGGTGCTATCCAACATAATGGATATTCCTTTCACAGTCATTTATGCATCCCAGAAGGAAATCACTCAAACAAACCAGCCCAGGCAATGGGAGCATTGATTATTTGAGTGGCATTTTAAAAGAGAAGGTTCCACAGACAGGAGAGGCGAAGGGAAACCGCCTTATACAGCTCATTTTCAGAGACTGTGTGCATTGGTTGCAAATGTTTCAGCCACTGGCAATTGCTCTGACCATATTCAAGCCCGTCCTACTTTCTCTGTTATGCCACTACTAACCCATATGAAAATCTGTATTGGTCCTTCTCGAATAAGAACAGTCTAACCCAAACTGCCAGCTCACGTCCTCTTTGAACAGTAATACAAGTAACCCCGGACCTGATATGGCTCCTAGTTAAGGCCTCATCCTGAGTAACAACTTGGGTTCTGTTGTTTGTGAAGGAGCTTCGAACTGCAGGGTCTGGGAGTACCATACACAAGTGGGACATAGCACTCAGGAGATGTGTGGAATGCAAAGTTTCATCCACATGCAACTACTCTGGCCGCACTCCAGTCAATTTAACAAGACCATCTCCACTTGTCCATTCAGTCAAAGTTTACTTGTGAAGCCTGATTTGTTATATAGGATGTTGTCAGCCCGTCCTACCTTGTTATTGCTTAGCTTAACATCTCGACCCCCTGAATTCCTGCACTGTTGCCACTTGAATCTTCCAAAAAGCTGCATGACAATCTTTAAAGCTCCAAAGCACA
Organism: Lissotriton vulgaris; assembly: GCF_964263255.1. NCBI lineage: Eukaryota > Metazoa > Chordata > Amphibia > Caudata > Salamandridae > Lissotriton > Lissotriton vulgaris. Next base: position 186,735,977 of record NC_141690.1, on the reverse strand, counting down.
CTTTGACAATGCCTTTATGCTCACTGTTAGATAAAGATTCTGCATTGAGTGCCTCAAGAAGCACTTCATATTATCTACTCGTCTAAATCGGAATTTTCTTCTATTGAAATACATTTTACTGCTTTTATATATAATATTTATTTATTTTTTCACTATTCTAGGAAATCCTTAAACGTTTTTCTTTAAGGAGTTTGCTATAAGTAATTGAGTATAGTGCAGAAGGTGGAGCTGCCTGCGTTTATTTTAGATGGTCAATTTCTTACTGGCTATAATTTTGGCCTGGAGGGTTAGTTGAACTGTACGCTTTATGTACTGATGAGCCGTATAGTTTCCATTATAAGAATGTCTTCTAATGTATCAACATTTGGGTTTTGAATGCAAGTGTGATGTTCTTTCTGAAAGAAACCTTAATGCACACCACTGAAACAATCATTCTATGTCAAAATACAGTTTTAAATAGGGACCGTATTCCAATAGGTTTGTGGTTAGCTTATAAATATTGTGGTCAGTAAGTAAACATAGCATACCTCTAACTTTCAAAAATTAAAACATGGCATTGAATGTTTACTTTGAACATCTTCATCACCACCATTCATATTAATTTCTAAAAACGGATTTTCAGAAATTAGTTATATGATTCTGCAAGCTACAGATGTGTAGGTCTTGACCTTCCTAAATATAGATATTTGGGTGAAATGAGATTGAATTCCACATCCACAGTTGCACAGTCCAGTGTGCATAGTCTTTCAAGCAAGAGTGATTAATGGTGCATTTGTCTTGGGCTGTTCTTATTCCAAAACCTAGTGAATTTGTGTCCCCCATTTATGAATATTTGCCCATCATTGGACAAGGATTTGCATTGAGTTGGAAAAGGCTACTGCTAATGACTTGGGTTACAAAGTCCCAGCTAGCAGCGTCTTCGTTTGCTTTCTCTGTACATTGAAGCTGAAGTTGTAGTCCAACAAATGTGCAAAATTATGTTTTATACTTTTTTAGTTAAATAACAAGAAAGCACTATCTGGGGAGAACAACTTCACAGACACAATGAGGCACATGTTGTCAACTCGCCTGAGCATGCCCGACTGTCCCAACTGTAACTATAGGAGAAGGTGAGCTTTTGTTATTCATGGTTATTAAATAGTCAAACATACAGTGATGAATTGTACTGAAACAAAAATTCGAAGATAGAACTAAAGCAAGATTAAAGTGTTATTTTTTTTAATAATTTGGGTTAGCTCAACTTTCTCGGCGTAATTGTCTAAGCATGTATATATATATATATATCTGAAAGCAGCAGCGGGCCCTCAGACGCCGCACCTTAGTCCCAGTTCAACAATAATTATAGAGTTTCGTGCAAACAACCTCTGCGTCAGCTGCTGAGTGGCGCCACAGAGCTTCAGATCAATAGAATGTTTGTGGGTTTGGTTGGGGTGCACATAGTAAAGAAAGTCCAAAGAGAATGATATTTGTATGCAAAAAGTTTCTTCTTTATTTGAATTTTCTTATCATAAAACAGCTTCTCATTTATCAAATAAATCAGCCAACCCGTTTCTCTCCCTCAAGGGGAGCTTCCTCAGGACATATAAATTCATAAATTTCTCTTAAAGATGATGATCAGTAGAGTATATTGAAGTGTAGCGTTCAGTATGTCCTAGGCCTGGGATGAAAATAACGTCGGTCAGCCATGGTCTTAGCTTTGTTGTACAGTTGGGCATCAAACCATGCAGAGGTGTACATCAGAATATGGTGTTCCCTTATTATAGTTCCTTCGTCAACAAGTATCGACGGCGTGGAGTAATCAAAAAGGCCAGTCTTTGACGAAATGACGGCTAGTGTTTTCTCCTTAGTCGGTATGTTTTCTTGGCCCGGTCCCGTATATAAGGACAGAGTTTCCAATTCCAAAGCAGCCGGAGCGGCGAGTAGCGTGTAGGTCCCGTGCGTGACCTACACGCTACTCGCCGCTCCGGCTGCTTTGGAATTGGAAACTCGGTCCTTATATACGGGACCGGGCCAAGAAAACATACCGACTCTAAGGAGAAAACACTAGCAGTCATTTCGTCGAGGATCTTTCTAAATAAAGACTGGCCTTTTTGATTACTCCACGCCGTCGATACTTTGTAGACGAAGGAACTATAAGGGTACACCATAATCTGCTGTACACCTCTGCATGGTTTGATGCCCAACTGTACAACAAAGCTAAGACCACGGCTGACCATCGTTATTTTCATCCCAGGCCTAGGACATACTGAACGCTATACTTCAGTATACTCTACTTATCATCATCTTTAAAGAAATTTATAAATTTATATGCCCTGAGGAAGCGCTCCTTGAGGGAGAGAAACGCGTTGGCTGATTTATTTGATAAATGAGAAGCTGTTTATGATAAGAAAATTCAAATAAAGAAGAAACTTTTTGCATACAAATATCATCCTCTTTGGACTTTCTTTACTACGTGCACCCCCAACCAAACCCACAAACATGTATATATATATCTATCTGAACTATCTGCTGGTAATTCTTTCTTGCACATGGCGCGTAATTTTCATGTTTCATTTTCATAGTCTTATTTGAGATTACTACTCCTCTGCCTAGCATTGGAACATAGCTGCATTTATTGAACGTTCTGATGTGGCCATAAAGTGCAAATTTGCTGTAACTGGATATTTCTTCGATTCTCGAGCAGGTGTACGTGTGATGACTGCAGCCTTTCGCATATCCTCACTTGTGGCATCATGGACTCTCCCATCACAGATGACATCCACATTAGCCAGTTACCACTGCAAGTAGAATCTGCACCGGACTATCTTTCTGAAATACGCCCACCTAGTATGTCTTCAGCGAGTTCAGGTTCAGGGTCCAGCTCTCCCATTACCATTCAGCAGCATCCCAGACTCATCCTTGCAGACAGTGGCTCTGCACCTACATTGTGAGTATATTTTGTCTTTGACAAGTTTGTACACATTTTTACACTTCTTCACAATTAC